>NC_139404.1:125760735-126481858 GCF_905368555.1 Meleagris gallopavo
ACATTATTGATATTTTTCAAAACACTTGGACTATCATAATTCCCAAGGATATTCATAAGACAATAATCATATCAGAAACATGTAAAAATTGGAATGTACATATTCAAAGAGAGAGAAATAAATATGGAGTTTAAAATCATAAGAAATTCTAAGTAATACAAATATTTCAAATAGGAAAATACAAAGTGTGTTCAGATCATGACTGTGCATGGTGTTCTGTAGAGCATGTGTTGCTATCCACTGACTATTCTTCTCACAAGTAAATTTTGCCATGTGTATTTTATCTTAACTTTTTAAAAATTTTCAGATTCCCATACATACCTCAGAAATAAAGCTAATAATGAATGAACTGATAGGCCAGATAACTTTGCCCCTGACTTGTGGAGAGCTCCATTCAGTCTGGATTTCTTTGAGATAATCTGTCCTTATGCATTATCTATTTATAAGCTACTTTGCCATTTTCATTTTGTTTCCTTTTTTTTTTTTTTTTAATAAATAGATGTTTCTGTCTATTTAGTAGTTGTTTTCCTTTTTCTTCTACATCAAAATGCCCTTTTAGTTTTCATCTGCAGAAGGAAAGAAGGAATAGATCTTTCTTTATGAAAGGTCACCTCCTGAAGATTTCACCTTTAAACACACTCAGAAGGATTTGAATTATCTTTAGATATGTTGCTAAAATTTTTAAGTGCATCAATGTTTAAACACCACCAAGGGATCTTTTTGCAGAGTTAAATAGAAGTAGAACACGATCTACTAAAGTAAACAATGCACTATTCTTCATGGATAAATAATAGCTATTTGTGATATGGATGCTAACAAGTGCTAATTCAGGTCTACATCTCTAATGTTGTCTGCTACAAGGAAAGAGTTTGGGTCTCAAGGCAAAGAGAGAAGTGGATTATGTTTCATTCATACTCACTGTATCCTCAAGGCACAGCATTACCCTGCATGACAATCCTTGTGACTTTATGATAAAAGTACTCCTTTACATGCATTTTTCTCATCTGTAACTTAAGTAATATGAAGAAACTCTACAGGCTACTATTTTCATATTGCATACTACACAGAAATGAGAGTATACTTTGCATTTCTGGGATGTGAAATGAAGGTGCATCTAGTTAGTTGACTATTACAGGCCTGCTGAAAGATTGATAGGTGATTAGAGGATGAAGAAACATTGTTTGCAGTCTCTCCCATGTTCATTTGCCATTGGTTATAGCCTGTCTGGGGGGCATCATCCAAGTAAGTGGTACCTGGGTGTGTCTTTATATCTCAGAATGTCAAGATTAATCTGGAATGAGCTGGATAAAAAGGTAAGATTTTCTTCTGTTTTTTTGTTTTTTTGTTTTTTTTTTTTTTTGTTGTTGTTGTTTTGTTTTTGTAAATTTTTTGGCAGGGAGCAGGTGATGATGATGTGTGTGTCATCTTCTCTGTTTCTTGTAGTGGGTAAGAACACTGAAAGAAATGAAAGGATCCAATATAAAAACAGTTGTCTTCCTGGCTGGTGCCACCACCAGGTGGTGAGTTCCATGACAATGGGATGGCCCCAGGTTTGCGGACACCAGATGAGTTTCACCTCTCAGAAAAGGGGAAGAGAGCCCTTGGGTAAAAGCTAGCAGAACACACTAGCAGGGCTTTAAATGAGGTTTCAAGGGGGAGGGAGGTCCCCCCTATTCCTAGAGATGAAACATTTCCCCTATGATGAGCTGAAAGAGTTGGGGCTGTTCAGCCTGGAGAAGGCTCCTGGCAGACCTAATAGCAACCTTTCAGTATATATAAGAAGAAAGGAGAAGATTTAGATTGGATCTAAGAAAAACGTTTTTTTTCAATAAATGCAGTGAAGCACTGAAACAGGTTGCCCAGAGATGTGGCAGATGCCCAGTCCCTTCGAGACATTCAAGGTCAGACTGGATGCAGCTCTGAAAAACCTGATATAGCTGTAGGTGTCCCTGTTCATTGCAGTGGAGTTGGACTAGATGGCCTTTACGGGCCCCTTTCAACACAAATGATACTATGATGAAAACTGCAGAGGAAACGGCTGGTAGTTTTGAGGCTGTGACTAAGAAATCCATGTGGCTTATTCTGACCAACTGAAAAACAATGAAAAGTTAAAACAGCAGCTACTTCTGTAAGGACATTACACGTAATGGTGAGCACTTTGAAGAGGCTAGAGCCAAGGAGAAGTCCTTCTGCATTGTGACTGAGTTGCAGAGAGCATCCCATTCACCTGGGTCCATTTGTTCTAGTTTGAACTGGTGGGGCTGGCGTCTGGTTTGGGTGTACCTTTGTGGTTTTTAGGACAAGAATTCCTATCCACTTGACACCAAGTAGATAAATTTAAATCATACATCGTTGCATGAGGTTGCAGCACCATGGAATTGAACTGTCCCAAAGGCACAGAAACTTGTTTCTATGAGAATGTAGAAACTTGTGGACATTCATATAGTTTTGACAACAGTTAAGATACAGTGATCTCAATAAATCTAATGGTCTTCTTATGACAATATTTGCAAGTGAAGATTTGTATGCTCCTGTTCCATTGGTATGTGTATAGCAAAAGTAACCTAGTTCCACAATTACTTTCAGTGGAACTGACTGGTAGATTTCGGACTCCTAAGGCTGTAAAAAAATAATAACTTGATCTTACTGGTTGGGTAATGACTTGATTTTGTGTCCCATATCCCCCTCTCCCCGCCCCATTTTTCTGCTGCCTGTGTCTGTCAACATACTAATATCTATTTCTATATGGTGTTGCCAAGAAAAGCTGATTTCAGGCATTTCTTTCTGTTTTACTTTGTACTATTCCTTAGGAAATTGTCCCTTCTCACAGAAACACGATTATACCTAAGATAAATTTCATCTGTTACTCAACAACTCACCTCTTTACTTCTTCAGTGCCATAACCCAAGACTATCTTTCAGAAAGGTTCAGTTTTGTTTGGCTCTGCACTCAGGCATTCATGAGGCAGAAATCTGTTCACGTTTATGTGAGAATTTCAGCTGATGTATGTTGCATTTGGACTCTTTGCTGATGCTGACTTGATTAACATGCAAATAGCTCTTGAAGTCTCTATACAAATTAACATTCCTACTACCTTTATCTCTCAAGATAACTGTTTCTCCTGGCTAAACATCAAAGTAGGATGTCAATATTTCCCACGATCTCAAATTTAAAAAGACAGAGTCCATATTTACCTATAATTTCTCCATTTCTAAACTGAATTCCTGGCAGATCAGGATCCATCTGGCATGGTTATTCACTATTTTTTCCCTATTCTGTAATCACACTGAGATTCCATAGTGGTCATCTGAAAAGGTTGCATTTCTCAATAGACAACATCTCTGTGGAGGAATGGGTGATGCCAGTAATGCTCCCAGTTTTCTATCCTTTTCTTTCTGCCCTGTTATTTCCCTAGTAACACCTGATTTTGAAAAAAAAAAAAAAAAATTTCTACATCCAAATTTCCTTGAACAGACAAATTTGAAGTTTCATTTCATTTTTTCCCCTTTTTCTTGCTCTCTATAGAAAAGGGATGAATTTGAAAGCAGAATTCCAGTCAAACTCTTGATAGCCCTTGCCTTTTGTAGACACTGCTGTCCATTGTTCCTGATCACCTATGTCCAGACCAGTGGCCACTTCCCTTTTTGGACAACTGATGCAACCTTCATTTTCCTTTCATTATGACAAAATGGCATCTGACATTGAAGTGAGCCCTCTGATGCTGTGGATCCTAATGCTGTCTGAATTCGCATTTCTCGTCTAAAGCTATAAAATCCGACTGAAATAAAGGCAGCTGGTTCTTAGAATACAAGCCTGATGAATAGCTCCTTTAAAGACTGACCATTGCAGCCACCATTGTTGTTTTTATTATAAGAAATACAATGCATCAATCTATGATTGTTAACACTGTAGGAGAGAGACATGAAGCAATAGCAACAGTCGTGGTGTATTTGATTTCTGTTAATGTTTATTTTTTATTTTAATGTTTTTTCAGTGTATTGGTAAGATTTCCAGTACACTTTTATATTCTGTGACTCATGTTAGTCACTTTTTATTAACTAAATTACACACCTATTTTCTCTGATTTTATTTTCTGTTTCCACAAACACTTTCTCCCAAAAGAAATATTGAAAAGCCCTTTAAACTGAACACTTCTGATCCATAACTTCCCAGCAGAGATATATTTCACTTGAAGGCATTCATTCCCTTCTTCCCAAGGCTTTTAGCTTGTTTTCGGCAGATCAATAAGAATGGTTGTGATCATGGAATAGATAAAAGTGATGTGCCTACACCACCACATCTGTAGCACTGTGCTAAAGCATCTAAGCTAAGTTAAACTACCTGTCCTAGTTTCAGTGACTTTAAAGTGAAAATGTGTTGTTTGATTGCTTAGCCAACTTTTAGTATAAAGCTTTCATTGGTATGTCTTAGTTATCCTTGCATCATAATCTGTTCACAATGATAAGTTTAGCAATGGTCTAAACAGAAAATTATGAAGTTACATTTGCAATGCTGTCTGATTTCTGATTACCTAGAAGTGCATGTGTTAACTATAGCAAGATAAGGCAAAATTCCCTACAGAGCAAGTATGTTTTCTTAGATTTGAAGATTCTTTTCTCTCCCTATTTGCTTCTATTAAAAATGTAAGTACATAGTAGACAGTGTTTTACTGTGTAAATATGTTATCTGATGGCTTTTTTTTTTTTTTTTTTTTTTTTTTTTTAGCTCCAAGAGGCTCTGTACTTCTTTATTTTAAAATATAGTAAGAGAAGACTAATGCAGGGCACACAGACACCTGTATTTACCTAAATCCTGCGTGTGTTAACTCAAATTGGGTTATGTATAGCAATAAAGCCACAGCAATTGCTGCATGAGACCTGAGTTTGTGCAGAGATTTGTTGGGAGCCTGGTGTGGTCTGCACTGAACAACCAGCTGCTCTGTTTTTGTTGTGATCATTTCTTCACCGTTGTGACTGTTCCCTGAAGCAATATCAGCATGATAAGAGCTACACAGGCTGCATCACTATGCTTAAACCTTCAGGCAGGAGTCTTACATGGTCACTCTATCAGTATACTAGGAATAAAATTTTATATTATGAAAGTTCCTTACTTTTCAAAAAGTTTATTTTTCTTCTGGTACATGCTAATTACTTATAACGAATGATTAAAGGGGTCAATATGGTTTTAAATCTTTGTCCAACACATAAGTGAACAACATAAAATATGTGGGAGTCCAATAACCTTTACCTCAGCACACTGAAACTAAGGCATAGGGGAGCAGTGACTAGTCATAGGAAAGAGGTTTATTTCCCTTCGATTTTCTGGTAACTAGCGTGATTTTCCTGAAAAATACTTTAGGATTTCGACAAATACTCTAACAAGTATTCTTATAGACACAAAGCACCAGTTAAATCTGTTAATATGCTCCTAAATATGTTTTAAGTCCAAAAAGTTTGAAATTTCATACTAAATAATAAAGGCAATTCACTGCAGAATTTCTTCACCTACTGAATGGTACTGCGGATTTCAATCTATGAGATGATTTGCCTTCCACATTTGTTCAAACCATCTTTCAAAACTCATTAATGTGTTTACTCACTACAGAATCGCAGTGCAAAAAAAAAAAAAGTAAGATTTTACAAACATGCTCACGCTCATATATGCACTGTAGTTGGCATGATTCACAAAGCCCTTACTAGTGCTAAATCTGATTTTTAGTAACTTTGATTGTAAGTGGATATATTTCAAAATTGCCCTCCGTAGAATAAAAGGAGAAAGTATTGTACATCCATCATATGGCATTAAATAAAACAAAATTCAAATTTTAAATTCCAAATTCAAACTTCAGACTATTCAAAAGCATTCAAAGATGCTTCTCATTTCAACTGACTTCTAGAAAACTATGAAAACTATTTTTTTTAATTTCTTTTTCCTATCTTTAATGCATTCATTCCAATGTTCAAAGGGTTGTTTTTTTTTTTGCTGTTTGATTTTTTTTCCCATCAGTATCGGGGTGAATCCCAAAATCTTCTCTTTGTGGACTAGAAAACTCACTTCATTTGTTAGCACTTGAACTGTGATCAAACCATTCTGAGCATCTCTGGGAAAAGCCATTCTCCCCAGTGACCTTTATATTGAACTGAAGTATTAAATCACATATCCAAAATAATAATGAGAAAAGAAGATTTAAATGAAAAATAAAAGCCTTTTTTCCCCTCTTTTTATGGGCCTTTCCACATACTCATGGCTTGTTGTTGTTCTGCTTTTTGTGTGTATGGTTTTGTGGTTTTTTATTTCTTGTAAAAGTAACGTTTGTTTCCTAAGCAAAGCTGATGAATCATAGAAGGTTTTCCATCTGGAGTGGCTTTACTGTTCCAAATCTCCAGACTCACATTGCTGTTATATTAAAGGCATAAAGTCACTTTAACAGACACCATAGGATTCTTTCAGTCAAGGGGGATTCTCTGATGATGGAAAGCTGCCATTGTAGTGTTATTTGCCTCTCTATATCTTTTTGGCATAGAAGATGTACATTCATAATAAGAGGTAATTCTGACTTGCCTTTCACTAGCATAAGGATATTAAATTGTATTGTTGGAGTCTTCAGTGAAAGGCAAAAAACGAAAATGCACAAGAGCTGTTACTAGGAGGGCTGCTCCGAAATTAATGCCTTCTATTTTATTGTGTTGGCTCACAGCATCAGTGGTGGATGTTGGTGGTATGGCAATAGAGGTTGAACCTTCCCACCAATATTCTGTTACATTTTGTTGCTGTGTGACAGATTGCAGCAGAGGAGCAGTCTGACAAAATGGCATCTGACATAGAAGTAAGCATGAAGCAAAATGAATTCCTACATGCAGAAAAAATGACACCCACTGACAGTCATTGATGCTTGCTGAACATTTCTGGAGAACAAGCAGTAGATGTGAGCACAGTGAGGTGGTGGGTGGTGTGTTTCAGCAGTGATGACAGCAACAGTGAGTCACCTCCACTGCTGCAGATCGTTACAAGCGTGGCATGCAGCTCTTGCTCATCTTTGGCAAAAATGTGTACCTAATGATGGTGACTATGCTGAAAAAATAGGATTTTGTAGATATGAATTTGATCTATCTATTAATAATGTTATTTTGCTTTTTGTATCTGTTATACTTTCTGTGGAAATAAATATGAGACATTATTTTCAGAGTGACCTATATATTTGCACTAGTGGTTTTGTACCCTTGAAAGTCATTCAGAAAATCTAGTATCTTTTTTTTTTTTTTTAATGTATATTATTGCAAACTCTATAATAAAATATAATGCAGAAAGCAAGATGGAATAGAGATTAAAGATATTTCCACACTGCAATCTGAGACTTTTCAAATCAAGGACAAAACAAAGCAGAAAAGCAAATGAAAGATTTTGTTTTCATGAGATCTGTCTTTTACTGAGACCTAATATAATGATTCCCTACTCTAACGCTGGAAGTGTTTCTGTTATATTTTTGATGAAACTGAAACTAAATCATTACATACATGGCAAACAATTTCTTTTTTCATCTCTTGTAAATATCTATTTCTTTTTCCTGTACAGGAACAGATAGGGAAGCTTTCTTATGTAAATGCCCATAAAATAATTATTTAGATAATGATTATCCATAATATATGTAATGCTAGAAGCTTTTAAAAGACAGATTGAATCTGTTAGAGAGCTACTTATTGATCATTAAAACTCAAATTGAGCCTTCACTGTGCTGTCACTACCTGGTGTTTATTATCTCCATTCATACATTTGTTTAAGTAACAGTTTTTTTCTTTCAGGGAAAAAAATGTTAATGGAAAAATGTCCCTCCGACCTTGTAGCTAACTATCCCAGAAAATACTAATGACAGAGAAATGGAAGAACAGTTATCTTAGCAACTAGAGTGTTTTCCAAGTTATTCCAACCATTTTGGCATCTTACTTCCAGCTGCAACCTCTGTGCTGTACTGCTGAAGCACAGCAGATAAGCTTCCTGGCTTACATCTGTTTCAAGCAGGTTAGTCTATATAGCTATAGGGTGAAAGACAGAGCAATAAAACCCCAGTCCTGCAATTACAACTCTGATAGCAAGTTCATGAGCCTGAGCTGTGCCCATTATCTCTAAAATCCTAGAAAGCACAAGAAATTCCAGCAGAATGCTACACAAAAGTGGAACCTGTTCACGTAGAACCAATTGCAGGATAAAAGATACAAGCATTTTCAAGGAAGTTTACCTAACAGTTTGCTCACTGGGTTGCACAGTAAAATAACTATCTCCTTATAGATTTTTCATTCTATTACATTTTTCTAGTATGGCAAAGTCTGTATTAAAGACAAGAATTTTGGTAGATTCCCCCCTAAAAACCAGAAGATTGCTTCATTTTGGCTTTGCTTCTTTTCCAAGGGATAATGCCATGATAAGATATGGGTTTAAGTTAATACCTTTCACTACACCACTTTCTAGCCATATAGAAAAAAACAGAGATCATTCAGTACCTAACAGATTTAATTCAGTGAATCACAGAATCATAGAATGGTTTGGGTTGTAAGGGACCTTTAAGATCATCTAGTCCCAACTCCCCTCCCTCCAGACCAGGTTGCTCACAGCCCCATCCTACCTGGCCTTGAATGCCTCAAGGGGGCATCCACAGCTTCTCTGGGCAACTTGTTTCAGTGTCTCACCATCCTGATAGTAAAGGATTTCTTCCTAATATCTAGTCTAAATCTACTCTCTTCGAGTTTAAACCATTTTCTCTTGTCCTGTTGCTATGTGCCTTTATAAAAAGTCCCTCCCCAGCTTTCCTGATAGGCCCCCAGAGATTTGTCTTATCACATTTGATACCAGTCAGCACACAATATATAGTTCTACTGCTGAAAAAAAATCAAAAAATAAAAAAACATCCTCATCTGAGTATTCCAGACAAATGCACACATTAAGCTGTATAGGTACTTACTGATTCAGTAATATAACATCTTTGTTCCTATTTTTGGAGTTTCTATTCCAGTTCAAATCCAACGCGAGTTAGTGGTCACTTTCTAGATTAGAACCTGGAAACCTCAGTTAGAACCTCTTTTCTGTTTCATTTGAAACTCTGAAGGTAGCTGCATCTCAGGAGATAAAAGGTGGTGTAAACTATGAAGACTGAACTAAATAGCCACCAAAAGAAATAATTCTTCTATGTTTAATTTGAATGGCAATTATATTCCAGAATGTTTATTATTCTGGAATTGATTAAATTTCAGTCTAACTTTTTCTAGCATTTACTTGTGGAACTATGATCCACTGAAGCAATATGTCATAAAGAGTACTGACAGTGTGTTGCAGGGCATGAATCATTTAGACCAGAACCTGAGAACAGACTAATGACAGCATCCCTGACGTGACCAGAGGTAGAAATAAAGTTCAGAAGTTAGAAAAAAATGGTGATTTGATAAGGATCTGGGGGATGACCAGTTTTAAAATATAATGTTGCTAAAATTACTGGAACATACCTAATGAAAATGTGGTTTAATTAAAGAAAGCTGTGATATGTGTGTTTAAGCATTTATTATAAAATTCCCAACAGCTCACTGAGACCAAGGAAATTAAGTACAAAGAAAAAGAAACTAACAATAAATAAATACATTAGCACACAAATAAGTTAAAAAATACCTGGATGTGTTGGGTTTTTTTTGTTTGTTTGTTTGTTTTTGTTTTCCCAGATAAAGAAATCTATTTGAGTACAAATGTCTTTTACTTAGAAGTGTCATTCAAAGACAGTATAAGAAAAATAATGTCTATTTCTGAAGTTACTCTTGTGTTTTTGCTTATTTATTCCAGGTAATACCATCCAACTCTTTCTTATCATGATACTCCTCGAATATAAAAATACATATATTTGCCCTTTTACACTTTTCTAGGACAAGTCTTTATGTAGTAGTCAGTGCTCTTCTCTCATATCTACTTGTCTCTAGTTCATGGTATACTATGAATTTAAAAACAAACAAACAAACAAACAAACAAAAAAAGCATAGCATGCATCCTTTTAGTGCCTAAAGGGAGCCTATAAACAGGAGGGGAGTTAACTCTTTGAAGGAGTAGATAACTGCAGGACAAGGGGAAATGGTTTGAAGTTGAGGGAGGGAAGATTTAGGTTGGATGTCAGGGGGAAGTTCTTTACAGAGAGAATGGTGAGGTGCTAGAACAGGCTGCCCAGACAGGTTGTAGATGCCCCATCCTTAGAGGTGATCAAGGCCAGGTAGGACGGGGCCCTGGGCAACCTGGTCTAGTATTAAATGGGGAGGTTGGTGGCCCTGCATTTGGCAGGGGGGTTGGAAATTCATGAACCTTGAGGTATCTTCCAACCCAGGCCATTCTGTGATTCCAGTTTAGGGAGATACTTTAGCCTTGATCTGTGCACAAGGCATTTCTTCTATCTTGGTAAGTATAGAGGTTGCTGTTAAACTGTTTGCAAAACAGTCTAGATAGACTAACCAAATCCTGTTTAAGGCCACAGTGATCACAGAAAGATTTGTTGAATGTCACTGGGGGAACTGAACTTGTCTCAGGAAGAAAAGTGTATAAAAGAACAGAGCATGCTTCCCAAAAAATGTCAGATCTTTGCCTTTTAATGCCAAATGGTTCAGGGGTGTTGTGACAGAGAAAAACAAAGTGAATTCCTCACAGTTCCCGTGAAAAAGGAGTATGTTGTTCTTCTTTTCTTGTTGACAGAGCTTCCTGGAATAAAATTCTGAAAGGTTTTACTGAAATTTTCTGCTCCAAAGGACACTATTAGTAAAAATACATAACATTTATTTATTTATTTATTTATTTATTACTCATGAGGTTAGTATTTGAAAGTATGTGATTGGATTACCTTTGCCTGATAGTTAATCAACAGTTCTTGTGTATTGCTGTATTCACCTCTTTTCTGGGCTATGACAAGAACAGTGAGACACAGAGCTTGCCCTTGTGATGATTACTTATTTGCCCTCTACGAATATGAATTGCTTGTTTTTAATGAGAATTCTGTTGGCTCAACTTACTATGACATTATTCTCTTAGAAAACCTTTGTTAGATTTTACCTTCTCAGCAATGCTAGAGTAGTTGTTACTATAACAAATAGACAGTGCTTAGAGGGAATTAAATATTTTGAGACTTAAGAAAATTCTGTACCTGCCACCAAAATGATTAACAGCCCTCTCAACCTGATCTATCTCTATGGTGTTTCTTCTGAAGGTAATACTTTTATGCCAAGAGTAGTACTCTGACAAGAAGGAGTTTAAATTCACTGTTATGAATGTCTGTCCTTCTCCTGTTCCCAACCTCCCACAGCAGCAGATTTTATACTCAGCCCTCCCTGGTAGATTAAAAAAAAAAAAAAGAAGAAGAAGGATGGAAATAGAGTAAGTAGCACTTATTTTGTCATTGGTCTGAGCTAAGTAAGATGTGACTTAGTGAGCTATGAATGGTTTTTCCATTCCACCATTTTTATAGACACAATTACTGCAATGTGATAATAAAGCAAGCACTCAATTGCAGCAAGTATTCAATACATCATATGTTCAAGATAAATTTAGAAAATAAAGAATAACACATCAAATAAATTACTCCTCTTATTGCATATCCTATGTAAAAAGAAAAAAATCCAAAAATTTAATGGGAAAAAAAAAAAACAAAAACCAGCAGGTGCCATACGAATGTTCTGAAGCATTTTTTAACAGCATAGTTTTTATATCATTTTGATCACTATGATTTTGAAAAAAGTCAAAAAACTATTCTTACTGGTTGTGAGTCTACCTGTTGCATGTCACAATTATTTTGGAATGGTTTGGTTTGTCTTGGTTAGCTATGTGTGATGTTAACGGTTTAATTAGATATCAAACAGAGAGAAAAGTAAGCACAATTTTAAACACTGCTAATGAAATGTGTTTAAAGCTTTTCATTATGTCAATACATGAAATCACTAGTAATAATCAATTTTGCCTGTCTGATTTAGCTTTAAACTGTGTTTAGCTGTTTCCAAGGGAGCATATTAAACAAGCCCATTAGAATTAAAATTAAAAAAAGTGCTAATTACAATATTGAAAATGGTAGCCAGCAAGTGAGTGTGAATATGTTTCTATCTCAAATGAGCACTGTATGCCTTTGCAATACCTGGGAAACACAGACTATTCAACAATAAATTAATGGAAGAGGCAAAGAGTAAGGGTGAAAACATTCATTTTATATTTACTAGTTCTGGCAGTATACCATGATCATAATCATCTTCTCTGTAATTCTTTGTTCAATTTTAACCACACTTTTCCAATGTCAGAACTCAACATGTTATTACTTTTCCTTATGCAATTCCACTTATTCATTTATGCTGATTGTACTTGTGTGCATTATAAGAGCCTCTGGGCTTTTTTGTTCCTTTGTTTTGGTACCCAGTAATAGCATATAGATTTGTACTGTCTTTTTTAACTTATGTATTTTTCCAAGAAAATCTGTACAGATTCTCTCATTCCTGAAACTGGGAGCCAAAATAACCCCTCAGTGTACTCCCTGAATAGCTATTCCTATCACATATAGCCTTTTATTTTGGTGGGGAAGGACAACAGAGTGCACAATTAATGTTCTCAAACACTACTATGATTAAGAACTTAAAATGTAAAAAAATCAATATTAACATACATTTTAATGCTATCTAGGAAGAACATAATGTAGGTCCCCAGCATTTTGTAAAGCAGAACAGTATAGTTTAACACAGTTCATCTACTCTCTTACAAGTAAGATAGTATGTTAATCTGCCTTTGGGAGGGCTAACGGGGAACTTGTCCTCCTTATACTTCTAAACCTGGTTTGAAGATTGAATGTCAGTAAAGAATTAGGGCTTATTCAAATTCTTGAAAGGTAAAATGTAGAAAAGCCATAGAAAAAGACTGCTCTCAAAGATCACTCCTTGTCTCAGCTGTAATAAAGAAACATAAAACATAAATATTTGATATGTCTCAGCATGATCTCTAGAACCAAACTGAGAATACTTTTGAGGCCTAAGAAAAATAAGTGGGAGGGGATGGAGGAAAGATGGGGTATTTATCCCCTTTCTTGTTTAGTTTTAATCATCTCGGGTTACCAAATAGGAATAATAGGAAAAAAAAAAAAAAAAAGACAGATATAGATACACAGAGGTATGTAAGTACCTTTACTTTGGGAAAATTCACTAGGGTGACATATCTTTCTCAAAGAATCACTGTCAAGCACCCTGCATTGTCAAATATGTTGACAGCAAACCTCATCAAGATTGTAATTTGTGAGTCATTCTGCCAGCTCCTGTCTGGTAAAAGCAAACTGTCCTTGAACACGAAATAATTCTTTTTTCCATCAAAATGGCCAGTGACTCCCCCTTCAGCATAACATCCCAGAGATGCAAAAAAATGAAGCTTGCTTTTCCTAAGACGAGATAAGCTACTCTGTTGTCATCTTGGGTAATCTTCAGATCATTCAGTATCCCAATCAGGTCTGATCTGGCTATTTTACAACCCAAATGTGACTGGTTTTCTTACAGTTGTACTGATTCAACGCAGCAGTGACTGCTATGCTGTTGAAGAAAAATAGCATTAGCCTGAAGAAAAATGCAGGGAAGTCAAAGTAGATTTGTTGACTTAAAATTATGGTAGCATCCTGGGGAATTCAAAGTCTTGTTCACTGCACTTAGAGCTCTTAAATGCTACCTTTCACAGCTTGGTAGCACAGGGAAAAATCTTCAAATAAAAATGCGCTTAATTATTGTATCACATCTGTAGTTCCATTTCCATTACTGTGGATTTTCAGACTGCTACATTTGGAAGTAATATATGTATCAAAATTGAGTACATTATATATGCCTATAAAGTTTTATGTTTAGGCAGAGCTCAACTTCTGGGCAAAAGATGTCAGTCAATCTGAAAATATAACAGTGATGGATCCTGTAGGTTTTCCCAATTCTGGCATATAATTGCGAGTAATAAGGCTGATAATAGGAAATATACACCATCCACCACTTTGATTTTGTAAAACACAGCCAAATGTATTCTAAATATAGATTTAATATTATGTATGGCTACTATTATTTTGAACCCCTCTCCATTAGTTACTGTGTAAAAGGACACTGTAGAATTAATGAGGTTATATTTTTCTGGGTTTTGTTTTTGTTTTGTAATGATTTCATTTTTAAGGTGTGCGATTCTTTTTGGAATTTGAATTCTTTGCTTGTCTTTTTTATGATTAAAACTATTTTCTCTAGAGTTACTATCTGATTTATACTGAAATGCCGTTACATGTGGAACGCACATTTCAAAGGTTAATAGCTGTTTGTACATTGTTAATTTTAGAGATGTACTTAGTCTTCGCCAATGTAACAGCTGCTTTTCGAGAATAACTGATAATGTGTGCTGAATGGGAAGGTTGCATTTCCTGTTATCATCAATATCAATAACAACAATATCAGGGGAAAAAATAAAGAAAAAAGTTTGTACACCACTTCTCTATTCTTCTTTCCATCAAAGAAATTCAAAGGTGAGCTCTGGTGATAACTACTGGAAAGGAGGGCAAAGAAACCAAAGAGTAGGACTGAAGAATTTTACACTCTTTCATTACATTTGTATGCATTTCTGTTAAAAGGAAAAGCATATTTTCAAATACAAAACAAAATTGTCACAGTGTATGAAAGTTTGAGCAAGTATTTATATCTGAGATCCTTCTAATATAAAGCAATAACTTCTGGGGAAAAAAAAAAGTCTGGGGAGTCAAGTTAAAGTCTAGAGAAAAAGAAAATAGATCAGAGACTTTTTTTAGAGGTCTTGATAAGCTCTGAAGTGTGACTGGGATTTAGTTTCCTTTAAGCTACAAGATAGTCATGTCTTCTAAGACTTGTTTCCAAGAAGCTCTGTTAGTCATAAATAATGCATTTATTGCAACCTATGACAAAGTAAAAGGAAGATGGTTAAGAACATTGCAGGAGTTAGGTAGAGCTGCTAGTGCAGGAAGTACCAAGCAGCTTGTCAAAGCAGATGAGGACCATGACCATGATCAAGTCATGGGAGGCTCTGGTGAGGCAAGCAGAATAGGAGCAGGTGAGGAAAGCAGTTTCCAACTCAGCAGCACTGTCAGTTTGGATCAGGCGTTTTGGCCTCAAAAGATCTGTCACACCCTGGCTGAGGAGACTGCCCGTTTGCCAGGAGTTACTCCACTAGTGCAGAGAAAGAACTTTATATTATCTGATATAGATAATTGGTTATTTTCTTTTTCACTTTTAATGAAACATTGTTAAATAAACTTACTGGCATTTGTGAGTGGGAAAAATAGATTACTAAACATAATTTAACATTTGTTTTGTCCAGGTTCCTTTGTGAAGTGATGTAATTTAATTTCAAATACAGACCTTGCAAAAAAATTGCAATCATATTATATGGAATATTATATATTATAAAGAAAGGATTGAGGGCAAAAACACTGGATCATTGATAGAATTTAGACAATTGCTAAGAACAATAGAAATGATAAGTAAGTGGTCTATGTATTTTGCCATGTCATTTAGATGGGCATTGATTGGTTTAGAAAGACCAACAGAAAATCTTAAGGGAAGGATTTGTTTCATTAATGATCCAGATGTCTCTCTATAGTCAGTGGAGAGAAATGAATTTTGATTTGGCATATATTCTGTTATGTGACTGAAGATGCTTAAAGTATACCATAGGAAAAAAAAGGCCTAAGAAATATTAATTGACACTTTGGCTATAAAGTAAGTTTAGACTTACTCATTTGGAAGTAGAGGTCTGTATTGTAAGCATCTAGTATTATGTGAAATTAATGCCATCTTAAGTGATCAAATAACTGGGAATATCTTTATGTATAATATTTGGTTTAACTTCACGTAAACAACAGAAAAATGTAGGTAGGTAGGTAGGTAGTGTGAGAATCCTTCTTTGTTTTTTGGCTCAAAGCTTGCTGCCTGAGGTATTTCTTGTGATAAGACTGGCTTGTCCAGAAGATGGGTGTTGCCGTGTGGCAATCAACATCACTGTGTGGCTGTTTGCCTTCAGAAGATAGTGCTCAAGGACAGTTTACTGGCAGAGGATCTAACCTGTGACCAAATGACTCGTGTTTGCTATGGGAGACTGAGGGATAATACCATTGTATCCTGTGAAGGAAAGATACAAGTGGGCGTCTCCCTGCTCCCTCTTATCTGCTGGCAAGGCCAGGAAGATAGGAGCAAAGGAGTTCCCTGTGGAGACCCCAGAGCCAGAAGCTACCACTCCAAAGATAGCTGACTCGACCATTTTGAAAGCATTGAAAAGGGACCATCATCGCTATCGTCATTGTCACCGTTGCCATCATTGTCAACAGAACTACACTGTCCGATGACCCACCACTACTGAAGATCAAAGACTGAACTATGAGCCGCGCTGGATCCATGGTGGTGACTATCTCCCTCTTGCTTCCTATAGAGACTCCTTGCTTCTTTTTTTCTATCTTTTCTATTGCCCTTCTTCCCTTCCCCGTTACCCTACTTCATAATAGTGTCCGTCCTCCCCTTCCCCATCTCCCTAATCAAGACTTATAATAAACTGGTTGGACCAACATTTGAACCATTGTTTCTTAATCTCACGCCAGGTATATAATACTAAAAGAACCTTATCTCCCTCCTATAAATCGGAACAAGACAGGTAGGTAGGTAGGTAGGTAGGTAGGTAGGTAGGTAGGTAGTAGATAAGATACTTTGATTGATAGATCAATAGATAGTAATCAAACAACAAAATACAAAGTACGCAACATTATATCAAAACTATCCAAGGAATTTAGGAGTACTGGCATATTTATATCACTTGAAAACAACTCTATAAATTCCTGTCATTGAGGAATTTTCCAGACTAGTATTTCTAGGTAATATTTAATTAAGCAGCTTCTTAATTTACTTCTACTGGCACTCCATAGCTCCACTGATATTTGTTCAACAGTATCATAAATACTGAGCATATGGAGTTTGAAAGTACCTTGAAACAAATTAGAAGGTGCTCCTCTTTAAAGAAATCTAGGTGAAATTTTACACAACAAAATATGTAAAGAAATATATATATAGTGTGGGGAAAAAAAAACAACAAACCTTTTAATGCTAGATTTCATTAGAAGTTGTTTCTGATAGGGTTCACATAGCAAAATTTATCCATATAGGAAAAAGAGTCAATTCAAAACTCTGGAAAGAATGGAAAAAAAAAGACAACTACTGTTGGCAGTAAGCCAAAACAGTTAGCTAATATCAATAACTGGAAAACTAAGGAATTAGTTAACTATGTTACCAGAAGCTTTGCTGTATAGTTTCTGCTGTAAAGAGAAAGTTATTCCAAAAGATCCATGTATTCCTTAGGTACTATTCAGTTCATTCACAGAGAATGTCTATACCATCTATTTCTAAAGAATGTTTCATTCATAATTGTTTAAGCATCCCTGACATTTGTGTTGGTGCCATTCAAATGAAAAATTCCATTTCTGACTGTCTTACCTGATGACTAATTTATCACCCTGAGCATATTTTAATATGGCTAAAGATGAGCAGTATTATTCAGCCACTTTTAGGGTTCTATCAATCTGTCAAAAAAATGTGTCCTCCAATACTGCAACTTTCCCCTCAAAATTGTTCTACCTTAAGGTATGTCAAGTAGACATTATCTGTCCTGTAGTAGCTGTATAATGCTAAAGACTCAGTAAATTATGTGCTAGCACAGCAATTTTCATAGGATAAGTATGCTAAAATCATTTTTTTGAAGAAAAAACTCCTTGCAATATGTTGTGTCTTAATACACAGCTAGAAAGATATTTTAAAGAAAAAAATTCTTTAATTTACTGTTTTATTCCGCTTATTCCAATTGTAATCCTAAAATAACATCCTTCTATATGTCCTTTCTGCTACCTCTTATCTATTTGTTTTAATTATGGGTAGTGGAAATATTGTCTAATATTGTGAAGCTAGTCTGAAATTCTGAAATTCATATATAAAATATAGTGCTCAAAAATCACAAGAGTTGATTGTTAAAAGAACTACATTCAGAACCAAGGTGTAAGAAGGTGCCAACAGTTCTGATATAAATTGTACTTTGTACATTGCAGTGGTTTGGCTTGCATCTTTTTCAGATTATTTACAAAGGTGACCATTTTGAAGAAATTTCCCAGGAATCAAAGCTGCTAACAGGTACATATGAGGAGACATTCTGCAAAAGCAGTGCTTATTATAGTAGATAGGACTGGCCCAGCGGGGTTTGAGATAGAAAGCTGTGCACCAAATAGGACATGAGAAACACAGAATTGGAAGGGACTTCAAGAGGTCATTAATGCATTTTTTTGCCCCAAGGAAGGCACAACTTTATCTATGTCATTTCCAACATATGCTTGTCTAATCTGGTTCCCAAGGCTCTTGTGAGTGAGATTTCACTACTTCCCCAGGCAACTTATTCCACTGCTTCCTAATCATAAAATTAGAAAAGATTCTCTGATATCTAAAGTAAATCTTACTTAATGAAAGATAGGCAATCTACTGTTTGTTCTATCTTTTACAGATACTATTTCTGCATTCTGAGATTTTGTTGTATAATCCTTCTGAATCTTCTCTATTTCAGCCTAAATTATTGTATTTATTATAGTATTGTATTTATTATTGTAATTTTTATATCATTTTATTTTCTAAACTTCTAAATATTGATACGCATATGAAATATTACAAAGCTGCCTACATTTAAATTGAAGACTATAACACAATTTACATTGATAAAAATATTCATTTAATAGTGCTTCAGACTGGGTTTATTGTCTCCAGAAATTTCTTACATGTCATGAATACAATCACAGTAATATCATATGTGTTACATTCAGGATAGTATCTTACACTAAGAATACATAGAGAAAAGTTTTGTGGTCTCTGGAAAGGGAAGAAAAGAAAGCAAGAGGAAAATGATAAATAAATAGATTTGGTATAACTTGTTACGGCAACTAAGGAGCCCAAGCTAGCTAACTAGTGCAACAGCCAAAGAAACGGAGCTAGTATCATATAGTACATTAACTGCTTATGGAAATTGTATATCTTTTAATTGGCAAGGTCACATCAGTAGAGGTGACAGTGCAAAGAAAGAGATGGGAAGTGGTGGTCCATATACACAAGTGCATAATATCCTTTAAGTTCATTTTTCTTATGTTGATTTTCTATTCAGCCATTTATTTATAAAAATATCTTTCATGTCACCTTTTAGATTTAGAGGAAATCTTGCAATATCAGTCCAAGATGAAGACTGATCTTTGCAAATTACTGTTATGAATAGTTGAGGCTTTGTGAAACAAACAAACAAAAACAGTGAAGTTCCCTACTGTACATCTATGGCAAAGGATATAGTGAAAACAATTTTGACAGTATCTAGGCTTCTGAATGTAGGGAAGATATTTGAAAAGGAAAGAGAAATGGAAATATTCAGGAGAGCATGAAAGTGAAGTCATGCTGTGAGATTTTTGTTGTTGTTATTAATATTTTATTTTTAGTATATTAATATTTTATTTTTAGTATAAAGGAAATCTTAAAAAAATCTAAAATTGAAGTCAGATTTGGATTACAAAGTTACAAGGTAGTTAAAAGATAAAAATAGAACCTTCTTTGGAGTAAGAACAATTGACATGGAGAGGGGTTTTTTTTCTTTATTTGGATGAGGTTTTTTTTATTAACACAAGTAATGCTTCTTGTGAATATTCTTCACATGCACTGTGTCTTCTAAGCTCTTACTTATTACTATACTCAATTCCTCAGGAGTAATGAACTCCAGCAATCAGCTTCCTTTGCCTCCAACTTCTTTTTCTATTTTCTCAATTGGTGTCCTATATCTCTCTGACTGAGTATCTTTCTTTTCTTTCCTGGCAGATAATGAAACATAAAAGGAGCTTTGCTGACTACAAATTGGAAAAGTCAATCCCTGAACTTTTTCACTGCTACTCAAGGCAACAATGAAGGTAACAAGTTCTTTAAAAACAGATTTCCTCATTTTTTGCCATAGTGATTTAATTAGTATGCAGACAACGAGACCAGGAGACACACAAGTTCCTCTTCCTCCATCACAGGTTTTAAATATTATTCAGACATTTTTATTCTACAGCAGCAGTGAGAACCTATTCAGATTCTCATATCTTGACAGTAATATTTGAGTATTTGGTAAGTTAACATAACGAAACACAGTAGAATGGAAATGGTGTAGGTTTCCAGATGTTTTCAAGGAAATATATTGTTTAGACAAAGAGGAATAAATCATTCTGTATCAAACATTGTTTAATGTTGATTCCCCTGATCTTCATTTTATGGAATGAACCAGGGTTGAGGGAAGGCAGTTTCTGTTTGGATATTTGTATGAATAAGCAAAGTGAGTACTTCCACAAGACAGGCCTCAAGACCCAGTGTCAGAGATGCATTACACAACAGCAAGAGAAAGAAAGGTTGCATCTCAGTGATAATCTGAGGTACTTGTAAGATTTTATAGATTCTGGCACCTACATTTCAGATGTTTCTGATTAAACTTTGCCTTTAGGAAAGTCAGCACAAAGTCTGCATGTCTCTGTACACTTTTCTCAGGGAGCATTTTTGAAACTGAGAAAACGTACTGTTCTTTACATCACCCAAGCTCATGTATGCATTATGCCTGTACTAAAGCTAAATTTGCTGTTGTTATTTATTTTGCTGAATTCTTAGTTTTTAAGTGTATTGATTTTTCATGTTTACTGTGAGATTCATTTATTTAACCACTTTTCCAATTAGTAATATATTAACAACATGATAGATTCTGTGGTTTGTGTAATCAATTTGCTTAATTTTGCTTTAGGTAGAGATCAATACTGCACACTAATAGCATATGGATTCTCAAGAAAGCAAAAAAAAAAGTAAAAAATACTTATCAATAATGTTGTTATTGCCATATATTAAAATTCATATTTTAAAAAAGCAAGCAGAATTTTGAAATTGATGACTTTACTGAGAAAAATATATATATTTTCATAGTGCTGCATATTATTTTACTAACTACATGATTCCAAATTGAATATCAAGATATGAAATATCAAGACATGTTTTCAACTCTTTGTTGGAGAGAGACTCTCATTTTCTAAATGTCAACAGAAGATATAATGATCAAAGACAAAAGAGAGAAAATTAAAAAACCTTTCATCTTCCAAGAGATTAGGAATTTCGTTATCATGAAGTCATAGTATTAGTATATAGTATTCTGAAAATTGCTAGGCTGGATGTACCTTTTAAACAAAATTAGTACAACCTTACGTAGTTGGTACTGCTTCCTTCCCATCAAAATTTGGCCTATTTCTCCTTAAGAGTACACAATACATAATATTGAAAATATCAGAATACCATAAAGGAAACAGATAGAGGAGAAACAAATTGATCCTTTTTTTTTTTTTTTTTTTTTTTTTTTTTTTTTTTTTTCCCCTGAAGGAATTCAACATTTCCTGCAACAATCACTGAACTAACCTAAAAATAACTTTTCATAAGATTTAAGTCTATAAAGTTATTAAGCACGGAACTTCTGACTGGGTACTCCACTGAAAAGAATGTTTTTGAAAATTAATAAATAATTATTGACTAAGTATCTTTGTTTCCTTCAGTAACTCAGTTTCTTCAGTGATCCAGATAATCAATCAGTGATCAGGAAAATCCTATGATAAGTGAAAGAATGTCTTCTGTCATCAATTCTTTTAAATTGATACTCAGCTGAGAAAAATGTTATCTATTTTTCCAATACAAACACTGATTTTGTCTACAGAATTTAAAAAGTGATGCTATATCTTTAAAATAGATACTATTAGAGATCAAAGATGAGAATGAAGATAATAGAATCACTTTACACGATATTTTATGCTTTAAGTTTTCAATCTTTTAGTACACAGAAAAATATACCCTCTCTCCTGATTGCTATCCACTACTTTTAAACCACTTTTTTTAACCACTCCAACTACTTCCAAGAGTAGCTTGTTATATTTTCCATCATTTACAATTATGAAACAGTGTAATTCCTCAGAGTGACCTAGTATCTCTAGAAACATGGAAAATGCAGTCCTAGTGCTAGTTGTTGGCCTTCCTGAGGCTTCAATCATTGTGAAAATTGCACAATTTTGAAAGAAATATTTTTAAACAATCATGTTAAGCATATCTCATATTTTTCCTTAAATGAAAACATATACATTTTCAGTGCACTGGCTATATGAACAACTACTGAACACACTTCCATGTGGCTGATTCTGTCACAAGGCATACAAATCAACAAGTGATTCCTGCATATGGGCAAAAAACTGCAGCTGAAGTAGATGGTGTATTCGGGGAGACACTATTTCTCAATTTAAGGACTTCAAGTGGAGGAAGATTTACTGCTCCCTTTGATAATGGGCTTCTCTGACTGAAGACAATGTTAAAACTGTGTGAAATTTTCCCATCTGTATTCAATAACTTCAACTGCCATCCCTTTTCATCTTGTTGTGGGATTACTAAAACACTGTAAATAACAGGCAGCTCTGACTGCATGACTTCGCATTGCTGAATTCATATAAAATGTCAGACTTTTTTCCATTTGTCACGCAAACCAATCACACTAATTGGTCAAATATGAAGATGAACCAAGTCTTTCTTATTGTATTCTAGAGTACTCATTTTTCTACTTAATATAAATATTATTATTTTGCTCTTGCTTTGATATTGTGTAGATTAATCTGGATTAACTGTCTCTTTTTACTTATGTAAACAAACCCTTTGTACCTCAACAAGGTCATTGTTAAAGGCCATAAAATAGCACTAAGCTGAGGGAACTGCCCGCCCATCCTAAGAAGCTACTAATATTCATCCATATTTTTCTGTTTACACTATCCATTCTATCTGACTGCAACTGAGTTTCAAACTACATGCTATTTTGTAGCCTCCGTTGCTTTATTTGTGGGAGCTGAACAGCAGTTTCCTATCATAGAATCATAGAATGTTTTGGGTTGAAAGGGACCTTTAAGATCATCTAGTTCCAACCCTGCTATAGGCAGGGACACCTCCCTCTAGACTAGGCTTCTCAAAGCCCCATCCAGCCTGGCCTTGAATGTCTCCAGGGATGGAGCATCCACAGCCTCTGAGGCCAGCCTGTTCCAATGTCTCAGCACTCTCACAGTAAAAAATTTCTTCCTAGTATCTAGTCTAAATCTACCCTCTTCCAGTTTAAAGCCATTTCCCCTCATTCTCTCACTACATGCCTTTATAAAAAGTCTCTCCCCAGCTTTCCTATAGGTACCCTTCTGGTACTGGAAGGTGACTGTAAGGGCTCCCCGGTGCATTCTCTTCTCCAGGCTGAATATCCCCAGCCCTCTCAGCCAGTCACAGGGAGGTGCTCCAGCCCTCTGATCATCTCTGTGGCCTTCCTCTGAAGCTGCTCCAAAAGCTTCATGTCCTTCTTGTGTTGTGGACTCTAGAACTGGATGCAGTACTCCAAGTGGGTCCTCATGAGAATTGAACAGAGGGGCAGAATCACCTCCATCGATCCGCTGGTCATTATTCTCTTGATGCAACTCAGAATACTGTTGGCCTTCTGGGCTGGAAGTGACTATTGCGGGCTCTTGTTGAGTCTTTCATCAACAAACATGTCCAAATCCTTCTCTTCAGGGCTGCTCTCAAGCTGTTCTCTGGCCAGGCTGTATCTATGCTTGGGATAGCCCCAAACCAGGTGCAGAACCTTGTACTTGGCCTTGTTGAACCTCATGAGATTGGCATGAGCCTACCTCCCAAGCCTGTCCAGATACCTCTGGATGGCATCTTTTTCCTCTGCAGTGTCAACTGCACTACCCAGTTTGGTGTCATCTACTAACTTGCTGAGGGTACACTCGATCCTCCTGTCCATGTCACCTACAAAGATGTTAATTAGCACCAGTCCCAGCACTGATCCCTGAGGAATACAACTGATCACCAGCATCCACTTGGACATTGAGATGTTGACTGCAACTCTCTGAGTTTGACCATTCAGCCAATTCCTTATCCACTGGGTGGTCCATTCATCATATCCATTTTTCTTCAGTTTGTCAACCAGGATGTCATCTGTTACAGTATTAAAGGCTTTGCACACATCAAGCTAGATGATATC
The DNA here is from genome assembly GCF_905368555.1 of Meleagris gallopavo. Classification (NCBI taxonomy): domain Eukaryota; kingdom Metazoa; phylum Chordata; class Aves; order Galliformes; family Phasianidae; genus Meleagris; species Meleagris gallopavo. The sequence goes on from NC_139404.1 coordinate 125,784,874, forward strand.
AGTTTCTTTTCCTTTATCCACTGACACTGTAACTCCATCATAAAAAGCCACCAACTTTGTCAGGCACGACTTCCCCTTGGTGAAACCATATTGGTTACCACAGATCACCTTGTCCTTATTTTCCACATGCCTTCCAGAGGATCTGCTCCATGATCATGCCAGGCACAGAGGTGAGACTGACTGAATTGCAGATCCAGGGATCTTCTTTTTTCCCTTCTTGAAAATGGGGGTGATGTTTCCCCTTTTCCAATCAGTGAGAACTTCACCTGACTGCCATGGCATTTCAAAAATGATGGATAGTGGCTTAGCAATTTCATCTGCCAGTTCCCTCAGAATCTGTGGATGGATCTTGTTAGGTTCCATGGACTTGTGCACCTTCAGGTTCTTTTTATGGTCTCAAATCTGATCTTCACTTACAGTGGGCAGATCTTCCTTATCCCACTTTTTACCTTTGCTTTCTGCAGCTTGGGCAGTCTGGCTAAAGGCCTTGCCAGTGAAGATCAAGGCAAAGAAGTCATTGAGTATCTCAGCTTTCTCCATATCCCTTATGCCCTCATGACCAACAGTTACATTATCCCATAACATTTAATTAATTTTCCATGTATTATTTATCCTTTCTCCTTTCTTTCTTTACTTGTCTTAACCCATAGTAATGAATGTATTTCCTCTCTTCTAGCTCTTTTTTGGCAGTCTATTTTGGCTCTTTTTCTCTTCATCACACAACTTTATCTAAATAAAAACAGGAACTAATCCCTTAAGGGATCCTGATATTTACTTTTGAAATGTATCAATATTATTGCTATTAAAAAAAATCACACAAGTTCAAAGGGCAACAAGAAAAACTAGTCTAGAGCAGTCTGAGGTGATTAAGTAAATCAATCAAATCTTAAACTGGAAAGTAAAGACACAAAAAATTGGTTTTCTGACCAATGGAAGGAAAAATGTTTCATTTAGATAGATTTATTAACCTCCCTCCTCATACAAAGAAACTTGTCAGATTTGTGCTAGATCTGGCAGAGATTAATATGAGCAAAGATTTCTTACTTTTTATTTTTTCCTCACTGCTATATTTTTCACACCTGGACACCTCAGTAATATTTGAATATTTAATATAATTGATATTTTTCCTACCTTTGAATAATCTACATTTGCATTTTAGAGGAGATTTAGATTAGAAATAGAAGTGTTTTAGGTTAGATATTAGGAGGATACTTTTCACTCAGAAGAAAGTGAGGCCTGGACACAGGCTGCCCAGAGAAGCTGTGGTGCCTCATCCCTGGAGGCACTCAGGGCCAGGTTGGATGGGGCCCTGGGCATCCTGAGCTGGTGGGGCAACCCTGCTCACAGCAGGAGGTTTGAACTGGAGGAGCTTTAATGTCTCTTCCAACCGTAACCATTCTATGATTCTATCATAGATTTGATGATTTTATGATTCTATGAGTAATGATCTGTGTTCTACAAAGCAGAGTGTGTTAATGTTTCTTTATCAGCAGAAGAAATGGAGTCCATTTCTCCAAAGAAAGAAATTATCATTTGACAGGAAACTTAATAAAATAAACATTGCTCCTGAATTCCTTGGGGCAGGGCACTTGATTCTGTTACTTTCATGACATTTTAACTGAAAGTGTACATAGCTAATTAGTCAAAAAGCAGAGGTGTAATCAATACTGATCTATCAATACTTCCCGCATGTAACCCTACCTGCTTGAGCAGAATAAATAATTGCTTTCATTATTTAATCTCTATAATTCCTTAGTGTTCTTTATTCATAAAAAATATAGCCCTATTTCATTACAACCAAAAATGTCCAGTTATTGTTTAAACCAAAATGTTTGTGTTTGTTTTTTTTTTTTCTTTTTTCCCTGTATCTATATGTAGAGAAGCCTACAGCTGCTTTGGGGCCGTGAAACTCTGGGCTCTGGAGTCTTACATAAGAAGAATAAATCTGGATCAGCTCCTCACTGAAGATTGCTTGTGATGTTATGAAAATTAATGCTAGCTAGTTGCCAGTCATTCATCTGTTCCTTTATAGATTAGTTTGTGTGATCTCTAGCCCCAAGCAAGCCTGAGAGTATTATAAGCATCACGGTCTGGTAGGCTGGCAACCCTCCGAAAGTGCGATTTCTCTAACCATTTTAATTGCCTTCCCCCTGACCTTTTCCATTACTGCCTTAGCTGTATTCAAAACCCCCAATCTTTAATCAATATTCCATGTGCTCATACATCATCATTTTTTGTCATCCTCTTATTGGTAACTTGATTTACTTTTCTACTTAAAGTTTGCAAGGCTTCTATTTATACAATTCTGTGACTGTGCCAGAATGATCAGTGATGTTCAAATGGCTTTTCCTGATTTATCACCACACAAGATGGATCGTGCTGCCAAACTAGGAAAAAGAGCATTTGTAAGGAGTTCAGAAGATGACTACTTGTGCTTATGCTAAAAGTATAAAGAAATTGTTAGATATATAAGGCATTTACAGGAGGAACTTTTCTTTATGTCTGCATGTTGGACAGGCATGTTGGGTAGGTTGTGATCAAATTCGTTCAATTTGAAAGTGAATGATAAATTTATGTGCTTATTTTTCTCATTTTCACTTCATCTGATCCTGATGAAAACCTAAAAAATTTGGAAGATACTGTGATCTTTCTATCCAGTCCTCAATTTGGAAAAGAAATTACTTCCTAATTACACATTTGAAGAACAAAAAACTCCCAATTACCCATGTCAGTAAAGAATATCCAACAGTTTCCATTCTGAATATGTCTTATTTTTGTTAACAAAGCAGCGCTCTCTGAAAAAAATTCCTGTGTCTCCATGTTACTCAGTCAGTTACAGAACTTTTATCCTTAGCATCTAACAAGTAACTATGAAGGAACTCTATTTCTTTAGGACCATATTTCTGTTTGCTATAGCTTTCCAAGACAACTTTTCACAACACAATTAATAGAAAAAAATCCATGTTTGCATGAGTACTTGTAGCTGCACTGTTAGATAAAGGCAAGGCCACATAAGTGGTGTAATTCCAAGACAAAGTGGAAAATATGCGTGGGCTCCTCCGAGTTCATCCTATGGCCAAAGGACATACAGAGCACAATATAGGCCAGAAAGCTATATGTGCAATATGGCACAGCATATCACTGCTCTATGGATTCTTGATAATGTTCCTTGACAGCAGATCAAGGGAGGTATTCCTCCCTCTCTACTCTATCCTAGTGAGGCCAAATTTGAAGTACTTTGTCCAGTTCTGAGATCCTCAGTTCAAGAAAGACAGGGAAATATTGAAGAGAGTCCAATGGAGGGCCAAGATAATAAGGGGCCTGGAGCATTTCACGTATGAGGAAAGGCTGTTCAGCCTGGAGAAGAAAAGACTGAGAGGGGATCTTATCAATGCTTATAATTAACTAAAGAACAGGAGTCAAGTGGATGGGTACAGGCTTTTTTCAGTGGTGCGCAGAGCAAGAACAAGGGGCAATGAGCACAAACTGGAACATAAGAAGTTCCACAAAAACATGACAAAGAATTTCTTTACTGTGACAGTTATTGAGCACTGGAACAAGCTGCTAACAAGAGAGGTTATGAATTTTCCTTCTCTGGAGATATTCAAGACCACAAGGATGCTTACCTGTGCAGCCTGCTGTATGGAATCTGCTTTAGCAGGGGGTTGGACTAGATGATCTACAGAGGTCCCTTGTAATTCCTATAATTCTATGTTAATGTGATTCTGTGATCCTCAGGTTAACTGTTATGTGGACTACTGACTCCTTCATGTACAGTGGTGTTCTAATCAGGACCGTTGTGATTTTATTGTAGTTCTTCAAATCTTCTTTGAGCTCTATTTTTATACTTGTCATAGATTCTTTTGCTAATTTATTCTGTTTGATTTTATTCTATTTATTTTTATCCTCTTTCATTTTCTTCAAGGATCTTTCTTTAAGGATGTGTGTCTGGCATTCAAGAATTCAGAAAAAGAAACAGAAATAGGACATGCATTTAGGTGTTAACCTAGGACATGCATCTTTTTGTAAAACACTTATTTAAATGCCATTTTTTCCACATTACCAAGAGATCTCTGCAAGTTGTGTTCCTTTCTTATGGAGATTCTTGAGAATGAAAGTGGCTTTATTTTGAGATAAGATGTGGAGAGCTTTAATGTAGTTCTGTTCACTGCTTCATTTATGTCTTTAATTACACCTAAGGGACTGCTGTGGATTAACCTGTATTAGGTTTACATGGCAAGTTTTAAGGGAGTGAGGAGGAAGGGCAATGGAATTGGCCTGCAGAGAAGAGTTGAAAGATAGCCAGTGTCAGATAGAATTCAGTTCCAGACAGCTCTAAAAGGACCCGCCACTGCCAGAGCTGAGACATTGAGAATGCTGGGTGTGCGCTGGGAGAACAGATTTAAGGAAGGGGAATATCACTGTGCAACAGCAGCTGGAAGAGAGTAGTGAGAGATGGGAGAGATGCGGGCACTAAGGTCAGTGCAGCAAGAGGGCAGGAGGAACTCCAGGCTGGAGCAGCATCTCCCTGCAGCCCAGGAGAGGCCCACAGAGGAGCAGGCCATCCTCCTGCAGTCCATGGGCACCTCACAGAGCAGATTTCCCCATGGAGCCATGGAAGAGCCCACAGGGCAGCAGTGGATGAGGTCTGGAGGAAGCACAGCCCATGGAGAGTCCCAACAAGAACAGACTCAGTTGGACTCATGGTCCTGAATTAAAAAGATATTTCAGAATTCCCATTGCCATTTCTATTTTCCCCTGCTTACATCACAAGTGTTTGAGAGCTACAAGAGAACAATTATATGCTTAACAATAGAACTAAACAGTAACACAGACAAGGAGAAAGATGTTTGTTGGTGGCGTGGGTTTATGTAGACATTTTAACATATTACATTTTAGCATATTGCAGTTTAGGATGAAGATACTTGAACTAGTAGGCAAGAAAATGTAGCTTGTGTGAGGAGAATAGAAGAAAATTAATAGTCTGGAAAACAATGAATAGAAACATACTTACATTTAATAGAGTTATTATTGGAAGAAAAACTAGAGGAATGAAGCAATATCTTCACTATTAAAACCTTTATTTTTTTGTTATTTTATTTTCTATTTTTAACAAGAAAGCTAGGTGAACTCATGTCACTGTGGTCATGAGATAGCTCAATGGAATTCTTAGGGGCGGTTGCATAAAAAGCAGTGACACATATGATGAGAAAGAAGATACAAACTCTGAAACAATGTTACTGTCAATCTTTCATGAGTTCAATTTTATAGGTAATTGACTTTTGTTTTATATTTTCCAGCTTTGCTTGGAACAGTAAACTAGAATATTACAATTTTTCTCTTGCCAGTGTTGTTCTTTTTGGAACAACTTATCAATTACATAGAATGAAGATAGCAAATGAAATATTGTGTAGAATATAGATGGCATATAGGTCAATATGCCTTCAGAATAATCTGTCTGTGTTAATGGTGTGTTATGAGCAGGCAAAAAGCTTGTAATGGAGTTAGAACATCAGCTTTTTTTCATACTGTGCAATATCGTCTGAATGCATCATTATCAGGTTGAATTAGGAAAGACAACATGAATGGACTTACACTGTATTCTTATTTTGTGACAGGAGCAACTGCAAATTGTACTTAGGTAGCAAGATGGTACAAGCAAATGAAAGAATTCTTTATTAGCAGGTAACAAGCAGGAAAAGTAGAGAGAATTAATAAGCACATAGAATCATAGAATCATAGAATCATTAAGGTTGGAAAAGACTACAAAGATCATCTACTCAAACCATCAACCATCACCCATGCCCACTAACCATGTCAGTTGAGATTCAGAAAGCATTCTTACTCCAACTAACACTAAATATAGTTAGCTTCCTGAATTTATGTATCAGGTTTTTTTCAGGATGTGTGAGTAATGTTCATGTCTTTTAAACTCCAAATGCCTTGGAAGTCTTTTATCCACGATCTTTCGTTCTTCATACTTTTTTAACACTGCATTCACAGAATATTTTTATAGATATAAATAAAACAAAATTTGAAAAATATCACTTATCTTAGAAATCATTACAAAATATTTCTTACAAGACTCTCTAACAAAATATTTCTCTTGAGGAAGAAAAATTTTAAAGGGGAAGGTAATGACTTTTGGACAACTTTTATCTCCAGGAACACTGAACAAAATCCCTAAAGCATACTGTTCCTCTCTCAAGAGTGTTATACACAAGAGTTTTGATTTATTCAGATGACTTTGCTATTCTTTCCTGAGAGAATACTTTTCCTTTTCTGTATTTGGAAATCATTACCTATTGTGTCTTGGCTCCAGATACAGCAGTAAATTACAGCAATTTTAGTGCAAATCAGACAGAGTACTTTCTGACACAAAGCTCCTGAACCTGAAGATTTGGCAAAATAAAGGACTTCTATGACCAAGAATTTGCTTTCCAATTACAGATATTTAAGACTTTTTTTCCCCATTTGTTTATTTTATTTAATCTCGTTTAAATATATATTCAGTCTTTATAATATGTAGCAATTTTTACCACAGAAAGACACAGATATTTGGATGAACTTAATATAAAACTCAAAAAACAATCAAACAATCTTACTAAACAATCCTCCTTCTGTGCGAGATAATTATTTCTAAAGACATTTGAGGCAAAATAATTTAGGGACATATTTCTTAAAATATAAAAATAGCAACTGAAAATATTATGTCCTGTTGACTGAGATAATCAAAGCACAGTCTCTAAAAATTCTGAAATACAGTGGAGGACAAATAAGAGGTTACAATGTAATAATGAAAGATAATGGAAAATACTATATACAAATTAATAAATGCAGAAGCATACCTAATCTTCAGCAACTCCAAAATTGAAAGGGAATAGAATGATAAAATTTAGTGATTAGTAAAACCAAAAAGACAGAAGTTGAGTTGTATGTCTGGTATGTTTTCAAGTAGAATTATGAAATGTATTTAGATGTAAATTAGAAGACAAAAATGCCTGGAAAAAAAAAAAAAAAAAAAAAAAAAAAAAGACAAAAGCTGAAAGGAAGAGAGCCTTCTGCTCTCCCCAACCTTTTTTTTTTTTTTTTTTTTTTTTTTTTTTTTTTAACAATAAATACCATTCTTGGACAGCATAGACCAATTAGACAAACTTGTCTATTGGCCTTACCCACTCCCTCTCCACACTGATCAAAACAACTGTGAATACATCAGAACTACCATGGCCTGCCATGGAAATCCAATCTTTTGACTTTCTTGGCCTGCAATGAGTGAAAAATATTGTCTTGGGCCAATGTCTGGTTGTCGCTGAGTGGTGAGTGAGTGCCTGGGCCAAACTTCTTGGTGGGGAAGAGATGACACTATGATGATATGGGAACTGAGAGGAGAGCATATTGCTATCTGTCCTGGGCTGCACATGGCCTTTGGTCTTGAGGTTGGACGTGCCTGGCTAGATATTAACAGGCTTATTTAGACTTATACAGTAAATCACATCCACTGATATAGGTTTTTATGAGCACAGGATGCAGGCTCTTATTCATCCCTGGCAAAAATGCATACCTAATGGTGAAAATAATGTTGGGAAAAAAAAAAGAAGTGTTTTACATCTGAGAATTTGCTCTATCAAATAGCGTTATTTTACTCTTTGTATCTGTTATAGTTTCATGGAAATAAATAGTAGGCATTACTTTTGGAATGACAAAAGAAGTGATGCACAGTGCAGTTGCTCACTACCTGCTGGCAGATCCCCAATCATTCCCCAGGCAGCTCTTCCCCCCCACAAGACAACAACTCCCCACATTTTAATTAGTTTTTGCATTCTGTCATCTATGATAGAATATCCCTTTGTCCGGTTTAGGTCAGCTGTCCTGGTTCTGTCCTCCCTCAGTTCCTTGTGACCTCCCAGCCCCCTTGCTGGCACAGCAGTACAAGAAGCCAAAATTCCCTTGGCTCTTTACAGCACTGCTCACCAACAGCTAAAACATCAGTGTGTTATCAACATTGTTTTTTCTCCTAAAGCCCAAACATAGCATCATACCAGACACTGTGAATTAAAAAAATAAAATCTCTGTCCCAGATGCAACCAGAACTACTTTTCAATCTTAATACTATTTAAAACAGATTTTAACATTTTTTATTTGTGAAATGTGTTAAGGATTGCCTTCTATTTTTCCCAAATGCAATAAAGATTTTAAACAGAGAGATGATATATAAAAGCTGTTCTCATGGTTTTTCAGTTATAATAATCAGAGAAGATCACACAGAGATAAAGAATGATGAGACCAACAGAATGGATGAAGTACTGGCTTGGCTATTTTAAATTACAATTTTCTGTTGATAATATTTATGTGTATGGTCTCTGAAATCACAGTATCACAGAATGTCAGGGACATTGAAAGATCATCTAATCCAATTCACGCCCCCTTGCTCCCCCCAAACAAACACTGTAACTTCCTGGGTTGAAACTTTTAACTTCCTTGCTGGGAAAATAGATAGATAGATAGACAGAAAGACAGACAGATAGATAGATAGATAGACAGATAATAAAATCTAGGGAAATATAATCATTTCAGGTGAAAGACACTGAAGGAGTCTGCGTCCCATTTAAATCTCTGAGACTAATGACATGCTTAGTGTTCTCCTGTGCCTTATTTGCTCAAGCACATATTAAAACTCCCACTTGAAATAAAAGTATGTCTCTTCACTGGAGAAGACATGGTTTCCTGATCCTCAGTAGTGATGATGATATACATATAGTATCCTTTGATGGCTGATTGCTGTAAATATCCATATTGTTATGGGATGTCATGCATACAGGAAGAGTGATGAGGATTCAGTGCACATCCACTTCTAGCCTTTCTTTCCCTCCTGCCCCTGAGTCCACTGAGAATACTGTACATATGGGCAGTAGGAACACTAAGCAGTGTTAGCTAGAGAGATATCAGTATGCTTTAACATGCATGTCAACTCACTATGAGCTCTTGCATAGCCAGTACCTTTGAAACAGCTTATTCCAGATTGTGGTAGGAGATATGACAGTCTCTGTCAAGCCCAGACAAGGAAAAGTCCCATACACATCTGAGCTGTCTTGTTCCACCCAGAAGAGTTGCAACCAAGAGAAACAAGAAAACTATACTTTGATAATGGTATTTATTATTCTTTGACTTCAGTTGCCTTTTGGAGTACTTCTCTGAGGAAAACAGTGTACACATGCATATGTCTGCGTTTTATTGTCTGAAAAAAGCAAATATTCAGATAAGTGAATTATTGCAACTCATGTCCTGCAGAGAGTACATTTGCTACAGACGGAGTGAACTTTAAAATTCTTACACTTCACATTATTTAAGGAGAAAATTAAATCTATTATACTTGGAAATCCTTCTGTTTCACATTATATATTTAATTACACATAGCTCTTTGTTAAGAAAGTATTTACAATAGCTTTTGATAACAGGCTTCCAAAAAAAATGACAGACAGATAAAGATACTGGGATTTGAAGATTTAGTTGTTTTGGGATTTTTTTGTGGGATGTTTTGTTTTGTTTTGTTTTGTTTTTTTAATTCTAAAGTCTGGAAGGAAAGGGAAAAAGAAACAAATCCTCGCGAAGCCTGCCAGTGACAGCACATTTTCTTAGCTTGATATCTGTGTCTGAAAATCAAAGTCCCACTGGATAAAGGTAAAAGTCACTTAACTGAAAAAATTCCTAAGTGACTGAAAACTGGCATCTGTTCTTTATAGGTTCTTTTTGGAGAATTCTCACTAGAAAAGAGCAGTTGAAACGATTATCTTATAGCAGTACTAAATAATACAGTGTTCTACGACATTCAAAGGTCTGGAGATCCCTGTGGAAACAGTGACATTTGTACAGCAAGTTAGACTGCTTCTGCAAAGGAGGTTGGTGGGAAGGAGGAAATGATAGGTTTTTGACAGAATGTTAACCCCAAGTTGCCAACTTTTCTGAAAGAAAAAGAGAAAAAAAAAAAATAAATAAAAGGATCTAATAATAGTACTTTAAATAAAGGTCCAGACTCTTAGATGAATTTAATACACACCCACTTATTTTAATGGTCCCAGCTGATGTTCTGTCCCTGACAAAATAGAGAGAGGAAATAAATTCCACATTAGTATGCTCTGGTGACAGATTAGTTGGTTACATTTTCCTAGATGGTATAATGCATCATTTTATTAAGGGCATCCCCTTTTGCTTGTCATTACAACATCTGAAATGGTTTCTCAGACTTTTTTTTTTTTTTCTGGTTCACTTACTTGTAAGTTTAAAAAGTTTCTCCAGACATACCTGAAGTAAATATGGGCTATCTCGGCTATTAAGCAGGGTCACTGCCTCCAAATGAGATTTTTTCCTGTATTTATTTCACTGGTACAGTGAAAAGATATTAAGGGAGAATTAGACTGTGGGCTTTCTTCACACAGAGGGAGATCTGACCTTATGTGTCCTGCATGCTCTTAATAGCAGGCTGTAACACAAGTAGAGAAAAAATGAAAAGATATTTCATCTCGCCTGTTGAATTTGGACAAGATTGCAGCTAGGAAGATAAGAATCATAGGGAAAGCAAGCAGTCAGCTGAGGATAGCTTGCTTTTGTCCTAGAAGAGAGCAGCCATTTGCAGGCCTGGATGCATTGTACATCTGCATCTCTGGCTATCTTTCCTTACTAGAGACTTTCTTCATTGTTTGATAGTACAACTTCACCATGAGGACTGTGAATTCACGTCTATGATATTCCATAATTCTGATGGTGAGGCCTTTCCCCTGAGTTGTGGAAGCTGAAATCTTTCAGACTGAGAAGGGACTGCTTGGGGGAAATGTCACTGGTATATTTGTAAAAGTCTCTTTGCTCGGATACTTGCCACCACCCACTGTTTGTTACAGTTAGTTCTGCAGAACAGCAAAATGACCTGCTTTGTAGATTTCCTTAGAGATTTAAGCTGAATTGGGCAGCTCTGTATCTAAAATCATACAGCAACAGAACTCAGCTGGAAGACAAACATTATCTCCTCAACAGGGCAGCAAAATCCATGTTTGAGCACTCAGGCAATTTCTTTTTCAAGGATGTGGAGACTGAAGCAGTGTGACAAGGAGATACTCTCAATTATTGTCTGAAGAGAGTCCTAATTCCCAATTGAGATGGGTTTCCCAGGGTTGTATTTAGTACCCTGAGCACTTCACCAAAGCCTGCCAGTATTTGGTCTCTCAGACCATGTACTCGGTGCCCTTCAAAGGCTGCTCAGGCCTTCCCACTGTGGGCATTGGCAAGCAGAGAATCTCAGCTTCATGCCACAGAGGGTTTTAAATCTTGTGAACACTGATTATATTTTTCACTAGAATTAAAAAGAGATAAAGATCAGGATTTATTATATATTAATAAGAAATGAACACTTCAAGGCTTGCCTGGGCTCTTAAGCCTTTTCTACATAGCATTGCTCATTGCGTAGCTAACACATTTAACATGCTCTATGCATGAACTGGGGCCTGCAATTTGACCAAACTGAGTGTTTAATGTCTCCAGTTATATAATCATGTTATTTATGTTAGGTGAAGCATAGCTTGACTGCCATATGCAAACAAATTTTCATAGAGAATTAACTTTCTGAATAAACTTTCAGTCTTCACTTTCGCATCTCCTACAAGGGGATCTAAAAAGTCAACAATATCTTATACCACTGAAGTTTTAAAGACTATTTTTAAACTTTTCTCTCCTTCTCTTTCACCAAGTTGACAGATGGAGTTCTTATGTTGCTGAGATATTTAAAATTAAATGTAGTAAAACCATTAAAATTTTAAAACAAACCAGCCACAAACCTTCTGCCCTGTATGACTGTTCTTTTATTACTGAAGGGCTCATTTTTTTATAACATGGAAATGCCTAAAAAAACATGTTTTTGACTGTTCTTTTGAACAAATGCTGTTCTTATATTTCTTCTGCTCAATGTTTAAGTAATCTAATTAAAGTACAAATAGCAAGAAAAAGGTTAATTCTTAAATTTTACAAGTCTTGTTTATTCCCTCTTACTCAACAAGAGCTAGAAGCTAGTGCCACAGTAGGCAAAGGAAAAAGCAGCAAAATACATCCATCCTTCTCCTCTTGCACTATAACATCATTTTCTTTGAAAAAATATCTACGGTTTCAGTGTTCTGCCTGGAAGATAGATGATGACAGTGAATAAGGCTTATTAAAATTATTCTGTATCTCCAGTGTTGTGAAAAATCAGCTTGTTCCTTAATTTACACTGGTGTATATAGCATTTCTTTTACTCTGCATTTCTTCAATTTGCCATAAGAATACAGAAAAAGCAAAAATGCAAAGGTTCTTTTAGATTGCATAATGAGCAATCAGTAAAACCAGTAGTATCCCCTCAGTCCTAACAGTTCAGCACTAATTTCTTTTATGTGCAGAGGTGTTACAGTAATTTTTTGCCTTTTTTTTTTTTTTCCCCCAGTGGTGGTTGTTTGCTTGGGAAATGGGAAAGAAACTTTAACATAGCAACTAGAAAGTTCTAAGCGAATTTTCCTGTACCTATGATGACTTCCTATTTTCAGTAATGCCATTTGAAACTGAATCTCAAAGTTTTATTGTGACATTTTATAAACAATATAATCTTTGAAATTATTCTCAAAATCAAACTGATGCCAAAGAAAAAAAAAAAAAGTGGAAAAACATGTCCTGAGCTTCCTACCTCTCTTGATAAATACTGCATCAAAGATTCTCCCTGTAAGACAAATAGTTCTTCTGTTCTTGAGTGTTTTTTTTTTGTTGGTTTGGATTTTTTTGAACAGTTTCTCAATTGAGTCTGCCAGCAGGCCCATGATGTATCCAGCAGGGATAGCAGTGTGCAATATTTAATTCTTCTCTCTCCAGCTTCCCTGCCTCTGTTTTTCTGTCATAGCTGGGCTCTTTATGCCAGTGGGCAGAGATCCCAGGTCCAGAGCTTTAATCAGCTCCAAATTTCAGATATTCTTACTGAGCCATTAAAAAAGAAGGCTCTGAATTTCAATTCTCAAATAGCTTCATCATAAAACACTGCATTAACTCTCTCTCATTTCCAATAGTCTTTTCTCCTTTACCCCCCATAGTAAATCACTCACAACTACTAACTTTCCTTTTATAATAGTGCAGTATGCTGTCAACTGTTCAAACAAACAAACAGACACCATAATTATCACTATATTCTGCATAGCTTTCAGATTAGCATTTATTTGCATTCCATTGTAGCAGAATCTGGTGGGTCCCACTGAGACCAGGGTCTTATTGCGCTTAATGCTATATGAACATAGAACAAAGATCAATCTTATCCCTAAACAGCTAATAGCTGCAAAAGGTGAAAGAACTGCTCTACTTTACTTAACAGATGAGGTACCAAAGCACAGAGATTAAACAATTTGCTCATTGAAATCTGTGGCAGAACAGATCCCAGACCCCTTAAATCTGAGACAGATGTCCAGTCGACAAGGCTATATCTTATCAGCTGCACCAGTGGACCCCGGCTCAGCAACAATTTCCTATTGCTATCAGTAAGTAATCCTTCATTTCTGCTCATTTATTCCCTAAAATCTTTGAAACTTCAGCATGCTCCAAAGTATAGTTTTATTTTAAAAAAATGCAGGCTATTTCCATTACCAAGGCCAATGTTTCATGCCTCACAGAATAACTGGCACAAACACAATTCATGTTCATTGCTGTAAACAAGATGTAATGGAGCAGCATAGCAGCAGCCACGACTGTCACTTATTATCATTATTCTACACGCATATAATTAATTCCTGGTGAAATACATAATTATAATAAAGCAATTCAAACCAATCCCCCAAACAGTGTTTCTGCCCTGGAAACAACACCTCACAGTCAGCAAAATGGTTTGGGCTAACAACATTCCTCTTGTTCTGTACCAGAGCCAACAAGCTCTATATCCATCAATACTGCAACAAACCAACCCATAATAATGAGCTTACTGGAAAGATCTGTAATGGAAATTGAATCTATCATTTAAAGATATTTTTGTAATTAAGAAAGGAAGAAGAGAAAATGGAATGTAGAATATTTTTAACGAAGATACTTTTTGGATGCTCTGTTTATCTCCGGGCTAAACAAATAAAGGGGTCTCTTAACTCTTCCAAGGGATGACAGCAAGCTGTAACTTCTGAATGAAACACTAAATACTTACAGAAAATAACAATGGCATCCACAAGTCAACATAGAAGAAAACGGAGCACTTTTTAAAGTTTACAATAACTTCATTTACATGGGATTTGTGAAATGCAGGAAAAGAGAAAGGAATAGTGCATCTTCATAACTAGCAGGGAAGAAAACAACTGTTAATGACTATGAAAGTATAACTCTGCAAATAGAATGAAAAGAATAAAATATCAAAATATACGTAATTATCAGGGAAATTATTGCATCTCAAGATTAGCATAATGCTTTCCTTTTTCTACTATTATTTTCAATTATCTTTTCTTTTGTCAGTCGTATTTACCACACATTTCTTAATAATTAAAAGCATGTTTGCCTAGTAAAATATATTTCTAATGGACTAATGTTAGAAATAGACAATTTGTTCTAAAATTCAGCATTAGCTTTCTTCTACAACAAGCATAAAGTTCTAAGACATTTTTAAAAATATCTTTGAACTTCTTTTACACACACACACACATTTTTTAACAATGACAAATTTTACGAATATATCAGGAATGTTTAGACTAGGAAATAAAAAATAAGCCAATTTAGATAATTTTGCTAAGTTTTCCAAAATATATATATTTTTTAATTTTGATTGTTCCTTTGATACACAGAATCACAGAATGGCCCGGGTTGGAAGAGACTTGAAGGATCATGAATCTCCCACCTCCTGCCACAAGCAGGGCCACCAACCTCTCTATTTAATACTGGGCGCCCACAGTCCCATCCAACCTGGCCTTGAACACGTCTAGGTATGGGGCATTCACAACTTCTCTGGGCAGCATGTTCCAGCACTTCACCACTCTCTCTGTAAAGAACTACCCCCTGACATCCAACCTAAATCAACTTGAACTTAAAACCATTTCCCCTTGTTGTGCTGTTATCTACTCTTTCAAAGAGTTGACTCCCCTCCTCTTTGTAGGCTCCCTTTAGGTACTGAGAGGCTGCAGTGAGGTCACCCCAC
The DNA here is from genome assembly GCF_905368555.1 of Meleagris gallopavo. Taxonomy (NCBI): domain Eukaryota; kingdom Metazoa; phylum Chordata; class Aves; order Galliformes; family Phasianidae; genus Meleagris; species Meleagris gallopavo. The sequence goes on from NC_139404.1 coordinate 125,800,034, forward strand.
TGCCTTCTTTTCTCCAGGCTGAACAAGCCCAGCTCCTTCAACCTGTCTTCATAGGGGAGGTGATCCAGCTCTTTGATCATCTCTGTGGCTCTCCTCTGGACCCTCTCCAACAGCTCTCTGTCTTTCTTGTATTGGGGGCTCCAGATCTGGACACAGTATTCCAGATGGGGCCTCACAAGAGAGATTTGAGAGGGACAATCACGTCCCTGTCCCTGCTGGCCACCTCTCTACTGATGGAGCCCAGGATACCATTTGCTTTTCGAGCTGCAAGTCACACTGCTGTCTCCTGTTAAGTTTTTCATCCACCAGGACCCCCAGGTCCTTCTCAGCAGGGCTCCTCTCAAGGACCAGTCCTTCCAGTCTGTATATATGCCTGGAATTCCTCCAGCTCAAGTGTAACACCTTGCACTTTGCTGTGTAGAACCTCATTATGTTTACCTGGGCCCACCTTCCAAGTCTGCTGAGGTCCCTCTAAATGGCATCCCTTCCTTCCACCGTGTCAGCCGCACCACTCAGCTTGGTGTCATCAGCAAACTTGCTGAGGGTGCACTTAATTCCATCATCGATGTCATTGATAATGATTTTAAAGAGCACAAGATTGTTAAAGAGCAAGAGATTGTTGTTCCTAAAACAAGAACAGTGCAATCTTTGATCAACAGTTTCCTAATTTTTCAGAGTCCCATACATTTTCACACAACTATCAGAAAGACATGTTCTGTATGTAACTTCAAAACTGGCTCTATGATTTCTATTTATGAGTAACAAAGGCCTTTGTGAGATGCAGAAATTTTTTAGCAGAACAAGAAAGTTAACTTATAATTGAGTGTGGAAACATTTGCATCTCTTGAGTTTCTAGGACTCCTAACAAGCAAAAGTGATCTCCAACAAAATCTTCCAACACTATATGATGTCTCAACCTTCTTGCTTAAACATTCGATATAATTACCTGGCAAGTAGGTCTCTGTCTCTGAATTGGCTCTTCATCCCTTATTCCCCTGTGTATTTCTTATTTCCATTTATGTTCTTCTATTCTACATGGGAGATGATTAAAAATGGAATAGAAACAAACTTACAGTAGTGCATTTCTCTTTGAACTTCTTTTACACACACGCACACACGCACACATGACATTTTCCTGATAGACTTTTTGGCATTGCAACAAGTGGAACTAGCCCTTAATTGGAGCACGTTTGAAAACAAGCAGGCCACCTCAAATTTGGATGGGAATTTACATCAGAGATAATTGCACAGCAAGGAGCACAGAAGCGTACATAATTACAGGCAACAGGCTTACTGCAGATCACCTTATAAAACTAGTGTCACAGAGCCTTTTCATAACAAGCAATTCTGCTTTTATGTTATTATTAATACTGTTGTGGGTTGTTATATGAATTGCAGGAAGATTTCACATATCACTCTTGAAAACTGTGACTAATATGCCTAATTAGTAGGCTTAAAAGAAGATGATCCATCTTTTAAAGAGTTCTTAATCTATACAGTTTCACTTAAACTCTGTGTCTTTTTAAACTAGACCCAGAATTTAATATATTATTGTGTATATCATACATTGATCATTACTTAATCTCAAACCTATTTGAACGTCTAAATATATTATTTTACAGCATTATATTTCTCTCTGATCTGAACTGTGTCAGTAGAGCAGAAGTCATCCCCAAATTGGCATTTTTCCAAGTTCATGCTTTGGTTTTTGAATATTCAACCTTCTTTTATTTTGAATGTGTATTTGGGATTATCATGGGGAAAAAAATAGCAGGAGCAAACTATTTTCGTGGTTTTTCACTCACTTTTTTTAAGATTATAAATAAAAAGAGGTTTTTTTTGTTACTGCAAGACTTTGGGGAGCAGTGGCCCTTCTAAGCAGAGCAGGTGAGGCAGACAGGATCCACTGTGTGTGAAAGAGATGGTCGTACAGAACTTGCAGTTGGCAGTGACATGGCTGAGAGCCTCTGGGTAAAGTCTAAGGGACGAGCAAATAATGTAGATGTTGTTTTGAGAGTCTTCTACAGGCCAGCCAGATAGGATGATGACAGATTAATTAGCCTTTAAGAAAATAAAGATACCTCTTGATCAACCAGACTTTTTCTTTGGGATGTGTTCAACTTGCCAAACATTAACTGGAATGACACATAGCTGATATAAACAGGTTGAGGAGATTCCCAAAACACCTTGATGATATCTTCTTCACACAGCCAACTAGGAAAGCGGCCCTCCTAGATTTGTTGCTTGTAAACCGAGAGGGTCTTGTAAGTGAAATGGCAATTGGTGACAATCTTGGCCATAGCAACCAATAAGTAGTCATGGTGAAAACCTTTGATGATAGGAGGAAAACTGCCACCAAAACTTCTACTAAGGATATGAGAGAGCAGACTTCATGCAGCTCAAGGAACTAGTTAGCACAGTCCACCGGGAAACTGCTTCTGAAGGCACAGATATCTGTCAGTGCTGGTCACTTTTTAAGTACCACCTCTTAAGAGCACAAGAGCAGACAATTCCAAAATATCAGAAGTCAAGCAGGTGGGTCAGTGTTTATAGTAAATGGGATTATGTCAGGTTGGCAGCTAGTCTCTAATGGAGTTCCACCAGGCTTCTTTTTAAGGTCAGTTGTCTTTAATGTTTTCATCAATGACTTGGACTTCAATATATACTATTGAAGCTTGCAAAAAACAGCAACTAATTTGGAGGAGCTATTGACTCCATTAAGGGTGGAGAGGCCTTGCAGAGAGATCCTGAGAAATTAGAGAGCTGGGCAATCACCAACTGCATAAAGCTTAACAGGAGTAAGTGCTGGATTCTGCACCTTGAATGAGACAACCCAGGACAGTACAGCCAGACAGTAAAACTAGGGAAGTGATTGTCTTCCTGTGCTCTACACTGGCAAGGCTGCGCCTCGAATACTGTGTTCATTTTGTGATCCCTCACTACAGGAAAGATACTTGAGGTAGCTACTGGAGCATGTCCAAAGAATGGCAATGAAGCTGGTGAAGGGTCTGGGGCACAGATATTCTGAGGAGAGGCTGACGGAACTATGATTGTTTAGTCTCAGGAGGAGGTTCAGGGGAGACCTCACTGTTCTCTAAAACTACCTGATAGAGGTTGTGCTGATGTGGGATTTGATCTCTTCTCCCATGTAACTACTGAAAGGATGAGAGGCAATGGTCTCAAGTTATTCCAGAGGAGGTTCGGGTTGGATATTATGAAAAAATTCTTTTCTGAAAAAGTGGTTAAGCATTGGAACAGGCTGCCCAGGAAAGTGCTGCAGTCCTTGGAGGTGTTCAAGAAATGTGTAGATGCAGCACTTAGAGACATGATTTAGCAGACATGGTGATGATGCATTGATGTTTGTACTTGATCATATTAGAGGACTTTTACAACCTTAATGATCCTATGACTCCAAGATTCTATATGTATAGACTGCGAGACAAGATATGGGAGTTCTAATTGACAGCAAGTTGAATGAATCAGTACTGTGCCCTTACAGCCAAAAGGGTGCATCAAGCACAGAACAGCTAGCCAGTTGAGCAAAGGGATTGTCCCTCTCTGCTTTGTGCTGCTGTGTCCTCACCTTGAACGCTTTGTGCAAGTTTGGATGCCACAGTATAAGAAAGACATAAAACTATTACAGAGTATTCAAAGGTCTACAAAAATAAGGAAAGGTCTAGAGGACAAGACATATGGAGAGATTAATATGACATTTATAGGAAATCTGTTGAGAGTAGAAAATACCACCTACCTGAACTTACTTTTCCTTGCATATCAACACATCATATAGACAGGGGCTCATAGACAATCTACAGGACAGACTTTGACCATTTAAAAAGTAACTGGTGTGATCAAGATTCAGACCCTTACAGAAATGACCTGATTTTTTCCTCCTGGCAGTAAAAAATTCAGTCTTCTCCATCCAAGACCTGCAGCTCTGTTTTTGTCCAAATATGTTTTTCAACATATTTCCTTTCAGAAGTACAAGCAGTACAGAGATTAGTTCCTTTCCATGTTGAGGCTCTAGAGAAAACTAGAGAAAATTCCTATTGCAACATGATTTAAAAGCAACGTTCTCTATAGAAAGAGTGCCTGGATGCTAAGACAGAAGATGCAGTAGAAGCTGAGAAAAATCAGATGCAAATCATATTTGGAGCTTTTGCAAGATCCAACTATGTTCTATCATGTCAAAATAATATTTCTGTGTAAAGTTTCTCAAAATCTAATAAACTTAAGTTGCATAAATAAATTTGAATAAATTGAATAAATTTTTCCTTTATTCGTACTCACATGTTAGGTATCATAATTACATATTCTATGCAAAGTTCAAACTAGCAAATGCCTTTGAAGAAAGGCATTGTGTATGATGAGTCTCACTTTGGTGCCTGGGAAGGTTATGGAAACAAATAATCTCGGGAACCATCACGGACCAATTAAAGGTCAACCAGGGGATCAGGCCCAGTCAGCGTGGGTTTACGAATGGTAGATCCTGTCTGACAAACCTGATTTCATTCTATGACAAGGTGACCCACTTAGTGGATGAGGGTCAAGCTGTCAATGTGGTCTACCTGGATTTCAGTAGGGCCTTTGACACTGTCCCCCATAACATTTTCATGGAGAAGCTGGCTGCCCATGGTCTGAATAGGTGTACACTCCACTGGGTAAAGCACTGGCTGGATGGCCGGGCCCATCGTGGTTAATTATGTTGGATCTAGTTGGCGGCTAGTCATGAGCGGTGTCCCCGAAGGCTCAGTACTGGGTCCGCTTCTGTTTAATATCTTCATTGACGATCTTGATGAGGGGATTGAGTGCACCCTCAGTAAGTTTGCAGACGACACCAAGTTGGGAGGGAGTGTTGATCTGCCAGAGGGGAGAAGGGCACTGCAGAGGGACTTGGACAGACTGGATTGATGGGCCAAGGTTAACAGCATGAGTTTCAACAGGGCCAAGTGTCGGGTCCTGCATTTTGGTCACAACAACCCCAGGCAACCCTACAGGCTTGGGGAGGTGTGGCTGGAAACCTGCCTGATGGAAAGGGACCTTGGTGTTCTGATGGACAGTCGGATGAACATGAGCCAGCAGTGTGGCCAGGTGGCCAAGAAGGCCAATGGCATCCTGGCTTGTATCAGGAATGGTGTGGTGAGCAGGACTAGGGAAGTCATCCTGCCCCTGTACTCGGCATTGGTGAGGCCCTACCTCAAGTACCGTGTTCAGTTTTGGGCACCTCAGTACAGAAAGGACATGGAGGTACTGGAGCAGGTCCAGAGAAGGGCAACAAGGCTAGTGAAGGGCTTGGAAAACCAGCCCTATGAGGAGAGGCTGAGGGAACTGGGGCTGTTTCTGGGGAAGAGGCGGCTGAGGGGAGACCTTATTGCTCTCTTCCAGTACCTGAAAGGTGCTTACAGTGAGAGCAAGGTAGGTCTCTTCTCACTGGTGACAGGTGACAGGACGAGGGGAAATGGCCTCAAGTTGCGCCAAGGTATGTTTAAATTGGACATTAGGAAACACTTCTTTACAGAAAGGGTGGTTAAACACTGGAATAGGCTCCCAAGGGAGGTGGTTGATTCACCGTCCCTGGATGTGTTTAAGAGCCGTTTGGATGTGGTGCTCGGAAATATGATTTAGCAGAGGGTTGTTAGAGTTAGGGTACTATGGTTAGGCTGCAGTTGGATTTGATGATCCTTGAGGTCCCTTCCAACCTGAGTAATTCTATGATTCTATGATCTTTAAATTGATCTTGCAAGTAATGTCATTATCACTCTTTGAACAGAAAGCAACATACTATCAACCCATGACTATGCCTTCACAAGTAAAATCATTTATTTGATAGAATATTTATTTCTGAACAGTACTAGGTAGCTTAGGAGTTAGCTGACCAGCTTTATACTTAAAACCTGAAAAGCTAATATAGAATCTTACCATGCAGAAGAAAACAATGGCTAAAGCATTTAGATAAGTATGATGGAAGAGTATAACACAAAACATTCAAGATTACAAGTCTTATTTTTCATAGTGCATGACAAAAATATATTCCTTCTGAGTTAAAAGAGAGAGTTAATGTAGTTTGCTGATTTTTTGTGAGCTAACATGCAACTTGCAACAAATTGAAAGATGGTCATTTTAGACACACTTATGTTTTAATTTCAGAATGCTACTAAATAGAGACATATCTACTTGAGCTTTCATTCTTCTAAATTATGTAAACATTCTCTTTGTTTCCCTGTGCACATCAGTGTGTATGAATTTTCCTCAAGAACAATTTCATCTTTGGAAAACAAACAAACAAAAATCGTGATGTTTATAAACTATATAAGAAGCTACAGAAAGTGACAGAAAAGAGAAACGGATACAAGATTTCATATGTTAGTCAATCACCTACCTGATACATTATCACCTTTACAAAATACTGCACTTGCTGCTTAAAAAGCAAGAACATTTATTTTCAAAGAGTAAAATAATTGATAAAATTTCAGTTCTGTTCCTATCAGCACATTCCACATCAATGCATCACAGAATCTGAAAATCACTTCTCTCTCTCCATTTTCAATCACCTTGCTATTTGCTGACTGAAATTGCTTTCCCACTGGTAAGTATTACCGGTGGATCTCATTCAACCATAGGATGAAGGAGTTTGAAGCACAATCAGCATAAGCAAAAATCTTTATAAAATATACAAATGTTTCAGAAATTATATATATATATATACACTACTATCTATACAATCTATATATATATATATACTACTAGGGGTAGCATTTTTTTAATTCACTGTGTTTAAACCACTTTATCATTTCAGCATATGACAACAACTTAAGTAAGTATTCAGCTTTAATCTATCACATAACAGCAAAATTGAAATAGCATTCAATTTGCAATTTCTGTTCAAGGTGGATATATGGAGTGGGAAAGAAGGTTTCTTGGAAAATCACAGCCTATGTACAAAGGCACGTGCAGCTAGAATAAAGTTTTCCTGATGATAGATTAAAACAAATGAAGAACAGTTCTGTTGGAAGGAACCTAGAAAGATCATCATGTTCAACTGGTTGACCCCTTCAAGGCTAACAAAAAGTAAAAGCATATTTTTTAGGGCATTATCCAAATACCTCTTGAACACTGACAGTCATTGGAAAGACTCTTTCAGTGTTTGACCACCCTAATAGTAAATAAAACTTCTTAATGTTCAGTCTAGAACCATTCCCGTCACAGCTTTATACAGATCCTATGCACTCTGTTTGTTCCCAGGAGCACAGTTAGGCATCTTTGTTTCCCCTCTTCAGATTGCAGCAGAGAGCAATGAGGTTGCCTTTAAGCCTCTTCTTCTCCAGACTGTACAACACAAGTATCCTCAGCTTCTGCTCAAAGGACATGCCCTCCAGTCTCTGGTTTCTTAAACATGCTCATGGTAGTAAACCACTATAAAATTAACTGAGAATGAATGACTCAGACTCTAATTGGTTGAAAACAACTTTATTCATAATTAATTACTTAATTTAGATAACAGTAAAAAAAATATGTAATGGGAACAGTTGTAGAAGGAAAACATAAGACAAGAAAAGGTTAAGTTTATGATATTTTCCTACTTTGAGTTCTGAACCTTTTCTAGTCTGAGATTGGTACTAACCTTTTCCACCTCTACCAAAGCACTTCCCAGAATTCAGAAAATTATTTTTCTCACATTACTAAAAATTTGATATCCCTTCTAGAGTAAAGGGCAGTGATGAGAATATTACATATTTGTTCTTTCCTTTCACAGGAACTTCCATTTTTTCTTTACTCATCGTGGTAGAAGTTACGATCTTTCATATTTGTTTGCAATCTATCACATAACAAGTCTGTGAATTTAAGTAATATGATTCTTTCTGAAGACTTTGACGTATATATTTTTAATAGGTGAACAAACTTAACCATTCCCTTTCTCGAAACCCACAATGACACAACTTTATGTCAAATTCCTTGAAATTCTTATTTTTCTATAATCACTTGGATAGACTAATTTTATTGCTGTTGTTATAAGTCTATGCAAAAAAAATTAATAAGCAAATTATGAAATTGAGAGTAAAGTCCATAGAAGAACTGACTGTTTTTGTTGACTTCTCTTGACCTCATTTATGACAATATATAAGAATCATATCAAAAATCTTCACTGAGATTAGGTATAATTTCCTGGAACTTTATAACACAAGTAAACTCAAATGAAATTATTATAAATTTTGGTTTGCAAATGTATTGGGTGAAACACAAAAAGATACTTCATTAACAATAGTTTTTGTTTATGTAAACTGAGTATTTTTAATTAATAAACATAATATCTAAAGATATTCAAATGAGGATTTCATTGGAATAATTATGAAAATAGCATTCAGTACATTGGCTACTCATACAGAATAGCAACTGAATAATAAGAAGTCGTAGCTAATGAGAATTTTGACACAGAAGAAATAAAAAGCAAGAATGTATCATTTATGTGCAAAATCTGAAATAAGCAAGTTTGGATTAGAAGTTTCATCTCATTTATGGATTTGTTTAACTGAGAGAATACTAAATTTCAGTTTCAAATCCAGCTGTAACAGGGAAATTAACTAGTATGTTCACAGAACTGAAACACACCAGCTGATCACAATATGCAGCATCTTCTCCTTAAACCACTAATTTGATGAATTGTTAAATAATAGGATCAGCACATTAGCTCTCAAACTGAGATTCAAGACAGCAATTTCAAACAGCAATTTAGGGTATATCTTTGAATTTGCTGGAAGTTCTCTGCTACCCTGCTGAAGAAGATGAACAGAGGGATGGAGCACCTCCCCTATAATGAAAGCCTAAAGGAGAAGTATTTGTTCAGCCTGGGAAAGAGAAGGCTCTGAGGAGACCTCATCCAGTACTAATAGAGAGCTTATAAACTGGAGGAGACTGAATTTTTTTTAAAGTTTGATACTGACTGGACAAGGAGGAATGATTTTAAACTAACAGGAGGGAACTCTAGATCAGATGTTAGGAGGAAATTCTTTAATCAGAGAATGGTGAGGTCCTGACACAGGCTGCCCAGAGAAGCTGTGGTGCCCCAATCCTGAAGGTGCTCAAGACCAGGTTGGATGGGCCCTGGGCAGCCTGAGCTGGTGGGGGGCAGCCCAGCCTTTGGCAGGGGAGTGGGACTGGGCGGGCTTTAAGGTCCCTTCTAACTCAAGCCATTCTATGATTCTATAATATCTATATTTTCAGAGGACAGAATCCATTATAGAAGAGACCAGCACATGCAAGATTAAGGTCTGGAATACTCTATCCACAACCTGACAATTAACAATTGATTCTCACCATCTTTCTGTTATATCTGAACTAGAACAACTGACACAGCTCTAATGCTTTGTTTATTCACACAGTTTCTCATCATCTACCTCAACAAAAGGATTCCAGTAACATGAAGAATTTAATGACTAAGGACAAAAAAGCTGCAGCAAACATTTCCTTGTACTTTAGAAATAGAATATAGTCTTAATAAAAATTCACTGTCACCTATCCATTCCCCATAGAGGCATTACAGCTTCTTTTCCTCTTTACTTTGCTATTACTGTAGAATATCAATAGGAAATTCCCTTAGTTTTGCCAGTATAGAACTATATAGCTAAGTAATCAAGTAAGACAACTTCTTTAATGTCAAGCAACCAAACTAGCAAATTCAATATCAGCATTGCAAAAGTTTATGTATACACTTTCCCTGAAAGGGAATAATATATTAGCTAGTTTAACTACTTTTCTGCATTTCTGAATACACATGGAAAGAAAAGGAAAAAGAAAAAAAGAAAGAATTGCCTTTTCTACCTCATATATGTCTACTTTTCAGTGTCTTGGTAAACAGACTACGCATCACTGCAGTGTGTTCTTCTTTGGCCCGAAGAGAAATGGATGCCTGAGAATTGTAAAGAGAGGATATACAGGGAATGACATTGAAGCCAAATAATTAAATGTTGGAAGGAATGGGTTAAAACCAGAAGATTTGCAAGGAGGATGAAATGAGAACAGTAAGCTAGCAAGAAGACACAAAGTCTGGTGAGTAGCAATGTATAAAATACATATTTTTATCCTCTCTGTATTTCACAAGTAGAACATCTGTCTTTAGAGAACTTAGATGTCTGGATGTCTATTGGAGGCACCCTATCAGGCATGCCTTGGTACAGAAAAAATCAAAGCACAGCAAAGATCACAGCATGTGATGTGGTAACCTACACAAGCACAAATCTTTGATAAACAGATGTAAACAGCAGGATGGTGATTCTCCAGCATGGACTGAGCTTAACAGTTCCTACTTCCATGCTTGTGTGCCTCTGTCCCGATGCTGCTACAGGGAGCCCCCAGTTGGCAAGGTAATGAAAATAAATTTATTCTATTCTGTTTCAGTCATATGTTTATGTTTGTTCTTGCCCACCTGTGCTGACTCACATAGGAAATAAGGGAAGAAATATGGAAGCGAAGAGGGAAAGATAGAGATGGCAGTCAAGCCACATCAAGCCAGCCGCTGAAGAGCTTTGTAACAGCAGAAGCATGCTGAGATACTCTAAGCTTGGGTATACTATGTCAGGGGATTTATCAAGCACAAGTTTGTCAGGAATCTTGTAAGATAACATCTTTTAATAAGTCTGTGTGTTACTGGATGTAAAAAAGATAGCATGTGAACCATTCTCAGTTTTCCTTAATTTCTAGGCAAAGAAGTGCATTTTCCACTGAGCAGAGGGCAATACTTTGCAAGGCTATAGGCACATTTTTAAAAAGAGTGAGATGACTCTGTTACAGTCGTTAATAATCCCTAAATTAAAGTCTGAATCTAGATTTGTAGGATGTAGGTAATATGGAATACAATTGTGCTCCCACTGTGACAGTGAGAAAAATGCTGCCCATTAGACTAAATCTTTAATCTCTCCATCATTAAAAGTATTTTTCTCCATAATTCAATTACACATTTTAGAGTAAAATGACATTCCGATTCTACAAGAATTCACATATCCTTTATTTTTCCCATGACTGTCTAATATTGTTTCTTAAATGTCCCAGTTTACAACTTCTATGACTTGGATGTTGTTACTTGATTATTGTATCATCCTTTTGATCAAAACTACTTTCTCAAATGATCTTTACATGAACAAATTAATAATTTATAAGCAAAATACTTAAAGTGATTAAAGAAATCTCCACAACAGAAAGGAAGCCTGTAGACGCTTGTAGGAAGATGATGTTTTTCTGATCTTAAGCCAAGTGCTTAAGAGCAGACACATTGCTCATTTGTTTGTTCTTATTCTGATTTCAAAAGCTTATTGCTGCTAACCATAAAAAATATTTTTTCTTTCCAGATGACTGTTAGCAACAGACAAATATTTTATCCTCTTTCTTTCCCTCTGATTCATCTTCGTGATTAGAAAGGTCTGGAAATGGGAATTGAGAGATCTCTACCATTTTTACTTCAGTAACATGAGAACAAGAATATATTTTCAATTCTTGCATTACCTTAGGCATTTTTTGCATACACACTCTTCTAATAGCAATGTTCTGGTGCCCAAGCATTTCAACACATATCAGTAATGTGACTATTGATACTGTTTTGTAAGCTTTCTCTTCATGTTGATCCCATACAGTGCTCAATCATTTTCATGCTGGAGGAATCAGTGGAAGTTTTCCCTGATCATCACATCTAAAGCTGCTTTGGTCCCAGGATGGAAACCAACACCTTGCAATTTCATTTTAAAGAAGGTGACTTGTTCATTGTGGTCTTCAGTGATGGCAAATGCTGAGATCCAACCGATATTAACTAAAGTGCTTCCTGACTTTAGACACGTGTATAAACCAAAGCAAAAATTTTACATGCACACAAATCTCTGTGACAATAATTTGTCTACATAGAAAGGAAAAACTTCTACTAACTTAACAGATCAAACATTTTGGAGTTTGTATCCTGTTTAGATAGAGATGACTATATTCCTTGGAAGTTTATATTTCACATTATCCACAGCTTCATATGCATGACATTGCCCAACATATATAAAATCTATATTCCCGTGTTTGTTGATGTTTTTCTTTTTTTAAAAAAAGTATAGCAGCACTTATTCTGGATTTGAAGTTAACCTTAAATTGAAAATGCATGGAAGTGATAGAGTGTCAGGCAAAATTTGTCTCTGCAAATGGGACCAGTTTCTTCCTTGCAGTAGAGTAGCTTGAACTAGAAGATACAATTTAGAAAGATAAATCAAGTAGCTCTCATACTTCTGAGGCAAATGGATCTTTTGAACTCTGAAAATCCTACTATAAATAGCCTCATTGAAAAGTCAGACGAGAGGACTCTAGAATATGTTTTTTTTCACTTTAGGAAATTTAAAGCCACCTTATTTTATTCTCCCCCAGAGATAATGTATTTCTTTTTCTTCCTCACTTAGAAAATCCAGTTCTTCCTAGGCAAATACTCATGAGAAACAACAGAAGAAAATAAAAACTAGCAGTTCAGGAAAAAGATAAAAAAAGTAATCTACCTGTTTGGAATTCTTCTCATACATTTGGTTTTGTTGCTGACTGTTTAGCATCAGAGGGTATCATACTGTGACAGAGTCTAAGGAAAAAAATAACTCCTTATTGTTTTGCGGGTTAAGCGCATGTTGTATGGGAGAGATGGGAAAAAAAAAAAAAAGTGCAAGGTTAATAGAGAAAATTTCAGATGAAGTAAAAGTAACATTTAGACATTGGAAAGATTACGGAGCTCCACGTATTTTCCAGCTTTCTAATTTTACTTAAATAAATATCAGCTTTCATATACTGACCCAAGAGAAAAATATTAGCTGCTTTTCTAAAGCATTTTTGTTATGGTGTTCTAAGGTACATTCAGAATCTTCTAATACAAAAGAGTCATTTTGTATAAAGTGTATTATAATATAATAATCCATGTGTTACTCCATGGATTTCCTTTCACAGTTCCTGAATAAGCATCTAATCAGTACCAAAGTCATGTAAGAGAGTAAAAAAAAAAAAGTTAGAACAGGATGAAAGTAATTCTATAAGACCTGGGGAAAGCTAAGGCTTTTCTAATACCATGATCTCATACAATTAAAGTCAATGAGAATTCCCTGCTGGACTTAGAAAATAATGAACACAGGTGGAAATCAGTGTTTTCAGATTACAGTTGAGACTATTTTTGATATTACTGGAAAAAAAAAAATAAAACCAACAACAATAATAACACAGAAATAAACAGAATATTCACAGTTAATTAGGCATATACAATTTAGACTCATTAAAATTTCACTACTTTGAACTGTTAAGAACACAAACTCCTAGAATTTGTGTGTGTATCTGGCCCTGCATTTACTGTGACAAAGAGTGAAAGATCTGACAAAGCAGTATATAAATCTGCTAGTGCTACCAGGTAGAGAAAGTAGATGCCCTTGGTGGTTACTTCCATTGTGAAGAATGTGGAGAAAAAAAAAACAAAAAATGCAAGTGTGTTGAAGCATTCTAAAACCTCATGATTTTATCTACTTGAATTTATTTGTTTATGTTTATTCAGAACATAGCATTAATAAAATATCTGTTTTTCTACAGTAGAGTTTCATTAGCCCAAAGAATAGTTAAGAGATATCCCATTAGTAAAAATAATAATACTAATAAAAGATTTTGGTGATAGGAACACTTGTGTGAATACTGTAATCAACAAGAAGGTTAATTCTGTTTGAACTCTATCTGTGTTGTTTCAGTCTTAGGCCTCTTTGTGCAACCAGTAAAATTGTTTTTCTCACTGTCTTGTAAAACTTGTCTTCTAAGCACTTAGAAGTGTTGCCACTTGCAACTTGCAGCTTTTACTCAGGGGATACAGCTCTTGCAGATATTAAAGCTTTTTGTATTTGTAGTTTATCTAGTCTTCAGAACAAGAAATTGGAAGGAATTTTCTTCTCAAGAGCTGAAATGTTATAATAGCATCTCCTCTGCAGCAGAGAAGAAATAGGTGGACTGAGAATGGAGTGAACTGCCAGGCTTAAAGGTTTGTGGTCAACAACAGGAAGTCCTGATGGACTGCTGGATTAACTAGTCCTAGATTGCAAGGGATCATACTAGAAACACATATTGTTTAACATCTTAATTAATGACCTGGATGATGGGAACCAGTAGATCTTCAGCAAGTCTTCAGCAAGAAAAAAAAAACTGGAAGGAGAACCAATACATCAGATATCCGTGCAAATGTTCAGAGTTACTTCAACAGTCTAGAGAAATGATTAAACAGTAGCTTCATGAAGTCTGGCAAAGGTAAATGACAAGTCCTGCATCTGACATGCATGGATGTACATCGGCACTAGCTCAAAGGCTGACTGTCTGGAAAGGAGCATGGACTACTTGTAAATCAGCTGCTCTCTCCAGAAGTTATTGCAGTATTGATATCATCTGGGTAAGATTTAATTCTACTATGTAGTACTTCCAGTATAATCAGAATGCTTAATAGCCTATTTTTTGTCTTTCTTCCTTTCTTCTTTTTTTAACTCCTGCAATCCTGAGAAAGTATGAAAAAGTTAAACTTCTCCCTGCTCCCCTCCAGAGGACTGTCATTTTTTGCAGTAAGCCCTTAGGGAATCCAATCCTGTATATGTTACACCTGTAAAGGTTTCCAGTATGTACTATTAAAACTTAGTAGCTGCTAGAATTGAAGCTTCAAGTGCATATTCATGACTACAAAGAACCTGTACCATCCTACTTTTGGAGCCAGAGGGAGGAGGCACTTTCTAATGCTCAAGGGGACTCCAGGACTGTGAATACTTTCTTTGACTGTACTGTGGAAATTTGGTCTTTCAACCTTTCCTACATTGATCCCCAGTTTCTAGCTTGCCTATGAAAACTATGGTGCAAGAGTCTACTGTATAGCCAGTATGAAGCACATAGCTGCTAAACCCAAACATGATCCCATTTGAAACTGAACTGGATGAATATTATTTTCAGTGTAGTTCATTGCTCTTGACACTAAATCTATGAACTTCATGTATGTAACTCCTAAATATGTTCTGTAAATAATCATAGAATTATAGAATCATGGAATGGCCTGGATTGAAAAGGACCTTAATGATCATCTAGTTTCAACCCCCCTGCTGTGTGCAGGGTCACCAACCACCAGACCAGGCTGCCCAGAGCCACATCCAGCCTGGCCTTGAATGCCATGGATGGGGCATCCACAACCTCCTTGGGCAACCTGTTCCAGTGCATCACCACTCTCTATGTGAAAAACTTCCTCCTAATATCTCTTGTCTTAGTTTAAAACCATTCCCCCTTGTCCTATGATTATCCAGCCTCGTAAACATCATCCTCCCTCCTATTTATATGCTCCTAGAATGCAAAATTTGGACTGAGTCTGATCTAAAGCCTACTTAGGGCCAAAAATAAGTTTGTTCTAAATAGTGCGAAGGTAGAAGGCAATTGAAATGGAGATTGCTGGAAAGGTTAAAGAACTACTGGAAGCTATTGCTGCATCAAAGTGTATCTATAGGAGGCTGCCACAAGCTTCAGCAAAAAAAATCCATCAAGCTTCCATGCATATATGATTTCAGGTTTTCTTCTTTTTTCAGATCTGGCTATTGTCTTTTTTTTTTTTTTTTTTTTTTTTAATATTCCAGACAGTAGGTTCTATATTACCAGACCTTCATTTCAGTGCTCAGATGGGTCCCTCTGGACAGCCAAACTATGTCAAATAAGTCAAGATTACTTCTCAAAGCTACTCCTCACGTAACAACTTTTGTATTCAGAGAAGAAATCAATTTCTCATTGCAGTTTACATCTTGATTACTACAATACAGATGTCTCTATCCAGGAACAAAGACATATTAAAATGATCTTTTTAGTGCATATTGACACTTACAGTAAAATGTAGAGCTTCTTAGCACCATCCAGGTTAGTGATTCTGGTAAAACCTGTGGTGATAGAGTTGTAAAATGCAATTGCAATCAAGAACTTCTGAGACCACTGTCAATACAAAAGATGTCATGGACTAGATAAAAATAACTTCCAGAATTATAAATTATGCCCTCTCTGTAAGTGCACACTGTCTCCCAGAAAATGTTGTGTGCTCCTCTATGACATTTCTGTACTCCACTTTGTCTCATTATATTAAAAAAAAAAAAAAGGAAAAAATTGCAAAACCAGATTTTTTGTAGTGAAAGTGCATTGTTCAACTTGATATATCTTTGAGTGGAATTCAGCTAGGAATGAGGTTGAGCAATCAATCGCAGTTTTCCTATTTTCCAGCCTCCAGAATTCTGCTGCTATGCATTCAGTTTGTCCCACTTACCAAAGCAGTACTCCTTAGAAGTTTTTCTGGTCTCTTAAGTATAACATGTTATGGCTCCTTTGCTTTATCACCCAGCAAAATGTTTAAGAGATTCTAGGTCAGAACTCATTTCTGAATTTTTTTATCACCTTTTCTTTTTGTAATTGCTTTCTATTTCTCACACTTGCTCTTATTTTTGCATTTAAATATTTTTTAATTCTTTTCATAACTTTCTAAAATTTTAAATTGCTTCTACATGATCTTCTACCTCTAGTCATATAAACAAATTAGACAAAATTTGAGATGTGCCTCTTTATCTCCTCAGATTATTAATCTTTTTTAGTTTTTTAATTTTTGAGGTTGGTATTGTCCTTCTCTGTACATCACATATATTCTCAGAGGATGTACCATCTCCTGTAGTTTTTGAATTTTCTCGATGATTTTACCAGTGTAACTTCCAGAAAGGAAAATGTCACTAGGCAGAGACTCAAGTTTGGTAAGATATCAGTCACAAATGCGAAACTTTGAAAAAACTATGGAAAAAAAAGAGCATTTTTTTTAAAATATAAACTTGAATACTGTTACCAATTAATAAATCAATTAATTATTAAGAAGTGTTCCATCTGCACTTCTCTGCTTATCAAGAGAGTTATGAGAGTTTCAAGAGAGTTACCAAGCAAGGGGATTTTTTTTGTCCATTTCTAAAATTGTTTGAATACTAACAACAATAGAAACCTAAACGTTTGCAGACCACAGTTAGGTTTTTAGAACAATTCTGCTTCTAAACAAATTAAGAAATAACAATAACAATAATAATAGTAATAATAATAATAAACAG
Source organism: Meleagris gallopavo (assembly GCF_905368555.1). Lineage (NCBI taxonomy): Eukaryota > Metazoa > Chordata > Aves > Galliformes > Phasianidae > Meleagris > Meleagris gallopavo. Next base: position 125,817,145 of record NC_139404.1, read on the forward strand.
GATAAAACAAAGCAGATTCTATTTTATCACCTCTTACTTCTGTGGCCAAATAATAGGTCCTGGTTGAAATCTGTAAATAGATTGTGCCTCTGGCTTTTTCTTTACATTTTCCTAGAATCGTAGAATCATAGAAATGCTCAGGTTGGAAAAGACTTTCAAGATCATCGAGTCCAACCGCAACCTAACCATACTACCCTAACAGCCCTCCGCTAAGCCATGTCCCTGAGCACCACATACAAACGGTTTTTAAACACATTCAGGGATGGTGACTCAACCACCTCCCTGGGAAGTCTATTCCAGTGTTTAACATCCCTTTCCATAAAGTTTTTCCTGATAAAGAAATTTAACAATATTTTAGCATGAATGAAGATTGCTGTTGTATGGACTTTAGAAAATGCAGATTCTAAATAGTTCCTCAAGTTTCATTATTTTTATTTTCTATATTTTAACATCTGATTTTGCAAACTCAAAAGTTTTGTTTCTTGACTTTTCTAAGTACATTTTCTTCACCATGTAGACAAAGGTCATCAGTTTCAGTATCATAAGAAAACTTAAGTTTTTCTTCCATTACTCATACCATCTGTTATTCAAAGTTTAACCTCTTCAAAGGCATAGCTGGTCTCCCACTTTTAATCAGTTAATTTGGCATAACATCCATTCTTGTAGAAAAAGGTCTTAATCTTTTCTCAGCAATCAAGTTTTGCCTGTTGTGCTGCTGTCTTCCTATTTTCTGCTCCTTTCTCACACTGTGAATTCAACTCTTGTAATCAGCTTTACAACTTAGTGTTAGAGTGGCTTTGCATAGAGATCCAAAAGAAAGTTGTTGCTTGTGTTATAGTTTATATAACTAATTGTCACACCTTCTTTTGTCCTGTCCTTACTGTTTTTCAGTCACATGAATACCAATTTGACTAGAAAATGATTGTCAGATTAGGCTAAGGCCAGTTCAGTCTACACAAAAGTCAGAGACCCCTAACATAAGACAACAAATTTTCATTTTTCCTTGCTGTATACTAGACAAATTTGGATGACCTTAACCCTGAGGTGGCTGGTGGCTGCTGTTCTAATAATGTTCTTCATCTCAGAAATAGTTTGAAGGGATATCTTGTTTGTTTTATAGATTGGTTTTACTATTTAGTTGTTTTGGTTTTGGTCCCTAAAGTATCTGCCATGATCTTCTTGCTTGCTTGCATATTGACAGCAAATACCTTCTTTTTGTTCATCTGCATAGATCTGCCAACTGTAATAAATCAACTCAGACATCTTAGATCATAATGAACACATTAGAAAAATTATGAAAAAAACTTTTTGTCTTATTTTGCCAAATTCTTTTCTAATTGGTACTAAGAAAAGTAACATTGCTGCTGAGAGTTCTCAAGGCCAAAACACCTTATTTCATGTTCACTGTGGTTCCAAGTTCATTTTCCCTTTGCTTTCATAATAATTATATCTATATACTACAGAAACCCTTTTTGAAGTGTGTTTGCTCTCCCTGATTGGATTAAAATGAAAAGCTGCCTTTCTCTGTGGGCTGATTTCTTTCTTCTGTCTAATCAGCAGCATGGCCTGAATCCTAATTACAGGTTAGGGACTTAATGAATGAACTTCAAGAATATTAATTTAATGCTTGAAACACCAGCAAATAGAGTGAATGTTTTATTTGGAGGCTTGCTTCATGAAATCTCCTTATAGTGGTATTAGAATATAAAATTTAAAATGAGAGCATGTTGAAAAACAACTTTTAATCTTCAACAAGAGTAAGTTAGTAGAGACTTAAAGAAATAGGGAGGTGGGTGAAAGAAAGAAAGGAAAAAAGGAAAGAAGAGGTAATAAAAACACATTTTAAAAGTAATCATTTCACACGTTTTAAATTATTTTTATTGACAACAGTCAAATCTCAGACATGAGAACATGTATTTGTGATGTTTTTTTTCCCATTGAAATTTATGATTGGATCCGATTCAAGTTCAGGTTTGTTGAACATTCAATTTACACCTACAGTCTTGGTGTCCACTAAAGGATTTGGGTTTTCCTCTACAGCACTGTAATATCTGTACCGCCAATGGTAAAAGACTACTGTTTTTGAACGCATCCATAATTTGGTTTTGAAACTTAAAGGGATATCTCCCTATAGGAGCATTCAGAAACATTCATTGTGTTCTAGGCATTCATGCATTATACTGTTAGCTGAAGTACTCGGGAGCAGAATTTTTCTCAACACTTAGGGGAAAAGATTCAATCCCTGGTCAGTTTCTTCCTCAACATGAATTTTCCAATTCAAGTCTGCAAACATAGGCCTTTCATATAAAATTGTTCTCACTGAGCTCTTTTTGTTTCTTTCCTAAGAGAAAAAAAAAAAACTTATTAAAAAACAAACTGTAATTTATCTTCATACAGCCCCTTTTTAGTATTTCTTTTAAATGTTTGTGTCGGAGCTTTGTTCACATTTGCTTGTTTGGTTATTTATTGGTGATTTTTTAAGTGGCAGGTAGAGAAGGAGGAGAGAAAACCTCCTTGGTTTGATTGATGAAAAAGAGAAAATAAGAGAAAATAACTGTCTTGTTGGGACCTATCTACTATCATCTTTAGAACTTTAACAGACACTAGTGAGATCAGCTATTAGAATTGAGTGAGATAGAAATTTTCCAAGTGCTTTTCATTAATCATCCTCTGTGTTTGGATCTGTTTCATTCTTGGAGAACTAACTGGTCACCATACAAAAGCCTCTTTTTTAATTTAGTGTTGAACAAAATATAGGTAAAAAAGTAAATAAATGAAATATGACTCATCTTCAATTATTGTAGAAATAGATTGTATTTGATGTTTTTTGTTTGGTTGATTGTGGGGAGGGAGTTGTTATATTTGTCAGGAAAAAAAACAGCTGATAATTACAAGTAATAGATATGTGATTATTCATTTGGACCTAGTCAAGGCACAAGAACATAGGAATGCCTAAATGAACTATTAAAAAAAATTAAATGTTTATCCTGCAAGGTAGGAAAGTTAGGAAAGAAAATATATTCATCATTATAGAACTCAAACATGTTCACTGGCTAAGTGGAATTAACACATATACAAACTATGGTTCTATTCTAGAGAAGAGCTTCTGTCCCATTAAATGAGTTTCACTTGATATCATTTCTTTGCTGCTGAAGCATAGGGAGGATTTTTCTTTTACAGTAATGGATTAACTTCCAAATTTTATTATAAAGACATAAAGAAGAAAAAGCAAAACTCTTAAAATTGTCTATCATTGCTACATATATGAAAATGTAAACTTTCTTACAATCATGTCCCTGCAGTCTCATAGTAGAACTTAATTCTTGACTGGATTAACTAAAGCCATTGAGTTCATTTTCCATTCTATTTTTTCATAAATTTCTTTTCTCAGTACAATTTTCCCATTTCTGATACCGTTTAAATCCTCAGAGACTATTTTCACTACCACACAAAAGAAGTCTGTAGTTTGTGTTCTACCAAGCTGCCTCTGACATTTCAATTACATCAGGAAACTATTTCCAAATAAACTGAAGGACAACATTCAGTTTGAGTCCACAGATTTATATAAAAGGTTACAGATGGACAGTAGGACACTTCAGACACAGCCATAACACAATTTATTTTAGCTGTATTAATCAGTCCTACTGTGTTCAGCATTTTGAATATTTATTTATTTCAGGTGAAGTTTATTTTTTTCTCTTTATTTAAAGTTCACATCAGTCTTCTCTCAAGGGATCTCTTTGATTCTGTATGCTTTCTAGAAAATATAATCTATGCTCTAAAGTCAGTGGACCCTCCAAAATTGTTTCTTACTACACAAAATTGAAAATAACTTTTTATTGCAATTGATTGAATTTGGAACATTTTATTCATGGTTATCTAAGTTAGGAAAGTGAAAATGTATGTTGAGTTAATAAATAGCTAATATGGTCTTTTTGAAATGTATTATGACTTCAAGCATCCACAGAATCTTATACAAAACAGCTGTTGAAAAGACTAACCATAAAACTATCAGTGTTTACAAGATTTTATTATACAAACCTAATGGCTCCCATGGTTTTAACACACTGCAAAATAAAGTCTCTCCTATTGCTTATGAACACAAAGCACATCCCCCTAAGGGGAATTTTCATCCTACAAGCTATCAATGCAATCAAAACTAGTGATGCATTTTATTACATTACTGCTTCTTGAAGAAACACATTTTTATTGTAATATTTCATACAGATCTCCTGCTGGCAATATAAAAATTAACTATCTAATAAAATTTGGCGATGTACTCTTGCAAGCTCATTTTAAAAAAGTATAATTGACTAGTGAATACAGTTTCTGTTTTTTAATTCACCACTTAAAAATAATATCTTAAGGCTGAACTACTACTATGAATCTTCTACAGTCCTGTTTTCACATTGTGCATATCTTCCTTTTTCACCAGGAAACAAAAAAAAAGGTTGCATGTTCTTTCTGAATAGTGCAAAAGAGCCTGAATATCTTGCATGGTTTAAAATAAGCTTGCTATGCCTAATATACTGGATATACACAAAACATACATATTTATAAATGTATTAATGCAACAATGCATCTCACCATTTGGTTATAAAAATCACTATAAAAAGAAATAAAACTTTCTAAAACATAGATGTTTATTGTTAAGAATAAAATACAATGGGTATTATTCACAGAGGTTAATTTTAGCCTGCTCAGTTTTATCTCTTTATATATTTTCTACTCTCGACACAGATAAAAGATTACTCTAGAGGTCAGTTAAGGAGAGGAATTAGCAAATAGCAATGCTATTTGCTCTTACAAATATAAGCGGTTTTGTAGAGGGAAATAACTGGTGCTTAAGACACGATATTCACTCTGTATACATTTATAAGGTTTTTATTTCACAGTATCTCCAGTCTGGCCCTGCAAGTTGAATGCTTGTTGGTGGCTGGATGGCAATAAGCAGAATTCTCTAGTTCATCTTTTAATTTAGTTTAGCTTGAAACACATCCAGACCACATGCTCTGAGGGTGCTCCACATTATACACCAAAGTGTTATAGGGAGCATATTCACTTCAAAAGCATACTCTTTAATTCTCACTAGAACAATGATTTAGATGCACTTTGAAGTTCTCCAAAGTGCACTTTTGATTAGATAGCTAAAGGCAAAGTTTAATAACATCACAATGCAGAATATATATAATTGACCTTTCTATGTGAAACACCATAGTTTAGGGGAAAAATCTAAACTATTATAGAATTTCACTGTAATTAAAAAAAAAAATAAAAAAAAAAATCCCTTTGTCAAGGGGAGAGCATTTATCCAGCATAACAGCCTGGAATTTGCTTTTAAACATGGACCTATTCCAATTGGCTCCGGGCACTAACTTTCTCAGCTGCTCTCCCTAGGATAATTGGGCAATTAGTCTTTGTTTCTCAGACTAATCGCCAGCTCAGCCTACCCCACTCTTTCTCAAAGAAACTCAGACAACCAAAGACAGAGAAAATAGGACAATATAGCCTTTTATGGTGATCCACTATATCTGTATCATTTACAGGGCTACCCTCTCACAACTCATTTGTAAATGAAGGCACAGGCCGAGTCACTTTACTTGATGATTCTACTTGGTAGTTAGCAACTATTACCTGATGAGATTTAATTTTCCACTTTCTGCAAATACCTGTAGTTTCTCATATTGCTCTGAGTCTGGCTAGGAAGAATTCATACATAGAGAGGTCTGGTGGGAATGCAAGCGTGCTTGGAGGGAGTGAAGTGATTTCAGAGTACTAGAATATCACTTTGGCAACAGGAAATAAAATAGAAAATAAAAAAAAACTGTAAATAAAAAAAGCAGAATAGGTTATTTTCCTTCATCTATGTATATGTATAATTCCTTGTGGGGCTGAGAGTAGCTGCTGTTACTGCTGAAGGGAACAAAAAAAAAGTGAGATCTTTGTCTCCTTATGCTCCACCAAAGTCATGATATGGGATTTGTTATAAACTGAGTACAACTGCAAACAATGTCAGAAAACTAGATCCTACCTTAAGATTTCAGACTTTTCTTCTAGATCTTGATTCTTCGGTCACATCAATAAGTTGGTAGAAAAAGTTATCTATATATTTTATATATCTACAAATATTTTACTTACTTTTAAAACATGGTGCATGTAGTTAACCAGTATAGATAGCCATCGTCACAGTAAAAATACAGAGAGGTGGATGGAGGCACTGCCACAGCACATAAGATGAAACATAAAAATAACTGTGTTGATAAATTTCTTCTTGTTCCTCTAGGAAAAATGGGACTTCTTTGTACATGCCTTTTTCTCCCTACGGTAACTATATGGAGCTTTTATTGTCTGTGTATTTTATTATATTAGCACGAAGAAAAATAAGTTAATTCAGTCTAATGCTTATTGAACTAAGGAATTTTTAATTTGATTTTTGTTTGTTTATTTGTTTTAATCTAACATTTTAGATCTTTGAAGTGCCCCACTATGCAGTAATGATTCAATGACATTACAGCGACCTGCAGAGTAGGGCAAATTGCTTCAACAGGTAGAATGGAGAACAGTTCTCATGGAGAGTACTGTTGAGTTCACTAAGTGGCTAAAGACAGAGTAACCTTTGCGCACCTTAAGGAACACTTTCCAGAAACTAATGAGATATTCCATGAATGTTATAGAGTGTTGATGATAGGAGTCAGCTTTTTTAATGTTCTTTATGCTGTTTTCCCACTGAGATTTCACTCAATTACTTAGTTTGCTCTTTGTTAGCCAGTGGGCTTAAACATGGGAGAGGTCATTGTTTGAAATGTACGGTTCAAGGCTTGCCATTTAGGAAGTGGGCAAATCAGGTTAAAAGATGCTACCAAGTGCGTGTGAGGAAAAAGGAGAGAGCATATTTGCTATTTGCAAATATCAGTAGAGTGGTCTTTATTTATTCGTTTAATTTGGGTAAAAGTGCAATACAAGTGGAATTAATAGTCTATAATACATCTGTTTAACTTAGATACAATTAATATCTCAATAATTTGGATTAACCGAACTTTAAGTTGGCATAATAAAAGTCAGGTAAACTGTGTTGGTTTTTGTCATACTAGTTAAGTTTAACATTTGTTTAATCGAGAGAGAATTCATGTCTGAGCTGTCAGTTTAGACTTTCATCAAATTGCCATTCTAGTCAATCCAATGGGATATGTCTGTGGCAAGGTCATTGTTTTTTAGGAACAGACATAATTTGCATGGCAGTAGGCTTATTATTTAGATGTGAAACCTCTGTTCAGAAGTTTTCTATGAGCTCAGATACTGCAAATGAGTTTTTACTCTCCGCAATTCTCAAAGTCATTGCTCAGTTGTATTATCATCACACTGAATTCTAAAGATACTCTTTTAAAATCTATGCGTTCATGATATACAGATTAAAAGAAAAATAAGCAAATACTGCACATATTTCTTTGCCTTTTTTTATTTTTTAATAATGTTTCTGGATGACTGTTTTGAGAACTGGATTTAGATTTTTTGTCATAGTCATGTTTTTTATCAATCTCATAGCAAACATTTTTATTTAGACATAGTAATGTGAGCCAATTCACTATGTGAAGAATACTGGTCTATATAACCTGGAGTTCTCTTCCAGATGATTTGAAATGTCTTTTCTATGGCTATCAGTATGTCAGCAAGGAATACATGAACAGGCTGATCTTTCCCCTCTTAAAATTTCCCACAGGTAGTAGTTTAGATCCTGCCTGAGCCAGAAGTTGTTCTAACCACATGCTTAATAGCTACATATCTGATAATTTGCCAAATCCTCTGTTGAAATATTCATGGTGCTTTACCCTTCATTCTGCTTTCTGTACTAAAAAGTACAGAAAAAGTACTAAAAAGCTCTGCAATTGTCATTGTAGATGTGATTCTGATCAGCATATTTTTTTTCTTTTATTCCTTTTCACATTATAGTGCAAATTCTCAAAGATCATGTACAATGGGAAAGGAAATGGCATATCATGCATTTACACATAGAGCATGATATTTTCTATTTCTCTGTTACTTTTTAATAATACCTCATAATCTATTTGCCACATTGACTGCCATGCAACACTGAGCTGATGTTTTCACGGGTCTGACTACAGCATAATAACTGAGAATACATCACTGCATTGATCTTCTTAGTATACATTTATTCAAGTACACTTCTGAACACTGAATTTTGTCTGCTCATTTTGCTACTCAATATCATGAGATTCTTCTGAAAATTTTCAGTCAGCTTTAGGGTCATTTGCTGATGTACTGCACTGTACAGGCTCTTGTGCAGATTCCCAAAATCCTCACAGCCAGTACACAGCACACTGTTGCATTATCTCTCTTTCCCTTATGACAAGGGAGCTACATTTGGTGATCAAGATCTGTTACAGAAAAGCTAGCTTGTCATTCACAGAAAGACTTCACATTTACAGTTACAAATATAATCCTCTAATGTGTTCAGATACATTGCTACTAACCTGAACCTTTACAGACTCTCAAAGTAACCAGGGAAATGAGATTATTAAAACTGTGGCTAAATATTTTTCAATGTTATATATTGTGAATATAATGGATATAATGAAATTATTGTAAACTTTCAACAAGATTCTCTTTTGCTATAAACAAAAAAGGTTGTCTTGATTTAAAGTACACTGGCTATAGGTCTCTCTGACTCAAACCTTGTGCTGGTTTTATCACTTTAATTGCCATGAGTTAGTTCAGATTCAGTTATTTCTGATCAGACTTCTGAGTGTTAGACCCTAACAGTCATTTTGATGCTGTTACTAGCTATATAATGGTTTATTTCTAAATGCTGCTTCCAAACATAGTGACAGGGACAGGCAATCTGCTTGTATTTATTTATGTAATTTCAGCCTCCTTCCTGAGCTTCTTGATAAGATTCACAAATGTATGATTTGTTGTCTTTTTTTCAAACAAGTAATAGAACTAAGAAAATGCAGAACTATTTCAACTGTTCAATGTAGCATTACTCTCAAAATTAACGTTTTTTTGCCTCTGGAACAATTAGTACATTTAAAGATCTGTGTTTTGCATACTGTCCCCTCTTTCATTTCATCCTTTATTTTGCAAATACTGCCAACATACCCAAGCTGTTCAGTACCTAGAACTGAAATGCCTTGCTCAGAAAGATTTTGAAGAAAACCACATTGGCTACTCTGAATTTTGTGTCCTTTTTACAACAATTGTTTTGAAACAATTCATGAAGTTCAATCAATGCATGCTTTAAATAAATTGATTTTAAGCTAATAAACTATTTAATAGGTAATTAACATAATTTTTTAAAATAATTTTTTTTAATAACTACTTCAGAGTCAGGATCCTGTCCAGAGAAACATACTTTGTTATTTATGTATACAACTTTTCTTCTCAAATGACAAAATGATATAGAACAACAGCTGTGCAAATTACCTTCATTTCATGTATAAAATGAAATGGTGAATATCAGCACGCACTTCACTGGAAACTGAAACTATATTTGATTGCTTGATAAATTAAAAAAGAGTGAAATCTTCCTTTTCATACTCCCTCAGATCTAGGTTTAGGTTATGGTGTTGCAACTGCATTAGCTGTAATGGAATTACACAAGGGAATTTCACATTAGAAATTTATCCAGCATATCAGTGCTCCATTAAGGAGAAATGCTTAAAATGCTAACATGCTGTACAGTTTTCCCATTAGATGTATGATAATGTGTGATGCTATTTACCTACTTTAAAGTTAAACTTTACTGGTCATTTAGAGTTGCAGCAGTACGTTGTATCCGTGCAAGCTTGAATCCTTTTACCTCCCAGCCATGGAGAATCAGACTCTTCTGGTGAGTCTATTTCCCGGTAGCATGCCAAACCACACCACTCTGTTTATCACTGCTCCAGGAGGCAGCAGAAGTGTGCGAATCATAACTTTCCCTTTTTCTGAGCAGTTGAGAAACATGAGTAGTTTTCTCTTGTTGTTTAGTGACAGGAACAATGATCTGAGAAATGTAATGCTTTCTAAAAAAATGTAAACTCCAGAGCTCCAGACATGCTTTCTAAGAAACTTCAGCGCTTCCATCATGCTGAAAAACAGAAAGATGAATGAAGACTATTTCAAAAAGTGAAACAGTGGTCTCTAAAAATAATGTAACCATCAAAGTTTGCTTTGTGCACCATTCTTTTCCTTTTCTCGGTTATGTTTTTCTTATCTTTCTACTGGTGCAGAACAAAATGTGTCATTTCCTTCAGGGTACATGATTACATGAGAAATCAAGCATGAAAAAGACTGTTACAATCTGATAAAATTCTTGTTAAATGGAGAGGCCATTTATATCATAAACTGTTATCTCTTGGCACTTGAACTTTCTCATCCCGAAACCAATCCTTGGCAACAATGATTATTAAATCTACCAGGAATTATACTAAAAACCATGATTCCTGATTTCTGATCTTGGCATTTTGGACTATTTTTAGAAGCATAACATCAAATATCTGAAATGTTGAGGGATTTAGATAGATATTTCAAATAGAGAGGAGGATAAGTAAAAATGAAGAGAAAAATGCATGAACAAACACATTTACTGACTAAGAAACAAATGTCAGGTAATAAAAAAAATGCAAAGATAATAATCATTCCTATTTGAAAATCTAGGTGAGAAGAAAGGATTAGAACTCTACAAATTTCTTAGTAAATATTTAACAAAAGTCTCAGCATAATGCAGTTTTGAATTATGAAAAAAGTGTATTTTCTCATATTTTTATCACAAAAAAAGGTAACTCCTACTATTCCATTGTACTGTGCTGTTTGTTTACTGTAGTCTTCAGTCTAAGACTAGTGTATACCATTCTGATCAATTCAGACTGTAAAGATCTTTATAAGCTTTTCTTTGGACCACGAGGATCAAGTTTAGAAATCTTACCCCTGATGAAGTTACATTTTATTTCAGGGACCACATAATGGATCCATAGTTAAAATTTCTGATTACATTTAATTGAACTCCATACCAGTAATGGACTGGCCTAGTAATGCTGTTAAAGTGACTAAGGCTGTCTTACAAAATCAATAATGTGTAAACTTCAATTTAAGTTGAGTATTGTTCCTATCAAGTTTATGTCATTTAGGCTAACATTATCTCTGCTGAGTTTCCACAGTTCAGCTAAATTTAGAATATTTTAAGTGAAGTATTGAATATGTTCAGGAATCTCTTACAGAAATTAAGTAAAATAAAAACTTTTGATGGCCTTTCCAAAGTAATTTTCAGTCACTTATCCTTCAGAAAGTGACAGAGAGGTAATTTACAACAGTTACTTCTTCACCTAAATCTGACGTCTTTTCTTCTTATTTGCACGTTTGATAGAGATTTATCAATCTGCAGCCATAATCTCTATTTTATCTGTGATAACTGATAATATAAGAAAGTAGTTCAGTCTATTGCTATTGGTGAAATAAGATTTATGAAGTGAACAAATATCTTGCAGTCTCCATTGCATTTTTAATTTACATTTAAAGATGCCCAAGATGAAAAAGATTGCTTGGACAGCAATTGTACCGTACATTGGGGCATTTCAACTAGATAATTTTTCTCTTAGCTTCTTTTTACAAAATAAATATATATATTCACTGTTCAGAAAAATACTTGTGGAAAAACTTATGTGTGGATATTTTAGCTATTTTTATTCTGGAGACATAATAAATTATTAGAAGGAGAAGTCTGAAAAAGCAGGCAGTAATTTTGCAGTGAAGGAACTACGAGTATTAAGTTGATCATGAGTCCACAATGTGCCCTTGCTGCTAAGGCAGCTATTGGTATTCTTGACTGCATTAGGCAAAGTATCACCAGCAGGTCAAGAGAGGTAATCTTTCTATGCATTTCTATGATTCTATGATTCTATGATGAATTAGTGTTAAGAATGAGTTAGAAAGAAGGTAATATTTCAGAGCAGCAGAACCATATCATCCCATCTGGAAAACAATATGTTATTATGGAATCTAAAAGAAGATTAGAGATGACATTTTACCATTTTTTTTCTTGCTTTATCTTTTCTAGCTCTTAAAGTGAAGGGGCGACTTTTCAATCAAAATATAATAGCTTACAGTCGTAGTTTGCAAATGGGTTGTATTGTTGTTTGTTTTTTTTATTTTTTGAAAGTTAGCTCTACGTTTAAAATAAGCTAGCAGATGTAAACAAATGTAATTGGGAATCTTAATGTAGAAGACTTCTATATTAGGTTTCTCCCTGTAAGACATATGCCCCAGTTTTCTATTTGAAGAAGATTCAGACTAGACAGAAAATAAGTGTTATTTCCTTGCTTACTAGCTTTACAATCCCCTTCTAACTGAGAAAGAAAACATCATATTAATATTTCATATGTATAGCAGCCTACTGCATTCAAATGTTTCACAGGATTGTGAGTATATTTCCCAGTATGTACTTGCATTTTATAACCAGGCACTAATAATGGAAAAATATACATATATAATTCTGAAATGCTATTATAATGTGTGTTTTTTGGTTCATTAAAATGTTAAATGAGCATATAGTGAAGAAATATAATTTTTATTTATTGAAATAATAAGTACTGAAAGGAATTCATCGTGGCTGAAACAGAGAGCATAGGAGTTTAAAAACTGATTTGTAAGTCTCATGCTGTTTTCCCCAAAGTATATTTTCTTTCTAGCACTGACTTAAGTTAGCTGTGTAGATGGACTCTGGAAATTCAGCAACATAATAAGTCTTTTGAGATCAGAACAAGCATTTTTTCAGAAGCTTGTAGCCAGCCTGATAGTTAACAATAAATATCCTTATTTATTAAGAGCAGCAAATTTGTATGTAGCTGACAGTTTTCATCCAACTTTTATTACCAAGAGCTTTATCATTTTGAAGAGTAACACATAAAGTATAAATAATTGCTCTTCTGATATAAGTAAAATATTATTCTGCTTATTCAAACATAACGTTTATAATTTCAAGTAGATTGTTTATATCTTATTAAGATAATGAAACAGCTGAATGAAAGTTACTTCTAAATATGATGTGTAGAAACACCCAAGATATATGTGATAGAATGGTGCTCTACAGGAATTGGCTGACTGCAAGGAATTATCTGCTTTATCATGCAAACTGACCAGAAAAGTCAGCCCATGTACCCATTTTTCAAGCATGCTATGCATAGCCAGGATCAGAGCCATCACGTTTGAATATCCTAGGAATCAGTATTCCTTCTGCTGTTAGCAATTCACAAAGCTAGTTTGCTTTCAGCTTGTATGAACCAGCTCTCATCAATTTATTTTGCCTGTTGCAGGAAAGTGCATCGAAAGAGCCTGCTTTGTATGTTTGCAAAACCTCCGTGTCCCAGCATCACCACCTTATACACTTCAGTATTTTTAAAGCAATACTGTGAAATAGAAAATGAATGCACAAACTCAGAGATCTTTATTTCCTTGAAAGATGCCTCTGGTGGAGCACGACTGAGCATGACAAACTGCTGCCCAAATCATTTTCGTCTATCACCCTCTGAAGTCTTTGATAAGGCTTCAAACCTCACAGTGCTTCAACTATAATTATCAAGTAACCTTACCACTACAAGATTTTACTGCCCTCACAGAACAAAGGCTATGATCTGATCCGTATGATCTGTTGCCTTTCTCTGTTCCATGTGCACCTTTAATGGAGCAATTAAAACAAGCTATTAAGCAGCCCAACCTTCACATACATATACTCCCTTGCCAATACTGTCAGCTTTTGTATAGCAGGGATCAGTCAGCTATGTTTAAGTGCGTCCCATCCCTGCAGAATTACTAAGGACCATTTGCTCACATGTGATAAAAATATCATTTTCAGTGTGCGGTTCCATGGCATGTGAAGATCAGTAGAATACAATAGATCACCATACAAAGTCAATGAAGAAAATGATTATGAGGAGAAACAAGCTTACAGTCATTATATAGGGTTATACAAATCAATCAAATCTATGAAAGACTTAATAACATATTTTTCTCTCAGCCTACTTCCAACATTTTTTTCTCTTGCACAGTAAAATTATAACAAATTCATTTTCCACCCAAAATAGAAAGAAAGTTATATCAATTGTAGTGGCATTTCAGAAGTTCTTCTCAGAACAGGAATGTAGCATTTATAATACAGCACATTACTGAGTACAATGACTTTGTAATAGTTCAAAAAATTAACAGCTGTTTATTTCCACACTGCTGTTCCAGATGCTTTAAACAGTGTTGTGAAAATTGATTATTATTTTCACTGTTCTTGCATGTCAGTTGGCACGAAGGAGATGCTTATGTTTTTAAAAGAGATTTGTATACAAGTAGTTATGCAGATCTCAGTTCTTTAGAACTGTACAACTAGAAATACATCCACCTAATGCACATTAAAAAGAGAGAGAGAAAAGAAATTATAGATATGCACTTCTACAATGAAATGTAGGCTGGAGTCCATCCTTGTTAATACTATAAACCATCAACCTCTTCTCAGACTGGGGGGAAGCTGTTATCACTTTTAGCTTTAAGTATTCCCTTTTCCCAGGAGACTGCTCCATTAACCTATTGTTCTGGATTTTGAGCAAACTGCAAAAGCAGATGAGAGCCTATTTTGTGTTCTCACAGAACACTAATCACTTTTACCATAATCCACTAGCTCTTTCTAGAGTCCTAATCCAATAAAATAAAAAAAAATATATTCAAATTTTAATCTCTGCATGTATTTTATGCAGCATACTCCAGGGAGACTAATTTGTTATTACTGAAACTTTTTTGGAGTGGCAAGGAGGAGAAATAACAGCTTGAGACAGGAATAAAAGACAGAATATTTTATCATGAATGGCAAGCTTTGCCAAAAAAATAAGCCACTGATAGCTAAGATATGAGAAGTTTTAATGAAAAGCATTAGATGACCTTAATATAAATGTCACTATCACTTAGTTGTTAGAAAGAGAACTGAAGCAGTAGTGAATTGTCAGAATTCATCTGAGTCTGAAAACTAATTTCAAACAGAACTTCTCTGAGATTCTTTTGGGATCATTTTCTGTGAACAGTTAATCTTAAGTAGTCAAAATACATGAATGTAGGAACTAGTTCTCCTCTCACTTATATCAGTTTTCATACTTGTGATTTAATTAGCTTTATGCAAAATCCTCTTAGTTTAACAGAAAAGAAACAGAAGGGAAAATCGACCCCAAAATGAAACTGTCTGTATGGAGGTTTAGCATTTGTTTATACCATTTATGAGCAACATTTTTATATTATGTTAGTTCATATTATTGGGGTCTTTTCAAATAATTCACCTGTTCTTATGTCTTAAGAATATTTTCCAAGTAGTAAAAGAAGGGAAGTTCGAATAAATCACTCTTTTTCTCATTCTAACAGATTGTTTACTTTTTATGCTCCTCAATGGTTTCATGTTCAAGGGTCATTTCATTCATTTCTGTTCAGTTCTGTGACCTCTAATGCTGCTGTGAGCAAAATCTGATTTCCTTAATACTTCATTCTCTTTCTTAAAAACAAATTTCCTTTCAGTGCACGGGACAAGTGTTTGAGAAAATGTTTTACTTTATTGGAACAATTTCACATTGTTCCAATATATCCATAAAATATAAGCCAGAAGAGGGAAAAAGAAAAAAAGATCTGTATCTGAAAAGCCTGTAGGCTGAAGGAATCATGATGTCTTTCAGGTAGAAAAAATAAAAATGTGAAATCATTTAATGCTGTCTTCTCTAAGTCTGATAGGTCTTTTGTAAGAAAGGTGGTTTTTATCACTCCAAGGGGAAGGAAGTCATAGGAAATTTTGACATATATAGTCTTTCATAATCTTGCACAAGATTATGGGGCATTCAGAAAGAGGATTCATTGTAGGTTATTATATGAGGTATGATAGGCTGCTGAATGGCTCAGACTGAAGCTCAACATTGATTTGCTATTCAAGAAAGCAGTAGGTAGATAAGCCAAGTGAAGCAAGGAAAGCAATATAAACAGTACTGCAGCTCACACTTATATCAGTAAATAAGTTACTGCATGATACCATCTTTAAGGAAAGAACAGACAATGTTCCTAGTTCAGAAAAACTTCATAAGTCATATGAGAGGGAAAATAACACTGAAGATAATTTTAAAGCAGAGTCAGTGCATGATCTGGATTTGAATACCAGTAGACATTCATAGATAACATTCCCACTAAAAAAATGTGTACTAGATAGCACAAGAGTGGCTATTACACAGACAATCTATTCAGGATGCAACTATCCCACAGGAAACTGAGGTGAGATAATGACAAGTAATCTTTCCAGTAGTAAGTTTTCAGTTGTCAGAGAATCGTAGAATCACTCAGGTTGGAAAAGACCTTAAAGATCATCAAGTCCAACCATGACTTAGCCATATTACCTAACAACCCTCTGCGAAATAAAAAGCAGAGTCTTTGACGCATGAGATTTACATGGAACTTGTTATCACCATTATGCTGAGAAAATATATAGGTTTACTTTGCCCCATGCCAGGAACTACTATCTGGTTAGTAATAAGTAATAATAATAATAATAAAGAAAAAAAATTACAAATTTGAGAAAGAAATTATTTTAAAAAGAGTAATATTATAAGGGTGTTGTTTTTTGTTTTTTGTTTTTTTTTCTGTTCCAGATGATATTCATTAGGAAAAACATTATATAGTCAAAATTCAATAATTCACTATGATGCTGCAAGGCAAGCAAAAGATTAAGATTTATTCTGAAGCTGAACAGATTCCCTAGTATGAAAATAAATTCTTCCCAAAGTTTTTTTCCCAGACTGAGAAATCTAAGAGTCCAAAACTGTCAAGTTTAAAATTTCACCCCAAGCTTAGTAGTATTAAACAATGTAGACTATAACCACTGTTAGTAGCTTGCTTATCTTCAGTATATCTTGAAAGTGATTGTCACAAATTTAAATTTGTGCTAGGAGGTATTTCCTAGAGTCTTTTATGTCCTTTATAGGATTCACCTCAATGATGCACTGACAACACAAGAGATGCTCTGCCTAAAACAAGAGACTGAAACATGACTAGAATGAAATAAATACATACATTCAACTGGTTACTCATCACTGTACTCACACTGAAATGTGTTTGACACAACAAAACAAAACGATTCAATATGCCTGAGCTAGCAAGGCTGAAAGTCTTATTTTCTACAAGTGATAGGACAAGGGGAAATGGTTTTAAACTAAAAGAGAGGAAATTTAGATTCGATATCTGGGGAAAAATTTTAATCAGAGGGTGGTAAGGCAATGGCACAGGATGCCAAGAGAAGCTGTGGTGTCCCATCCCTGGAGGTGCAGGGTTGGACGGGGCCCTGAGCAGCCTGAGCTGGTGGCGGGCAGCCCTGCCGATGCAGGAGGTATGAACTGGAGGAGCTGCAGGGTCCTTTTTAATCCAAGCCGTTCTATGATACTATGAACAATATGTACACAGTATAGTGGGAATGCACCAACAAATTACTGCAGTTGCAGGTGTGTCTTCTGATCTTGAATGTATATAGACTGAAATGATCAAAAGATTGTTTAGTATCAGAGCTTCAACAAATGCCAGACCTATATTTGATAAGCATCTTAGTTATAATCTCATATAATCTCACCTCAGCTTTATTAGACAATTAGAGTATGCCAGAGCAACAATTATAAACATCTCATTACATCAGATTTCCTTTAATGTTATTGGAAAGCTGTACAAAATTTAAATTTTCATCCATCTTCATATGTCTGACAAATATTTTCAGAAAAGCCCAAACTTCAAGGTCTTTTGGAGAGCATTGCTGTGTCATGGGGAGATAATGTCTAGAAGACATTGTTAATCCAGAAGAGACAGTATAGACAGCAAGCCCCAATCTGAACTGTTAAAAAAGTCTCAATTAATTGTTTTTGCATTTTACTGTTGCTTTACCTCTGACAGTTGAAGACATCACTATCTAGACAGCCACATGTTCATAGAAATGAGAATTAATAAGATATTTAAAGATTAGCAAGAAGAATCATAGAATCACAGAATGGCTTGGGTTGGAAGTGACATCAAGGATCATCAGGTTCTAATCCACCTGCCACAGGCAGGGCCACCAGCTGCTAGATCAAGTACTAAATTGGAATTACAGGTTGGTTATGATTTATTATACTTCTGCATAATACTGCTCTTAGTTCATGAAAATCCTTTAGAAGTAATACAATGCTCTTCAGGAAAAGGATAGTGATTATTTTGAACTAAGAATTAATATGAGAGCAGATATCTTAAGAGAAAGATAACTTTTGAGGTCCACATATAGCTCACTGATGTACATTCTCATGCCTAGTCATTTAGAGGAGTCCCTTCCTTGAGATAATATGTTGTAAATTATTCAGCAGGAATCCAATGGGATTGAATGACTAGTCAGCCAGTGCCTTCTGGCCCTGCATTCGCAATGACTGCTCTACTTCATTCAGTTACAAGTGGTCATTAGGTGAAAATGCTCCAGGCACTGAATTCTAAACCCATTTGTCTACCTCTTGTTTTTTTCCTTTAAATCTCAATTCAACTCTTCAAAACAAGGATACAGGTATTAAAGCAACCCAGAGGAAATGCTTTCAATTCAGGCGTATAAAGATTTTTTTATTTTTTTGCCCTTTTCCAGAAAATGTTTAACTTTATCAAAAATTTTACCACAATGAGAGCTAAAGGCACATTGCACCAAAGTATTTTTATACAAACACTAAAACCAGTTCTACCATATGTCTCAACTTCTACTTTCATTTTTTTGACCTCATGCCAAGACTGACCAAGAAGCTAATATCTCCAGCACTTAGAAGCATATGTTTGATAGCTTTATCAACACTTAAAAGTAGAGAGAAAGAGATTAAGTTGCCTTTGGATAGTCAGAAAACACAATATCACGAGCAGCTGGCCAAAACATAAAGGGCTTATTACTGACTGTTAAGCTTTAGTGTGTAAAATACTCCCTATGCAAAATCATATTCAGTGGCAGAGGCAGGGTTCCAGTTCCGAATACTTCAATAAATCAAATAAATCCCATGAATTCTGGAATGTTAATGCGGAAGCTGACATGAATTACTGTCTAAAAGGAATACTGAATCCTTAAATGAACTGTGCACTCACATTTTTAATGGCAGAAAGCTGAAGCCAGGCATAATAAAAATAATTGAAATGAGTTTTTGAATACATTAATCTAGATGAGCAGTGCTTTAAAGAACCAGTGAAGCAGAAAAACAGCCAGAATGTATATGGCATTTACTTTTAGATATCATTTGCTTCTTCTATTACCAGTTACCATTAGTAAAATGTAAAAAAGTAGAAAAAGAAAACTTGTAGAATAGTTTTAATGCATGGCAATTAAGGAAAGAAGCATGTAAGTATTGCTTTGTATCAGTCATCTGTGGCAATAACATTCTGTCACGGGTTGAGTCAGTCCTTAGAGAAATAAATGAGGGAAAGGAATGACCAAATGCCAAAGGAGGCATTGGCAAATTGCTAGGCTTTCCAACAGAAAACTACAAGGTAATCATCAACAAAAGACTACAAGAAAAATATAAAAAATCAGTCTGGTCTTTTGATCACAAAAAGAAATAATGAGTACTTTCTTAGTTCAGAAGCTCTAGCATTATAGACTCTTTGTGAATTGCTACTGTTTGCAGTGGTAAAATCACTAATGAACATATAGAAAACAAGCGACTGATGATACCATTCAAGACCAGGAAGATCATCTAACAAACCAACAATCATCGTTGAACATCAACAAAATGATGTTGTCAGAGTGGTTTGATTTCAGGATCCGACTTAATCACCTACATTCAAAAAAGTGTCTAGAGAAACAGACACCCTTTAGATATAGCTCTAATTGTTTTCTATAGTCTGCATCTGTATGCTGTATGCTGTTTTCAAAGCGTACAGTTCAATATCAAAAGGACCTGCTCCAGTGCTCAGAAGTCTGGGTGTGTCAGTGTATATGCCAGTGTATTTCTATTTCTTAAATTTGTCCTGCCCAGAAGACACTGTCAAAGGCAAGACTTCCCTTTTAAATTTATGCATTTTTTCTTTTACTTTTGCTCTATGAATAGCTTAACCCTCAGCTGCTTTTAGTTTCTGGTCTTAGAATAGCTGGTAGCAACATTATAAGAAAATCAGAATGTCAATATGTATATTTCTTAGAAGCATTCCTGCTAGACATGTGATTTCCAATGTAAGGCCAGCACGCTCTTAAAATAGAAACCTCCTCAAGCTCTGCCAGATCTGTATAAATGAATTGTTCAATTCACTTATTTCTAGGTTGACCCAATAAAGTAAAACATTTTAAGAAAGGCAAGGAGGGAACAAAAATGGTAAAAAATTTCTAAAAGCCCTATGATTTTTACAGCACTCTATTACAGGCTTAAAATCAGAGCTTTACTGAAAGCAGATAAAACATAGAAGTTTGTTTGCTTATTTGTTTGTTTGTTTTTTGTTTGTTTAGTTACTATAAATTGATGAATATATACATATCAACAGAGAAGTCAGCCTCCAAGGAAATACTGTAGATAGAACTGAGAACAGAAGTTAGGACATTTACTGTCACTCCTATATTAGGGAAGAAAAGGTTGAGAACAGAAGGGAAAGGAAGTCAGTGAACCTGAAAGGGTTAGAAACTAAAAGAACTAGTCTGAAGCGTTAATCAGATGTGAAACAAGTTGGGTATCTGCTGTTCCTAGAGGCAAATAAAAGGAGAGTTTAACTGTCTCTATATTGTAAGAACAACATAAGAAAAAGTTATTTTTTTGTATGTTACTAGAACACATCAGTGCATTCTGTTAGCAGTAATGGTGTTAGATCAGTACACAAACATCAGAACACAAAACATTAAAACAACAACAACAACAAGTAATCATTCCTACTGAACCAACTAGAAAAACAATGAAGGACTGGATACATAGGGGACTTCTATGAAAAGTCTGCAAATCCAAAAACTGTCTGTTTTTCACAACTTTATCAAATGTAAAAAATGCTACCTTTCCTTATAGAGTTTATATTCTTGCATGAACATCGTTGAATACGTATGTTTGAAATTTTCTTGTATAGCCATCTGGTCATCAGAACACACCTTCAACAACAGTAGATCAGTGCGTGTGTTTCAAAGACTGTTCTGGAAGATAATATTGACTTTTTATTTAGTTGTTTTTTGAAGCAGACACAAGTGATTGGTATTCCAAAAATGCTCTGTTTTTCCATGGCCTAATGCGATTTGTAGTCTGTAACTTCATTCCTGAAGTACAGAAAATATTTTTAGAAAAATTAAACTCTCAGGAAGTGCACATCAAAGTGCAGCTCTTAAGCTCATGCTACCATAATATTTTGTCACCATAATATTTGTGTATGTTACAATTCCATGTCCCAAACTACAAATTCTGAAGCAATGTTCAGAAGAAACATTAATTGCAAATGACTCAGCTTAATAACTGTGTTTTCCAGGTTTTTATTTAAATGTACGTGTTTTGATCAGCAGTTTTAAAGTAAAGAACAAATCAGTTTCCTAAAAAATTATCAGTCAATATCTGACTCTTTTTCTCAATTATAAGTTCAATTACGTTGTAGAAAGTGAACATTTTAAAGATTTTTCTTGCTGATAAGTTTTCACCTCTCCCCAACTGTGCCAGACAACTGTGTGCATACTAAAATGTTTAGTTGAAAGATTGTTATTGTAAATTTGCCATTTTGAAAAGGAATTGAAACCCAGAAATGCCAGTGGAAACCTTTTGCTACTTTTGCTACTTCTCCTCTGGAATTACTGCCATAAGCAAAGACAGATATGTTTGCTGCTGCCTTTAACTGCTGTTTGGAAATCTGTTTCTGTTTTTGCTTGTATATTTATAGATCTTTAGCTAAGTAGTTACTCTGAGTTTCCATAGTGATAACTGAAATATGTATTAACACCAAATCTCAAAGCATATTTACTGTTGGCATTGCTTCATAAATTACTTTTTTTGAGAGCAGCATCTCAAAACATATTTGCTCAGTTCAGCTCCCCACTTGATTTGTGATACATGATCGTGATATAGCTGTGTTTATTTAGAATACACATTTTTTCCCTTGCAAGCTTCAGTATGTGGAGGTTACTTCTCTTTTTTATCTCTGTTATCAGTCTGAAGAGATTAAGCTTCTGAATTCAAGATATTATCTTTATAATAAAAACAGACTTAAATTGGCCTAATCTTCAATTAAGATTTCCTTAAATGAAGCATCTTTAATAAACTAAACAGTATAAAATAATGCAGCTTATGCACATAAGTATTTGAATGGGGAACTTGCTTTTCTCTTTATTATCAGATTAGAAAATGATCACCCATTTATAACATCATCTTTAATTTAAAAAAACTGAACTGCAGTCCATCAGATATATCCAACTCATCATTTTTTGAAAAAAAAATTCTGACTCAATATTTTTCAAAAATTTCTGTTCGTGCTTCCTGCTATACTTGTCTGAAGATTACCCCTTAAGGAATGCCTTATTAACATGGAGGAAGAGACAACGCTAACTCTAAATTAATTTGTATAACCTCCCATCAAAATTAAAATCTTTGTGTGTAGTTATTGTTTCTTTTTAAATAAATGTTTGAATGCCAAATACAGTGGGAAACAAAGGTAAATATATTCAGGAGATATCTGAGGGAACAACTAAACAAATTTCCTCTTCATTTCTGTTAATTGCTTTTATGAATGTAACTGAATTACAGATTATTTGACAAAATCTTTCACTGTTTACATCAAACATAGCCAAAGCTGGATTTTGTTCTGTACTCAACAAAACTGTTGTGCATATAAATATAAGGTGACAAGAGACAAAGCCTAGAAAGGGACTTGAGTCTGAATTAATAAAAGTACTTGTCTGGCCCTTACTTTACCCTGTTTGCAAGCAGACATGCTTTAATCTCTAATTTATCTACTGCATCTGCTGTTGACTTAAAGAGGTGAGTGCTTACATTTGACAAATTGCATTTTTTATTCAGGTGTTTCGTAAATCTGAAGCAGTAGAAAGCAGCCTCTCATTAACCACATCCACCTGCTTGTAAGCCGTAATCCTGCCCTCCCTTCTCGTCCTCCACAGTCATCACAGCTACGCACACATGGCAAGTAAAGTAGCTCTCCAGTTGGTATCTCATCAGCTCAATATCTCCACTTCCTAACCATTGAGCATCCTTTTTATTATCTTTACCTTAAATAACATTTTGTATTAGCTTAAGCTTTCAGGGCTCGCAGCAATTCAAATGCTTCTGTTCTTAATTGTTTCTCTCTCCCATACTGGCTAACAGTGGAGAGTTCCTGTGCAAGGAAGATGCCCTCTATTGTCACATCCTGTTTCTTGGGTAGCTCTGGTCTTCAGTCACCATCTGTAGATCAAAGCATTGGGCCCCGGGTCCTGTTGAGCTGGTCATGTACCATGGAAATCACCAACCTGCCACACACAAAGCAAGCACGTTGCACCCCCCAATGTGTGCCAAAGCAAGATGCTAAATGTTTGTTTCATGTCAAATATTAACACTATATCAGTGCTTTTCCACCATAATTATTCACAGTTTACAAAGTAGGATACAAATGAGATTAGTGAGAGAAGGATATTGCATAAAACTGCATTTAATATATGGCTTATTTCAGTCCACTCTCTGAAGCTATGCAGATTTACTTTCAGTACTGAAAATATAGACTTGAATGTATTCAAACACAAGCAGATGTCTAAAGGACAATATTTTCCTGGACATTAGCTATTCCCTGCCAACTGCCTTTTTGTAAAATTTGGCTTTTGTTGAAAATATGAGGTACTTTGTTATTTTCCCATTAAGGGACAAGCTACATAAGCTTATTTTTTGATTGCCATAGGATTACGTATTTATTGCTACCAGCATCCAGTAACTTGTTAACTAGCAACTTCCTCCCCTGTCTTCAGTGTTCATAAATATTTTGTTCCTTAAAACACTTTCTTTGCTGTAATATAATTGTATGGGGACCGCTTTCTTGAAAGAAAAGGTTGACTGCTTCCTTTTTTTTTTTTTTCTTCTGAAAAATAAAGCTCTCTAGAGATATTTCTGTACTCAGAAACAATGGGCATAAAATCTACAAATGTCCTGGAAACCGAGTTCTATTTATGATTTGACACAGATGGGATATTTTAATAGCATATTAGAAAATGCTGTGCACAAAATGAAGGGTGTACTGGATCTGGCTGGAGTTAACTTTCTTCACAGGAGACCCTATGGTGCCATATTTTGGATTTGTGAGACTAAAATAGTGATAACACACCAGTGTTTTAGTTTTTGCTGAATGGTGCTTGCATAGAATCAAGGCTTTCTCAGGCACTCATTCTGCCACCCCAGCAAGAAGGCTGAAGATGAGCAAGAGACAGCTGAAACCGCAATGACCAGAGAGATATTCCACAGCATACAGCATCAAGCTTAATGATAAAAATGTTAGTTTGTTCTTCCAAAAGTAGTAATTGTTGTAAGACTGGTTGGGCATTGATCTTCTTTTGGGTGAGGTAACGACTGATTGCTTTATCACTTGTTTTTGTTTTCTCTATTCTATTCTATTCTCAATTGTTAATTTCCACCTACAACTTTTCTCACTTTTGCTCTTCCTGAGGGGTGGAGACTGAGCAAACAGGTGCTTTCTTGCTGGCCGGAGTCAACATATCAAAAAGAGGCAGCTGCTATTGACTTGATATTGACTTTTAAACTAACTGAAGCTCTTTTTTTTTTTTTTTTTCCTCCTATAAATGGATGGTGTGAAGGCAAAGCCCAAAGCCAAAGCCAGAATAATGGGAAATAGTGTGAAGTGCTGAGGAAAGCTCTTCACCATCTCCTCTTTTTTCTATGAAGCATGGACAAGTTCACAAAGAGAAAAGAGAGATATCATTTCTTGAATCTGCAATATTTTTGATACTAAACACCCATTTCATTTTCAGTCCTTTATTCATACAGTCTTCATAAGTCTGCAGGTTCACTAAGGTCAGGCTACTAAGTCAGATCAGAAAGCAAAAAATATCCAACATGTTGCCTTCCGCCTCGCTCTCAGGCCCAGTGCCCAGCATTCTATGCCCCGCGCCCCGCCTGGTCCATCCTCTCATTGACCACACCAATATGATGTGAGGAAGAATGGCGTTTATTGGTAGCGCTCATTTGCTTATATATACACCACGTGTCCCCGCCCATATGCTTGCGCAGCCGCCTTTTGCCAACACCACATAGTAGGAACAGGGCATAGGGAGGGGCCCTGTCACGTTACAGCCGACACTTTGCATATCGCCTAATACAACACAACATTTCTAAAATATGTCTTTATAAATAAATAAGAAGACGTGATTTCTGCTGAAAAGAGCTTATCTCAAATATAGGCAGTTTGATCAAAATGCTTTGCTGTGCAAATGATCTGCCAAAGTAAAAAGTTATAAGGGTATACTCAGTTATGTTTTATAACATCTTTGTTGTGCATTGACATCCTTTCAATGTGCAGAACAAAATTCAGCATAAGTTTCAGAGAGTCAATAATGATCCAGCATCAACGATTTCAAAGAGCAGTAATAGATGCCAACCAAGTAATTGACCTTTGTTTAATCAAATTGTCAGGATCACATATTTATGTTTTTTCACTTACAAACTCATTATACTATTTGTATGTGTATGTGTGAGTTTGTGGTAAGGCTTACCTTTAAACAAGAAAAAAATGTCACAATTTATGCATATGTGACTATCATTTATTTAAGGAACACAACAGTTTGTTTAATTAAATCCACAAGAAGTAGCAAGTTAATTTCCAGATAAAGGTCAGAACAAACATGCTACAGATCAGTGAAAAGTTGTTCCAACTGCCAATCTCACCTCTGGATAAAATTTTCTGCTGCCATCTTTTAAAATATTTCAGAGAATCAGTAATATCCTCATGTGTTTTTAAAATAACATTATTTTCAAGGAACAACTTGAAAACATATGCCCAGTTGATGACAATAGTCCCAACAACAATTTCTTCTCATGCTTATTTCAATATAGTATCCTGGGATAATAGAGAGTTTTATAATTAATGGCAGTTATGCTGGACATACTCTGACAAGAAATGATGGACTTGCCATTTACAAACATCAAATTTTATGAGCTCGAAATGAAATGCAGTCACAACAGGCCAACAGATCAAGGAGTAGTATAAGCTGTAATTTTGTGATAGTGTATCTTACTCTGGCAAAGCAAAAATAGTTCCCAGATGAGCTGAATAATGCCATAGGATTGTCTAAGAAATGGCAAAATCATTGCAGTAATTTTCAGTTGGCTTAAAGTTACACATTCCTCATTTGGAAGAACAAAAAATGAAGTTTCTATGTAGATCTTTCTGTTATAGGTGGAGAATACATTTACCAAATTTCCTGAAACATAAAGCTACAGAGAACTATTTGGAAGAAGGCTGTGAAAGGAAACAACAGAGACTGCTATAGCAACATGTTGACAGTGAATGGTAATGGTAAAGAAATTTAGCCATTTTCAGCATTAACTTTTCATAGTTTTTTGAATCCACTATAAAATATCACAGAAACACAGAATTGCAGGAATTGGAACGGACTTCAGGAGATTATCAAGATAACTCCTTGCTAAAGGAGATACCCTACAATAAGTCACACCAGTAGGCATCCAGATGGGTCTTGAATACCTACATAGAAGGAGATATTCAAAAATATAAAGTAACAACAATTTTTCTGTTGCCACATTTTCCATTGTAACTGAGTAAAAAGTAATTTATTTTGTCCAGAATGAAAAAAAGATAATGACATAGGATATCTCACTTCAAGGTAGATAATAAAACATAAAATAAAAATACATGGGTATTATCATAGAGTCATAGAATCATAGAATCACAAGGTTGGAAAGGACCTACAAGATCATCCAGTCCAACCAGCCTCCCATTGCCATTACTACCACAAGCTACTAAACCATATCTGATAGCTCCTCATCCAGATGCCTCTTGAACACTGCCAGGGACAGCGACTCCACCACCTCCCCGGGCAGGCCATTATTATGCGCCAATGTTTACAGCACAAATGGATTATACTAAGAGATAGTATATAATTAAGATAGGATTTAAGGGCATAGAAGTACTTAGTATGGAAGAGTTAAATTCAGAGAGTTTTCTTAAGAGTTCAGGTGACTACCATCATATCTAGGTTATTCTTTATTACAGATGTATGTCCTTTTCTTGCCTTCCTGGGTGGAGAAAATGTGACTTGTCTACATAAAAGTATTCTGAGTCAGTGTCATGCTAAATCAGTGCATATAGATTTGTTTCAATGCAGTTATTCCTAGCCTGTAGCATTCATCTTGTCTAACTTTTCTTAGACTTAGATTAGGTTATAGTCATTCTATCACTGAAAGCTTTATTTACAGGTGAGATAATTAGGCCAGATATAAATTGTACATCAAGGAAATTATTTAGCCTCCTTCAGCAGTCAGAGGAGAGAAGCAGAGATACATTTGTCCCATCAATACTTCCTTTGTGAAACAGGTGAGATGAATCCCATCCTTAATTTTAGAGACTCACATTTGACTTAATTACTCAATATTTCCCAGCCCTAGTATTTAAGGCAAGGCAATTGAATCTTGCCTTTTGTTTCAGATAAGGGTTTGTTTCTATTTTAACTGAATCATAAAAACATAGGTCTAGAGAGGGTGATATACAGCCTTCTAGAACTACCCCTACAACTAATGTTTCATCTTATATATATATATCAAGAAAGAGAAAAAAAACGCAGCTGAGTAACTGTTATTTTTGCACTTTTTAAGAACTATAGCAAAAATATTTCTGTTTTATTACATATTTTGAAATGTTGCTGTAGTGGAAAAATGGATAATTCAAAAGCAGTTTAAAGATGTAAAGACTTCTGAGCATAGAAGTGTGCTTAAAAATTGGCATGAGCATACAATAAGAAAAGCACAAATCCAGGCAAGAAAGACCTGGATTCTCCTGGGACTTATTTTTCTATTAAGTAAGCAAGAAAAAGTGCTTGCAATCCCTTCAGCTGTGCTAAGATTCTGAATATTTATTTTGAGTTCATTACTATGAACTGAGGAAGACAAAATTAGAAAAGGGTAGTTTGATTTAGCCCATTAAATATGGTATTGTCTTTGCTAATAATAATAGGCTAAAAGCACTTTACTGACTTTGCAGATCCTCAGGACTGCGGCATGTCAGGCTTGCTTAGCATGGACTCGTCATAGGCTTGCCCAGAGCTTGCTTATTTTATCTATATCTATTATCTAATGTCAAAGAGACTACTACCAAATATTTTTAGTCTTGCCTAGCTCTGTACAATTGTGAGGTGCAATGCCTATAGTTATAATAATTATGATATATTTCTGTGAGTAATAGATGGTGATAACATGCAATTATATAAAGAATGAACTGCTAATGACCCTGGAAGAAGGATATGGGACAGAGAAGTACTAATGTTTCATGCTAGCAGTGGCCCTGGAAGTGTGAACACAAGATAATATCAGAAGCAAAGGGAATATAACCAAAGTGGTCATTAAGTGAATACATTCTTGGCAGATAGGTGAAAACTGTTTTAGGAGTAAGAAAGAAAACAAAGTTTCTGCTGCATGTTATGGACACCATATATAGCAAATTTGGATATAAAGTGGAGCTGGAAGCAAATGAAGAAAAAGAAAGATGTAAAGTGTATTAGAGAATGTATATAAAATACGTAGCAGTGGATACCAGTGTGAAGAGGAAGAAGCTGTCAGTGTCACATCTCTTTCAGCAAAAGAAAGGAAAAAGATCATCCATTCTAAAATCCTACATCTCCAGGTGAGAGATTGGGACACTAATGACTTTCTGTAACCTCTTTCCCCCAGAACAAAGCCATCAACGTTATGACTCAAAAGGGTGAGAATATCAGAGAAAAAAAGTAAGTACATTTTGTATAACTGTTTTTATGATGATGTTAGACTTTTCTGTATTTGTTAGGTAATTGAAACTGTGATTTATAGTGTCATTGTCAGTGAAAGAAAATAATAACTCTTGTACTGTCATTATATTCTAAAATATTTCAATTAGACTATTATTGAATTCTGGGCTTCATCTATAAATTATGTTTCTTTGTCTCACATACACTGCATAAGATGTTTTTGCAGTATTGTCACATTATTCCATTCAATGGATGGTAGGTGACAGGGCTATACTCTGGGTGAATTTTTATGTTGTATTTAAAATAGGTTCATAAAATACTCAGTATTTTATACGGAAACGTATGTTATTAAACTGTACACTGGACAGACAAGCTCTACACGGTCAAAAGTGCAAAACCATACACTCAGTTCAACATCCTGACACTTGAGTTCAACATCATTTTATCTTGCTCTGCTGCTGACTTTTCATAATACTCTGGCTTTTATCAGGACTTCCTGGGTGAAGCCTAGTCAGGATTGGATCTCTGTCACTGTGCATATCAACTTGAATGATCTCAGTATTTATTACCTAATTTTTTCAACACCAATTGATTCCACGAGATAGGCACTTTGTACTTCAAGTCTCAGTAAAAAAAACTGTAATTTGTTTTTCCAATTCTTCTTGGCACTTTAAATAATCACAAAATCATAAAATAATAGACTCATTTAAGTTGGAAAATACCCTTAATATCATCAACTTAAGTCCAGTCATCAACCTACCACTACCAAGTTCATCACTAAGCCATGTACCTAAGTGCCAAATTAATAAATGTTTTTATATATATATATCTAAGCAGAGGACTAAACAATAAAGATGTGGAATTTTCATGGTACATTACATTACTGTTGTCATTACTAGACCATAGTGTTTTACTCTGGAGCAATATCTTACACAGATAACTTATTATCCATTATTTTGAAGAATAATCAGTCTTTTGTTATGGCATTTTGTTTTTCTTACTACATGTTTAACCCTGTTTATTTTCTTTTCCAGGTTACTTTCTAGTAAGTGAGTTGTTATGTTGTTCTTCATGTTGAATTTATTTAATGGTAGCATTTTGCAATAGTCAAATGTTGTGGTAAATATTTGTCATGGAAATAACATTGTTGTTCTCTACCTTTGGAAAACTTGAGAACATTTTGGGTGAAAGGTTGTGAATGACATCATCAGTTCAAGGAAACAGAATTGTTCTCAGTGGATAATGACTGGAACATGAAAAGTATACAAAAATAGAATTCAAGCATTTATGTGAAATTAAATAGAAATATTATAAAAGAGTTGCACCAAAAGAATATGTTAAGTTTTGAGAGAGGTTATTAAAGAAAATAAAAGGCATTAATTTTTTTTCTTAATTTTTTTTAAGAACAAAATGCAGATTTAACAATTCTGAAGCACTGCTTGCCGTGGTGTTTGACCAGAGAAGATGCTGCTTAAAATTAAATTTTGGAGTGACACTCTGGAGTTCTGGAGAGTGTTACTGACAGTGATATTCAAAATGTATCAATATAATTACTATATGTAGACATCCTAAAAGTCAGTGAGCTTCTGAGTGAAAGGAACAACCTTTCCTCTCCTTGAAAAGAAACGCATTAGCAAGATTAAAATTCTGTGAGGATGATTAATAAAACATCATTTCTTCTTCTCCCAGGGCATCCTACCATGAAACTGACACACTTGTGTCTCCCTACTACAGTATCATGTGGACAATTACCTTTGTATAGCTATGGAAGCTTTTGGAGCTTTAGAAGCCCATCAGACAGACCTATGCTGACAGCTAGGATAGGGTTATCTTTTTGCAGGGACGGAAGTACAGTATTTCTAGTCAGGACCAGGAATCTCAAAATGTCACTTCAGAATCAGACTCACCCAAGGGGGGGGGAACCAGCTGGCAGAAATAATCTAATAAATTCTTGCTTTCAGGCAAGTCTGCACTAGATACTGAAGGTCTCCTCTTTTTCCTTAGTCTGACCTCAGCTGGTCTATGATTTGCTTTTATTTCTTTTCCCTCAAAGTCTAGTATTCCTCACCAGTACATTTCACTGGCTGAGTTCAGGGCCATTCATTAACCCTGCCTGTATCAGTCATTCTTCTCCATCCCACTTTTGTTTTTCTCAATCCCCATAAGCAAATATTTGGTGAATACTCCCAGCACTGCATTGTGCTTGGAGAATAAAGTCCTTTTAAAAAAACAGCCTTTAGATGAATTCAGCACAGGTATTTAGTGTACAATATATGCACTTGAAAAATTGTCAGTTACAGTCTCTTTGCAGTCAGTAAACAGTATAAGTAAGAATTTCTGAAGTGCAATCTGTTATCCTAATGCAGACATTTATAGTAAAACATATGAATCAAGCCAGCAGCATTTCAAGGTGTGCCTAGGCTGGGTGTTCAGATGTGAATATCCAACAGCAAAGGAGTTCTACCTTTTGTCTGCAAAGACTTCTCTGCAAAGGTACATACTCATGACTTCAGAGGAAACAAAGATCAATTCAGATTTGTTTCTAAATTTTAAAGGCATTCATTTAGGCAAATGAACCTCATGAACCTAGGTTTCAGAAAGTGGTAAGCTATCATTTTAAGCCAAATAGTGGTTCCTCTATGCTGTCACATAATTAAGTAATCCAAGACCCAAAAAGCTAAACGGGCTGCAGACTGCAACACAGAATATCACATCGATAGCTTACAGGAACATGTTTTATAAGAAGAGGTCTGGTTTCAATGTCTTGAATATCTCTTTGCTGATGAATCCTAGGAACGAATGTTTGGAACCATGAGACTTACTTTTAAGTCTTTTTTTAAGATTTACCATTAATTTATAGACTGTCAGTGAGGCAGGAGTAATAATATTACTGCAGGCATTTCCACTTGCTGGTCAGTGTGCCATAGGAGATTTCATCTCCTATGAATTCCACTGCTTGAGAGAAAAGAAAATCATAGGGGGAAATTCTTTACTAAGAAGAAATTCTTTACTTAGAGGGCAGTGAGGTGCTGGCAGTGAGGCTCTGGTATAGCTGCCCAGAGAAGCTGTGCTGCCCCATCCCTGGAGGCACTCAAGGCCAGGTTGGATGGGGCCCTGGGCAGCCTGATCTAGGGGGGCCGCCCTGTCCATGGCAGGGGTTGGAGATGGAAGGGCTTTAAGGTCCTTTCCAACCCAAACCATCCTGTGATTTTACAATTCTATGATATTCTAGCTTCATTTGCAGAAGGGAGGAAAAAAAAAAAAAAAAAAAAAAAAAAAAAAAAAAAAAGGCAGCATATCTGCGTTTATTTCTGTTCTTCTATTATGTGATACTAATTTATATTGTTTCAAGCAGCTGGTAAATGACTAGCATCTAGAACTCCATGATAGACAGCAGCAACAATAATCTATATTTTACTGATTTTGATTATTGAGTAATACTGATTATATTATTGGTTACAGTAGTAATTATAGCAATTACTGAGTAGAAAATTACTGCAAATGTAGTCCATAGTGAACTAGAGTAATTCCTACCACTGTTTTCTCTGTTTCAAACACATTCTGACAATTTTATTTCAAAGAATCTATTAATTCTAAAACTGTCACACAAATTCAGAATAATCTAGTATAGTTAATATTTCACCTGCTGAAGATCATTTTCCAGATTAACCTAAAGCATGTGAACAATTAAAAAGTCACAGTGATGAATATAAAGACCAAAATTCATCCAAATGAGAAACAGAAAAGACAATGAAGGGAACCACCGTTGGCCAAAGAAAATAAATTGGCATGTAGAATGCAAGATTTTACTGATTAGTACAAGCAGATTGAAAATCCATATAGGGCTATTCTGTGATAACTTAGTCCATGGAGCCAGGACGTGACTGGCTTTATTACTGGTAGCATAGTGAATGTGTTACCAGTAACATAGTTAGAGATGTGCTGTCTTCTCTGCCTTGCTTCTTACTTTCAGTTGATGATCTTTCCCTGAGGACTTTTTTAGTCCGAATATCTTAATTAAATCAATAAACTCCTCATTTACCTTAATTCATTTATCTCAGAAATAAGCACAGTCTTAATTCTGTATTCCCTTATCACCTTGTTGTTCAGGGCAGTTCGGGATCCTCAGAAACCCTTGAGTGATTCTCCAAAGACCTGAAATTCCCTACCAGTTTCAATCTTTCATCTTGCCTAAAGCCTGATGTCACAGCTACTCCTAATCAGACTACACAAACAAAACATTTTCTATAAGGACAGCAGTTACACTTCCTGCAATCTCACGTATATCTGAAATGAACTCCCTGGACATAGCAGTACATAAAGTCACGTAAGACAAGCTGCTATAAAGGTGACTTGAATGAAAGAAAGAATATACCACAGGAAAATACCAGCCAGGATCATTGTCTACAAACAGGACAGATGAATGGAAACATGTAATGGGGAAATATAGCATTATTTGAGGAAAATCAGGAATAATTTCATAGGAAAATATTATGTCACTGTAAAAGAAGATCCCCTGTAAATAGAATGCAGAGGACAGAGAGTAAGCTGCAGGTACTACTAAGTAGTACCTAATAAACTCTCATTCTGGAGGAACAAAGACAAATCAAAGCAACAAGTTTAAAGAGATCTATATTTATGCTAGCAATTTCATAACTGTAAGGTATTTCACATGGTTAGTACCATGCATCTAATAATTCTAGTCATACTAGAGATACAATGAAGTTATCCTTATCTACACAGTAAAATTTATTTATGAAGCCTTGCAAATAGATCTTTTATCTACTATCAACTGTCTGAAACTAGGCACTTACAGAATCCTAAAGGAGGGATAAAATAACTCAAAAGACAAAGATTCTATGCATTCCATATAAATTTTTCTCGTATTTTGAAATTCAGTATTTTCAGATACTTACTTTACTCAGTTTCAACTGATGAAGCACTGTGAAGGAAAATGAGTAAAATGCTCCTTCAGTCTCTCCAAACCTCCAAACCAATTTACTCCATTCTCCTAGAGTTTCATTACACTAGGTCATAAGGGTTTTGTGTTTTGTGCTTTATCATCTCTCAAAAGGGAATACAAAGGAGAATAAAAACAGTAAAAATAAATCTAAGTAGAATTCCTGCTTCTGAAAATCACTAAACAAAAAAAAACAATCAAACAAAAAACCTATGCTAACTGTGGTACACAGCTATTACAAAACTATTACTTGTTGTAATTCATCTCTTGAAAAGAATTAAGACCTTAGTTAAGAAATTTACAGACTGAACTGACCAGTAATTTATTCTTGCACAACACACTGTCATTTAAATATGCTCACTTTGCTCCAGCAAATAAAATACTGCTCACAAAGAAAACCCATTTTCCATCTCTATTGGTGATTGGTAATAATAGTTTTATTAACAGATTCAAAGATGAGGCAACACATGCAGTAGAGAAAAAAAAGTGATCTGAAATGAGAGGCACATCTCTTTTTGTAATAATTGGGGGTACTAGACAACTTCTATTCATTATTCATTAATTCATTATCAGTGTTTTAAAATCAAGTTTCTTGTAGGTTTAAGTATCTTACCAAAAAGTTTAGCACTTGGATACAAAAAGTCAATGTCATAATGCTATTTAATAGACAAACTTGTAGTCTTGCATTTTTCTATTCGTTCCTTGAGTTGTAAAAGAATTCAGATTATGAAAGTGAACAATATAGAATGGTATTATGTTTGAAGACAGCTACTATCCTTAATATCAGATTCAAGTTCTAATTAAAACTGATTACAGAAGAAAAAAAAAAAAATCATTGAATGAGAACTCTAATAGCAGCAAGACAAAAAATTACAAGTAGATCAGAAATTTCAGACAATGTTATATCTTTTTCAAAGGCACTGATATGAGCTTTCTTTGAATACCAAAAGGGCATTCTTGAACATTCTAGTTTTCAGATATATTTTTATTAATTTAGTTTGAATAAATTTCTTTCATGCATGCATTCAGCAGTGTGGTAAATGCAGTTAGTAATACATTTTTACTGAAAGAATGTAAAATTTAGCAATCTGCTTACTAGGTGCAAGAAGAAAAGTCAAAACAGAGGGGTTTGTAGATTCATGGAGACTTTGTGTTCTTCATCCTAATGGTTTTGTTTTAATGATTTTACTTCTTTTCCTAAAAACAAACAAACAAACAAACAAACAAAAATCACTGAGACCAAATCTTATCTGAAATTTGTTTTGAAAGCCTACTTAACAAAGAAGCACACCCTCAAGAACGGAATTGAATTGTTATCCACTGTGATGTAAGGATGGAAATATTATTCTCAGTCTTATTCTCTGTCCTGTGTGCCAATCTGAAAGCTGCAGTCTTGAGTGAAAGAATTTTTCTATACTGCCTTGTCTATCATTTTTTCTAAGAGTTCAATGTATCTTGAAGTTTTCAAGAAGTGCAATGCTACTGCTGAAGAATTCTAGTTATATAGCTTTTCTTGTTTAAAATTGAGTGTGTGAGTTGTGGGAGTTTTACCAAGATAAATGAAAAGTGAGTTTACAGGAGCTTGGTAAAAATACATATTTTAGAATATAAATAAGTTCAAAAATACAAAATCCTCTTCTGTCTATATGAAAATACTGACAGTGCACAAAAATGAAAAACCTTAGAAGTTCACAAGCATCTGATACTCCAAACAATGTAAAAAATATCAACAACCATTTAACAAAAAGGTGAGATTTAATATCTCTCAACCTAAGAAATGTGTTCTCTTTGTTTTCCAGGAAATAACACCCTGAGACAGAAGAAATGAGTACAGGTCCCTACTGTGCTTTGTAAATGACTATTTTTACAGGAAAGGAAATCTAAACTCACAAACACATGGAACATAAAAGCGACTTTCTTTACTGTTATCTGCTGAGACCCAATTTCATAGAATCTGCAGTTAAAAATATTTCTCACTTACTCCTCTGAAACCTAAATGTGAGTCTGTTGAGCATTTTGGTTCTTACCCGTTCACTCAGTACCATTTGCGTTAATAATTAACAGAATCTGAGACACAGTAATTTTTCAAGTCCAGACGAGGATAGTCCCATTTTTAAGATGTGTATTCTTCACATAAATAAAGGAGTAAAAAAAATAATTTTAAAAAAAAGTAAAAAAAAAAAAGTTCCTGTGTGTTGGGTTTATGTAGCAAAGTGTTGACAGCAGTAGGACTGCCAAGGTAGCCTTCGTGAGAAAAGATCAGGCATTGCTCCCATGTCAGGTACAGCTGATTCCAGCTGGCTCCAAAAGGGACCTGCCACCGGTCAAAGCTAAATCCATCATCTGGTTTTCACCTTAGTCTTTTACGTTCTAAGCACACCTAGCAATTTATTTTAGAAAGTGTAAAAAAAATGTTCTTCAGCAGCTATGAGAGAGACAAGTGAGAAAAGGATGAGGTTCTGGGCTGGAGCTGCAGCCCATGGAGAGGGGCAGCTCTGGAGCAGGAGGACTGTGGGAGCTGCCACCATAGTAACCTTGTGGAACAGTGCCTGAAGGGTGGGACCCACTGTACGGAGCTATGCTGGGGTGGTGCTGAGAGAGCTGCAGCCCACAGGAAGCCCATGGGGATCTGTTTGGAAAGGATGGCATTGTGGAAGAGGTCCACATGCAGCAGGGGACCATGGAAGAATGTCAAGAACAGAACATTAGGGTAGACTGCAGCTCTGGCATAAGAGGAAGGAGAGTTGAGAGTAAAGCTTGGCCTGGGAAGAAGAGGGATGGTGGGGAAGGTGGTTTTGTTTTTGTTTCTCACTATTTTTAAAAGATATTAATCTTCCCTAAGGTGAGTCTGTTTTGACCATGATGTGAAATGGTCAAATGACATTTATCCTCAGCCTTTCTCTCTTGCGGACACACACTTTCCCCTTAGCATGGAGAACAGTGCAAGCTTTGTTCTTAGAAGTAATGAATGACCCTGAAGGATGTTCTGCCGAACGATGCAAAATTAATTAGGTCAAGGACCTGAGTGGCTGCAGGGTGACTGTTACACTGACATTTTTAAACAGACTGTCTATAGCACAGCAGCCCTGCTGTGCCATCCCAAAGATCAGCATTATGGGATTTGTTCATCAAATCACTGAGCATAATCGTATTTCCTTTTATAACTGCTGTGGCTTCTTTCCTACTTGCTCTGTCCCCTCCCTTTTTCTTCTACGTTATATTTATTGTTGTTATTTTGCCTGCAAGAAAGGAATGGTTTCTGAAATATTGCTTTTTTTACTTTGTGCAACAGCTCCCTCTAATGTTATCTTTTTTTTTTTTTTTTCCCCCCCTCTATTTCCTGCTGGAGTAAAATATTTTTTTCAGGCTATATTTGCTATATTTGCAATTAGATGAAAGCAGTTTCTTTGGACATTCTTCTGTGTTGTGAATACATGAATGCTCATTCAACCTGACAAGAATTATGTCTAGAGACTTTACATTCCTTCAGCGAATAGGCTTCAGCCATAGTACCAAACAATTACGATATGATTAAAAAGACTGCAACTATTACTGAAATTGGCTGCCTTTGAACAGATTCCTCTGGGGCTTTTCAACGATTCAAAGATTTTTATATGACTTGATAGCAGAGACTGATTTACTGTTAATTTATTTATTTGTTTTGTTCTGATTACAGCCATCACTGAGTATAAATAGCTAAACTGTCTAAATGTTGCTTGACCAGAGTGGTTCATGGTTATGTAGATATACTGTTTTGACCTCTTTTTGAGAAGCGTGTGAATAGCGGAGTATTGGATCCAAGAAAAACACAGTGCTAGGCACAAATTCTGCAATTACTGGGGCCGTTGAGTAATGGCACATGCAGAAATAAAATCCACCTAAACAAACTGTACAGTAGAGTAACAAGACAGGCTCTGCATATATTGGGAAAATTAGATTAGGAAGAGTTTATGGTGGGTATGAGAAGTGAAGAGTTAGGGAATGACTGGCCAACTGGATCAGTAGGTTGCAAAATCAAGGAAGTCATGATGCTGCTCAGTCTCCTGCAGTATAAGCCCAAGATCTGAAGGAGATGGATTTCTTCTTCCTAGAGGCAGAGATTTCAAACCACAGTTGCCCAAAAACCTATATTCGTGCATGCCCAAAGTAATGCCTTCCAGTCTTCAGTTCTGGAGTGACAAGGCTTTCAACCCCAGTTAGGAAGTCCTGATATTGTCTAGCTATTCAGCATGAAGGCTGTTTCAGGGACCATGTAAGGAAATAGTTACAGCAGACTGATGTCCAAAGAATTACAGCACTTAGAGATTAATCATCAAACATGATACCTAAAGTTTGTTGAACCTAAAGGACTAAGTTTTAAATTGATTAGTTTCAAGTAAAATTTCTTTTTTGTGTGTGTGTTTACTTTTCAAGCATGGAATACAGTGTCTTAGGAAAGGTTCTCTAATTTAAAATAATCTTTAAAAATGTAAAAAGCACATAACTTTAACTGGAAGTCAGCGTTTATGAATTATGGAGAAAATTTCTTACAGGTAATTTTAGTGGTATGTTTTAGGAATTTGAATTTGAAATGTTGAGGACACAGAATATCACCTTGTCATTAAATCAGGAGCTCCACAAGTTCCCCCGTTGCCAGTCAAAACAGCTACTTGTTTTTACAGACATCTTCATTCATGTTAGCGCTGTCAGATCTTGCATTGGCTAGATTAAACTCATTTAATCTCCAGCTCAAGGCAGTCATTTAGGGTGAATACAACCACAAACTAAAAAGTAAAACCAAACAAGATGCCCTGAAACATAAGGAAATTGTGCACATAGCAAACACAAAGAGAGATGATCCTAATGGTTGACACAGTGACATTTTCAGCACTCAAAGGCACCATGTAGGAGAACTGGGGTTTTGGTTAGTGCTTTCTGGGTCCTTTTCTGATTAGAAATGGCAGAAAAAAAGGGAAAGTGATTATGTACAAAGGCACATATGCTCTAATAGAGAGGGTGGAAATTCAAAATTCAAAGTTTTGTGAGGAGAAACCCACCTGCCATATGGGATGCGTCTTTTTTTATTATTATTATTTTTCTTCAGTGTTACAGCATTGGCATCTCTGTAACCTGTGGGGGCAGGTGACACTGCCATGCCTGTAGAGCTGCTCGGGCAACTTTCAGCCAAAGGGAGGCTTAGCAATGGCTTGAATCATCTCTTCGGCCTCTCCGTGTTCCACATAAGGAACACATCCCAGAGGGAGAGCTTATACTTACAAAAAGCTTAAATTTAGAGCTGTTCGGAGCCATAGAAAAGACACAGATATTTGTAGCCATATTAGAGTGCTGAATATAAACCTATAGAAAAAGGATAAATATTGGTGGTTGTATTTCAGCAGTGAACAGAAAATATATATCCTCTATATATTCTGTGCTGTACAGGGCCTGCCAGGTGATATTTCTGTACCAGTCAGCTCTGAGCTCTCACCGGGGGACAAATACACTTCTCAGTTCTTGTTTATATCTGCAGATTTCTCACTTGCTTAGCCACATGCTGCAAACGTAACTTCAGCTCACACCTTTTAATTACAGAGGAAATCAGCACGCTCAGTGCCTCACGTCACATTTGTTGGGATGTGAAACATAGGCCAATCCCAGAGCTCAGCCTCCATTTGCCCAGACCTCTATCTGACTGCTGGCTTCAGCAGCTCCCCAGCAGTACTTTCACATCCTTACAGCATTAACACACTCCTATTTAGAGGGGTTTCATGGAGAGATAGGATTTTGAAGATCTACCAGTTCTCCCTTCCTGGGGAGTTCTGTTTGTATTATTTTTCACATAGCTGCTTCAGCCTTTTCTTTATGCTCTGTAACACTGAGTTTTATATGAGCAAAAAAATATATATATAAAAAAAAAATGTCTGTCTACATTTGCACTTATTTTGTGGATAGACATTTCTTCCTTTCTCTTTTTTTCATATTGGGATGAAAGAAAATATCCAGTGCAAGTATGTGAAAATGAGACATAGAAAAAGTTCCAAGATGTCCAAGCAGGTTAACAGATGATAACACATTTACTTGTTTATGCAATAATCCTGAAATAAAAGATATCTATGTTGGAGTTCAATATACCTAACATTTTTTCTTCTTTTCTTTAAATTATCTACACTTTTTTCTTGCCTTCCAGTGAACTTCTGTACAATTTCTTTACAAATCAACATTTTCTTCGATGGGAAAAATGTTGCACTGCTAAATTTACAACCATCTGCAGCAAACACAAGTGCCACAACAGACAGCTGATGTAAGGAAGTCTCAGACCACTTAAACACAGACTACTGGCTTGTTTGCAGCTCCACAT
The DNA here is from genome assembly GCF_905368555.1 of Meleagris gallopavo. Taxonomy (NCBI): domain Eukaryota; kingdom Metazoa; phylum Chordata; class Aves; order Galliformes; family Phasianidae; genus Meleagris; species Meleagris gallopavo. The sequence continues at coordinate 125,857,372 of NC_139404.1, forward strand.
TTGCAGGAGTGCTCCAGCTACAGCCAGCATCATACAGAGTGCTGCCAGGAAAAGTTGTAGGAAAGCTTTTTGAACAATACCAAGATTCAAGAGAGCCTGACTATTGCAAACTGTGCAATTCTCAGAGAACAGCACTAATCACATATTGATTAACACCTTTCCCCACAAACAGCTTCTCAGGAACCAAGTAACCTTGAAGTAACTCTCTGAAATCTGATTTCAGGATGATGTTGGGTTTCCCTAAGCTGAGTCTCAGCCGCACAGGCTCAGTACTCATAATATTGTTCACGGGGATATTTACAGCGAGCAGCATTAGGCAGCTGTGTTAGCAGGGTCTGCAACAGTGAGCAGGGAAGCACAGTACTTAGTTATCTGGAGAGCAAAATCATTCACAGCCATTGTGCAGACCACCTGCAGTTAGGAGGCTTTACTTGAGGACATTTCTCATGCATTTCTTCAGGGTGAATGCCTCATGTACAGTAGCACTCCGTACCCCACCGCTGGGTTAGACTCTACTGAAACACCAAGCCCTCTTCATTACATAGTAAGAAGGAGCAATAAGGAAATATATTTCAAGAGCACTCTGCTAGAAGGTTTGAAGAACAGTGCTAATGTAATGTAGGCAATACTAGGACCTGTACAGAGAAAGAAGTGAATAAGATATTATTTTGGCTCCTTGTCCCTCTGGAAGGAACTATGGGCTGAATCTCTTAATTTAGGAACATAAAGTAATTACCAAAAGGTGGTGTTGCAAATGTCCTTCATCCCAACACTATTGAGGTACCTAGTGCTCAATTAGGGTGAAAGTACTGCTTTCTTCCTCTTTATCTTTGTAGCCTAATCACTTGTTGTTGACATTATATTCTGCATCTTCTAGATATTACTTGTCACACATATATATCTACCTAAGACATAAAAAAGATATTCTCTCTCTTACACTGCAGATACATTGGCACTCTTGTATCTGGCCATGAATGTCTCCATTAGCTGTCAGCTGGAAGCTTTTCTGTCTTAAGCATCACGGCACATCAGCTCTGGTTCAAAGCTGATATCAACAAAATCTCTGTAACCCTGCTGTTCTCTGAATACAGCATTCTTCTCTAAATCCCACTTCAGACAATATCCAGGATGAGCTGAACAGAGGGAGGCTTCAGACTGTTTGCTCATATCATTGCTAATGCTGCTGCTAGAATAAAGGTGGTGTTATCATCAGGTGGGGCTTTGTGCTGTGCAGCTCCTTTCTAGCTGCTTGAGTTTAATTGCACATGTTCCCATGGAGGTCAAACGAGCAAAAAACTCTCACTTCTGCTTCTCAACCATATCATTTCTTCAGGCAGCTGAGGAGGGCATGGGAGTGTCTGTATGTTAGCAGTCTGTGCAGCTCTGGGTACACTCACTGCACTATCTTCATCGCATTTAAATAAAAAGCTTTACATTGACAAGCTACCTTGAATGTTTTCTGAAGGCAGGACTCAGTGTGCTACCCATGAGAAATGGATTACTGCGAGATAATGGCTGAGATAAACCAGTATATACTGAAAAACAGTGTAAGTGACAGCAAGGCACAGCTGCATGCCTCAAACAAATGCATCACTTTCTAAGTCACACAGTAGGTAAGCATGGTGTGGGACTACTGGACTCAGTACAGACAGGAAAAAGGATATCTAAAAAACCCATCACTAAGAGGAAGACATCAGTCTATGCACAAGTAGCTAATAAAAAATGTGCTGGTGGAAGTAGCATCAGAATGCACTGCATTAAGTTTTGGAGTGTGCTTTCAGATTGTGCTTATTATCAATAGGCTCAAGATCGGGACATATATAGGGAAAGCATTATGTCCAGATGGTCTCAAGGTAATTTCATATGCAAATGAAGAATAAGGGTTACTGTAACTGTTTTAGCCTAGGAATTAAGAAAAAGTAAGGGGAAAAGTCTATACCAGGTATAAATGTTTGCTCCATCTAGAGAAATTAAACAGCAGCTGTAGCAAGACAAATATCAGACAGATGTCTCTGGGAGCTTCCTGAACTCTAACTTGGAGATAAATTTGGCAGGCCCAATAAAAATCAGGCATAACCAATGTGCAGATATTTACCTGAGGGACTAAGGAAAGACATAGTTGATTGATATAATTGTCTCATACCTCATTAGACAGCTAACCCTTGCTGTGCATTAAAGACTTTTTACCAAATATGCTCTAGCCCCACATCAGAGAATTACTTTCTAAAAATAATACAGTGTATAAACAAAGTTAGCTTCAATTTTTATTGCTTTCCTTAACATCAGTGTTCGGTGTTCCTCCACAAGATAACCAGAGTCATGGGACTTACCCTCCGCCCCTCTAATTGCCTCTTCCTCCCTGAAACATTAGGAAAAACATTCCGAATAAAGCAAAAATAAAAGACATGCTGAGTTTAAAATTAAAAATGATTTATTATGCCCTGGATAAAAGAGGACACATTTAGTCTCAACACATTTTTTTTTTCTTATAACAAAGATTTTTATTATTAAAATTTTTAAATTTACAAATGTGGAGAAGCTTATTTAAAATGAAAAAAAAAGAAAGTTGTACAAGAGATTTTTTCTTTCTTTTGAATAAGTTATTCATAAGGCCTTGTACAGATCTGATAAACAGCTTTTGGAACATTATATGGATCAAAGCCACACATTTCTATGAAACAAAGTACTAGAACAAGGGCAACCTGAAGCACTGGGGACTGATACCACCAAAATAATTTTATCAACTCAACTTTTCCAAATAAAATGCTGAAGTTTGGTTTTGCTGAGAAAATTTAGACTGCTGATGTGACTTCTGTGTTTGTGGTAATTTGAAAGCTAGTTTGCAATAGATGAAGCTGAGCAATCAGTGGGTCTTGTCTAAAATAAGAAACCATAAATGTGAAAAGTATCTTAAACTTTTTTAAAATTTAGAATAGTTCGGGATTTTCATATTATGCACTGTTTTGTAGCATTCTGTTCAACTTTAGCTGAATACTGAACATCAAAAATCAGTTCCATTTGTACAGATGCAAAAAAAATCCTTTGTTGAATTTGCATAAGTAGGTTTATTCTTTCTGTATACTTCTCCTGGAATCTTTTCTTCTAAGTGAAAGAAAATACCTAGAATAAGAACATGTAAAGATAAAAAAGGCTTATATTATGTAGATCTGGCCAAATTCCCCACATTCCGGTAAAGTTTATATTTGCTTACGTAGTTAGAAAGTGGTACATGAAAGAATTTCAGCTTTGCTATTCGAATAAATGCACACCTTTTTGCTTTAAATTTGAGGAGATTTTAATAAAATTCTGAGCTTTTCCTTTGGGAAAAATAAATATACTGAACATATATGATTTTAAAAAGATTATTTAAAAGATTTGTGAGTAGTCATGCAAAGTTAGCTGTTTTTTTTTTATTATTTTATTTTGGTCATCTATCTTTATCCCTCAATAATACTAAGTGCTAAATATTCCTCAAGACTCTGAACGACTCTGTCACCTCTTTCATTCTGGTACGTGATTCTACTGCAACTTCTTTTCTTTTTGCTGCTATAGGCAGTCTATCCTACTCCACAGAGACACACAGAACACTGCCTGGTAAATTTAAGAACTTCTTTAGGGAATTAAAATTACATTCAGACCAATAAATTACATTATTCATATTGGATAGGTTAAAAGTAACTTTGGGCCCTTATCTAGATAACTTGTGCCATATTTTTGGTAGTCTTCACAGGTATCAGCTCTTTCAAAGAAATATCAAAGGAAAACAACAACAACAACAACAACAAATAGCCTAAATCTACATATTCAAAGAATCTGTAAAGCTTCAGATCAGATTTATATAATAAATACTAATATTAAAATGATAAAGGCATGTCTTAGAGGCAATGGACATAAAATTGAAACAAGAGAAGGTCCTTTTAAATAGAAGGAAAAAACTACTACTGTAACAGTAGTTAAATGCTGGCTGTGGAGTCTCCATCTCTGCAGATACTCAAACCCCTCCTGAACACAGCTCCTCTAGCTAGCCCTGCTCTGAGCAAAGGGTGGGACTGGGGAACTCTAACCCTCATAGCCTCAGCCTTAGTGTGATTCTCAAAAAAAGAGAAAAAAAGCAGACAATCTTTTAAAGTTCAACATTTTAGAGAAGCAATCAAACAGAAAAAAAGGGGGTGGGTAAACACTTAAAAAAAAAACACATTTTATTTAATTTCCCACTTCAATATGTAGAATGATAAAAAATACTTCAGCAAGAATATATTGATGGCATACTCCAAAATAGAGAATTTTCCCTGTTGAATAGAGATATATTTAAAAAGAATTTTAATTATATTCTTTAAAAATTAGTAATAAAATAGAAAAATCAGCATGAAAATTGTAGATAAACATCAGAAACAATAAGAATGTTGTGCATACAGGCTTTTGTAGGATCCTCTATTAATTCTTCTCAAGGGGGAAGGGAAGGGAAGGAAGGGAAGGGAGGAAGGGAAGGGAAGGGAAGGAAGGAAGGGAAGGGAAGGGAAGGGAAGGGAAGGGAAGGGAAGGGAAGGGAAGGGAAGGGAAGGGAAGGGGAAGGGAGGAAGGGAAGGGAAGGGAAGGGAAGGGAAGGGAAGGAGGAAGGGAAGGGAAGGGAAGGGAAGGGAAGGGAAGGGAAGGGAAGGGAAGGGAAGGAAGGAAGGGAAGGGGAAGGAAGGGAAAGGGAAGGGAAGGGAAGGGAGGAAGGAAGGGAGGGAGGGAGGGGAGGGAAGGGAAGGGAAAAAAAAGAAGTGATTCAATGATTCAGTGTAAGAAAAAAATAAAGTAATAACATGGATTAACTAAATCTCTTTTTTTAGATAGTTTAATGCTAATGATGAGGATAAGGAGGCTTCTGCTTAGCCTTCTGGTTCAAAAGAAATGGAATCACCTGACCAAACTACTTAATAAATTGAAAGTGCACAAACTTACTTACTCTTTCCAGCTACCAAATCACTTTTCTCTTTGGAACTGTTTGTTAGATTTTTTCATAATGTTGTCCTTTTGCTACATTAATCATAAGAAAATCAGCAGAAAGGTTCTGAGGTACAATTTGTTTGCACACTTCTCATACTGTACTTATAGGTCAGTTCTCAAAAACCTTTTCCCTTCCTCCCTCCCTTCCTTCCTTCCTGAATTTGGTTCTATTTCTGTAAAAATTACAATATCAAACTGAAGAGACCCTTCTCTTTCTTTTTTTCTTTTTTTTTTTCTTGGAGGGGATGGGGGGCACAGGCTGCCTTCACTCCCCAAAGCCACGACTCCAGAGGTTTCATGGAAAGACAGAATTTCAGGTGGTAGAAGGGACCTCAAAAGGTTCTTTCCAATCTCTAAAATTCTTCATTAACATTTAAGCTTCACACTAGATTTTGGAGATCTAGGTAAACATCTAACAAGCAACTAATGCCTGGCATCACTGGAAGACAACTAATCAGGAACAGAAAAGTTGGTTTGCCTCTTAAGCACGCCAAGCTTTATCAGATCAGATGAGACCACAAAGCTTTGAAATTTGACTCTGTTAGTCATACAAGCCTGTGTTATGCTTTTAGACGTTCCTTGTAGTTGTAGCTGTCACCATCTGCCATAGCAAAGACGTGTAGTACTTGACAAACCTCTTTACAGTTGCAATTTAATGATGGGGAAATAAAAATTTGCTATTGCAACTTTCATTTGATACAGTAATTGTAACTTCCATTTAATTACAGGTTTTGTCTATATCTATGTACTTGTTTATATAAAACATTTTGTTCTTTTTTTGAATAATCTAAAGGATAAATTAATTAAATGGATCATTTCTCCATCCAAAACTTTGCCATATGTTTCAGTTACAGTGAGACCCAAAAGCAGTATTCAGTTCATTAAGGATCACATTCTCTTGTTACTCAGGAGGCACTTGCTTCCCCTTCTCTCCTGCTTCAGTGAAAGCAGTTACACATTTTTATTCTATTGTCACCTCCATTGGCTAGAGAGGGGTATTTTTCCTACCTACCTTATTTTGGCTTCTAAGTGCTATAGTAATTGATTAATACAATTATTTTCCTTCTGCTCACCAAATTAATAATAACAATTACATACAAATAATAAAAAAAAATTGTTGGAATTTATGACTTTTCTTTTTGCAGCCCAAAAGTTCTCATGGCATTATACATATTTACTTCTTCTTATGTGCTTAGATATGCAAGGTAGGTATATCAGAACCCAATCACTCAAAATCTAAAATATAATTAAATAAGAAAAAATGTATATATCAAGTCTTTTTTTTCCTAGACTCAAGTATGAATATTCTTTTTTTACATGCATTAGATGTGTCACAGATATGTTTGTCTATGTCATGAGAAAAAAAAAATAAAAATTCTTACAGTGTATTAAGCAACATATTTAAGGAAATGATATTAAAAATTGACATGCATTGCTACTTTAGCATTAGTTCATTGAGGAAATATGAAAGTGACTGTGATACACATTTGTATTCAGGCTCCAGTGAAAGCATGAATATTTGTGGCATAAATTCTTACTTTCCATTTTTGCTTGCTGCAGTTTCTCTCATGTAAATAAAGGCAACTGTAAAAGAGAGAGAACTGATACTATTTGGCAAGTCTCTTTTCACAGCCTTTATTTTGTTAGTTTGGAAACAGAAGGTATCTGTTGTAGCTCTAATTTAGTAAAACTCCTTATGGCTCCCAGCTGTTATCTGCATGATCAGCCCTTCTGTGGGCAGGAATAGCTCTTCTGGGCTCCCTCCCCCATTCTGGCTCAGCTTGCTGCAGTCAAAGTTGGACCCATACCAGCATACACCTGTGCATATCCAACACACTCCTTTTGAAACCACATACCTCCCATAGAGAGCAATATTTCCTGTAAATAATCCAATCAGAAAGAGCAAGCTATTTCTGCATGAATCAAATCTCCTTACTCCACTACACACTCCAGAAAGACTGAGCACGCTGCGCTGCAGCTATCGGCATACAGAGCCAAATCATTTGATCGTAGATTACAGTCAAGGAAAGAATGAGCTGTGACCACTTTAATTCCAACCTTCACATAGTATCAGTCATTTTTTGTGTTTGTAACAATAGGCCTGCAGAATCGAGAAAAGCTCAAACTGAAACACTCTGGGGGTTGTTTTGAAGCAATTTTTTTAAAGTAATGTCACAGTATTTGGTGACCCCTTGTGGACAGACTTATATTTACATGTCTTCTGAATGAAAATCTCTACATTTATTTATTTTCAGGAAAAAGTGTAATGTAATCCTATTGAATTCTGACTCTTGTCTAACTATTTAACAAACTAACCCTCAACTCCAAAAATTTCATGTGCCCTAGTAATTGGGAACGTACTTAAACTGAAGACTGAGCACAAACAAATTACTTGTTTTAAAAGTCTGCAAGATCAAAAATACTAAAATGTAATCATTAGTCAGTGTAAGAACAAAATCATATCAAACACATTAAAATAACGTAGTTGCAGTATAAACATGCATGTCAACATAGCATGGGAATGAATTATACCAGTGACATCAGGACATTATCTTTTTTTATTATTATACCATCACCATTATTTAGTTGCTTTATTATTCAATAATTCCTGAAAAGAATTATAGAGTTCCCATGGCTGACATCAGTTTTGTGACTGGGAGTTTCAATTATTTCTTTATTATAACAGCCTGTGTTAATTCAAAGATAGGATTGATAACTGTTGGATTCGAGTTTAACTAGGAGCTGTAATTGAGGAAAAGAAAATAGCATTCACTCTTGGCAATAAAATGATCAATGACAGTTAAATAATCAGTATCCCAAATCCCCCTAAATTACCACTGTATTTTCTTAGAAGGAAAAATGGGTCCAAGCAGAAGAATAGATCAAATACATCTGTACATTCCTCACAGTTGTGATAGCATAGTTGTAAAGAGAATAAGCAGCACACATTTTACAGCAAGCAATAAAGCATAGTGTCTTCACAGTCAATGAAGCCTGACTCATACCAGCTTCTTCATCACGCAGTTCATTACATAGGCACTGTCCTGAGAACTTCCATCAGATTCAGCCATGGTTAGATTCCTCTCATATACCTTTAGTCACTTGGGTGTTTTTTTTATAAATATAGAAAGAGTAAAAATTAATCAGTCTCTGATCCACCACTTGACTGCAGCATTTCTTGACAACTCATGAAGGACCATTTCTCCTGGAAAGCGTCCAGCGGAGGGCCACAAAGATGATAAAGGGTCTGGAGCATCTCTCATATGAGGAAAGGCTGGATGACCTGCGTCTGTTCAGCCTTGAGAAAAGAAGACTGAGAGGGGATCTTACTAATGTTTATAAATATCTTAAGTATGGGAGTCAAAGGGACATGGCCAAGCTCTTTTCAGCAGTCTATCGGGAAAGGGCAAGGGGAAATGGCCATAAACTGGAGCACAGGAAGTTCTGCATCAATATGCAAAGGAACTTCTTCATAGTGAGGGTGACAGAGCACTGGAACAGGCTGCCCAGGGAGGCTGTGGATTCTCCTTCTCTGGAGATGTTAAAAACCTGCCTGGACACCTACCTGCTGTAGGAAGCCTGATCTGCAGGGAGTTGAACTCGATGATCTGTAGAGGTCCCTTCCAACCCCTACAATTCTGTGATTCTGTGATTGAATCATTGACAGCATAAACTGTCCAGATAGGCAACAATCCAGTCTTCTCCTTCTAGGATAGATATTTTAATTCACACTTCAGAGAACTTTGTTGGGACGTCTAACGATCTTTAATTCCTTCATTAAGACATCAGTACAATGCAGAGAATCAGCATTAAGTTAAAAGTTAAACCTTGAGATACAGCAAGCAACAAAACTGCTCCTGTGGTTGCTTCTGGAAGTTTTCTGTGGTAAAGTGAATGTGCAGTTGTAACAGCCTCCATCTGTCTTCAGGGTATCTTGTAGAAGACCAGTTGTTTGTGTCTCTGCCATGTGTTAAGTGCTTTGAACTGTCCTCACCTTTCAGATATTTTCTGCTAAGCTGCTTCAGAGCTGAGACATTCTTCACTCTGAATGTAACGCAAGCAGTTCCTCTGCCAACACAGCATTATGCTGTGACACTGAACCCTGCTAAAACCTCTACTTGTTTTCTCCCAACAAACTCAGTCTGTCCCGTCATTGAGAAAGATATCTTCATATACACTTAGACTACCCAAGCATTTTTTAGACATGTTTAAGAGCCCCTAAAAACAGCATCATGCAGAACAGATTACAAGATCTCAAAAGATCTTCCTGATCCTTTATACCTGAGATTGCCTCAAACCTGAAGAAGGAATTTTAGCCGGGCTTATTCCAAACTTTAATGTAATTTTAATTAAATATAAACTACATTAATCACTGCCTGGGTCATACTTATCTTTCTGTGTAGGTAGTTCATTCAGTGGTCAATTGGTGGCCTACGTAAGATTTTGTTTATTTCACCATTATTCTGCATTTCATTCCATATTCTGCGTCATTGCCCTTCCTCCCCTTTACTACAATAAGCTCTGGCTTTGCTCCTGCTGAGTCAGGCTTGCTAGTTAACCTTCTGTTCCTGTCTTGTAAAAACTCTAAGTATGCATGAATCACTACTGACATTTGGTCTGTTCAATATGGTTGAAGGCTTCTTGAGAAAAGATGTGCCTGGGCAGCCACCGAGCAAATCACTGGGATGGCTTCCAGATAGCATTATTCCATCTCTGGCAGGAGTGGACAACAGGTGCAAAGCTCATCTTTCTGTGCTGATTTGTTAACAAAGACAGAGTTTATAGCTACTCTTAAAAAGACTTCAAAAAGAAAGCTGAGTATTCATAATAATGGACCTAATAAAAATGCATGACCTGCTAGCAGCTGTTAACACAGCTAGATGAACAAATTTGCAGTCTGTTTAACATAAAGAAAATCTGAAAGACAGTAACCTATTGACACTGGTGTTTAATAGTTCCACTAGAAAGAGTTAGGAAGCACAAAGGAAACTGTGATAGTTATTTTCAGCACAGCAATTATGCTTGGTAAATGCATGTTTACATTTTTTGATAAAACACTTCACAGACTCACAACAGTCTACCCTTCTGTGAACTGTTCAAAATTACTTCAGTGACTGTATACAATATGATGTATTTTAATTACAGTGGCATATGCTCATGGTATGACTGAGCACTAAGATCATATTAATGAAATAGTATGGCAGCAGTGGGATCTAATGGAGAGGCCATGGGACCAAGACTGAATACCATTCCCAGCTCTACTGTTCCATCTCTTCCTTAGGTGGTCTTAGACAATCTCCCTTACTTTTCTGTCTTTCTCTGGTCATAGAGGGGACATAATATTTATCTTTGTTGAAATGTACCTGTATTTAGTCTACTAAAAATTGTCAAGAAAAGCTAAACATTATTTATTTTTAAAGTATGACTTAATAGAGATTACTGTCTAAGTGTAGTAGATCATATCTTCCAAATAAAACATCAGGCAAAAAGCCTGAAAGCTCTGTATGCAGGAACATCTATGGAAGATTGTGTTAGCATACTAACAACAGTCATTTCTGAAAGGATAAATGTATTTAGTCATACAAATCAGTTCAGATGTGTTCAGGCTGTTAGTCCAGAAGTTCTAGATGCATCAAGCTGATTGTTTGAAAATTAAAGAAATGAGAAGAAATCAGAAGTGCTTAGAGTTTGGAAGTGGTGCTGAATTATCTTAACAACAAATATATATGTGTATATGTGTAATACTAGCAGTCAGTTTCTGTTATTATTTACTATATTATTCTTGCAGTGTATTATGTCTGAGTAGAGACATCCAAGGGCATATTTTTGAAAGAGACAGGAAAAATAAATAAAACATAAGCAGTATATCTGTCCTATGGTACTGCTACTTTATGGAGGTGCTGAATTGGAAATAAGCAAAGTAATTTAAGCACAGCAATAATGAAAAGAGATGACAACACTTCTAAGGACAACTCTGAGAAATAGACTGTGTTTTATGCATTCAGAAAGCATTATCAGGGAATGATTTTTGAGCAGCACAGGGTCACTCCGTCACCTTTGGCCATTATACCTGATCACATACATCTGGAAAGAGCCATTGCTGAATGCACCCTTTTAGGTTTAACATACATATCTTTGGAATAACTGATACATTCTAACAAAAATGCAAAAATGTTTATACATTTTCAGTGAAAGACCATATAAAATATAATAAAAGTGTTGGACAGGGCAGGCTTCATAGGCATTGAAACAAATGTTCCCTGTATAATGCTATCACAAGAAAAAAGTGCCACAGGAGAGTATTTGCTGCCGCAGTTGTCTGTAAAAGTTAAATTTAAAGAAAACACTGTAGTTATTCCAATAAATTAAAGGTGTTACAAGAGTAACATTTATTTCAGCTAATTTCAGATGTCAACATGAGAGTAATATACATGAGAGTAAATAAGGGCACGATTCATCTCAGCTGGCTTAAATCCCTGTCTATGTGAGATGAGAAGAGATTAAATGAGGACTGATGAGACGAAGGGCACCTGAAAACCTGCTTTTCTTTATGCAATTTAGGTAGTCACAGAGTAAGCAGCTTAATTTAGTAACTTAAATTTAAAAAGAAGTATCATACGTTATGAATAAGTAAGTGTAAGTAAGTGTGAGTAAGCGTGGGTCCAACCAGCAAGTGGATCTATAAATATTAAAAAAAAAAAAAAAAAACAGAAACACAAAACATTTTTGAGATATGTTGTACAAGATAGCTACTGCATTATGAGAAGTAATTGAAATAAAATGAAAGGCTTCACAGATAAAAACAGGAACCTGGTGTGCAAAGCTACAGCTAGAACTGTTAGGATATAGGTAAATCCACCAGCTGGGAAGACCAGAGAATCAGAACAGATATGCATGAACCACTGCTGGATTCAGCAAGACCCCATTCAAAAAGAGTGCAGGCAGTAAGAGGGAAGACTAAGCCTGTGAATGACATCAGCAATGCAAACAGGAGAAAGGACACTGCTTAGAAAAAATTACATAGATAATGGAGCCCTGGAAGACTAATATTCCTTACATACCTAGCAACCTCTGCCATTCCAAAAGTAACTGATTATTTGCAAATAAAACTTATTAAAACAACAACAACAAAAACCAGCTGCTATTATGAAATGGAGAAAACATCTTGAAAAGCAAGCATTTGAAAGAGAATCCAAGATCCAAGTAGCTATTCTGCATACATCAGTATAGTCCATGAAGAAATGTGCTGTTATTTTTCCAGCATGGCCTTGCCTCTTGCTTTTGCTCAGAATGCTGTTCATGAGACAGAGACACTATATAAGAAAGAGTTTAGACTGAACCACCATGAAAGATTTCAGTGTATAAACAACAACCTACAGAAAAGGAGAAATAAGAATTCAGGTCTCCTGGATGATCTTACAGTGGCTATAAACTTAAAGGAAATCAACTTTACGTATGGGTAGATAGCAATAGGACAAGGGGGAATGCTAAAAAAGAAGTAGTTTAGATTAGATGTCAGGAGCGAAATTGTCAATGACAGGATGGTGAGACACTGACATAGCTGCCTAGAGAAGCTGTAGGTGCCCCATCCCTGGAGGTGCTCAAGGCCAGGTTGGATGGGGTCCTGAGTAGCCTGAGCTGATGGCTCATGGCAGGGGGTCCCAAACTAAGTTATTCTATGGTCTATTAAATTATGGAACTTTTCATCTGAAGAGATTTGGAAGTCATCATCAGTTTATGTCATCTAGGACAGAGAAATAAGAACAGGCCACAGCTACTGGCTGGAAATGTTCAAATAAGACAGAGAATTACTAATTGTATTTTACTTTGGGCATTAATGTATTTCCTCCAGGGCAGATTGAATGCTTAAACCTGTAGCCAGTGATCACAGCCTGTTTTCATCATTTCACATTGAACAAACATTGAACACTGCTATGAGTCTTTTCTAGGAGTTTGCAACTTCCTGTTAATGTTTTTGCAGTCTCCCTTAATGAAGTAATGACACTGCTCAAGATAATGAACATTATCTTCTGCCTTCAAGTGACAGCTCTTGGAAAAATATTTTGCTCTGTCTCTTCCTTTTTGGAATCCACCCAAGAAGAAGCAAATATGATACAGGAATAAAAAATAATGGGAGGAGTGGCAATGCCATTCCCACAGGCTTGAGTAGACTCAAAACAGGCAATAATTTCAGATTAAACTTTACTTACAAACAGTAGCCTTTGCCCTCAGGAGTCTTTGTATCAGATAAGCAATGACAGATTGGTAAAGCCAAATTCATCATCTTTTCACGACATCTGACTTCTTGTTGATGGCAGCACAAGAATGACAGACAGTCATCTCTAAATCCCACAGTGTCAGAGCTACAGAGCTCACTCATGCTCACGATCTCTTATTTTAGCCTTTATAGCTTCTGGCCACGCACCTGCTGGATTCTACACAAGCTCCACACACCTGTTGCTCGTCTTGGTTTTTTTTCTACTCCTTGCTCATCCCATTATATTTGTATAAATAAACAGAATAACTCTCCAACAACTGTTGTCTGAGCAATGACACGATAAGGAGTTTCTTCTCTTCCCCTTATCAGATGCTTATCTTGTAATCTAGTAAAGCCCAAGAGACTTGAGTCCAAAAAATGATATGGGAATGTAAAGTTTTTGGATTAGCAGAGAAAGCTCTCTGACACAGGAAATTTTAAGAGATTCTAGCTATTTTGTCCTTTGTACCTTGTGTACCAAACATAAAAAAGGTTTCCTTGAACACAGAAAGGTTTCCACGAAGCCTCTCCCATATTTTTAGTTGAACGATCCTACTCCTTTCAGGCAAAATATTGTCTCTTTAGAATATGAGCAAAGGAATTATTCTGCAATTATCAACAGTTTGAGATGGCTATCTGGGCAGAAAATCTGCATGTCCTTGATACCTTTCTCAGCAGGAGACCTTGTGGCTCTGTAATATTAGCCTTTCATACCTAACAATAATCTATGGTGGCAAAAATAATCAGATAGTGTATGGGGGAAAATATACTTGTTTACATTGAATCAATTTGGTTATATTATTAAAACTGTTAGAAGGCTGCAGATGGTGTATAGACACTTTACATCATTGCCAAATACCCACTAAGAAGAACAGCATTAATCTTTTTCAAGTGAATCTTTTGTTTTCTTCCAGATTCTGGGATGATTTATCTTATGGATTAGGCAACGGGCCCAATAAGGTTATTCTTCCCAGAATATGTTTATCTGTCACTTATATTAGGTCTTTTGATTAAAGTGCTCTGTTATCTAAGCCACAGAAGTGCCTCAGAAATGGCACGTGGACTGGGAGTTCATGCTTGAAACACTGCAATGCTTCTCTCTTGGGAGATCCAGGCATACAGAAACATAAGGAAATCAAGCATTCCCTGCAGATGGGTCAGTTTGCAGACTTATGCAGACCATTTCCTCGTGGCAGCCTGCCATGACCCTACTTGAATGACAACAAGCGGTTGGTGGTGGTCTTGTTTAATCAGATGTGGTGGAGTCTCCTTAACGTCTCTGACATTCTGTGCCCCTGGAAGACAGCAAAGCTCTCTGGAGAGGTTGTCTGGGCAGCAGATGGGGGCCTCAGTGCCTCCCGGCATGGAGTCCCCAATCCCTAAACAATGCCAGGCAACGGCGCCTGGCAGCTGCTCTCTGGAAGGGGCTCTCCCTCCCCCGCTGAAGTGATTCTCTGATTCAGCATGGAATATGTCTGCTCCAGAGCCAAGTGCATCACAAAAACATGCTGTGTTTTGGGGCCTGCAAGGTTGCTCTGCATGCTGTCTTGTTCCCAGCCCAGAGCATGTGATTCTCTGTGAGGTGACACTGCTCGGTGTGATGTCACAGTTGTGGTCTCTTTCACCCTTGTGGCAGCGGTGGGAGCGGTGGCTCAGTCTGCTTGTGGGACCCGCAGGAAGTGAACCCAGAGAGAGCATTGTGTCTGCCTGGAGATATCCTGCTGTGATGGAGCGGCTGAGAGCCCTTCGAGGTGAGGTCCTTCCACCTCTCTGGACACCGTGACTCTGCCTGAGCACATGTGTGCCTCCAGTGTCTATTTAGGACATGCTAGCAGCACTGTCCTTGCTCTGCTGAGTGCAGCCGCCCACCATGGTTTCCCCAATGCCCCAGCAAGGGGAAGGCTCTCTCTCCTCTCCCTGCCATCCACACATGTGCCAGCGCAACCCACCCTGTGCTGTGGGGCTGGAGGAACATTCCTCCCAGAGCGGGCCAGATGCTCGGCCCTGGCTCCAAGCAACAGCTGCAGCTGCTCTGCTCTTTCCTTCCAGGTCTCGCCCTGCTGCAGATTCTCACAGGCTCCCTTTTCTATTGTCTTGCTCTGTTGTTGTTTTTGTTTGTTTGTTTTTTAATTAATTATTCTTTTTTTATTGTTTGTTTTGTTTTTTCAGTTGTGAAACAATGGTCAGATGGAATCAAGATTCACTTGTCCTCTGCAAAGCAATACCCCTGGCCTGCCATGGAGAAAGAGCAAATGTATGAGAATCTTCACCAGCTCTTCTTCTCTGTGGTGAGGAACTGGCAGGACTGCCAGGAGGAAAAGGTGAACACTGATGCATTCCCAGCCTGGGTTGGCAGTGGGGGCATCCACGTCGGCAGCTCTCTCGGTGCCCAGAGGGTCGAGAGCAGAGGGGTGACGAGAGGGAGTGGGCTGGCTCTGCAAAGGGTTCCAAATTGGCTCTGTGCTCGGGGCTGGATCTCCCTGCCGGGAAGCAGCCACACATCACAGTATTGTGGTAAGGAGACTTGGGGATGAGGACTTGGGGAAAACCTGCCTGCCCTCCAGAGTGAGCCCATCTCCTGCTGGGCACGGGGTTATGGGAAAAGGGAAGGGAAAGAGAAAGCCTTCTCTGTAGGAAGGGAAGACCTTCAGTCTTTGATGCAGGGCTCTACCATCTCTCTCCAGGACAAACAGGCCGTCCTTGAGGCTCTGGCTGCCATGATGGCTGTCCTCCTGCAAGAAGAGCTGCACCGAGAGCAGGTCTGGGAGCAGCTCCTCTGGCTCGTGCACCCATGTCAGGAGGTCCAAGACACCTGCAGGATGGCCAAGCTAAGATGTTGTGCAGGGTTCAGCGTGGATGTGGGGCCCATGAAGTGCCACGAGGGGCCAGGGGGATGCAGGGAGGAGGCAGAGAGCCCTTGGAGATAGAAGGAACAGGTGTTCAAGGGAGATCGGAGGCTTCCGGAGCTCTTCAGTCGAAGAAGGAACAACCCAGACAGGAGCCAGGAAGGAGTCCCCAAGTGTCGATGGGCCCCAAGTGTCACTGGGGCCCATCTCCTGGGGATGGGAGACTTCACCACCACCACCACCACGGGGCTGAGTGCCTGAGGAGCTCTGTGCTAACAACGGGGAGGACCACGTCCAGTTGTATCTGATGGGGGAGAAGAGGGTTGCTGGGTGGGAAATGCCTGCAAACAGTGCCCAAACAGGGCTCCGTTGAGAGCAGAGACACAATCCTGGCACTGCTTGGAGGGAAGGACAAACAAGAATGCCTGTGCAGGAGCTTCTCCCAACAGACAAACCATTGGGAAACAGTTTCTTTGCTCCCAAGTGGCTAGATGTGGCTTCAGCCCTTTCTTCCTTTCCTGGTCTCTTGCAGAGCCTCACTATCTTCCAGAAGGCCCTAGAGGGAGTCGAGTCTGTCATCCCCAAGGACAAGTTTCTGGCCATCACCACTGCCATGTTGTCAACGGTTTACGGGCTGGTTCTGTCCGGTTCCATGACTAGAAGGGCAGAGGGATCTGTGGATCCGCGCCCCTAGAAAAGGAAAATAGGGGACCCCAAAATAATTGAAAACGGCGGCAACAATCTGAGGTGAAACAAACTAATTTACTAAATATAGTATCAGCAAAATATAATGAGAGAGAGAGTGTGTGTCTGAAAAGTGGATAGGCCTCACCACAACGCTGAGGTGAGAAGTGCAGTCCAGTTGAGCCAATGAAGAGTGCAGACGGAGAAGTGCAGTCGGAGAAGCACAGACGGAGGAGCACAGGCGAAGAAGAGAGCATCAGGTGACCTTGCCAGGAGTTCTATCTCCTCACTGACCGCAAAGCCCCCTGGGAAAATGTAGTTCTTCTTCTCCTCCGGACAGACACCCGGAACTTGAGCATCAGCAGTCAAATCCCAAGTTCAAACCCCCAGTCCATTACATGATGTTATGATGTGGAATACTGATAACCAAAAATCATAAAACCATGACACGTTCTATCAGGTAAGGGGAGCCTATCCTTGCGCCCATAGCAGTTTCCCCCTTGGTTAAGTCTCAGGAGGACTGCAAAGCTCCAAGCCCCTGACTAAGGCTGCTCAGCCTTAGCTCCTGCATGCCCAAAGCTGCTCCAGAGCCATGCGTGTGCCCCCGGGGATACTGTGAGGCGGGCTGGGTTTTGTCTGCCTATCCTCTTCCTGAGAGTACCAAGGGAGATGAGAGAGGGCAGCACGGCAGTTTATTTTCTGATGTGATTTTCTCAAATGGACCTTGTTCCCACAGCTTTATGATGACACCAAACAGCACAGCGAGGCTGACAGGCAGAGCTGACCCACTGCATCATGCTGCAGGGTAAGGAGAGGAGCTTTGGCGATGCTTGGCAGTGCCCTGGCCAAAGCCTCTCTCATAAACCACAGGAATGGGCGCAAGATGCTTGCTAACACAGTGTGGGATTTCCTCCCCACAGCCCGAATCTGTCTAGAGGAAATGGTCCTGTTTCTGCAGTCGCAGCTGGGCAATGAATGGGAGCCTGGATGCGTGGCATCCCTGGGTCTGCTTGGTGCTCTGCCCTGCTCTGATGGTTGGTACCATGGGTCAGGACTTCCAAGGGATCCCTTTTGCCATCCAGGTGATGCCTTCACTCATGCTTGCGCATCTCTTTCAGAACCCATGATGACAGAGAAGCTGCCCCAGGTTGTGGAGGCTGTGCAGCGACCCCACGCACCAGGTGAGCTGGTTTGGGAATGGAAAGTGCTGTGGGGGTGGGGCACAGGTGGGTGGGGTGACCAGGGAGGTGCTGGAGCATGGACCACATGGTTGCAATGGCTCCTGTAGGGAGACCAGACAGGGTGGAGTGGCCAGGTCCCTGTGCTGTGCATGGAAAGCACACAGGCTGGTGCTGAGGCCTGGCCCTCAGGAGCCAAGGCTTCTCTTATGCTCGTTGTCTCTGCTCATGCCCAAAGGGCTGCCCCGATGGGCAGGTAGCATCCCTTTGCCTTCTGACCAGGAAAATCGCACTCACAATTGTCCCCTGGAAGGTGAGGAGGGCCGTTCTGCATTTCATCGAGGATCTGCTCAGCACTAATGCCAGGAGCTGCTCATCCTGGGATGTGGTGGGGCACATCTTCAGTGAGTTCAGCCGCACCATGGGAAGAAGGGTAAGGACAGTGGACAGCATCTTCTTTTGGAAAACCCGTGCTGCTCAGGGGCAGGCACAGAAGCATCAGTGAGGCCACACCTGAGCCTCCTTGAGTGACTTTTGAGAACTGAGAGTAACCGGTGTTGCAACAACACTGTTGTTCAGGCAGCTGGAGACCTTTCCGCTCAGGAAGCCCAGGAAGAAGGAGATCTCCAAGAGCTGTGCATGGACATCCTGGAGTCACTGGATGTCTCTGTGAGAGGGATGTCCAAAGTAAGTCACACTCTGCCCTGCTGCCACTCCTTGCCTGCGCAAGGGGAGGGGAGGGGAAGAGGGGGGGAAGAGGATGGAGGGAAGAGGGGGGGGAAGGAGGGTGGAAGGGGGGGAAGAGTGAGAGGGGGAAGATGAGCTAAAGAAAATTGCATTAGTTATTTTTTAAAATTAAATGTCAGAATCCTGGCTAAGAAGTGAAAAGAGTTGGGTTTTTTTTTGCCAAGTCTTTAATAGCTGCTGTGTCTTCTCCATACCAGTTACAGAATCACAAAATCACCGAACGCCAGGGATTGGAAGGAACTTTGAAAGAGCATCTAGTCCAGTCCCCCTGCCTTAGCAGGAACATCTAGGTTAGGTCACACAGAAACACATCCAGGCAAGTTTTGAACATCTCCAGAGTAGGAGACTCCACAACCTCTCTGGGCAGCCTGTTCCAGTGTTCTGTTACCCTCACCATGAACAAGTGTTTTCTCATATTTTTATGGAAGCTCCTACGTTCCAGCTTCCAGCCAATGCCCCTTGTCCTGTCACTGGATGGATGCCACTGAGAAGAACCTGGCTCCATCCTCCTGATGCACATGTCATTCACAGGGGCCTATATTGCCTCTAGTTTCAGATTTATCTGCAATGTATTTGATGAAACCCTTTCTGTTGTCCTTGACCCCTCTTGCAAAGTTTAATTCTAAGGAGGCTTTCCTAGTTGCCTCCCTTCATACTCTGACAATCATATATTCCTCCCAAGTGGCCCACCCCTCCTTCTATTATCTGTAGGTTCTCCTCTTCCACTTGAGTTTGTACACCAGATTCCTAACCATGCAGGTCTCCTGGCTCCCTTTCTTGACTTCCTACCTGTTGAGATGTTCAGATCTTGAGCTTGGAAGAAGGGCTCCAACTATCTTGGGCCCCTTCATCTTCAAGTACCCTGCCTCAAGGGATTTCCCCTAGCAATTGCTTGAAAGGGTCAAAGTTGGCACTACTGAAGTCCAGGGTTGTGATTCCGCTTGGTATTCTGTTCCCGCCACATGAAATCCTGAACTCCCCCATCTCATGGTCACTGCAACCAAGGCTGCCTTCAACCCTGACCACTACAACCAGACCTTCCTTGTTAGAGAGAATAAGATCCAGCAGCGCTCCTCTGCTAGTTGGCTCATCCACCACTTGCCTCAGGAAGTTATCGTCAGTGTGCTGGAGGAACCTCCTGGACCGTGGATGACTGGTTGAGTAGGCCTTCCAGCAAATATCAGGATAGTTAAAATCCTCCATGATAACCAAGGCCTGTAATTGCAAGACTGCTATCAGTTGCCTCGTCAACTTCCTTGTCTTGATCCGGTGGCCTCTAATAGGCATCCACAGCAGTATCACCCATGCCAGCATGCCCCTTAATTCTCATCCACAAACTCTTAACTCACTCCTCATCAGCCCCTGGACAGTACTCAATACATTCTAGTCTCTCTCCCACATAAAGAGCAATTGCACCACATCTCCTTGCTGGCCTGTCTTTCCTGAGAAGGACATAGCCACCAATGACCACATTACAGTCACGTGAGGTGTCCCACCATGTCTCTGTAATTGCCACCATAATCTCCTGCCCAAACATGGATTTCTAACTCCTCCTGCTTATGCCCCAATCTGCATGTTGCTGCATGCACTGGTGTACAGGCACTTCAGGGAGTGAGCTGAGCACGCCAATTTCACCCTAGGGGGTGGGAGGCCTCCTGGTCTTCATCAGAACTAGAGCACTGCCCCACCAGTGCAAGTCTATCAACATCCCCATCCACATGCTGGTGTCAGGAGACGGCCATTGCTGAAGGTGCTGCAAGGGGCTGCTTTAAAGGCACCTTTCACTACCACTGTCCACCCCACTCATTGCTTGGGATGCAGAATAGAGCATCTTGAAATCACAAGCAACATGAAAGAGGAACCAGAGGTTGGAAAGGAGGGAACTGTTGATAAAAGCGGGCAGTTGTATGTACATAAGTTGCTGGTCACCATGCTCATCTGGCCATGATCATGATTGTGCAGGCTGTCGTGTGTGTGTTTGTGTGCGTCTGCAGGCATGCACATGTGTACACCTGTTTGTGTGAGTGCAAGTACCCAGTGGCAGCAAGGCTCAGACTTGCTCCCAGCTGCCCAGGGCCATGCAGCTCCCTAATGCCAGCATCTATGCCACCCACATACAGGCTGACAGACTTTTGGAAAGCAATTGCGCTTCACCTCACTCAGAATACATAGTTCCACACAGTAAAGCTGTAATCCCTCTTGAAACCTCTTCACGATCTCAGCTACAAAACTGTCACCGCCATGAGTTATGCCTTTTCACCAGCAGTGAAGAAAAGCCTGCATGCCATGCTTGTAGCAATCTGCCCCAGTGGAGGTGACCTACTCTTGCTGTTGCCCCTGCCTACAGTCTCACTGTGCTCACATCCACTGCTTGGTCTTCTTCAGTGTTCTGTGTGCATCGATGAATGTCAGTGGGTGACATTTTTTCCACATGAAGGAGAAAAGTGACACATCCCTGCTTCATGTGCACTTCCACATCAGACCCATTGTGTGAGACTGCCCCTCTGCTGCCATCTGTAACACGGCAATAACACATCATGCAATATTGGTGGGAAGGTTCAGCCCCTACTGCCACACCAACATCCACCTCTGATGTCATGGGCCAACAACATAGAATAAGAGGCATTACTTTTGGAGCAGCCCTCAGAAAATTCACTCAGCCACCACTTACTGCCTTTCATTCCAGCTGGCAGTTGCTAAAGTGCGCATGGGGACTGTGGGTGACTGCAGCCACAGGGAAATGGGGAAATCACAGAAACACAGGGGATGGAATAGACCTCAAGACATCACTGAGTCCAATCCCTCTGCTAGAGCAGGAACCCTGTGACAGGTCGCCCAGCTAGCCGTCCTGATGGCTCTTGAATGCCTCCAAAGGAGGAGACTCCACAACCTCTCTGAGCAACCTGTTCCAGTGCTCCATCACGGAACTTCCTATATACAAGTTTTTGGCCTTTACTCCTTGTGCTACCGCTACACACCATCGAGAAGAGCCTGGTCTCACTCAATTACCTCCTACCTTTCTCGAGATCATAGAATCATAAATGGCCTGGGTTGAAAAGGACCACAATAATCATCTAGTTTCACCAGCCCTGCTATGTGCAGGGTCACCAACCACCAGACCAGGCTGCCCAGAGCCACATCCAGCCTGGCCTTGAATGCCTCCAGGATGGGGTATCCAGAACCCGCTTGGGCAGCCTGTTCCAGTGTGTCACCACCCTCTGAGTGAAGAACTTCGTCCTAAGCATTATATGTATATATGAGTGCTGTTTGCACACTTATGCAGCCATTTTCTGTGTCAGGGTGCTCTTCTCTGCTCTCACTTGCTGAGAAAAAATGCACTCCATAGAAAGAAGTGGCAAAACTCTTACTGGCATGTTAATGGCCACAGTGACCCGAAAGTGTCAGAAAACAAAACATAATTTTGAATCTGTGAAGCTCAATTTCTTTCTTTATGTATTTGTTTATTTAAAAAGAGAGAAACTATTTATGCATCGTGATAAATGGTTTGCTGCCTAGTGGAGATAAATAACCAGTCACCTATTCTATGAAACGCTTTAACAGTTTTTGTACTGTTTTATTAAGAGCGTAATCAAGGTGAAAAATCCATCTTTGGTCGAAGTTTTCTCTTCTCTAGCTTTGTAACATCCTTCCAAAGCTAAATGAAGCATTCAAGTTACAGCTCCCTCAGGTGCTGTGTCATAATTTATGGGTTGCACACAGAAAGTTTTTTTCAGGTTTCAAATGAAGTGACTCTGAAGCAGCAAAAACTCCTTTTCCTTTCATGAAAATTTGTGTTTTTCAGAATCTGCATCTAGTTAGGACATTCCTAATTATCTCTTATCTTCCTAAAAGGCATTGTACCAGCAGTCCAAAATGTCCTTTTAGAAATCAGACAGCAATTATCAAAAATTTTCTCCTCGAAAAAAAAATTGAAAGCACAAATATACTCCAAGACTGACTTCAGAACTTGCACCAGTCATATTGCCAAATTTGCCAAGAAGTGAATTCTGCAATTTCTGAAGCTTATTCATTTGAATAGTATTTAAAGAACCAAATTTGATCATTGACAGTGATCAGTACCACTTTTCAGTACATAGGTGATAGGCATACTCCTTTACTCCTGATAAGAAATTGCTATTACTACTCAAGCCTTTAATTAAAAGACTGGATATTGCATGTACCATTTGGTATCATTCAAATTATCTTTTGAATACTCCATCCCAAGTATTTTTACATCCATAGTACTTTTTCCAAACAGCAGGATTGTTAAGCCAATCACACACTTTCAAGTGGTCTGCTCTTCACATTTTTGTTCATTTTTTTTTTCCACTCAAACTTACACATATTGCTACCTTTTCTTTCCTTCTTACATTATTTTTTCTTCTCCTCTATTTTTGGATATTCTTTTCCTAGATAAGCTTTAAAAACACGAAACAGGAGTTCTTTTGTATAATTTGTTGTGATATCTTATGCACCTATTATTATACTTTCTTTATCTTGTTTTTATTAATGCACTTTTCTTGTCTTCTTAAAATAGTGTGCATCTTTTTAGTATCAGATCAAGCCTTTGCCCTGAAAGAGCCTGTCTGCAACACTCAGATACAACTCCTTCAATGCTACTAACACTTACTTATGGCTCAGTCAGTATTCTGTGCACATGGTGATTTTATTTGGTCTTTTCTATAGTGCTAATAAATGATATTCATGCCTAGTCTGACTTCAAGCATACATCCTCAGAGTCACATTTAGAAAAGCTTCACTTGCTTCTGAATCTGTGGCTTTATGAAACCTAATCTCCTGTTCTCAATGTACTTTTGGGATAAGAAATAAGTGTTTTTGACTGATTTCAGATACTGAAGACTCAGAAAACCTACCGAAACCAAAAGAAGCTATGTGTGTTCAGCATATCTGGCAGACACTTAATAAACTTTTTGCCATCGTATCACTACCATGCAGTGAAAAAGTCAGTCCCCCTCCTGCTTGTAAGCTCCCTTCAAATACTTCAAATACAATGAGGCCTCCCCAGGGCCTTCTTCGCTCCAGTCTGAACAAGCCCAACTGACTCAAGGTCTTCCAGCCCTTTGATCATCTTTGTGCCCTCCTCTGCATCTGTTCCAACGGCTCCACATCCTTCCTGTGCTGGCCTGGACACAGTATTCCAGATGGGGCCTCACAAGGGTAGAGCTGAGGGAGCAAGCCCTCCCCCCCTGCTGCCATCTCTCTTCTGACATGCAGAATACTGTTAGTCTTCCACACTGCAAGTGCACACTGATGGCTCATGTCCAACTTCTTGTCCATCAGGACTCCCGAGTCCTTCTTTGCCAGGCTGCTCCCAGAGTCCTTCTCCCAGTCTGTACTCCTATCTGCACCAAGTATAACACCTTGCACCTGGCCTTGTTGAATCTCATTAGATTCTCATGTGCCCACGTCCCTCTGAATGGTGTCCCTTTCTTCTATGGTGTCAACAATCATCTCAGTTCATTACTTCTAAGTAACTAGGCTGTACACTGCCACAAGTAATGGCTGTTGTAAAGCCATTTCAGGCCACTGAGTTACCACTTTTCAAATAGCTGTTTCCTACTTCTTTTCCTTTGACTATATTTCTCTTCTTCAACTATTCCGTTTATCTTCATTCCTCATTCCATTTGCCTAGCCTTCACACCACACTAGCAGCACCTAATCCAAGACTGAGAGAAGCTTGCATGGAATCTTGAATCTAGATTCACTCTTCTCCTCCCCCCTCCTGGATGTCAGGTTGACATTTTGTCTTCCTGCAAGACAAACTGCTCCACTGCACTATTCAGAATACATTCTGAGGCAACACCAGTCTGTGAGCCGCTCCTGAGGCTCTTACTATGGAGATCACAGGGAGTGTCTATTTCTGGAGCTAGGTGGATACACACGCACTTGCAATGTGACTGTGTTTTTGACCTGCCGGGTTACATGGCACTTACTACATTAACTCCTGAAATATCACAAACAGCTCCTTAGAGATTAACAATTGCCTAATAGTGTGGCATTCATAAATCCTTAGCGTCTTTTCATTACACATTTTTAATTAAACTTTACTTTAGAATTTCTGAAAGCTTTATCTCTGCCTTAACTCCATTCATTTCCCTCTTTTAATCCTTCATGCAAATTTAAAGTATTTGATATTATATGGACTTTTCAGAATTTTCTATCCTGCTTGATTTTATGCGGAAAATATTTCCTATAATCCCCAAAATATGCATAGACAAGAATATAAAAGCTCTCAAAATCATTCTTAGTATACTTGCTTCTCTGAGGTTTACTGTTTCTTTCTCCAGGTCTTCCCACAGAAAAGCTGGAAAGCCTTCCATTCCACAGCAAGGATCTAACCCAAAAGACGGCCATAAAGTCCGACATAAAGCAACACGTTAATACTGCAAGTCCTCCTCCTGCTCTGTTTTAAGCAGTAGAAGAGGACCCAGTCTTCTCCATCTCTAGAGCACACAGGAGAGGTAACAAACAGGAGGAAGGCACACAGGAGAAAGCGTCAACCTCTCAGAAAGAAGTCCCCTCTAAAGGTTTGATTCACGCTGCATGAAGACCCAAAATCCAGCTCATGCCTTACCCCAGCAGAGGGTGCTGCTGCTCCTGCAGAGCCATGGGATGCAGGAGCCTGCGGACACCCGGAGCCCGGCCACTGCGGCCGGAACGGGAGCTTGAGCTGCTCCGGCACGGGGCAGAGCTGGAGCGTGCCCTGCTGGAAGTCACGTCTTCAGTGACAGACAGAGTGGAGGGGTGCGCAGAAAGATAATGGAGAGAGACAGAGTTTGAAATAAACAGATTAAGAGGCATACCAAGGGGAAGAAATTTAACGAAAGAGAATGACAAATATTTGCTTAAGCTGTGCCATAACGTTTTTTAGAAGTAAGACCAGGAGGAAAAAAAAAAAAAAAATTGGATTGGAGAAAAAAAAAAAAAAATAGATGACCAAGTGCTTTTATGACCCACATTTCTGCAGATGTGATTCTAGCAACTCCAAGTAGCCACTAAAATAAAGTATTTGTGAGCATTTGGTAAGCTAAAAGCTCAGCAAAGATAATAAAGTCATGATTTTTTACACACACACTCACACACAAAATAATAATTAAAAAAATCTTGCTTACTGTGGATGACAGAAAAATCAACGTAAGAATAGAATTGAAGGATTTTTGTGTGTATTTTTTAACAAGATGATGCCTATTTGCAGGTCATCACTCCCTAGTCCCATGTGAAGACACAGAGCAACTGAGATATGCACAACTTGATGATCCTTGAGGTCCCTTCCAACGCAAGCCATTCTATGATTGTATCACTCAACAAGCTGTTGTCAGAGCAGAAAGACACTGAATCCTCCCAAATCCAAGCCCATGTCTAATAAACTTGGCATTCTGGAGAAGTTCGGCAAATTATATCTGCACCAAACTCTTCTATGAGTCTCTTAAGTCGGATAATAAGCTCTTGCTAGTCAGATTTAGGATTCTGCAGCTCTGTGCTCCCTCAGGTCTCAACATGGGGGCTATCTATCACAGTGTGACAGACAAAAAAGTACATTTAGCCCAGTATCATTTTTCCACCAGTGAACAGTAGCACATCAAAAAATTTAAAACACAGAAAGTGGGTTTGTCTACCATTTCTCAGCAGCCAGCTGTTCAGGGAATTTTTGAGCCAGGATCTGTGACACGAATGCCATATTAAAAAGACATTGATGGATACATTTTCCACACACAAAAAATATCTAACATCTTCTAACCCAATTACAGAACTGCAAGAACCTCTCCTATAATCGACTGGGAAAAAGGTATCAACTATTTTGCTTGTTTTCACAAATTCTGACTCGCATAGTTTTGCTACACTTGTTGACACGGGATATCAGACAGCAGATTCAACTCTGATAAAGATATATGTTGACTTCAATTTTCAGATTCTTTACAGCAGAAAACATAAAGTTTATCAGCTGACTTGTGAGTTGGGAGCAGTTTGTTTTTCTCTTTTTGGGTGAAATATACTCTCAATAGAGAATGCTGGATATCAGCATAGATGGCTTTTGTTCCGTTCCTCCAAGCCCGTTACTATATCCCTGTGTTGTTTTTAGGGGGTATCTGAAACTCAGTTAAAATTGTGACAACATGGACAGAATATAATTGCCAGTATGAAGAATGCTATGGTTTTAATTAGTCATTGCCTGCAGAATGTTTCACTTACTTGCTGGTACTAAAGGGTTAGGTTTGGCACAAAGGGAGCAACTCTGCCCATAAAAAAGCAAGAACAAAAAAAGATCAGCGGCTTTCAGACAGTCCTCATCAGCCTTTTAGTATTTCCCAACCATTATGTCACATAGTTCAGAGAACTTTCCCAGTCTTGTCCTGTTATGTTGTTGCTCCTATTAGGATTCCCCACCACCCACCCAAAGCTCCTCCCTCACTTTTCCAGGCTTTTTTAATTGCAGATAAAGCAGTATTGTGCTTTGTTGCTATATAAAAAATGAAAATAAAAATAAAAAACAAACAAACACCTCTGTACTTCAGAATGGCATCAAACAATAAAACTATTCATTAACATCAGCTGATACTTCTCCCTAACAATTGTGCTGCATGAGTGAATCAAGGGCTAATACATTACAGATGATTTTGATAATTAACTCTCTTGAGAAACTCATTTTCATCTGAGAATAGTGACACTTGCTATCCAAAAGAAAGAAAAGGACCATTTTTCCTTTACAACTCCCTCATGATGCAGATCAAACTTGCAATTAGTCCATACAAGAAATAAACATGACTTTAAGGAATATATTATGATTCTTTGTGCTAATTTTGTTTTGAGACCAAAAGAGTAAGTCAAAATTCCCAATCTTTTTGATGTTATTTATAAGTGCGCCTTGATATGTTTAGTCTTTAACAAGGTCTGATGAGTCACAGCCACTACAAGGTTTAATAGAGTGGAGTTTAAGGACCAACCAGCTCTTGTGGGCCCCCTTACCTTCTAATGCTCTAGCCCATAGGATATATCCAAGGAAGTCTTTGAAGAGGTCAAAGTTGTCTCTGCTGAAGTCTAGGGTAGCGTTCCCACTTACTGCTTTGATTCTTCCACACAAGATCTTGATCTCCATCACCTCGTGATCTCTGCATCCCAAGCTGCCCGCAGCCTTCGCATCCCCTACCTGCCCGTCCTCATTAGTAAAAACAAGGTCAAGTAGCACACCCCTCTGCATCAGCTCCTCTGTCACCTGCGTCAGAAAGTTATCATCAATGCATTGCAGGAACTGCCTGGACCTTGTGTGCCTGGTCGTGTTATATTGCCAACAAATATCAGGATGGTTTAAGTCTCCCATAAGAACGAGTACTAGGGATCACAAGACTACTTCCAGCTGTTTGTAGAAGGCCTCATCCGCTTCCTCCTCCTGATCAGGTGGCCTGTAGCACACACCCCTAACAGTGTCACCTATTTTAGTCCCACCCTTAATTCTTACCCACAAGCTGTATCCACTTGTTCATCATCCCCCCCTGCAGTGGAGCTCAATATATTCTAGCTGCTCTCTCACATAAAGAACAACACCATCACCTTGCCTCGTCTGCAAGCGTACATGGCTCTCATTCTTCCTGTTTATTCCCCACATGGTGTGTATTGCTATACAGGCACCGTAGGGAAGCAGAGGGTACAGATATCTCTAGAAGGACCCAGGAATGTTTAAGTCAGGCTCTTGGCAATGTTATCTTCTCTGAGGAGACCTCTGGACAACTGGGAGGTTTCTCTCCACAATTTAGTAAAAAGGATAGCATTCCCAGGCCCTTCTCTGTCACAAGACAAGATTAAGACACAGCGGGTCAAATGTTAGCCTGACCAGTTTATTACAAATCTTAGTTGTTTAGCAGCAGCTTCTGGCTTTGGGATCTCAGCAGAAACTCCTTTGTTCCCATCTGCAGGGCCTTGCCAGCAGATAAAAAGGAGGAGGGAGGTGCCCACCTGCATCCTGTTTTTCATAGAATACGATGGTATCATTCCCCATTTCTCCTGTATCAAGCTGGAGTTTTTGGTCAGAGGCCAGATCTTCCGCCAGCAAAAAGTCCTGTGCACTCTCTTCTGAAGACAAACAGCTCCAATGAAATGCTTTCAAATGTAAAATTGTCCACAAAGTGCCACAAGGCAACACCCACCTCTCATCTCCTGGATAAGTTAGAGTATTATTACAAGAAATGCCTCGCTAAGCAAGCTTTGAGCCAAACACAAAGAGAGTTCAGACACCATCAAATCTAGTTTAACGCTCTGGTAATCAAACCAGTCAGCTTGTTCCCCAGAACACTTGGCCCCACCTGTTCAGCCGTGTTTGGTCTCATGCCCACACACCTGGTCTCTCAAAGGCGTGCTGCTGGGAGGGAGGGACAAACAAGAATGCCTGTGCAGGAGCTTCTCCCAACAGACAAACCATTGGGAAACAGTTTCTTCACTCCCAAGTGGCTAGATGTGGCTTCAGCCCTTTCTTCCTTTCCTGGTCTCTTGCAGAGCCTCACTATCTTCCTGGAGGCCCTAGAGGGAGCTGAGTCTGTCATCCCCAAGGACAAGTTTCTGGCCATCACCACTGCCATGTTCTATCAGGTAAGGGGAGCCTATCCTTGCTCCCATAGCAGTCAGCTCCTGGCAGGCCACAGCTGAAGAAAAGCTCCTGGATTAGGAGGTAGGAGTCTCTGCAGAGAGCAGGGGTAGCAGTGCAGGCGCTCAGTGAGGTGGGGGTCGCATGCAGCCTGGGCCTTGACATGTGACCCCATGCCCGCATCCCGCCAGTTAGCCATTACCTGTCTGAGCTCCCTTCTCCAAATTCAGGGTGAGTGGAGCTGCAATGCGCCAGACCTCTGCTCTCCTCTGCAGCACTACCAGAGCCCCATAGACTAGGCCCTCTTTACAGGAGGCGGAGGCACGTGCGCAGCTCTCTTCGTCCCCACCCTGTCTTCTGTCTCTGCCCTGTGGAAAGCAGTTCCATTTCCAGAAGCATGATTTCACTTTTCTCCCTGTGCCCTTTCCAGCCAAGGCCACCAACACAGTCATTGAGACAGGAGACATCGGGAGCCTGCGTGAGGGGCTGCATTCCTGCACCAACATCTCTCAGGTCCAGACCTCGTCCAAAATCACAAGGGAAGGTGGACCAAAAAGGGGTGGTGGGATCCCAGTGCGTAGGTTTCTGCATGTCCCTCTTCTCCCCCCAGCCCCACCATTTCTAGAATGAGCTGTCATCCTGAGACCACTTTTCTCAGCAAGCAGCAGGAGGCTCTGAGCTATGTCTGGCCTTCAGGCACCCAGCACAAGGCGCTGACTCCATGATGTACATTTGTGTGTGTGTGTGACTGTGGCTGCTGGGAGGTAGGCTTTGCATGTAAGCAAACACCCTGAGAGCAGAGGCTGAGAGAAGGCTCAACCACCTTATAAATAAATACCAGGGTGTGGACAGCGATTGGCGCCAGAATGACCGGCAGGCCACTGAACTAAGAATGCCTTCAAGACTGCCTAATATTTTGAAGAGCTGCCGCAGAGTAGTGATGGGATCTCTCCTGCTTCTCGTTTCTCTGCAGATCGTGTGCAGAAAACTTCCCCCTGGAACGCACCGTAGACCTCATGATGGCCATCAAGGAGAGCTTCCGGAAAGCCAAAGGAATGCGTGTGCGTGCTGCTGGGAAATGGATGACCACTTTTCTGCAGATGTACGGAAAGGACATCTGTCCTTCCACATGTCTTGGACTTTTTCTGGTTGTTGTACTATGTCTTGTGCCGTTTCTTTCCTGTGCTAAAGCACAACCTGAGTGCAGAGCCAGGGCTGGCACGGAATTTAGGCGTAGGCCTTGGCAGCACGGGAACGGGAACGGAACAGGCACTGATCATGCGCCAAATGTCGATGGGAAGGGAAGGGAAGGAAACGGAAGGGAAGGAAAGGGAAGGGAAGATGAGCTAAAGAAAATTTCATCAGTGTGCTGGAGGAACCTCCTGGACCGTGGATGACTGGTTGAGTAGGCCTTCCAGCAAATATCAGGATAGTTAAAATCCTCCATGATAACCAAGGACTGTAATTGCAAGACTGCTATCAGTTGCCTCGTCAACTTCCTCGTCTTGATCCGGTGGCCTCTAATAGGCATCCACAGCAGTATCACCCATGCCAGCATGCCCCTTAATTCTCATCCACAAACTCTTAACTCACTCCTCATCAGCCCCTGGACAGTACTCAATACATTCTAGTCTCTCTCCCATATAAAGAGCAATTGCACCACATCTCCTTGCTGGCCTGTCTTTCCTGAGAAGGACATAGCCACCAATGACCACATTACAGTCATGTGAGGTGTCCCACCATGTCTCTGTAATTGCCACCATAATCTCCTGCCCAAACATGGATTTCTAACTCCTCCTGCTTATGCCCCAATCTGCATGTTGCTGCATGCATTGGTGTACAGGCACTTCAGGGAGTGAGCTGAGCACGCCAATTTCACCTAGGGGGTGGGAGGCCTCCTGGTCTTCATCAGAACTAGAGCACTGCCCCACCAGTGCAAGTCTATCAACAACCCCATCCACATGCTGGTGTCAGGAGACGGCCATTGCTGAAGGTGCTGCAAGGGGCTGGGAAAATGCTTTAAAGGCACCTTTCATTACCACTGTCCACCCCAATCATTGCTTGGGATGCAGAATAGAGCATCTTGAAATCACAAGCAACATGAAAGAGGAACCAGAGCTTGGAAAGGAGGGAACCGTTGATAAAAGCGGGCAGTTGTATGTACATAAGTTGCTGGTCACCATGCTTGTCTGGCCATGATCAGTGCAGGCTGTCGTATGTGTGTTTGTGTGCGTCTGCAGGCATGCACATGTGCACACCTGTTTGTGTGAGTGCAAGTACCCAGTGGCAGCAAGGCTCAGACTTGCTCCCAGCTGCCCAGGGCCATGCAGCTCCCTAATGCCAGCATCTATGCCACCCACATACAGGCTGACAGACTTTTGGAAAGCAATTGTGCTTCACCTCACTCGGAATACATAGTTCCACACAGTAAAGCTGTAATCCCTCTTGAAACCTCTTTACGTTCTCAGCTACAAAACTGTCACCGCCATGAGTTATGCCTTTTCACCAGCAGTGAAGAAAAGCCTGCATGCCATGCTTGTAGCAATCTGCCCCAGTGGAGGTGATCTACTCTTGCTGTTGCCGCTGCCTACAGTCTCACTGTGCTCACATCCACTGCTTGATCTTCTTCAGTGTTCTGTGTGCATCGATGAATGTCAGTGGGTGACATTTTTTCCACATGAAGGAGTTCAGTGACACATCCCTGCTTCATGTGCACTTCCACATCTGACCCAATGTGTGAGACTGCCGCTCTGCTGCCATCTGTAACACGGCAATAACACATCATGGAATATTGGTGGGAAGGTTCAGCCCCTACTGCCACACCACCAACATCCACCTCTGATGTCATGGGCCAACAACATAGAATAAGAGGCATTCCTTTTGGAGCAGCCCTCAGAAAATTCACTCAGCCACCACTTACTGCCTTTCATTCCAGTTGGCGGTTGCTAAAGTGCGCATGGGGACTGTGGGTGACTGCAGCCACAGGGAAATGGGGAAATCACAGAAACACAGGGGATGGAATAGACCTCAAGACATCACTGAGTCCAATCCCTCTGCTAGAGCAGGAACCCTGTGACAGGTCGCCCAGCTAGCCGTCCTGATGGCTCTTGAATGCCTCCAAAGGAGGAGACTCCACAACCTCTCTGGGCAACCTGTTCCAGTGCTCCATCACGGACCTTCTTATGTACAAGTTTTTTTTAAAATAATAAAGTTTGGACTGGTTGAAAACATCTATTTTCCTTTTTATTTAATTATCAAATATTTTCCCCTTGGCTTTGTATTGTGCACTTGATGCACATTCGCCGAAAGTGATGGGATTCTTCCCAGCACCACTCCCACATTCTATCACCAGTTTACATTTTTGGTACAATCTGATGAATAATATTAATAAAATGGTGCAGGAGGAAATAATTAAAAAAAAAACACAACACATTATCAGTACTTGTTTTCTTTCTGTTTCAAAGCAGGGAAACTTTATGAGCAATAAAAAAAATGATACAAAATACTTTTATAGTTTTCAATTATATATATATACACTTCAGTTTGGACAAACTGTACTATGCTGTTACCTTTTTTTTTTCCCCCCTCAGACTAAAAATCTATTTATTTGTAATAAATAAATAAATAAACGAACAAACAAATAAATGTGATTGAGTTTTGCCTAAATCTCTCAAAGCCTTGCTGTATGTGTTTTTGTTTTATTTTATTAATATTTCTTGCCATTATATTTCCATAAAGTACTTTCTCCATCTCATGCCTTTAGAGGATGTCACTTCTATTCACTGTAAAAATTCACTTTCAAAACGGTCCTTTTGGCAACAAATGGAAAAATGCTATCAATGGTAGAGGAACTCTGTATCATATTACAAATGTTCACTCCTATTATGTTTTTCACTGTTGAGAACTAGAGACACTCACAACTTGTCAGGAAAGATACAGAAACCCATCTGATATACCTAGCAGAACTAATGAGCTTGGGCTGCTTCATAACCAGCTATAAAAGCATGTGGAAAGCCAAACCAACTTCCTCATTTTGGGTGAGCTTGAGTGAGCATTTCATTCAAATTACCTCCAAGTGTTTATTTTACATGTTGGCTTATAAGATTTTTTAAATTCTCTTGGGAGACAAAAACTGACTCCAAGGACTAAAAAGACTCTAAACTGGAAGCGGCTGTGATAAAACATAGAATATCTTCAAAAATAAAATAAAGGGAAAAAAGGGAAGAAAGGGTAGGAAAAAGGGAAATGGGAAAACTGGAAAAGAAGAAAAGAGAAAAAAAAAAATACAGGGAAGCCACTATAGAATGGCTTGGCGATCATCGAGTACAACCCCACAACTTCTCTGGGCAGCATGTTCCAGTGCCTCTCCACCCTCTGAGTGTAAATTTCTCCTCTAACATCTAATCTAAATCTCCCCTCTTTTAGTTTATTATGTTCCCCCTTGATTATCACTGTCTGCCTGTATAAAATGTCAGTTTCCCTCCTTTTTATAAGCTCCCTTTGAGTACTAGAACATCACGGTGACATCTCCCCAGAGCCTTCTCTTCTCCAAGCTAAACAAGCCCAACTCCCTCAACCCTTCTTCATAGGGGAGATGCTTCCAGCTCTCTGATTATCTGATCACATCAGTTTTCTTCAGACAGAATTAAAAAAAAAAAAAAAAAAAAGGGGATATGTTTGTGTGCCCCAAATGAGTAGAGCTCACTGTCGCAGAATTCATTATCTTTTAGTCCACACATCCTAATGGGGTAGTCCCTACAAATAATCTTCCTGAAAGGAAAAGAGTAGAAAAGTTGAAGACCGCAGAGGATTACACATAAGACATAAAGGAAGCAAATACCAATTAGAAAATGAAAGGAAGTTGGGTTTGCTTGTTTTTATTTTAAAAAGTAAAAAAAAAAAAAAGAATTACAAGAAACTTGGACAAGGGAGAGAAGAAGCAAAAGAAATGTGAAGAAGATTAAGAGAGGGACATCTGTTATGGAGGATGTTATATTTCAGTCATCATAAGGAGAGAGTGGATATAGAGGCAAGAGACCACTTTTTTCTCCTCATTTTTCTTGACCAGCCAGTCATCATTTGGCCTTTATGGGTCCTTTTTTTATTATTATTATCTGAGCAAAGAAAAGCCTTATACCCTTCAACTGACACACAACCTCACAGGTGTTAATACCAGGGATCTTAGAAATCTTCTTACTGCTGCATCCGTTCCTCTTCTCTGAAATGTAAAGTCAGAGAAAATAGATGTGGAAGAGAGAGCAGGCAGAGATATAGGAGAAATTATGCTGTCAAACACAAGATGCAGGAAAGGAATCATTTTACATTCTGAGCAAATTTGAGTTAATTGACTACTTGATGGAGTAAAGAGAACTAATTCCATTTATTATGCTCCCACTTAATGTAACAAAATAAAATAAAAATAAAATGCTGAGTTATTAGCACTGTACTTTTTACTTGAGCAAGAAAATCATATAAGTTTCCAGTTCCTTACAGATGAAGAAAAGCACAAGCAACTAAAGTGGTGTAGAGAAAGAACAAATGTGAGGGTATGAAAGCCTGAAGTTCAGTGATTTGTCATGCAATTCTTAGACCAGAATCTATGGTCAGGCATTCTGATGTGTTGGATGTGAGGTCCAAAATGCAAAGACAACTTGAATAAATGAATGCATAGGTATTTTCCAGATGTATTCTGTCTAATCATGTACTGGGCTGTAGCTTAAACTACTCAGTGAGGAAATAGTAAAAACATTTTGCTTCTGAGATTTGGTAGCTGAAAGTTAAAATTCCCTCCACCTCAGCCATGAAGTCTGTATCTCCGTGAAATGTGCAATAATGTGAATTTGTCTGCACTATGTATCACCTGACAAATTGATTTTCTTTCTGAAATGTAACAGTAAATAAAGCACATAACAGAAAAAAAAAAAAAAGTTAATATAGAGCATTTGAAAGATATCCTTTTTGAGGATGAGAACCACTTTACTAGGCCTTGGTTTGCTTTTTTCTCTGCTTTCAGCCTTGTAATCAGTAAGGGCATAAATATTAAAAGCAGAACTCAGATACGAAAAGTCAGGAAACAAAATGACTTTGCTTGACATCTGTTGTCTTAATTGAAGAGCAAAGGAGCAATATATTCCCCTACTCATTCTATCTGTAACACGAATCATGCTAAAGGTTAGAAGAAGCACAATGGTTTGGCTGAGGCAGATAGATAAACTGACGGAGACACAAAGACTCCTGGTTGCCCTTGCTTACACTAGGATACTGGAAAGTAATGCTAGTCACTGTGTTGTGCTGCTTCTGGTTGTGCAGGAGGTGACTTTGTGACTCCCAGGGAGAGCATGACCCCAAGAGAGGCTACTTGTAATGGCACTGCTTCACTGCTTGGGAGGCGGAATCCATCAGCCTGGCTTCCCAGAGTTTTTTGGGTAGCTTTCATCCAGCTTGGTTCTTGCCCACTACCCTCTTCCTCCAGCACACCACTGGGTGACACCATTTCTTTTTTCCTCCACAGCAAAGAATTCCTTAGCTTTTGTCTTTCTCCTTAACAGAGGCACGGTGAATATAAGAGAAACCTTTATCTATTTGCTAGACACAGAGGCAAAGCTCAAGCAGCTTCACAGTTACTTTTTTTCTCTTCTCTCCAAAACAGAGAGAGGAAAATTACTGAATTACTGAATGTTTGCTTTTTTTTTTTCCTGAGAAAACATCCTAGGATCTGTACATATTTCACCTGCTACACACAGTTTTGAAATGCAAGATTCCTCTCTGTGGAAACAGTGTAATAATGGGGTTGCTGAAGGTGCCAGAACATTGTTTGAAAAAAATACTGTTGCCTGAGACTCATGGAGGCACTCACAGCACCATAACTGATGTTATGATATGACACGGTTTCTATAAATAATCACAAAAGCACCTTTAATTTATGGCAGCTTTCAGTATTCTTTTTAGCTGTTATCCTACATAAGAAATATGAAGAATGTAATGGAAAATAAATAATTCACTGTAGATTTGGATATAAGTACACTGAAGTAATGAAATAAAGTTCCTACTGTTTAGTCACCATAGGTGTTTATTACAATTATGAAGAAAAAAGCAGGAGAAAATGAAGTCAAATTAGAGTTACGTAAAGACACAGACAGAACTGAGGTGAAACTGATAATGCCTTTAAACATATTTAGCATTTCTTCTCTCTTCTCAAGACTCAGTGACCTCATCTTTTTTAAGCAGTAGTTGCTGTTTAAAGTGGTTCTTCTTTGATCTGATTTCCAACTACTAGACCACATAGCAGCTGCAGAATTACGTTTTCCTCACCAAGATTTAGACTAAGTTTTTCTTCTTTATGGTAAAGAATTTACAAATGTAATTCGTATTCTTTACATTTCTAGATAGAAAATTGTAACTTGCTCTATGGACCCCCATTTGATGTTTTGTATTATATTTCTTCTCCAACTAATAACTAAAAACAGTTTCAAAATTTAATGCCTTGTACTGTCATATTTATGCTGCTTTTCTTGACGTGGCCCTTGGTTTTGCCTCTGGCCTTCTGAAAAACAAGTCGATTTTAGGGAACTGTTTTGTTTTCTACAATCCTGAGCTACCTAAGAGTGACTTATTTGAAATCATCCTACCAGTTATAATCACAAAGATGCTTGATTTAGAAACCCTAATCTTCTGTAGAGCTTCTCCATTTTTGCAGAAGTTTTCTTTCATTAGCCATCTCATGTATATAACTGTCTAGAGTCTTAGCTGAGAAACTCTAAGCACTGCTGCAAGACCAGCTAGGTTTTCCACTAGCTGAGATAGATACTGATACACATCTGCAAAGCTTGTGGTTATCGGTGATTCCTGTGGAATGAAATTTCTGTTTCATGGTTGTTTACTTAAGGACTGACAAGGAAGATTTAAGGGCTGACAGAGCAGAGTTAAGATGATTCTCTGAGTTGATGGAACCTACATATACAAAAGAAGGAAAGATATTCAAAGATGTATGGTTAAGTTAAAAGCTCTAGCACTCAAAAGGTAGAGAATGGAAAAGTAATATGTCCAGTGCAAATCTTAAACTACATTACAGTTTTTTCTTCTCTGGACTTCTGTGCTTTTTTTCCCCATTAAATTTCTGTCTTTTCCAGAGTACAGATTGAACTGTTTTACTTCTTGTACTCCTGCTCTATCCACTTCAGCCTTTTGAGTAGATGAAACAGAATCCTCTTACCTACCAAAAACCATGTGATACCTGTCAAAAAACATGTGATACCTGATGCCAATGCTGATCTGTCCTCTTTCCACATCTTGTTTACTATTCATTGTCCAAAACATAGCTCACACCCTGTATAACACACGTGACTCAAGGCCTTCCCTAGATACAAAATTATTATTTTTCTCCTGGGCTTTCTTGTAGCCTGCTCTAAAAGCCAAGCAATGCACAAACATTAATTAAATTATTTTCATAATACACCAGTGAGACAACAAGGTATTATTATACCCAATTTAGACACGGAGAACTAACGTATGAGAAACTGTGGTTCTACAGGTAAGCTATCAACACCTTTAGCTACATAGCTTGGACCATTCTTGGAACAGGGCTGAGCTATTGACTAAATGAGGTAGTCTTACTGTAGAAAAAAAAGTGCATGATCATGTAATTAAAGACTAAGTCATAGCACAAATGCCTGATAGGGTCAAAAAAGGTTTCTCAATCAGCTGTAATTTTGATATTTCCTAACTTTCCAAGCTTAATTTATGGTACTCAATTATGTTATTTCAATATAGTTAATATTTTTAAATTGCAGGATCAACCTCCATACAATATCAAGGAAAACAAAAACAAACAAACAAACAAACAAACAGAAACAACCAACAACTAGGAATTCAATTTTAACACATTACCCTGACTTTCTCATGAGTCACCAGAAGGGTGTGAAACACATGCTCCTGGTATAGACCTGCAATACCTGGGTTGCCACAGGGTTTGTTTCTTCTGAGGTCTACAACCACCTGCTGCTAGACAAAAAGCGATTTGAGAGGAAAATAACAGTGCAGTTTCTATTCTGGATTATCAGAGAAGAGTCTGTTAGCACCCACAGTAGACAGATGCAATAAAATCACAACCTAAGAAGAGGAAAGAATTTCTTAGCAGTTATGATGGTCAAGAATTGAAATGGCACTTGGAGACACAGTTGAGTGAAAGGAGTTGGTAGGTCAGGTTGATGGTTGTATTTGGTGGTCTCAGGCTTTTTTTCAAGCTACATAATCATAGGATTCTAAAATTCTATAGTCATAGCAGTAAGTTGTTACTTTTTTTTTTTTTATGAGTCTTAGGTACAGAGATACTATTCAATCAGCAGGCTTGATGAGATTATTTTCTAATATCAGATTCTGATATGGTGAATTTTACTCTCAGCACTGAAAAGAAAGGCATTGTTTTTTCTCAGTCTCCCAGATATGGCCTCTGATGTTCTATTTTTTGCACCTTGGGCTCTGCTGACCAGACATATCTTGAGCTGCCTTTCCTTAATAAAACATTACAGGCTATTTACTTGTAATTAATTAAACTAACAAGCAGAACTTCTCAGGCAGGAGAAATAATTTAGAAAAGCTTAGATTTAAAGCTCTGGAAATTTCAGTGAGAAACAACAGAAACTTTTAATTCAAAGAATTGACCTAGTTATACTGGATGGTCTCCACAGGTTTTCAAATGGTTAAATGTCTTTTTTCAAACACTGCAGGATGTCTTGAAGAGAGATTCAATTGTGGAGAGGTGTAAAGTGTGAAATAGCAAAAGTCAGAATGATGTCTGTGGGCTCTTATATGAGTGGGATCAACACACAGAAATTGAGTTATTTTAAAACATTACTCTTTCTACTTTGCTTATATTTAAAGTTTAGTGAAAGCAGTGCTACATTTTGTGCAGATTCCTAAAAGAAAAAATCAACATCTTTCACACTGTCAGATTTACTAAGCATCACTATTATTATTATGCAAATAGAGTACTCCAGAACCTGATCTAAAAATAGGAGAATCGTAAGATCTGATTGTAGATAAAAGCATGAGAGAGATCAGACTGAAGAAGTACAGCTAAAAATAGGTTAGAAAGCAGATATAAAAATAGCTATCTATGACATAATGTCCCATCAGACTACTGATTCCTTTAATCTCAGTTTCCTCCTAATCCAATGGCCTCTTCCTTCACCTTTCTCTCTCCGCAGGTACTTACCCTTCATACATTTGTCCATTCTTTTCCAAGTGCTCCCTTGCATTTGCTGGTAGTCATTCATTAGCCTACATTTCTTCAGCTCACGGTATTCCAGTTGCCATCTCCCTTTTATTTATTGTCACGTGTTGTAGCAAGTTACAATTTCTTCCCTTTTTTATTGATATAGTTCTTTCTTTCTTACTTGTCACTTCCATCTAGCCTTTCAATTATTTTTACCCTTGCTTCATCATCCTCTTGAGTCAATCCATCCCAGTCTTCAATTTGTTCAATCCTTTCCTAATTTATCTGTTCCCGTGGACTACATTCTATTTACACTGGCTCTTTATCATCGGCAACATTGTCCCTGTTCTCTTAATTTATACCTTCCACGCCCACATCTTTCCTCATTTCACCTCAACACATTCAGCCACTGTCTAAATTGTGCCTGATTCCCATTCCGACTTCATTTGGTTTAAACCCTTTCTTCCTACAGGTTCTGTATCTACTTCAGAGCCCAGGGAAAACAGATAACATCTATAGAGTATACTATAGATAATTTACAGTTGCAGCTAAGGTGAAGACAAGTCCAAACGTTTACCAATATGAAGCATTGAAGGAAGTCCACAGGAAAATAGAAAAGGTCTCCATTCCACAAACCACATTTTTTCTTAGGTTTTCTTTGGATATGATAAGCATATACTGAAAAAAAAAAAAGTTTCTGATTATCCACTCTAATTTATTCCTCAGTAAAAGTACTTCATTCTTTGTCACCTTTAACAATTCCTATGATTTAGCTGTAGTTTTGGTTTAGAATGCAGATAGATGCCATGACACCAGTCCTTCAGTCTGCAAGAATTTATTTACATAGTTATTTTGTCAAAAGACAATGAGAGCAACGAATTCTAAATTAGCAGATTTATTTTATGTTGTATCTTGAGAGCAGCAGTCTGCTCACCCCTCTGGGCATCCAGGCACAGGGGAACCAGGACTGCAATGATATCTAGGCAAGTCATACACATAGCTTGTGACTCAGTGTGTCAGCCTAGTCTGAGACTTATGCCAAGATAGCTATGCATCCTGTTGATACAACGGTTATTTTAGCAAGGCTGTTTTTCAGAATGGAACTGTATAGCCTCTAAGCCTAAGAGAGCATAGGAAAACTTTGGAATTTTTATTGAATTTATTTTCTGGTGCATTTGTTTGTTTGTTTGTTCTTCTATGCAGAAAACCATGTTTTCTTTGGATTCTTTCACCTTCATGTTTTCTCCTACTTGTAGGGCTAAGAAATTCCTGGTAAATCTGCCAACAGCTAGAGCTGTGAGTTTATGGAGTAGCTTACAAACTGAAAGTCCTAGAAATACCTGTTGTCATTCAGGTTTTATTCTAAAATAGCTTTCTCAGAACTACAGAATAGCATGTTTAAAAATGAAATTAAGTAAAATGTAAATGATTCTAGATATTAAAAGGATTACTTTAAAAAGATGAGCTCAGAAGGATTTTCCCCTTCAGTGTGCTTTGTCGTGCTTTGTTTGCAAACAGTGACTGTAAGTCTCTTCTTTGGCAATGTTTGCTTTCTCAGCATAGAATTCTCAAGGGTTGATCAAGAGTGCTCCCTCTCTGGTGCAGATGCTGACGTATAAATGTTCTGCAGATGAAAAGGAAACATACCTGCTAGCATCTAGGGACAACACCTGATTGTTTCTAATTCCTCTTTGCAAAGAGTGACCACTTGTTTCCACTTCTGAGAAACCACCTCTTGCATAAGCACTAAATACTACTGTGCGTGCCTACGAAACACTCAGTGCTTAAATTTAAGCGTGTGACTATTCACACTCAAATCTTATTTAAATGTGTACAATTACTGGCTTTTTTTTTTTAAGATTTAATTTCTCTTTCATCTTTTCATAGCTGAATTCTCTCCTCTGAGACCCAAAAAACAAGCTTTGAAAAAGCCCCTGGAAGCATTTCCAGGCTAAAAAGCCTCAGGAATACTTGTCTGTGTTTCTAGCTTTGTGCCTCCAGTAAACATTCTATAAAAAAATCTTATTCACCTGACTCTTGAGGGGTGAAAAGGGGTCAGGAAACTGGAAAGCTACTGTTTCCCACTTTTTTTTTCTCCTTTCTCTCTCTCCTTCAATTACTCTTTTCTATTTTACCTGTTTTTTTTCAAGATGTATTACTTAATTTCAGTGAGGAAGGAAGGAAGGAAGGAAGGAAGGAAGGAAGGAAGGAAGGAAGGAAGGAAGGAAGGAAGGAAGGAGGAAAAGGAAGGAAGGAAGGAAAGGAAGGAAGGAAGGAAGGAAGAGGAGGAGGGAGGGAGGGAGGGAGGAAATGAAGGAGGTAGGGAGGGTGGGAGGGATCTTTACTTTGTCTCTAGGAGGATTCCTGTAGCTTTTCAATTAATTTGCAAGTTTAAAGAGTTCAGTTTCAAGCCCCTGGAGTGCACTGATCATGCACTGAACAGAGTAGAGCTTTCCAAAATAAGCTTGCTAACGTCAGAGCCTCTTGTTGCTAAGAGAAGAAGAGAGTGTAGCCTGCTAAAAGTATGCTGTTTCAACAAATCCTTTTGAACTGGCAGCCAACCTCCCTAAAGACAATGGAAGTAGTTTTAAGCAATACATATAAGATTGTTACATCAGCCTGTTTTAGTGGTGCAAGGAAAAAATCC
The DNA here is from genome assembly GCF_905368555.1 of Meleagris gallopavo. Taxonomy (NCBI): domain Eukaryota; kingdom Metazoa; phylum Chordata; class Aves; order Galliformes; family Phasianidae; genus Meleagris; species Meleagris gallopavo. The sequence goes on from NC_139404.1 coordinate 125,899,527, forward strand.
AAGGGTATTGAGGAAAACATCAAGAGGGAAAAAAAAAAAGTTATCCTTTACTTAAAGAAATGGCAGAATTTAAATTTGTTCCATCAGTCAGAAAACTAATGGAGGTGAGAATGACCTACCCCAGGTTAATAATGTACAGTACAGGAAAGTTCTTAAAAGAATTTCCAATTAAGCTTCTTTTTATTATCATCCTAACCAAAAGCTCCACTACTGCATGGTACATTACTTTTAAGAATTGGACATTAATTTAGATCAGAGATAAGTATTCCCATCCTGACTAGGAGGAATGCTATGTAATATTGGTCATCCTATATGGAACAATATGTCAGTTCATAGAGCAATCTATACTTCACAACATGTACAATTCTCATTGAACTACTGTTCCACCTGGATGAATTTCTGTACCATGATTTTTATTTCTCTTCAATTATCAGCCCATTAAAAATGAAACACGCTATAGTCTTGCATTCTGACCTTAAAGACACATATAAACTCACACACACTGCTAAGGAGCTGTGGATAAAGTACAATACAGGGGGAACTTCAGGATTCACAGATTACAAAATGACTCACAATACTGGTTGTATTAGTGTCAGTTAAAATCTTGTCAGTTTTTGGCAGGTTCACAAGATCTGCATATAAATTGTAGCTATCACGTGCTTAACAAGTTGTAGTGGAGTACAACTTGTTAACACCTCCTTGATCATGGGGACAGCAGAACTGGCTCCAAAGACCAAAAACCGCCTGTGAGTTACAGTGTGAGATATCTACCAGAACAGGCAAACCTCTACATATGCATGTTCGATGCATTTATTGCCTGTAGAAATAACATTTCAGTGGTTTGTTTTTCTTTGCAAAATTATTAAATCTTAAAAGTACTGAAAGTTGAAAATAATAACAAAAACTGGTTCTGACGGTCTGTGTTCTACCTTTACATCCTCCTTTTGAACTTACTGCATCTTAATTCCCTGAAAGATTGTTGCAATATGAAACGTCACATCTTAAGGACCAATTTTCATAGCTTTTGTGGATAAACATGCATTTATACTTCTTTTTATTTAAAATCACTAAAATGTTACCATTTGTGCCTAAAAGAGCACATGTACACAGCCGACACTTGTAGAATATATCTGAATCAGACACTATACATGTGTTTCAGTGGTACAATTTTCACTGGAGTTTATATCAAATTCTCATATATGAGAACTTGAAGGTGAAGTGTACACTTACTTAATCAAAAGGCAAGTATTTAATGTCCCTCTAAATAGAAACATGAACAGTCTTGTTAAATTACCTGAAGGAGGAAAGGCTGTGCAACAGAGTAAGCACTAATCTGGGCCTCAGGAGATTGCCACTCAATTCCTTGCTTTTCCAGGTACCTCCTCACTGACTTTGTATGAATCACACATACTCAGATTCTGAAAGGCATTACATTATCTGTCATTAAAATCTCATTCATTCTCAGTCAGATGCATAACTCACAGAACTAAAATAACCATATAAAAAGAACCAGGTATTTGAGTTATCTCAACATATTTCCTGCTCCACTTAAAGAGGCCATCTATATCTATTGCCAGTTTCTGCACCTGGGACTGGGCAGCCCTAAATGTAGGCACTGACTGAGGGATGAGAGGCTGGAGAGCAGCCCTGCACAAAGGCGTCAGGGGGTTCAGTCTGACAGCAAGCCAAGTATGAGACAGCAGCATGCCCTGGCAGCCCAAAGGGCCAACCGTGCACTGGGCTGCCACCAGCAGAACACTGGGTGCATGTTTAAGGACCACAGTATGAGAATGTGTCAAAAAGAGAGCTATGAAGATGGTGAAGGGTCTGGACAGCAAGATATATGAGGAGCGGCTGAGGCCCTTCGGTGTGCACAGCGCAGAGCAGAGGAGCTGAGGGAGGCCTGATGGCGGCTGCAGCTCCTCACAGGGAGCGGAGGGGCAGCGCTGAGCTCTGCTCTGTGTGACAGCGACAGGGCCCGAGGGAACGACATGGAGCTGTCAGGGGAGGGGAAGCTGGGGGTTAGGGAACGGGGCTGCACCAGAGGGCGGTGGGCATGGAACGGGCTGCCAAGGGCTGTGGGCACGACCCCGAGTGCCGGAGTTCAGGGAATGTCTGGACGTTGTTCTCAGACGCAGGTTTGAATTTTGAATGCTTCTGAGTGCAGCCAGAAGTTGGACTCAATGATTCTTGTGTGATCTCTTCTAACTCAGGATACTTTGTAATTCTGTAATTCTGTTATTCTATTAGATGCCCTATAGATTTCTCAGTATGGGCACATGTTAGACCTGCACTTATACATATTCCATTAAAGAAAATTCTTTACTTCCCCAGAAATGTGTTCTAGTACCTACTTAATTTTAAAAAGATTTCTGCATAGCAAAACTGAAAACATTCCATGCTTCAGTTCTTCATTTAGCAGAGTGATTTTTATCATTTAAGTGAATTGTTGAAGGAATAAATATACTTTCATCTGAGAAAATTCTATTAGAATAATCAAGTTTAGCTACTGAAATGGATGTATTACGTAGCTTAACAACTAAATTGAACAACAGAACTAAGCACTGCAATTTGGCAGCTTTTAAAAACTTCCAAAGTAGGTATCTGCAAGTTTGAAATTCAGCCAAGCTACACAAACGTGTGAGTAAATCAAATTCTGTTGACAGTGACACATGTATGTATTTTAAATACAACAGATTATATTTCTCAATAGTTATTCTAAGAAAATTTAAGAAGGAGTAAATAATTGTTTCATTTCACTCCGTTATCCTTTGAAATTGCTATTGCGAAGATTGAATGGGAAAATGCTATATGGAAAGAATGCACCCCAGTGGAAACAAGCTCTGTCACCTCATTAGAGCACAATGACAGGACTCCTTTCAAAACTGGTCTCTATGTAAAAGTGCAACAAATGCTGCTAAGCATGAAGGTTCAAAACAACTAATGTCATGTCCCTAAATTTTTTGAACCTCACAGTTCAGAATTCATATCTTCATTTTTATATCTTCAATAAAAACTTTATTTTCTGGTTCATAATATGAATTTAAGTGTTAATTTTATTTCTAATTAAATAGTTTTCAATTTGGATTTCAGTATGTCCAGATCATCAAAATTAAATGTTTGAGTGGTCAATTGCAATTTTCTGTTTGATTATGAAAATGATTTGAGCTTTGCTTTACTGTTTTGCTGGAGAATTTCTTTGTATCATAGGGAGAAATAGGAATTTCTTCCTAGACATTGATAAAATTAATGTTTGTTTTTTGTTTTGTTTTCCAGAGAATATTCAGTTGAATTTGTTGCACAGCTAGCATTCAAATGGCAGCTTTTTAACATTCTGTAATCATATCTTAAACATTCTATCGCATATATTTTGGAAAAATAATCTCTTCATCACCTTTTCCACGGATTTTAAAATCTGACACTTTTATCCTAGGGGTAAGTTAGCAACAAAGCCTTTCCTTAGTCTGGAAACTTTGTCTGAGTTATATAGCAGAAGAGGGATTGTTGATTTGTAAGAACTATAATTGAATGCGTTCTCTGGACTCAATTTTGTGACTAACTCATTTAAAACAAAAAAGAATCAGGACCCTTTTATCATTTTAGGTTACAAAACACTGAATTTGCACTGTGGCTTGGTTTCCAGTCATCTCTGTAAGTACCATCTGTGCTCCTTATTTATGTTCACCTGCTTTCTAATTAACACTTTGCAAACCTACACATCTGCAGCAGCTCTATTCTCACCTCATTGCACATTACCTATTAAGTCTCCACAGTGCAGCTTGTGCAGGAACAATTTTGTTACTACGTAATTATTTCTCCTCCACTTCAAGGGAACATGGGCAAGAATCTACTGCTTAGCATTATGTTCTGCTTGAGGAGTAAAAGCTTTTCTTTTGCATCTTCACACATTTGCACATAAAGTATAAATCTAGCACATCCAATGTCAGTATTGCATAGGCGATGTTGAGATCAAAGTAGAGGTTTGAAAACAAAAACAGAAAGCCAGAGTTTTCTGTTTGATGTGGAGACTGTATCTCATTAATGTCATTCCACAGCTGAATGTTTTCAAATGCTCTCACTGTTGAAACATGGGTTAGACCATCCCAGTTTGGTTTATTAGTAGTCTGTTGCACTGGTAGCTCCTGATGAGGATTGTTTAATTTTATTGTGTTGCATCACATTTTGTGTAACTCACTTGTACATGGGTGCACATACCACACCACATAAACTCAGTTGCTCATGAGTGACTGAACTGTGAAGTTATTCAGCAAAACCTAGATACTGGGAAGACAAAAATCATCACTTCAGGGAAGTCTGACGATTAGTTAAATTTTAAAGAATTTCAAGGAACATTGCTTCATGAGCATTCTCATGCAGTAGATGAACTATAAACCCATGAGCCTCTGCTGTATAATCAGTGCACATTGTTACAACCTATATTTTCCTCAGATTCTCAAACTGGTGCACATATATATGTTTGTGAGTGCAAGTATATATGGAGTAGAATGATAATCTGCCCTACTAATATTTAAATTATCATTGCACAGTTGTGATTATTAATGATAAATTCCACGTATAGCAGAACTTTTTTTTTAATGTGTCATCATTTTTTCCTGTCCACTTATTTTGCATATGTCTTACTTAAATCCAAAATATTCAATGTTCTGTGAATTTTTTAACCCTCTGGTGCCTTTCAGTCTGTTCCTGGATGACAATTTCTGCCACGCTATAGGATGCTGAATGCTACCTAAGCAGAACTATCATAAATCAGTCTCATTTTGTGGTCATGTTGCATGTTGTAAATGACTTCACGAAAGCCACAAGGCACCACTCAGACAATCACACATTCTCTTAAACTCAAAGAGGATCACAGTTTTCACAAATCATAAAATCACAGAACACTCTAGTGGAAAATTATAGCTAGGAATAAATTCTAATCCGCATTGCTAAAGTTGGTGTTCACAAAAACAAGGCGTATGTGTGATTATGACACTTTTGACACAAGCCACATCCTCTGCTTATCTGGGTCTGTCTGTGCCTCCCATATGGTAGATTACTCTTCTGTCAGCCAAGGACTGTCCTGACAGCGAATTTCAGATGTCTGCTACTGGTATGCTTTGTTGGTCACAGTGCTGAGATGATGCTGGAAGACATCTACCCAAGGATTTCGATATGTAAGGGTAAACACCTGCCTGAGAGAGTATTAAGTGCTTCTTTCAACTCTAGTACAAAATAAAAAATATTTAGGCAGACGGAAGCAATGCTTTGACTGATTCATAGAAAGGATTATTGTTAAAATGATCTAATGAACATTTTATTTTCTATTATTTTCAGGAAAAGACTATGCAACTGATTGAAGAAAGCGGTCATAATACATAGATCTTAATGGCAAAGCAGAATTAGAACTAAGAACATCTGCAAAAAATTTTGAGTAAAAATATTTAAAGGAAATTGCATACAGTATTTGAGATGAGAATTTTTAACAATGAAAAATACTTCATAAAATTTTAAAAGCAAGCTAACGTATGGAAATAATACGATTTAAATGCCATATACTTATACACAAAAACCACAGACATCGTAGAGATGTTGTTGCTTGTTTGCAGCTCAGCAACAACCAAACCCTGGCTTCACAGTCTGTCTCTTGTAATAAAGCTCAGTGAATTACTATTAAAGGATTTCTGCCAATAAAGTACAGTTAATGAAAATCTGAAGTTGTTCTTATAATACAAACATGGCTAAGGACTTAATGTAAAATACTGAAAGAAAAAAAGAATGAAAATAAATGTAGACTAGAAAGCCTCATTAATCTGGAATTTATTGGCTAGAAAAATATTTCTCTGCCACACCTTCAGAAGGGGAAAACCCCATCCCTTTTCCTGTCCTTATCTCTGTTCCAGCTTGCACAGCATATTTAGTTCCAATGATTGCACTGTGTAGCAAATGCATTCCTGACCAAGAAACCCAGCCAAGTGTTGAGATTATATCTTTATTTAAATAGTAAGTTAAAAATAGAATCTTTTGCATACTTTTCGAGTAGTTTTTCCCCCTACCCCATAGTATTAAGGGCTAGATGTCAATCTTTGTAATAATAATTCAGTGAAAAAAGCCGTAATTCTAAAATCCACCTGCACAGTACAGAAGTATTCAGAGGTGTTCAGAAGGAACCTCCTGTATTCCATTTTGTGCCCACTGTCTCTTGTTCTCTCACTGGGCACCACTGAAAAGAGCCTGCTTCCGTCCTCTATGCACTTTCCCTTCAAGTGTTTATTGATAAGATGCCCCAAAAGTCCCAATTTAAATTCATATATTACAAAGATTAGCTCTGATCTGTTTCAGCTTTGGGTTAAATTCTAGATGGCTGCACTAGAAAGCAGACAATTACTGAAATACCTGAAACATGAACATCTGCCCTCAGCAAGGTGAGTCTCACATACTTAAACTTGCAGGGTTTTTTATATTTACAGGATGGCTTTTTTGGTTGGTTTGTTGATTTTTACATTTTCACAAATCATCCTGAGAGCCCACTACTTGCTTTCTGAGTTGAGTCGACAGGAAAAACAACTACTTGTTTAGACAGGAGCCTGTCCTTGTCTATGCCATACACTCCAGAGGAGGGACAAAGTATTCTGAATATGTAGTTAACCCATCCATGTAGTTAACGCTTCCAACTGGACAGCCAATTAGTGGGAAAATGCAAAATACCTTGATGGGGTATTTCAGCACTCTTGCACACTGGAAAAGAAATTGCCTGGAGACGTCTGAAAGGACAGGCCAAGCCCATCCCCTGTGGGCAGTAAAACCGAAGTGATCTCTTGGCCTTTGTTCCCAAATTAGCAGAGGTCCTGAACTGTGAAACAGAAGGAAGAAGTCATTTGCGACACATATTACCAACCAGCTTTTCTAATACCTTAGTGGTTGACAGTTAGATGAGGTGTGATACTCTCGGCAACACCTTCTTGTGGTAAAGTGTCCTAGTACTTCAATATAGGGTGAAGTAGGAGGGAACGCAACTCACTGCTTTGCTGTAGCTGGGAGATAAACAATTTTCTTCCCATGCACTTCTTATTCATAATAAAAATATCAAGTTTCATGTACACTAATACTGTATAATTTATTTTACATCCATCAATCAATCTACTTTTTTTTTTCTTCACTATGTGCATTCTGGCAGGCAATGCTACACAGAGGAAATTGCTTATCGTACATTAATTAAATGAGTCCTAGAGATTTTATCATTCATAAAAAATCTCTCTTACACACAAATACTGAAATGAATGTGGCTATTCTACAGTACCAATGAAATTAAGACCTGTCCTTTTTACATACATCTTGGAAATCACATCATCAGTGTATAATTAGAGAAAAGGATACAATATATGCTAATCTGTATAAATGAAAATAATCTCTTGTTTTCTCACGACTTCTAAAAATAGACGGTGAGAACATAAGTCATTTATAAGACATATATTCTTATATATTCAGAAAATTTAGCATTTTTACTAGACTTACTAGACTTAGACTAATTAAACGTAATGCCCCAGTGCTAAGCAAAGGATATAAGATAGTTTAGTAACACAAATCTCAAACTGCTTGTCCAAAGCACTGTTATTTATGAAAAATACATCAAATTCTCAAAATACATTTGATTTTCTTTTTTTTTTTTAATTACCCTCTATCATATCAGTTGGTGTTGGAGGAATAAATGTTAGAGCTCGATAATCCTTGGAGCTGACAGTGAAAACTTCCATGGAAACAATCGCTATTCAATCTGCGTTACTTTCAGCTATAAAGTATGCTTTATGCACTGTTAACAGATGACTTCATTGTCCTTTTTACTTGAATGCTTACACTTTCATAAAAGACTCCTTGAACATCAGTGTAAAAAAAATTAACTTTTGCACCAATCCAACTAACTACACAGGAATTCACATGTGCAAATGTAAGTTTTCCATCACAGCAAACAATTCTACAGAGAGTAATGCTTGTATCTACTGTGCAAACTCATAACTTAAAAGTTTCTCCTAAATGTTCTCTGATATCTCTGAAAAATTTGAGAAAGAACATACTCACTGAACCTGTGTTCTGTATAAAACATTGATAATTCTGTCTCTGAATGAGCATTCTTGACTAACTGAATTATGTCCCACACAAGCTATGAATAACAAAATTTTTTAACCAATGCTTTACCTATGCGACATAGAAGTATCAGGATGATTCCATTTCATCTCAAAATGTGATACTATATTCAGACTTCCTTTAAACAAGAATATCTTTTTAAAAAAAAAAAAACAAGAATATCTTTTTGGCTGTTTTACTTTTAAATCAGCATTTTACAGTTTCCCTGTGGGAAGTACTGCACACTCGTGTCTTATTTTGCTTCTGCAGAGTTTTGAACAGAGAAGGAAAAATGAACATGTGAGAACAGGGATTACAGATATATTCCTGTGAACTTTCTGCTGGTTGGTCATCATGCTGACCACCGTAACCAAAAAATAAGCGTAGTTCTCACATCTCAACAACTCCAAATGGGGTATTTGTACCCTCTCCGTGTCAGTGAAGTTTTAAGCTAGTTAACTTGGCCAAAGTACATACAAATAATTTCACACTAATGAACACGGAATTTCACAGTGAAAAATAACCCACAATTGTCTACAAGTAACATTACAATCATCCCTTAACCTTCTAAAAGGCTATGGACAAATATGTTATCCAAATATAGGAAATTCTTCTTTGTAATTTATCTGGCACTTCCAGTAATTTCTCAAACTCTGATCATAACAAATGCTTAAATTACTTGGATAAGAGGAAAGAGGAAAAAAATATTTTCATTAAAGTACTTCCTCATCTATGGAATTATTGTAGCTAGCTGTTTATTTAAGAAGAGTACATCTTATCTCTCACTGCTTAAATTTATAGTATTAGTAGTTATACAATCAACTAAATATACGATTGCATAATGCACAGTTAACCAAAGTTTTGTGGCTTTGTACTTAAGAGAAATCAAATACACCTTCGCTTGTAGTATCAGTGTGCTGTAGATTAATTTTCCCTACAAAGTAGCTTGTTGAGAAAGTGTAAGCAAGCTGTATTGCATCTACAAATGAACAGTGTATTTGCATATTTCAAATCTGTGAAGCTTCACGGATGAGCAAACAAAAATAATCACTACTGCATGTATTTTGTGGCATACAGTGGTATGGACATATATTTCTTCTGCTGAAATCTTCAAATTTTTACTGCCTAATTATTAAAGCATGCAGAATGCCAAGTACATGAATTAATATCCAGTAAGCTAAAGTAAAGACACTATTCTTGTGACAGTTATTTACACTTAGAGGCTTGTCTGTGGTCTTTTTCAGTTGTAGTCATAAATACAGTTCCAGCCATAAATATTTACGTATGCATAAGCTATTTTAAAGCAGCTCTTAAGAAAATTAATTTACATGTTAGCACAAGAACATCTAAACGGCTTTAGAAGGCATAATTTTTAGAAGCATGTTGGTTGAAAATTGTTTTGGAATATGAAAGTCATCATTTTGTTTCCATTAAAAACACAGAGGAAACACTGAATGTACCACTGGAGAAGTGCAGAGGCTGAAATGAGCTTTGAATCCAGAACAAATTAAACAAACAGAAAACCCAAAGAGTGATCTACACGTGTTCACAAATGCCTCACAGCTGCATTTTTTCCTACAGGAACATCTTAGAACAAGTGGAAGGGAATAATTAATCAATTTTTCATTTAGGTGTTTGGCTAGACTTTACATGTTAAAACCAATTTGTTTACTTATTCCCTTGTGCACTGCACCTTAGAGGAAAATGCAATAAAATGAATTTGAAATCAAGAAACCCAATACGAGTTAGAAATTAAGCATATATTTTTTTATTGATAATAAACATATATCGTAGCTATTACTAAATCAATTAAGATTTAGTAGAAAATTGTTTCAGAAATGTTGTGGGATAGTTTAAGAATGCTATACAATAGGATGAAGATCCATATTCAATTATTGTAGATTAGCATAAGAAACATAGATCCAGCACTACAGAATACAAAATCTTTCAGAACATGAATAAAAATCCAAGTTTTTGTTTGTTTTATTTAGATCAGAAGAAATCCTACTGATTGAGGATTTTAAAAATACCTATCTGATGCAAGGCACAGATCTTGGGTCTGTACCACTATGCATTGCTGTGAAATATTGTAACAGCTGTGAGAAGTTGTGCTATTTACTGTGCCAATGAACTGAAAAGCAGTACTATTTCAAAGTACAGATGACTGTAAAATAAAACAGGCTCTAGCCTGCAGTATACACTTTCTTAGTCAAACGGATTATTGCTTCATGTGGATTTCACTGAATGAACATTTCCCAAGTTGTAAAAAGAAGAAACAACGGGCAAGTAGAGGTAGATTCACAAATAAGAGTATTCAATATTGTATTGATTTCCTACAAAATAGTTAAAATGTATACATGCCATCTTAAAGCAGCAGGAAGTGTGCTGCCCTTTACTGTCTTCTGGATGCAAAGAAGTTAGAGACACACTATTTTCAGTGGTGCCCAGTTGCAGAATAAGAGACAATGAACACAAACTGAAACAAAGAGGGTTCCTTCTGAATGTCAAGAAGCACTTCTTCACACTGTGGGTGACTGAGAATTGGCACAGGTTGCCCAGGGATGTTGTGGAGTGTCTTTCTCTGGATATCAAAAGTCATGTGGATACAGTCCTGAGCTGGCTGCTCCCAGTGCAAGAGGTGGCTGTGGTGACACCAGGGTGAAGGCAAGGTGGTGGGGGCAGGCCAAATCTTTCTGCAGACACCCAGGGGATCACAGAAACAATGTCAGAGGCATCAGCATTAGCAGTGGAGGCCATCGTTCATGGGGGAGACAGAGGCAAGAGAATCAGAATCAGTGAATCACAGAATCCTAAGAGTTGGAAGGGATCTTTAAAGGCCATCTAGTTTAACTCCCCTGCAATGAACAGGGACATCCGCAGCTAAATCAGGTTGCTCAGAGCCTGGCCTTGAATGTCTCCAGGATCGGGCTTCCACCACATCTCTGGGCAACCTGTTCCAGAGCCTCACCACCCTCATCGTGAAGGACTTTTTCCTTATGTCCAACCCAAATCTCCCCTCTTTAACTTTGAAAATATTTCCCCTTGTCATATCATCACAGATCCTGCTAAAGAGCCTGTCCCCTTCTTTCTTGTAGATCCTCTTCAAATAATGAAAGGCTGCTCTCAGGTCACCTCAGAGCCTTCTCTTCTCCAGGCTGAACAGCCGCAGCTCTCTCAGCCTATCCTTGTAGGAGAAGTGTTCCACCCTTTGATCATTTTTATGGCTCTCCCCTGGATGTGCTCCAACAGGTCCATGTCCCTTCTGCACAGACGACTCCATATCTGGATGCACTACTCCAGGTGAGTCTCACCAGCACAGAGTAAAGTAGCATGAGAGCTGACTGACATGGACCACCCTCTGGTCTGTCCAGTTGCTGCAGCCAGGCAGCAACCCACACAGGGACCAGTGCCTCTTTCTGGGAGGACTGGGCAGGGTGTGGTGGGGAACTCTCCCTGGCTGGTAGTGGGCACTAGGGTCTCTGTGCTGGGGCCTGTCCCATTCTTGGCAGTGACAGCAGCTGCCTTCCATTTCAGGACAAAGATGATGGCACTCTTCTGAAAATACCAGGTGATGAGCACACAAAAAATGTGCAACTTAATATTTAGTAATACTGTATTAATGTCTCACACGGCATATAGAATGATTTACCTCTAAAATTTATAAGAAAAAGGAAGGAACAAACTTTTATCCCAAAATTGTAATGTAACAGTGTGGGGTGCTGCATCTAGTATACTCTGTGCTGAAAGCAATTGAAAGAAGTAGCATAAATCAAAAGTCATCTCAAAAAATGTAACATAATAATTAAAAAGTACTTTGTATTATCACACAACCATTAGCTCTTCCTTTTCAATATCTTTCTCCATGATGACTGAGTCAAAAAGCTGTAAAAAAAATAAGTTGTACCTTTGCTGCAGCTCTGTTGCCTTTTAGAACCAGGACAAAGGAATGAATTATCAGTTTGATATAAGGCCTTACATGAAAGCTGTTCAGTAGCTTGATATGACTGGTATTAGAGAGGCTCACTCTGTGGTTAGAAGAACATGGAACAAACTGTCCTGGAAGCAGTGTTAAGGCATATGCAGGACAAGGAGGTGATCCAAGACAGCCAGCATGATTTTACAAAGGACAAATCATGCTTGACATTGTGGTGGCTTTCTAAATGGAGTGACTGCAACAGTCTACAAGGGAAGACCAACCAGTCCCCTCTATCTGGACTTCCTCAAGGCATTTGACATGAACCCACATGATATTCTTCAATCTGAATTGGAGAGATTTGAAAAGTGGACTATGGATTTGAAGAGTGGATTATTCAATGCATAAGGAGTTGGTTGGATTGTTGCAGATGGAGCTTTATTGATAAATGGCTCTAGGTCCAGGTAATGGCCAGTGACAGGTGATTCAGGATTCCATCTTAGGACTGGTGCTCTTCAACATCTTTATTGGTAACATAAATAGTGGGGAAGAGCATACCCTCAGCAAGCTGATCAAGATGACACCAAGCTGGATGATGTAGTTGATACAATAGAAGGAAGGAATGCCATCCAAAGGTACCTGGACAAGCTTGAGAAGTGGGCCCATGTGAATCTAATGATCTGCTGCACTTGAGTCAGTGCAATCACAGATAGATATACCAACTAGGAAAAGAACTCACTGAGAGCAGCCCTTCAGAGAAGGATTTTGGGGGTCCTGTGATGAAAAGCTGGATATGAGCCAGCAGTGTGCACTTGCAGCCCAGAAGGCCAACAGTATTCTGGGCTGCATTAAAAGAGAGGTAACCAGCAGAGCAAGGGAGAGGTTCGTCCCCCTCTATTTTGCCCCGGTGAGGCCTCACCTGGAGAACTGCATTCAGGCCTGGGACCCACAGAACAAGAAAGTCTTGGAGCTGCTGGAGCAGGTCCAGAGGACAGCCATGAAGGTAATCAGAGGGCTGGAGCATCTGTCTTCCAAAGAAAGGCTGAGGGAACAGGACTTGTTCTGATTGGAGAAGGCTCTAGAGAGATGTCATCACAGACCTTTAGTACTTAAAAGGAGGTTATAAAGAAGGTGGCAGTTGACCTTTACATAGGTAGTGATAGGACAAGGGAGAAAAGATTTAAGCTAAAAAAAAAAAAGGGAGATTTAGATTAGAAGTTAGGTGGAAATTCTTCAATCAGAGGATGGAACAGGTTGCCCAGAGAAGTTGTAGATTCCCTATCCCTATAGATATTCAAAGCCAGGTTGGACAGGGCTCTGGGCAGCCAGATCTAGTGGGTGGCAGCCCTGCCCATGGCCAAAGGGTTGGAACCAAGGGTTGGAAGGGTGTTCATGATCCCTTCCAACCTAAGCTATTCAGTGATTCTGTGATTGTATTCTAAAAATTCTGAGGTCCAACTTTACAATACTCATAACTGTGGTACTACAGCACTCCTGTTACAGAGTTCAGCACTATAATGTTGTCTCATTGCTGAATTTTGTGACTGGAACATCTCTGATACACAGTGAAAACCTCAAGTACAACTTCTTCAAGAGTGTTTTGAACTGGCTAAGTGACTAAAATGTTTGGTTTATGGACCTTCATGACAAAGCGTGAGAACCATCATAATTAAAGCTTCAGGGATAGTTCAAAAATGTGGTCAGCAAAACTGACTATTTGAGTTTAGAAGTAGTTCATAAAAGTTATCATCAAATACTGTATGCATTAAAAACATCCAGATGCATACATTATTCAGAAGAGGAATGGATAAAACTCTGATCATGCTTTTGCCAAGATTACCATATAAGAAGGACACAGGAATGTGCACATACAGAAGCACAGATTAATGAAGGACGAAAGAGGTTCTGGAAGCATCAAATCAGGGCAAACTTCCAAGGTAGATGAGGTTGCTCTGACTTTGTCCACCACAAGTTAGAATATGCCATGGGTGGACACTTCAGATGGGCAGCTTAGTACTGTCTCATGTTCTTATCTACTCTCAATCCACGTTAATTCATTATTCATCTGTTAGTGAATTGTTAACACCTTCATGGCACACAAATCCTTGCAATTGCTATTCACTTTGTGTGTTTATGTACATAGTATCTAATTCCCTGTGATATAAAACTGAAGAAACTAAGAGAGATGAAGGAAAAGCGGAATGACAGCAGAACGTGGGCTGTATTGATGTTTTTGCAGAGGTACTGACACATGACTGAAAGCTCATAATCAGCTCTTTTTATTAGCATTAGATAATATCACATTCATTGCAAGATTGGTCTCCAATCTCACAAGGGCACCTTGAAATCCATGTACCTTTGGGGCAAAGAAGTCATTAATTTTCCTAGCTAATCTTTAACAATAGTTCATATACACACACATGCATGAAATCTGGGATAATCTGATTCATATTCATAGTTTATGTGGAGATTCTCTTTTTCATATCATCCATTTGCACATTAAGACAGAATTAAGAAATAAAAAAGAATAAATTTCTAAAAGGTAATTTGGGGGATAAAATATGGTCTTGATCCAGGAGACCGAGGAAAACGTTCTTTTGCACAGTCACTTTGGAAGGGTGAGAGGTAATTGTCTACAGATTGTCAGTGTGTAGGTGTCTGAAGATAATCATCAAAGTTTATTTTTATAACAGCCTGTTGTCAAAACAGGCATACGCAATTCCATCATAGACTGTTTAACTACAAACCCTTATGACATACACTAACAACAAAATAACCATTACAGTGATGTTATCCCCTTCTTAATTCAGCAGGGTGGCAATAGTTTTAGCCTAAATTATTTTGAATAGCTACAAAGTTAATCATGTTTCTCCTGTAAGTCTCAATTATTTGGACTTCTATTACACCGTAACATAAATGTTTTCAAAATATTTTGGAAACTATTTCACAAGTCAAACAATCCAATTCTTTCTGCTGGAGCATCCACACTCTGAACCTTGAAAAATCACATCACTGCCTGAATCAAGCTTCTCTAATCTTTTAATCTAATTCTGTTCTCTGATTTTTATGCCAAAGGTATAAATTTAGAAATGTTTGTAGTCATTGCAATGTTGGATTGAAAATAAGTTCTCTATTCTTGTAAAATCAGTGAGTTAAGTGTTTTCATTTATACCCAGAGAGTAATTTAAATTATTCACATAAACGCACACTATTTCTGGATGCTATTTTTACCATGGCTAGCACAAGATCTAATTAAAGACTGGGATGCCTTAAACAGAGACTGAGTGTCCTATCATTGTTTTTTGCCTTGTTTTGTTTTATTTGTGACTGAACAAGGCATTCCCAAGTTTGAAGAGCAAATAGCTCTTTTTTCTTTTTCCTCTAAAGCAGCTGAAGAATTACACAAGAAGAAAATGAAAACAGAGAGTGTTATATTGAGAAATGGGCATGTTCATGCTTGAAGTTCAAACAAAATATGCTGGCAACACAGAACAAAGTTCACTGGGTAATTCCAAATACATTCTTTGGGTAATTTTTCAGAGGGCAGTGATCATAGAGTCAGCATAATAAAGGCTCTTTCAGTAAGTGAACTGCTAAAGGAACTAAAAATGCCCTTATTCTCACACACTTCTCTTGAAGTCCAGACATATTGCCAAGACCCTGCCAGCATACTGGATTTGTTTGCCTGCTATGTTTTGTATGCCTGCTACTCTGCTCCATATGGCCACTGGCCTGCCCCTTTTCTTTCATTTTCTTTTTTTTTCTTTTTCTTTTTTTCCCCCAGTTTTAATGTCCTCTGTGTAATTTTGCTCTTCTCCAGGCCAGGTCTTGGAGAAAAGATCATCCATTCTGACAGGCTGCATTCCGAATCCTGTTAGAGTGCCTTTGAATAGAAAGAACTCTCCTTATAGCATACAGAAATACAAGTCACATGCAGTCTATTTTGAGCTAGTGGAACGCTCTCATTATAGTTCCAGGTCTATAGGTGTGGCCTGGGAAATGAATGTAGCTGCAGCTGCCAGGGTCAAGATATGTAATTTAATTAATGCACATGAAGACCACAGGCAAAACTATACTAATACAGAACCCCAAAAAGGAAAAGGAAGCTTGAAGATGTTCTCAAATGTAAGCAACCATTGTAAACATCAGAGAATGTGACTAATAACATTTAGTCCCCTTGAAAATGTTTCTAAGGAATCCAAGAGTTAGCCTGGTGTAAGGTATATCAGAATATCCGTGATAATAACAGACATTGTTCTACAGTAAGCTGAAAGGAATGATACAAGGAAACATGTATGTAATGACCAGTCACCCAATATCTTGATAGGATAGCCACAAGTCGATCTATTCTGTATTTTTTGTGTGAGCTACCCATGTGCAAATTTTAAAGACATTAATCTATACAGCATCATGAAGTTATTTTTTCCCTCTGTCTTATGAATGTGCAAGTACATTTTACATAAATATTTACATATTTTACAATATTTACATATTTGAAATAGTTTTAAACAGTTTTTTAGCCCTGTATGCCTTAAAATACGTAATGATAATCAGACCAAAGGAGAAGTATCTGGTGGTTCACTATATATCAGCTGATTCACTACATATCAACAAAGAAAGCCTGAAGCCAAAATATGTACATAAGAGATGGAGAATAGTTCTATGAAGTGCTTTTCAGTAATTCTCTACTGAATAGCCATGAAAAAGCATTAGGCATAGAGATGGGTGAGCACAGCTGTGGGTTCCTATGTGATCTTGTATCAGGAGCTAGTCTGTGGATAATCCATTTAAAAATGCTCTTTGGCCTGAGCTAGCACGTGCCAAGTTTCTGCATCAATCATGGCATTCTGCCTTGCCCAGATAGAAGCCAGTCAACAACTAATGCGATTACATGGCCACGATAGCTTTTAACAGGAAAATGATTTAGAAATTTGCAATTGGATTTGAACCAATAATCCCTTGAAAGCAAAGGTAGCTTTTCATATGATGATGTTAAATGGCTGTTTCTGGCAAAGGCAACAGGAGGCAAATGTTCAAAATAAAATTGTCTCCTTTTCTTTCAGGCTTCCGTGTACTCATTGATTAGATTGGAAGTTATAGCTCAAACATTTCCCCGAAAAGAGCAGAAGATCTGTTGTGATGTAGTGGGCATTATTTCTACTGTAAGCTGGCTGTGTTCTTTACAATCTACATTGCAGGGCATTGCATCTGTATTAGAAAGCAGCAATATTAAAATGTGTCAGTGAGCAACATTTAATTCCTTTTGAAAGTGCAATTATGATACAGTGAGGTTTCTAATATTTGCAGCTGAAAATTGCTTATTAGCTGCATATGAAAATGTAAAATATTATATCCTAGCAGCACTAGTTTAAGTCAATTTAGCAGTACTAAATTCTATTTTAGTTTAGCAGAATTAATTTTATCTATCCAAAATTCATTACATTAGACTACAGAATGAACAAATCACTCCAGTAATGCTATTTTTTTTTCTATTTAAATAAAGTGAGTTTAGCACTTAAACTTGTTTCACTGATTTCCTTCCACCTCTATTTTTAACCTGCTAACTGCTGAATGACAGAAAAGAAGCAGAGCACAGAGCTGAAAACTTTTGCCTTGAGGACACATAGGCCTATCCCAGCAGCAAATTTTAAATGCCTCCATCACCCAGCATGAAGTTTAAGAAAAGCTCAAATCTGAGGAGTCAGAAGTCACTGCAAATCCAGAATAAGATGAAGTATGAGGAATAGCTGAGCAGATGCATAAAGAGCCTACATTTGTCTGCTTCCATTCATCTATCACATGCAGCACTTTCAGTGGAAAAACTAGGAACCTTTCCTGCTTCATCTTACTATAAATTAGAAGATTGTAATTATTTGATAATTTCAATTATTTCATATTTACTTTTTAAATCCCTCACCAATTGTAAACATTTACATTTTCCCCACAATTCTATCCAAGAAAAGCTATTTTTCAGGAAGCTGTCCATAGTCTGAGGAGCTCTAGGCATGTGTAAGCATTGTGAATCCAAGAGTCCTTACACGACCTTAGGTTGCCCCTTTCTTGACTCTTAGTAAATCTAGGCTATGAGGCTATGGCATAACACTGTGGCTTTTCTGTAACATAATATGTAGAACACACCCCTCATTTTAGGTTCCACTCCGGTCTAAAGTTTCATCTGCCTGCCCATCCTCCATTGCTGGAGAAATAGAGAGCTCATTTTCTATGGTGACTTTTCATTTGTCAGATCTGCATTCTTTGCTCTCCTACTGATATTAATACTTCTTTATACCATGAGTTTTGGGGTGGATAATGTTTTTTTTCCATTTTTATATCTTTTTTTTTTTTAGACTGTTTATTAGTCCCTTTTTTAATGTAAGCCTTTTAAATATTACAAGTGAGTTTACTGTTGGCAAAAGACACAGAATTTCTTGCATTAAAAATAGAATCACCCATCATTCTATCTTTTGAATAATTTATTCATCCAAACTCTAAGAGTATCTAAGAAAAACTTGAAACTGTACCTCCCATGAACATACCACACCCACACCCACAAATGCTGAGCAGCTGAACTCAACTCCTACTACCTCATTAGTATATCTGAGCCATTTGCTTTTGTGCCAAAGTAATCTATGGTCAAAGACTCAGCCAAAAGTATGTCAACAGTGAGTGTTTTTGTTGTTTTGCATCTGAAGTTAAGTGACTTTTCAAACCACACAACACGTTCAAAAAAGGCTGATAAAAATGCATTACCTTTTCATATGGTCGGGAAGCTAGCAGGTCTGTGTAAGTTCTCTTTGCCGAAAGTTGCTGGGTCTTGCTTCATTAGAACATGTGAAATGTGGGCACAGTCTGAAGAGGGTGGGATTTTTATGGGTGGGATTTCTTGGATTTAAACAGCACCAAAAGTTTCAAAGGGCTGACTCACATAAGAGTTGATGTTCAGTTTAGAACTCAATCACTTCAGTTTAGAAATCAGTGACCTAAAACTAGTCTCTGCACTATGTCATGTCTACATCTTCTGCCTTGTTTCACTTTTCCTTTTCTTACACAAAGGAAAACTGCAGTGATACCAGTCCCTAGGATCAGAAAGAAAACAAGGGAGTATTCTCAGTCATTTCCTAGTGAACAAAGAGGTGATCCAATTGACAAAAGGTATGCAGACAACTGGCTTGCAGTTCACTCAAGGCAAAGAATGAAAGAAATTAAGTCAAGTCCATCTATCCTTCTGGTTTTTATAGCTCTTTCATTAAAAAAAAAAAAAAAAAAAAAAACCAACAACAAAAAAACCTTCTAAACAAATGAGGCCAACAGACTACTGAGGCTGCCTATTTCCTCTTTCATCTTAATTATTTTACATTTGTTAATTAATTTTGAGAATATTAACGTTAGCTTTAATGTTAAGGATACTACTCCTTTGTAATCAGATTAAGTGATTCCAAGGTCTTTCATGTGCTTTCTGCTTCTCCTTTCAAGGGCTTTCATAACTGCTTGCTATTTATACTATTTATATTTCTCCTACCGCAAAGCCAGTGTCATTGAGAGACTTCTGCTTTTGCTTGTAAGATCTGCTATTTTTGGAAAGGTGCTTGGCAGCATTTGTGCAGACTAATTACTTTCATTTCTTTCATCTTGTTTTCTGTTTTCCATCTCTTTTATTTTGCATTAACCCCTGACTGCTAACACTCTCTGGGCAGCACTCTAGGGGAGCCATGCTGCCACAGTGCTGACAGCTCCTTAACACCAGGCAGAGACATGGGAGTATTCCTGTGTGACAGGCTGCAGAAAGCATCCCTACTTTTCTTGATAGAGTCACATTCAGAGATAAGCTTTGATGGGTAACATGTTTTCCTTTTGCACTGTTTGTTTCAGCCCAATTGAACAATGGCAGCAGGGAGACATTTTTCTCCTAGTACTCATCAAGACGTAATAACAGGGTTCCTATTGTCAGAGAGACAAGCCTTGCTTTTGTTGGCACTGATAAGGGTTTTAATGTAAACATCAGCCTTGAAAGACAACATACTTGTAGTTAAGAGAATACAAAAATGCCTAATAATAACATAGCTTAATTCTGACTTCCGACACATGGTTCTGAGATTGGCAGTCTTTCCTGTTTTGAATCACAAGCCTAACACCATACCTTAAGTTACAGCTACGCAATAAGAGACACAGAGGTCAGAATACAAGATGTTTTTCTCCTCGTGGATCTTTTTTGAGGCCCATACTAACAATGGCCAGAGCCTACTCACAAAGAAAAGAATGAGAAAATAAAGGTCCTGGTTCTATCTGCCCCTTCCTTGGCCAGAAGAACCTTCAGAGAGCTTAGCAAGAGTGACACTGACATGTGGTATGCACCAAAACACAGTGCCTTCTGTTATTTGGTATTAGCTATCAGACTAGATTTTACTTTCCTTCAGGCCTGCAGGTGCACAAAATGCTTCAGGAGTGGCTGGTGCAAAATAACTCCCAGCCTGGTACATGCTGTCCCTATTCTCCTTGCAGACAACAGATCTCAAGACAAGATTTGGCATGCTGGAAATATTTTCTAACTATTAAATATTGTTTAATATTCTAAGTCTACCTATTAAATCTTTCTACAAACTACATAATTTCAGATGTAGTTGGAGTGAAAAATATACTGGTGCACTGGTTTCAGAAAATGGAAGGAATGAAAATGAAGCCACCTGATATTTGGCCACTGCTATAGTTCTGACTCAGTGGAACAAGATTATATCATAGTGAAATGCAAAGTTCAGAGAAAAAATGTAAGCAGCTTTAAAATTTCAAGCTTTTACATCTGACGCTAGTGATCTAAATCTGCGCCAAGGTAACAAATTTGATGACCTGCCACTGGGGTCACAGGACCAAGCCAAGCACTAGTTTTGCTGATTTGGTTCCAAAGCATCATTCACATGTAAAGAGGTCTTTCAGGGCATTAAGTAGTTTATTTTTAAAAGTCACTAGCTGCCTGCGAACAATTAGCCAGAAGATCCATAATCTCATTTGTGACCAGGGAGACCTGTCATAGCAACATTAATTTTTGCAATGCCCACAGAAAGACAAGAGAAATGACTACCAGATATAGCCCATACACTTTGCCTAAGTTTTATTGCCTGGGAATGTGAATAATATGATTATGAATCTGGGCACTTTGCTGTATTATGTCGGAGTCGTTTTAAATTGTCATATAATTATCTTCCAAATTCATGATTTATTTTTTTAAATGCCTCTAGTCCCAAGTGCTTCAAAACATAAAATGAGTGGGCAATCAATGTAGGGATATCTCTCTGAGTTTATACTCTGGAACACTGGCTTGAAATGGCATAAACTGCCTTGTACTTTCCAGAAGGATGCTATTGCTGAAGTCCAGCAATAATTCTCTTAACACCAGTTACTTCACTACTGATTTTTGTGTTAAATCATTCACACTGGGTGGACATACAGCTTCTGGCAAATGGTAGCTGGGCAAAGTTAAAGACATTCACATCTTTTCTCTGCGCATTTAAAGTCATTCTGTAACAGCAAATTCAGGGAATGAAAAGTAAGTTCCTTCCAGTACAAAATGCTCCCTTGATACCAAAAACCAAACATTCTCTTATACTATTTAAGGTGCCTGAGGACCCAATTATTCCTTGTCTGACTTCCAATCTTCAGCTTTCCTTTAGCTTCTTGCATGCCTCATGTTGCTGAGTTTCATATAAATTATATGTAACATGAATGTAATACTGGAAGAACAAATGTGTATTCGGTACAGCTGTGCACAGAAGTGTAAATACAGAAGAAAGAACATCAGGTGATGCAGACACACAATTTAATGCCTACCACTCATTTCAAATCTAGCATGAGTCAGAAGTCACTATGTGTGTATTATATTAAAATCGTCAGATTTTATCCATGGACAGATACTGTTCCAAGAAGTTATTGTTTGATCTACAAAGACACATCTAAATTGCCTTCATCTATCCAGAAATCTTTCCAGCTTTTCAATAAGCAGCAAGTACTGTAACATGCCATGCATGTGCCACCATCACCTTTCTGTCTTCTGACAAATTTATGAGCAAGATTTTGTCAAGAATAGTTGAATATGTTACTGTACAATGTGCTACTGTGCCGGTAGGAGAAACAAGTCAGAAATATTTTTATTTACTAAAAACATATGCTGCCTTTTTTTTTTTTTTAGATCACTTGTTTTCATCTGGTTTGTATAATGGAAAGAGGGGAAAAAGGAGAGAGCTAGCAAATGCAGAGTAAAGCACATTAGGCTCTCTGAAAGCAGCATTTGGCACACAGACTATTCTAAACAGATTCTTAATAGTGATAATCAGCAAGTCAGCTTCTCTCTGTTTGTCTGTCTCCTGTTCAGCTGTGTTTAGTTCTCACAGTAGTTCCAGCCACCTTCTTTTTTTTTTCTGTGCTGCAAATCTACCAGTAGGAGAATTATTCTGTCACAATTTAATAATTCATTTTTTGCAGTGTCCATAGGGTTTGCACATAGCTATTTTTATAACACGAGTGAAATTGCATTACACTCTGATTATTTTTGAACATTTGCCCTGACACATCTTTTGCAATTTTAATTTTTGTGGAGGATCAGGTGAACAAAGTAGTTCATGAGCTAGATATAGGCTCTTCTAAATAAAGGAGTAACTTGTGATGGGAGCAAATTTCATAGAATTAGAATCATAGAGTGGTTTGAGTTGAGAGGGACCTTTAAGGATCATCTAGTTCCAACCCAGTTCCCGGGATTATGATGATAGTCTCAGGGGCAGCATTCCAAGAAAACATACATTCAGGTGCAAGAGGAGGGGGGAGGCATAGGCCTCAGAGAGTATGAATTTACACGTCTTCTAGAGACCGTAGAGACCAGTTAGTTCTTTTTTCGAGATGACATTTCTGATTTACAGTGCTGCAAGCAAATGTGTAATAACACATTATCCCAACTTTTATAAAGGAAATACTTATGAAAAGACAAATGTGCACCTTGCTAATTTTTAGGCCTCCATATACTGGGGCAGAGTCTTTCAAACTCTTTGGCCCTTTTTTTCTTCATGAGACACACTCATCTTTTACTAGGTTTCTTTCATCTTTCTTTACTCATCTATATTCTCACATTCTACTTGGTCTTATAAACATTTTATAGAAATTTTCATTCTATTACTGCTAATTCTTTCTTCAGCTAACTTTTTTTTTCAAATTTGGGGTGGGGGGCGTAATTGAAATAGTGATAAATTATCTTCCCTCAATGTTGAAATAGTTTGCTTCACACTCCCATGATGTTAGAGGGAGGGCTGATCAAAAATTCCGTTTTGCTTTTATGAATCGTTAATAAGACCTTTAAAATCTTACCATTATTTGTCTAGATGTAATCAAGATGCACATCCCAAGTGCGATTAGTAAAAACTCTATGATGAGAGCAATAAAGCTGCCAGATCAATAGTAACCAATCAGCAAGGCAAAATGGCTCTGCCAGACAACGTGTTTACAGCTTTCTTGAAAAGGCTGGTTTGGAATAGTGAGAAAGAAAATAGCTAAAAATACCAAAAGAAAAATAATAAAATCTTTTGCAGCTGGGGAGAGATATTCTCATGTCACACTACCAAGGACTATATACTTTGAAAGACATTTGAGATCCTGAATAAAAAAAAAAACAACAATGTACATTATTTAAATGGAACAGTCTAGAGCTATCATCCTGTCAAGCAACAATAAACATAAACAGAAAAAGAAATAATCACAAATGGATGAAACTGCCCAGAAACAAAGATGAGTATAACAGTGAAATCTGGAATAGATATCTCCATTTAAAGTAAAGTTTCATGTTGGGGATAAACAAAAAAAAATCAACAACAACAAAAAGCAGACTGCACAGAGATATTGCCTGTGAAAATTCATACTTTTCACAGGTGGTTTTAGGGTGCTAAATCTTAAGACAAAAAGCCCAAGCTGGAGGAAATCAGTGGATAAAATAAAGCTCCCAGAAATCAGGAAGTGACTAAGTTAGGGTCACCTATGACACCTCACTTCAAGCTCCCACTATGTCATCTGCATTAGCACGGTTGCTATTTATTACTTGTTCATGTATAACTGCAGTACACAAAGTAGATGGTGTTTATTCAATGGGTGAAGTGAGACAGTAATTTTTCAAAGCCTCCAGCTGCAGTGAAAAGTAGACTAAAGGTACTGTGATTACAATCATCTTCATTATAAGAGTGGGTGCGTAGAAATAGTTCCCGTATGTGATCATGCAAATAAAAGCAATAATATATCATAAGAGGTATGCCTTTTAATTTAAGTGCTTGGAAACATGGTATTACCTTAATAGAACCTTTCCTATACATGTTTTCTAAAATGCAAACTGAAGTAAAATTAAATAAACCAGAAACCATTGTATCATGCCAATGGTTTGGACAGGTCATCTGTATAATGGGGAGTTACAACAGTGCTGGTGACACTCAAAGAATGCTTGCTTCAACTCTAATTCCTGAATAGAAGCACATGACTGTGGTCCCAGAGCCTTTTGTAATCTTTACCAATTCTTTTCCATCTCTCCAGTTTGTTCCATACCAGACTTTTCCCCATTATTTTTCTCTTTCCCATTCTACTTGACTGCACAATAATTGTACTCCTTTGGCAAGCTTCTTACTCCCTCAGTTTTGTCCATCTTGTCTGAATGCTTCACTGATAAGCAGATTTATTGCTGGTGATTCTAGCCTCTAAGCTCAGGCTCCACCCTTCCCTATCCCTGTTCTGCTGAATTGTGCATCACAGGCTCCTCCTTCACTTCCAACGGACAGTTCAGGACTTAGAACCTCCATATTTGAGGCAGGCTGTGACATTTTCATCTCTCCTCCAACCTGTGGCATCAAACTTTGAAGCTAGATTCTTGATTCCCCATTTCATCAGTGCTGAGCAGGGAAAAATGATCCTCTGGTTTAGACGAGGCCTATTTTAGAAGCATATCTCTCTTCAAAGACTCCAGTGGATTTAAAATTAAAATATCTTTGTAATTTTCAGGCATACTTTTAGGTAGTACGTACATCATCTGTAGTGCCCGCACACTCACAGCAATCATGGGACATAACATAAGCTAATGGAAAACCTATTCTGGATAGGTATCTTAATGTGATCATTCAAAACATCTTAATGTAAGAGTGCATAAATATATCTCTGCTTGCAATAAAGACAGCCTCAGTGTAGAACTATCATTTCTCTGTCTATTCAGAGCAAGTCAACAATTTGTGTGGCTTTACACTTTGCAGTTTCAGTAACGAAATGGTTACTTACTGTTACAGAATGTATTTTTTGTCATAATAAGTGTTGTTATTAAAAATGTGTTTGGGTGACACTTATTTTTTCTAATTCTAAATATCTCCTAGTCAGACAACATCACTGCAGGCTGAATATCAGAACTGCAAAAATTGTTAGTAGAAAATTCCTAAGTAGCAGTTCTGACCCTCTCTAAAAGTAGATGATGATTTGAATGGGCTATTAAAACGTTGTATTAATTACAATTACGGTTATGTGTTGGTGGCCTCCATTATACAAGGCTAGCTCTTGAGTTATAGCTTCTGTATAATTCATGACTGACATCGCCTTGATAGGGAGATGTAAGTACAATTTTCTTGCATTTTAAAAATTTAACTAAGGAAGGTTCTAGTGCTCAAATTTTCCTATCATTTTCTGGATAGTCAGTCTCTCTTCAATACTTAACATGGGTAATTTTTTAATTTAGAACATTATCTGATAATGAAAAATACATTCTCATTTGAATTTATTCATTTATTTATGTTAATTTCTGCATTTATTCCCAATGGTTCAAATAAGATTGATAACATCACCCAAAAGAATAAAATCTTATTAGAGTGAGTCAATTAGAATGAGAATTTACAATTTTAATCTGAAAGAAGGCATCTGAGTGGAAAGTATTTTTAAAAACATTGTTAGCATTAAACTGAACTTCCATAATTTCTTATAACAGTGAAAATTTTCAAATAACATGATGCAGTTGAGCTATGTGATTTCACACTCAAGAGAACTTTCTGTCTAGTTTCAGGCAGTCATACACTAAATCCTGTGATCTAAGGATCCAGCATAGAGGCTGACCAGAGGTAAGGAGGCATACAGCTCACTCATGCATTCATTATGTCTTCATGCACTGAACCAAATCCCTTGCTTCCTAGTTCCTATTCCCTGATCTGTAGATTCTAAACTTTATACCAGTTTGTAGTCCTAGTCACATCCAACTCATTCAGGAAGTAAAATGCTCTCCAGAGTCACAGGTGGAAATGTCAGACCAGCATTAAAACAGTTACCTAGTCTATCTTTCTCTACCAACAGCCTCAACCACCCTTAATATATATTCACTTCGTCTCTCTTTCAAAGCCTCCAGTGATAGAAATACTATTTTTACACCAGGCAGCTCGTTCCAGTTATTAGCTATTCATGTATTTAGAACAGCATGTTTTCAGTTTAACTCAAATCCCTTTTGTTGCAAATT
Source organism: Meleagris gallopavo (assembly GCF_905368555.1). Taxonomy (NCBI): domain Eukaryota; kingdom Metazoa; phylum Chordata; class Aves; order Galliformes; family Phasianidae; genus Meleagris; species Meleagris gallopavo. Next base: position 125,926,052 of record NC_139404.1, read on the forward strand.
CAGCCAATTTTGACCTCTGGTGGACATGGAAAATAACTGAATACTACTATGTAACAGTCTTTGTATGCTGTGTGTATTAATATTTATATATGTGTTTGTTAGCAGTCTTACTGATCTAGACTAAGTTAAACTTAGCTCTTTCAAACACTCAGAGATCATCTTGTCTACATCTTTTAGCATTTTTAGCTCTATTCTGTACTCAGTCTTCCTTGTCTACATCTTTTACATTTTAGAGTAATTCCTAAAATTAGACACATCACTTGAGCCAGGGCCTCACTAGACATGGAAAAAGCACAATAATTACTACCTGTGTAATGTATAACATACATGCTAATATCCCCCTAGAATGAAATTTGCATTTTTTAACCACATCACACTGTTGATTTACATTTATTATGTAGCTGTATGCTCGATCCTGAAAATACTTTTCTATAAGTCTTCTGCTGAAGGACTGATTCCCCATTTTGTATTTGTGCAATATTTTTTTTTATCTCCAAAAGCATTTTTACTGGATTTTTACTGGATTCCATTTTACTGATTTCAGAATAATTTATCTAATTTATTCTATTCACTAAATTCTCACTTTGTCTTCCCAAGAGACTCTAACAACTAGATCCTTGAATGTGTTTGAAATATAGATCTGTCAGTCTTTCCTCCTCTTCCATCCATTCATTCTCTTCTCTTTCTAGAATCCCAGATATATTATGATCACTTACATGAACATGCTTCCTATATTTTGTCTGGATAGTTTGAATTACACTTAAAACAGATAGTACTAACCATTTATTCAAATAAAAATATTGTGTCCATCTGACAAGTTGCTATTTCTTGTTTGAAAAACAAAATTCATCTTCCAAAGACAAAATTCATTAAAACCACCTATTGCAGCTTTGCTATTTGGATACATTATATAGCTACGTAAAAATAGCCTGATCCACCTACTCCTTCTCTTTGGCAGTTCATAGTAAATCCCTAGCATTATATTAACCTTATTCTTTTCTCCTTTCATCTTCATCCAACTATCCAAGCACACTGCTTCGTCCTGAACTTCACAGTAGGTATGTGTACATTCTTAATTCAGAGACACTGCTCCCTGTATTTTTTGTTCAGCATGGGCAGGGTTTCACCCTATATTTAAACTAGACTTGAGCACTGTAACTATTTCACATAAATGCTGACATATCCCGAAGCCTCAAAACTCACTTGGATACTTTTTGGAGTAAACAAAAGATGAGCTACTGTAGTGACCTGCAAATTTACCAGCTTAAGAACAATGCAGACTTGATGCATGGGTAAGGAGAAACTGGATGAGTAGGGATCAAAATGTATTATCGTAAAAAGGCAGCATTGTATTAATGTAACAAAATGTAACACAACACAGCCATGCAAGAAAACAGGAAAAATCTATAGTCCTATAATTGTCATGTAAATTAAGATTAATAATAGCAGAAATACTTATCCCATGATCTTCTAATCAACAAATAGTAGATTACAGGGTAATTAGTAGAGATTTTATATATGATCATTATACTCTATATTATACAGTAACTAATTATAGTAGCAATCAGAAGGCATGTTAATAACAAGAGAATCATCTGACAAAAAGCACATAGACTAAAGGTATAGCACATCCATGAATTGTATACATGATCAAACATAATATAATAACATAAATTTAACAAAACTTTTTCGTTAATTTATGAATCTCTCCAAAATGATGAAAAATAGGGCATCTAAGTAACATTTTTAAAAAAGATAGATTATCATCATAGAAGAAGATAATACTAGCAAGTTACTGAATGATCATCTGCATAAGTTTCCACTTCATTTGCAAAAAGACAATTGAAAAAAAAATTGAAACATTAAGCATGGAAACACTGGATATTTGTGATCCCTAACTAATTCCAGTGAGTAATGTATAGGACAATTTCTGTCTTTTCAAATGAGAGCAGATCCCTAAGACCTTAAAAACAAAGTGCTTTACAACAATAAATAAAACTGGGTTTCTATGTTCACACATGGACAGCAATAGTATGATTTTCTGAAGGGGAAGTTATACAGAAAATGTCTCAGATGAAACTTTCAAATACTGAACATTAATGGAACTCAGCCCTTAGTTTAAGAGCCAAATGTGAGCTTACAGTCTTCAATTTAGACAGCAATAAAAACAGTCCTCGGAAGAAATAACCATAAATACAATGGGATCATTATTATGATGGTTATTGTAAAATGATAATTTATTTCCTGAGAAAAAGCAAAAGAATGGGTGTTTCCTGAGTAAGTGAGAACATTTGAACAGGCACTGCTACATCCACCATCTAGCAGTCTGCTTTCTACTGCTATCCAATACAGTAACAATTATCTTTAAAATTGATACAGTCAGTAGAATGGTCATGAAGAGAGATAAAAGGAGGTTCTGGAACAGAGTATGTACTCGGCTAAATGTTCTTAGAAGAATGGAAAAGTTAAATGTGAGTAAAATGGAATAAAATGTGAGAGAAAGAACATCTCATGAGAACTAATATGGAAAGATTTTGGACCATATTCCTGTAGCCGCCTAAACCAGCTTGACTTTTATGTTCTAGTTGTAAATGCTTCACCAACAGGATCAAAAGACTTGTTCTCAAGTGAACAATTTGACATAGCATGCTTCATTCTCATATTAATAAGGACCTGGGAATGTGCTAGAGAAAGCAAAACCAGCCATTTCTGTTTAGCCATATGAAAGAAGCCTCAGAAGTTCTTTCTTAGAAAGAAGTCTCAATTCCATTTATCAATCAGCAATTCTCAAAAACTGTGAAGAGTATTTACAGACATATAACATTTGATCTGTGAAATATTATTCAAGGTAAGAACTGTTTCCAAAACCATAGAATTTACTGATTTTTTTTGAGGACACCAGCAGAGAAAGACTTGGGGGCTGTGGCTGATGAAAAACTGAGCCAGCAGTGTGCACTTGCATCCTGGAAGGCCAACAGTATCCTGGGCTGCATCAAATGAAGGACAGCCAGCAGGGAGAGGGAGGGGATTTTTTCCCTCTATTCTGCCCTCATGAGGCCCCAGCTAGGGCACTGCATCCAGGCCTGGAGACCCCAATACAGGAAGGATGTGGAGCTTTTGGAGAGGGTCCAGAGGAGGGCCACAAGGATGATCCAAGGACTGAAGCACCTCTCCTATGAAGATAAGTTGAAGGAACTGGGCTTGTTCAGCCTGGAAAAGACAAGGCTCTGGAGAAACCTCATTGTGGCTTTCCAATATTTAAAGGGAATTTATAAACATGAGGGAAATCAAGTTTCTACATGGGTAGATAGTGATAGGACAAGGGGGAATTATTTTAAATTAAAAGAAGGGAGATTTAGATTAGATATCAGGGGAAAGTTCTTTACAGAGAGAGTGGTGAGGTGCTGGAACAAGCTGCCAGAGAGGCTGTGGATGCTCTGTCCCTGGAGGTGTTCAAAGGCCAGGTTGGATGAGGCCCTGGGCAATCTGACCTAGTACTGGATCCAGCGGCTCGCAGCCCTGCCTGTAGCATAAGGGTTGGAACCTGATGATCCTTGAGGTCTCTTCCAACCCAAACCATTCTATGATTCTGTGATTCTATCATTCTATACAGTTCTTCCCCTGCAGCACAGAAGACTGGCCCGGTTGGCCCTCTGGGGCATCCAGCATTCTTAAGCAGGTATAGGAATGTTGTGGACCTAGAATTCACAGAGAATAAAAAATGGTTATCGAGTAGTCCGTTTTCTGGAGCTAATGATGCAGAGATAAAAAATAGAGGATTGTCCTCAACCTCAAGAAGATTAGCAAGCCTGAGGCTATTTCTTTTTATTTTGTGCTAATATTTTACACCTCCTCTGTCAAGCTTTTCTCCAGGGCCTTTTGCCAGACAAAGCTTAGCTGTAAAATGATTTCAGGATTTCTGTGAAGAACACAGCAAGGCCAGCAGTGGAAATTGGGAAATGGATACTCTGGACTGCAAGATGCAATTAAAGCAGCAGTCTCTATAATGACATGTATAGCTTATACAACTCATAGTCAGCAAGTTTTTCCTCTCCAGCTGAATTTTTATTTACACATACTCTGCACTATTATTATTTAAAAAACAACAACAACAAGAAAAACATTCCCACACCAAGGCCACCAGTGCAGTGCCCACTAGAGTTGGTGTATTCACCTGGCATAAACTAAAAGCAGCACTGCTTCATTAGCCATCTGTGCACCTGAGTTAAAAAGCCCTAATCAGCTGGGTACTTGCTTGATTGCACTGTCTCTAAAATTTGGAGTGAAGATAAATACTGACTCTGATCTACCTTTCTTTTCTTCCACAATGAAAACAAATTATTTTCCCAACTTTGCTTTTTTTTTTAGGGAAAACCATCTGTAATATTTACTCTGCTCTTACAGAAAAGTTCTGCCAAATGGATTGAAAAAGAAAACAGAACTAAACAAAAAACCATGAGTTCAGCTGATAAAAAAAAAAATATATGAAATAATGATAAAGAAAATCTGATAAATATTTATATTCCTACAAAATAACAACAACAACCACAAAAAACAAAAACCTGAATACTGGAATCAATACATTTTTAAAGACATATACAAGATTGAACTGCTGCTAGAGAATCTGAAATAAATCTAAAACTGCAAATGGCAAGACAGTAGTGAGGAAGAATGAGCAAAATATGCCAGAAACAGTTATATGTTCTACAGAAGTGAAAACTAATGGGACAGAGAACTGTTCATAGGCAACCAAACAACCAAAATAAGCAGAGATTCAAGGAAGACTGTATTTATAAAGGATATAAAATATAGGAAGAATTCACGGAAGTAAACATGCATTTCTGGGAAGAACAAAAGCTAACACAGGCAAATTTAAATGTATTTTTGAGTAGAGCAGGATTTAGTCTTCAAACTTACAGCCATGAAAGACTGCACAGATTTTATAATGTAAATGGTGAGATCCAGTTACAGAAGAAAGGAAAAAAAAAACTGTTAGTAAAAAGAGAGATGTGAAATAATGGAAATAGCATTAAAAAAAAAGTTGAAATTCAGAAAAGATAGGAGCACTTTGAAAATAACTGTTGATGCACTCATACAGGGACCTGTCCAATATTTGTGGCAATATGCCTCAGAGGAAGATAGTAAATAATTAGGAATGATAAAAGGAGGTCAAAATTAGCAGGATCTTGGTTTGAACTTGTCTCTGATGAGAGATTGCAGTAATAAGATTACAACAAAACAAACAGACATTGGAATGTCAATATTTTTTTAACTATGTGAAGATGAATCCTTCCAAATACTTGAGAGGATAAGGCCAAAAAAAAAAAAAAAAGAAAAAAAAAGAAGAAAAAAGACAAGACATATCCGTGTCATAAAAGGTACATAATGCACTACAGGAATACAAAATAAATTTGCAATCAACTTATGGAGTGTATTGTCACAGACTACAATTTAAGAGTCAACTGTGAACGCTGTCCAAAGCATTTTTAAAGTCACTTTAGACAGGATTCACTATCTTTGTGTCTTTTTGACTATTCTCATTAATATTGATGAATCAGATTGTGTCTACAGTGAAATAAACAGTTTCACAAGCAAAGGTAGATAAGAAAAAGTAACATTTTTTTCCAAGAATAATGGTCTCATAAAACAGTTTTGATGATAGCTAGATTCACGACAAAATGTGTTGTGAATCCATTCTGTAGTGAAGCACTGGGGAAAATAGTTTGATAATGGCACATCAGCATTTTGAGTGGGTTTCTTCAGCTGTAGATCCTTCATACATGGGGTCACGCTTATCCTCTCTTCCTGACTGCCTTATTCATGTCATTGCTTTTTGGCAGTACATTCATTTGTGAACAACTATTTCCAAGGATAAAGTACCAGAGGAATAAAATTTCATCAAAAATCTCTGATGAACACCTTAAGAATTCACTGAAAAATGCAGCCACTGCCATCGAACCAGCTTGATACATTAGTTTCACAAAAGCAAAGTCAAATATCCCACTAGTTCTGTGTTTTTGTTGCTTTTTTTTTAATCTTCAATAAAAAATATTGAAGATTAAAATAAGTTTTGTTATTTATATGCATGAGCTTTATTATATATTTTATGAGGGCTACTCTGAAAGTGAAGTCTGCTATTGTAAAGCATTATGTCAGAGGCAGATGGTGGTGGTGTGGCAGTAGCAGTTGAACCTTCCCACCAACATTCCATTACGTTTTGTTTCCATGCAATAGGTGTCAACAGAGGGGCACTGTGACAAAATGCTGTCTGGCATGGAAGTGCGTGTGAAGCAAAAGTGTGGAGCTGAATTTCCACAGTGTGGAAAATGGTCACCTGTTGATATTCATTGACACTTGCTGAACATCAATGGAGACTAAACAGAGGAGACTGAACACTGAGCACAGTGATGCAGTGAGTGGTGTGTTCGAGTAGTGGCAACAGTACTAGTGGGTCACCTGAACTGGTGCATATCTATCTCTACAAGCATGGTACGCAGGCTGTTGTTACTGCTGGCAAAAATGCGTGCATAGTGATGGTGTTTTTGTTGGGAAATAGTGTTTTGTAGCTGAGATTTTGCTCTATCAAAAAGTATTATCATGCTCTTTGTATCTCTTGTAGTTTCCATGGAAATAAATAGAAGGCATTACTTTTGGAGTGACCTTTGTGTATACAGCCCAAGACGATTCCTGTTCACTCAGTGCCACCCAGGTAAGCCAAAAGGCTGGACACCCATGGACAGGAGGAATGGCTTTAAATTAAGAGAAGGAAGTACTTCTTTACTCAGAGGGCAGTGAGTCCCTGGCACAGGCTGCACAGAAAGATTGTGGATGCTCCACAGTCCCTGGAGGTGTTGCAAGACAAGCTGGATGAGGCTCTGAGTAGCTTGATCTGGTAAGTAGCAGCCCTGCCCATGGCAGGAGGCATTGGAACTAGATGGTCTTTGAGGTCCCTTTCAATCTAAGCCATTCTACAATTTCGTAGCAAGAGGTTTCAAGAGGCTCTGGAGCTCATAACATTTTCCCCATTTTAAAATAGCTCCCTTAAACTTACAACTCAGCAGGCTCCACTTCAGAGAAGTTATTCTCCCTTCCTTGAACGATTGGCACAGCTTCCTCAGAAACGCTTTTCAGAACAGCAAACTTTACTACAAGGAGTAACCTTTTCGGGATGTTTGTATAATTGCACTTTTGTTTTCAGATACTAAATGCATAATCATTTCTAATGATAGTTCATGGTGTTTCTACAATATGGAGGGATGCCGTTCTTTAGATAATATTAACATGCATAGATTATTAGCAAATTTCCTAATTCTCTGCCTTAGCAATAGAGATTCAGATGAGTCAATGATGTAACATTTACTAATCTTTTATTTGTGAAATACATTGTAGGTTTCAGATGACAAGAAATGACTTATTTTCAGCAAATGTCTAAAAAGAAGAAAGTAAATTTCTAATATTGTATTCCCTTTGGATAAGTAGTTACACTTCAATGCTTTTACTTCTCTGTGATTTTAAAATTTAGTGTAAAGAAAAAAAGAGAAAAGAAACGAATTGGGTACTGAAGACATACTTGAAAGTGAATTTTCCAGCAAACGTACATCATGAGTGCACCTTTCCCCTCTATCAAATCATTATCCTGTCAGAAATCATCACTGTGGTATTTTATAAAATGTGCTTTTCTGTGTGCTTATTTCATGCTTTTGGATTAGCAGAAAACAATTTCACACCCAGTGAAATTAGTGTTACGTGTAATAAGAACATGTAGTTTCAAGCTTCATTCTGCTGAATCAGCCTGATTTGTTACAAATGCTTCTTACAGAACTTTGTAATTTACTGGTTCAGTGAGATCAAAGGTAATTTCTTCTCTTTTTTCACTGTACTCATATGTCAACTGGAAAAACTGTTTCTATTGTAAGAGTTTCAATATAGTAAAGCATTTACTGTTAAGTACGTGCTTAGTTTTTTTGTTAGTCAACAAAGCACTTAAATATTTATTTCATTTCTACAGATTTCAAATCATAAATAAGTTCAAAATTAAACATACACATATCTGCTTTCATGAAAAAAAGCCAAACTGAGAAATATATTTTGCATTAGCGTTACCCAAAAAAACCCTTCAAACTGTAATCTGATTGCATTAAAATTCATTAAAGATTCTATCCTGCTCAAAATCCCTGAGTATAGCTGGAAACATTGAATTGTCAACCTTTGCAACCTTGCCTAAAGCTTCATGTCAGAAAACTTTAAGCATCAGATTTGTCATATTATGTTCATCTTATCCCCACTGACTTTAAAATAAACTATGCTGTAATTTGACTGATATAAAATATTTAAAATATTGCAAAATAGACACTAGTAATGCTTTTCATTGAGCTGTCTCAGAAATAACATCACTAACTATTCTCATATCCCTTCTCAAATGCCCAAATCATCCTCGTGCTCTTTTTTTTTTTTTCATCAAATATTAATAACAAAATAATTTAGGTAGAACAGAAAACTATGTTCTGATATTATTGACTATTTATAGCAAAAGACCTATCAACAGTCAGATAAAGGTTATTTTGCCCCTCATAGCAGAGTAGAACTGGACACTGAATAAATGTGAAGAAACATTTGATGTCTCCATCTTCCAACTTTGCTTTTCAACTCTCTGATCTGCAAAACCATCATAATATGATTTCCATACCTTAAACTTTTGATTTTCTAACTCCTGAAAACCTGCCTGCATGTCTTTTGCTAAGATCTTCATTCATCTTATCTGACATCCACTGGGGGCATACGCTGGCACAGTAAGGTACTATCTATCAATGACTAAAAAAACAAGATGGTCAGCAGATTGTCCAGCTGATATGGGCTTTTCGACCTAAATAGCATATGCTCATTCAGAAAGAGCTGACTGGAAAACATCTCATCAGGTATTAATGCCCTCAACTTGTATTCTTCTCTTTTAGGGAAGTACTTCACTCTTCATGAGTGTTTCTTTGTGAAATCTCCATATCCGTTTTCTGGCATTTTTTTCTGAATGACAGCAATTTTCTTGTTTTTGATATTCCCGAAGTTCTAGCTGTCAATTTCAGATTCTAAAAAAGAAAAAAAAGAAAAAAAAAAGAAAAAAAGAAAAGAAAAAAAAAAGCTGAATCCAGCTAAGTCACTCCAGAGGAATTTCACAATTCTCCAGTTTATTTTTGAATCCAATTAACATCTGAAGTCTAAAGAAATCAAAGGTAACATAAACTACAGGCAGCACAGATGCCATGAATGCACTGAATTTGGGTATCCATTCTAATGGAGAAGGTATAAAAAATCCTTTCACAGAATCACAGAATTGTAGGGGTTGGAAGGAACCTCCAGAGATCATCAAATCCACAGCCTCCCTGGGCAGCCTGTTCCAGTGCTCTGTCACCCTCACTGTGAAGAAGTTCCTTCGCATATTGGTGTGGAACTTCCTACGCTCCGGTTTATGGCCATTTCCCCTTATCCTGTCCCCAGAGACTGCTGAAAAGAGATTGGCCATGTTTCTGACTCCCGCAGTTAAGATATTAATAAACATTAAAAAGATCCCCTCTCAGTCTTCTTTTCTTCAGGCTGAACAGACCCAGGCCACCCAGCCTTTCCTCACAGAAGTGATGCTCCAGACCCTTTATCGTCCTTGTGGCCCTCTGGACTCTCTCCAGGAGATCCCTATCTTTTTTGTACCAGGGAGCGCAGAACTGGATACAGTACTCCAGGTGAGGCCTGACCAGGGCAGAGTAAAAGGGAAAGATCATCTCCCTTGACCTGCTGGCTACGGTCCTTTTAATGCACCCCCGGATCTTGTTGGCCTTTGTGGCCATGAGAGCACACTGCTGGCTCATTGCCAACCTGTCATCCACAAGGACCCCCAGGTCTTTCTCTGCAGAGCTCCTCTCCAGCAGGTCATATCCCAAACTGTACTGATACTTGCAGTTATTCCTTCCCAGGTACGAGACTCTACACTTGCTTTTGTTAAACCACGTCTGGTTTTTTACTGCCCAGCTCTCCAGTCTGTCCAGGTCTTACTGAATGGCCGCACAGTGTTGTGGTGTGTCAGCCACTCCTCCCAGCTTTGTATCACGGATGTGCTTACTGAGGGTGGATGGTATCCCTCATCAAAGTCGTCAGTGAAGATATTGAACAAGTCTGGACCCAGCACCGACCCCTGGGAAACACCACTAGTCACAATTCTCCAACCAGACACTGCGCCACTGATTACAACCCTCTGAACTCGGCCAGTCAGCCAGTTCTCAACCCACCTCACCGTCCACTCGTCTATCCCACACTTTCTCAGCTTTTTTATCAGGATGTCATGGGAGACAGTATCAAAAGCCTTGCTGAAGTCAAGGTAGACGACATCCACTGCTCTCCCCCCCATCTACCCAGTTGGTGATGCCATCATAGAAGGCTATGAGGTTGGTCGAGCACGATTTTTCCTTGGTATATTGTTCATTTTCTCATAATTACTTTTTCAACTCTGTAACTCTCATTGGGAGATATGAACCTTGTTCTGTGCAAGGAGACTGCCTGACTCTCTGTAAAAGGGTGTGTTAAAACAGAAACAGATAAGAAACCCACAGTATATAAACATTAGGAGAACAACTTTTTATAACATGAAAGCAGCACCACTGATAAAGTGGTTAAGACAGTAAAGTACCTGAAGAATAACAGTCACAAAAAAAAGGAGTAAACAAAGATCAAAACCTTTTCCCTGTCCTACAGGATCTGTATGGTTTCCCTGAATACAGAGGGCTTCTGTGGCACCCAGAGGGAAGAAAAGAAGAAAAATAGAACAGTTCAAAATGAAAGCAATTTAACTATATGAAAAGAACGTATTTCTGAAATAAATACAGAAATACTATTATTACCTTTTCTGTCCTGTCCTCCATCACATGTTCTATTTCTTTCCCTTCCATTTCTAACCAATAGTTTAAAGAGACATTCAGGAACATCTGACAGCAGAACAGTAACAAGAATTAACTACCTGTGGAAAGAAAGGGAGTGCAGATTTATATTAGATACATTCCATAACATATACAAACACATAAAAAAGACAGAAATACTAACGGTGCACAGATGAAAGAAATGTAATGCCAGTCATCACCTTATTCTCCTGTATGCTTTTAAGCATAACAGTATAGTTCACATGAAGCAACACTCTGAGGGACTGCTCTGTCCCCTTCCCAAGGAAGGCTAGACACAGGCATGCAGCATGGTTCAGCGAGGTTCAGGGTGCCAACATCTACCTTGGGAAGCCTTGCTGGATTAGGACTGTGAAGAGACAAACTATGGCTGCAGATGAATCCTCAACCGCTGAGCGCTCTCTCTTGCTTTGTGGTGTGCTGATTAGCTGTCAGCTCCACACTTCAAATGTGAACTTAGTGAAATCTCTGTCAAATTCCTCTCCTTTTCAACATTAGCAGGATTGCTCACTGCATTTATAAAAGACAACAGAAACTTAAAATTTAAAAAAAAAAAAAAAAAAAAAGTGTTATCTGCAGTTCCAGAATAATCTCCCAAGCATTTCTTCTACCACCAGTCTCCTTTACCTGCAAATATACCAACACAGGAAAGAATTCAGAGCCAGGCAGTCCCTCCTGCATCACAGCAATGTCCATGAACAAGTCAAGAGCCATGTGTGGCATTTCAAAGCATTACAAGAACTGCCTATGTTAATGGTGAAGAACAGACTTGTGGTAATGTTTCAAGTGAATTCCAAGTTACAACAACCAAAGTAACTTTAACACAAATTTGTCGTTTATAGGTAGATATCATAGGAAATACAATTAAGCATATATAACATTTTAGAAGTTTACTGAAAATGAGAGACACATCAGAACTAAAGACCCTTTTCTTGTCTTTTGTAGGTGAAGCTCACAAAAACGACTTCTTATTTTACAAATTCATATTATCTACTCATGTTAGTCAACAAAAACAAACAAAAAATGCCAAGTGTAGGTTATATCTGGTGCAAAGCCTATGCCATTACAATTTCCCCATGGCTCTGAGGAGGAGGCAGGTGGATGAAGAAAAAAAAAAATCATGGCAAAAGAGATAAACACGTTGAGAAACTTTCCAGAACACTAGGCATAAGCCTTGAAAAAGTGTATTTCTTAACAATATGATGCTTCTCTGCCTCATGATGGATATGCTCTGATCTCTAGACAGAACTAAACTAAAGCCAGTAGAAAATGCTAACATTTATTTTTCACTGACTTATAGCACGTATTCTATATGATTTTTTTCCTCTACTTCAAGCCACTATGTCATTTATTCTTCTTGGACATGTAGACAATTGCCCTGACAGTGCACCAGTTGAACGTAGTTAACTATCTTCAGAAAGGCTGATAGCTTCAATTTCAGCTGACAGATTTTACATTCAATTAAACAATCCTAATTTCATCTATCTAAAGTTTGTAAAATTGCATCAGTCTAAACCTGGTAAGCAGAATGGCTGTGCACATCTTGGATTTCTAAAAGTCCATGCCCTTAGCTGAGCTATGACCCAGTGATCCACTCCAGATGTCCAGACAAATGATCCATTGCTTTTCAACAAACACAAAGAGTAGAAACAAGATCAGCTCAAAGGCCAGAAATCAGTTGCTAAAGTTAGTACAGGAGTTAGGTAATTAGATATTTTGCAAGATTGATGAGCTACTGGTTGGCCTTTATGCTGCTGAACTCATCTACTATGTTAATATTTTGCCTTGTGCAATTTTCATTGTGTTATGCTTTTGCCATGTTGACTATTTTGCAGATTTTTACTATACAAAAACAAGATACATGTGAAAATTAAATGCACTATGAAGCCCTGGACAGTAAATTATCTTTTGTCAGGAGTGAATGTATGTATGCTTGGAAATAATCTAACGTTTGCTCAAATCTGTAACGATCACATTAACTTGACTTTTCCAAAAAGCCACAATGATTTTTAATTTTTTTTTTTTTTAAGTTCATAGTTCAACGGGCAAGATGCCTGAGTAGAATGCATTTCCATTTTATATTTAAAAACAGATTCTCAGTTCCATCACTTGAATAGTTTTATGCTTTTTGTTATATGCTGCCTGCTGCCATTCATAAAATCACCTAACTATGAATGAAAAACCCAGCTGTAGTCACAAAAACACTGCATCTTGTTGATTAATTCCATTGGTTTTAGTAGAATTTAGGCAATTGTTTGAAATGCATAGAGATTAGGGAGGCACTTAAGAGTATTTTGCTTAATGAATCTACAATGACTCATGTAGTGAAGTTCATGAACTGAAATGTAAACAGAAGACTGAATCACAGCTATATCACTCCGTATTTGTTTGGCAATATATATATTTGACCAGCAGAAAAAGAGTTGGAAAACACCATATAAGTTTTATTTCATACGTAAGATTACAACAATGAATTCTAAGAAATCTAGAAACTATTGCTTCATTTTCAGCAGTGATCAGTTTATAAGAGTATCACCAGAAATATTTTTGAAGGTTTTTGCATCTGTTTTAGCTCATGTTTCTGTAAGGAAAATAACTGACGGTGAAGATAAAGGTATAAATCAGACCAGTTTGCAATGTTTAAATGGTGTGGCATTACAGAATAAATTTAGAGAACTTACATTGTATTACTTTTAATTAAATTAACAAATTACAGAATATGAGAGAACAGATTGAGAAGAGAATATATTACTTTGTGGGAGAAGAGATCAGTTGTGGACAATAAAGGCATGATTACTGTAGCTAGATTCAACTTGTAAAGTCCTTTTCATAATTCCATTCCATTTTTGAAGATAACAGCTTTCATGCATGCAAGAATTTTGCTTTCAAAATAGCAAGATTTGCTTACATTTACCATTCAATAAAAAAAATATGTATTTCATTCGTTAGACTGTAACTGACTTTAAGTGTTAGAGAAGTTAGAGACACAGTGCTTGCCTACTGTCTGGAGCTGCCCTGGATTAAATCTGACTTTGTACTTCCTGATTGAGCTGGGCAGATACATTCAGAACACAAGAAATTCTGATAGCCTAAATGAGGTGCCCATCTCTTTTTCCTGTTTTTTGTTTTTGGCCAACCTCAGTGGCACTGTGAAGTGATTAATTCATCCAGAAGACTGAATCAAGATCCATCTAAATGCCATTCATGGGTAACGCAAACTTCATCTGCAGCTGTGTACATCCACAGAGCATTCAAAGTGCTGAATTTCTTTTTTGAGGGGCCATGGGAGAAATATAAGGACATAGCACAAGAAAGCGGAGGATAAAACTGAAGCAGCTTGATGGAAATGCAGACAGTTTTAAATTCCGCAGAGTTCACCATGTGCCCTAACAGCCTGTGCATGGCAATAATCTGGCTAAAAACCTAGCAACCTTATAAGTAAATGCCCGAACTAATTCCTGAACTGGCTCACCAGGAAGCTGCTGGAACGCCGAGTGCACACACTAGGGTGTGGGTGGGACTCATGATCAGAGAAAGGGAGGAGGACAAAACCCTGACAGCCTGGATTTGGATCGGCTCAGCAAGAACCACACCTTTAAAAGCCTGATGCCAGTGTAAGTTGTGACAAGTGGAGAATCTGACACTAAATCAAAGGAGACACAACAGATTCCCACACCTACTGTCTTTCTCACTTTGATGCCTGTGAATAGAGGGAAATTCTAGTTCTTTTTCCTCACAAAAGCCTTCTTAGTCATGGATATGAGGTGACCAAACAGTTTTTAAAAAAAAGCTGAATTGAAAGATTTAGTCTTTTCATGCAGTAGTTGTATGTGCCTTAGAAATGGCAATATTAGACTGTAGAAGTCCTTTAACTATTATGTCTCATATAGAGAGAAAAAAAAGTTCTGCCATAAAGAGTTCACATCTATCTAACTGAAGACTCCTTGATGAGATGGCTTAGTTCCCTAAGCCAGGCACCAAAAGGTGTGTTTTATTGTTCTGCCTGACAACTAATGTTATGAAGTTCATGTAATGCTTGTCTTGCTATAAAATTTTGATAACGCTCACAATAGCTAATCATTCGTGGAATTCAATGGTTCATATAGTAATCCTTGCAGGACCTTGCCGACATTTGTAAAAACACGCTAGCGCAATATACCATAATTTGTATAAATAAATCTATCTAGTACTACATTTAATTTCTAAGACTTCTGCAGCATTCTATTCTACAGAACAGCAAACTGACAACTTCATCTCACAGGCACCGCAAAAAAGAGACCAACTGTGAAGTAGGGATGTTTAATGTGAAGAATATGTCCTGCAATTGTCTCTGGTAATTTAAGGGAAAGAAGCTGGAATGAGAACTCCTTTCCTACCATTAAGATCAAATCTGCTGGATACTCCATTTGCCGAGTGGCTGCTATAAACAGCATCCTATCCTGTGTATTCGAACACGATGTATTAGTAGGAATACACATAACTACTTATTTGGGGAAAAGAATGAACAAAAAGACATTCAATTCAATAGAACAACAAATGAAGTTGTTCTATTCTGCCTTCCATCTAAAGAAAATATCTCCATCTGCTTTTGAGAGCTTATCCAGCACATTGGTATTTCAGTGTCCCTTATAACATAAAACAGCATTCCTTCAACATGTTTCTAAAAAGGTGACCACAGCTTCATTTGGTGAGGGAAGCAGTTTTGCATATATGTGAGATATGCATTGAGAACGCTTCATGCAAATTTCCTCAGCAAACGTAGGCAAAGCAACATCTAGCTTCCAGACCTCAATCTAGTTTCAGAAGATGGCACAAACTTGCTCAGGACGCACTCCTGAAGCCAGGCATCAGTTCAGCGAGATGCTACAAAAGTGTTGACAGCTGTGGGTTTTGGGTTTTTTTTTTTTTTTTTTTTGTGCTTAAATTCTCATTTGGATTGAGAATCTACATTCATAACCATTTAAACACTTTAAAAAAAATTAAACAATCATATTAAAATACAGGTATGATAGTTGCCTTATGAATCCTTAGATATATTTGCATAATATGTGATTGTTCATTATACAAATGCTCTTATTTCCATACACTGAAGGAACTACTTCAGACGGGCAGCACAATTTCCCCTTCTTTGTCACAGGCAGGGATTTCTTGTACAAAATTCCTGCTTGTTTACTTCACAGAACTTGCCTGATCATGAGCTTCTTTAGCAAAACAAAACAAATGAAAAACACATAGCAGTACTAATTATCTTTACCAGCTATTCTTCTTCCTCAGATCAGTCCCACGCTTTTAGTCACTGTACATAATGTGACAAGAGAAGAAGATGCAAAACTATTTATTAATAATAGCAATCACTGAAGAACTTATTCACTTCCTCCCTGCAGGTTTGGGCAGGTTCTCTTGTTGTAGTTATTTCTTGTTGTAGTTATCTTGCTGAAGTTATTTCACTGTGATGGTGATGGTAAAGATATCCTTTAACAAGATTTGCGAGGAAAATTATGAATTTATGGGGAGGAAAAAGCATGCTTTCAGGTAGGCAAACGCAAACCTGCTTAAACCACAGGAGAGACTCTTTTGTCTGCAGTCATGGAGACATTTAAATGACTGATTCTCTTCAAAGAGAACCACAAAACCGAGAGTCCGGTGCTTAAATCACATCCATTTGTTTGATATGCATACCACAGTGTCTTCTCTAAATGACAGAGCAGTGAGCTCTGTTATGAATTTTTACATAGTCAGGCAGAAAGCCTGAAATCCTTTCCATTAGTTTCCTGAGATCCTTTCCAAAGGTTTCCCAAAAAGGAAAAAATAAAAAGAAAAAAGAAATGGAAAGTAGGTCTGTAGCTTATCACCCACAGAATCACTGTCTGGAAAGCGTGGCTCTGTGTGTAGCAAACATATGTGCGAGAAAGGAAACATGGAGGAACACAATTAACACCTGGAACTTCAAACTCCTTGACAGTTGTGAACTTAGTCTCCCCAAGCTCCTGATCTTATAAAGGAATATAAGCAACTGAACACTTTGCACAATGGAAATGGAAGGAAAAAAAAAAAAAAAAAAAAAAAAAGGCTATCACTCAAAACCACAAGTGTTGAGAGAAAAATAAAATTAAATTAAACCACTAAACCACTGTTCTCTCTTTTTTTTTTTTTAATCTCTTCTAGTAAGGTATTCACTATATTTGGAAAAAAATCATCTGTAATATCTGGTACTTCTAGGAAAAAATATAATAGAGCTAATGCCTTGTGTGAGCACCTACAAGATAAAGGAATGGAAACATAAGATATGAAACTCAGCTTTATTCTAGAAGAAACTGGCTGAAGGCATCCTCCGCACCTGAGAAAAAGTGAAAAAGTACTGTGAAAATTGAAATGAGTACTGTGCATTACCTATAAGGGAAAATTGAAGATTATATGAGAAATACCTGTGAGCAAAAGTTCACATATTAAGTTGAAATAGCGGCAGAAGCGACAGACAAAAGAAGAACAAGTCTGCAGACCTTCCTACAAAGTGCAGCCAAATTGGGCAAGAAACTAAGCTTCATATCTGCTACTGTTACCCAGTGGCAGCTCCTGTAATTCATGAAGTTACGAGTTTTGATTCTCAGTCTTTTTTAATTTAGAAATAATGGCATTTTATTTCCCTGAAATATTATATTACTCTGCAGCTGCAAGATAGATTCTAAGTAGGTTGTACAGAGGTGGTAAAGCACAATAATAATATGTTGACATTCAATATAAACATTGCAATTAGATTGCTACAACTACAGCTAGCAAATGCTTTGGATACCAGGCTAGCAAAGCAGTAAGCACAAGGTGTTTCGTCATAAGAAAATGGACACTGAATTCAGTGGAGCTAACACTGTTTACAGACCTCACTGAATTGCAGCCTTTTTGAATCGGTCTCACCATATAAGCTATTTGACAAGCCACAAACCATTAAGGTATAGAAGGAAATTTTAAAAGAAGTTTAAAAAGCTTGAATGCAAGAAATTTAATCACTAAAATTCATATCATAAACAGGAATATGACTTGAAATATACCTTCTGTATAGTATTTTCTATCCTCTTTAATGTCTGAGCAGTGAATGATTTCTCTGTTTTCAGGACAAAATTGGTTTCAGAAAGATCATCTTGGGCAGACTGCATTTAGGGTACGCTTTATTTTTTCTACAAAGTTATATTTGTATGCATATTCTAATTTCTTCAGCATATCAATATTTATTTTTTCAAGCTTTTATCTTAAACAGTATGTTTCCATTCTTGCTTAGAGAGGCTTGTTGGCTTGTTCAGCTTTTGACCAAACTAAATTTACAATCCACCAGAACATTTATAATTTGCAATTTAAGGAATCTTTCACAGAATCATAGAATATCCCAAGTTGGGAGGGATCCATAAGGGTCATCGAGTCCAACTCCTGAAACACATCTATCCTATCTTTGAAATATTCCATTCAAGGCACGAGTCACGCTAATTTTTTTTGTACACAAAACTTATGATACATAATGCAAAATGAAATAAAATAGTAAATAGAAAAGTAACACATTTCAAAAAGCGCAGTAAGGAAATTTGAAATTTTATAGCAAAAATTATGTCATCCTCCTTGACTAATGATTCATTTCACAGGCTGGCAGGAAGCAGGGATGATCTAGCATTTTTCCAAATTAGTCATAACCCCCACACCAACAAGCCAAAAGATAAAAATAGATAATACATGCTGTGAGCGTCACAACTATGAACAAGACCACAGGGATCTTTTAAAATTCAAGAGACAGATACATAAGTTTGTAATTTGAATCATAGAATAGAATCATACAATTGCTTAGGTTGGAGGGCTCTTAAAGACTATCTAGTTCCAACTACACTGCCATGAGCAGGTTTGCCAGCCACCTCTTGTGCCAGCATCTCAACACCCTGTGTGTAAAAAACTTCTTCTTAACACCTAACCCAAATCCCCCCTCTTTTCATTCAAAGCCATTCCCCCTTGTCCTATCAGACCGTGTAAAAATCCATCCCCTCCTGACTGCAAGCTCCCTTCAAGTAATGGAACGCCGCAATAAGGTCTCCCTGGAGCCTTCTCTTCTCGAATTATAACAATTTCCATTCTGATACTCATTTTTGTATGCACACATACTTATTTCTAATTATCATTGAATGCTCTCCACACCAAAGTCAGTAGACCATGCATTTGCATGCAATACAAAGGAAATGCGAAATGCCACTTCCGTAATCTTACACTCAGCCTTACACACATCCACTCACTGGAGCGAGGGCTAGGAGTTGTAACCAGTGTAGAACTGGGCCAGAACAAGGCATGGAAAAAATTAGGAATTCCTCCCCGGTTTTGACATGACCTCTTCCCAGTGACTTGGCTCACACACCAATTTTCCCTGGCTTTCAGTATAATCATCAACAGCTCCTCGGCCAGAGCTACTCAATGCTGCGTGAGGGGCCTTTCTAGCCAGCTCAGCTCAGCCCATCACCTCATGGAACTCTGGTGCTGTCTGCAGTCAGACATCTAGAGCCAGTTGAAAACAGAGGCTTCAATCACGCGTAGCTTTCTGACATGCCTGCGTGGGGAGTGCTTGAGGGTCTCTGGCGCGCTCAGGTCTGGCAAAGCCTTCCCGGAGCCGACAGCTCGAAGGCAGGTGGGCCAGGAAACCGCCCTGCCATCCGCAGCGGGCACTGCCGCAGCTCTCAAACTTTTTGAGAGAACGAGGAGGGATAAGAGACGACAACAACTCTGAAGGGGCTCCTGGGACCTCTCGGGGCGGCAGCAGCGCCACTCTAATCGGGAGAGACCGAGCGCAGAGCGCCGGAGTTCCGCGACACCCAGCCGGGCGACGCCTCCCCGGAGCCGCGCCCGCAGCGAGGGCAGAGCTCCGCGCTCCCGCCGAGCGCCGGGACCGCGCCTGCCCCCGCCCCGCCACCCTCTGCGGGCCCGTGCCGCAGCGGCGGCGGGCAGACCCCGCCCCTCTGCCCGGCGTGTCGCGCGGCGCGGCTCGGCACGGCGCGGCACAGCACGGCGTAGCCAGGCTCGGCCCGCCCGGGCTCTCCCTCGCCATTGTCTGCCTGCGCGGCTGTTCCTGCTGTGGGTGGCGGGCGTGCGCGGCGGCTCGTGATGCTGAAGGGCTCCGCGTCCCCTCCGAGGCACTGGCAGCGGGCGCGGGCTCGAGCTTCGGGGCGCAGCCACCCCGCCGCCTGCTGAAAACTGAAACTTTGCGTCCCCGCCGCTCCCTCTCGTCCGCCTCCGCCCCGCCGCCCTCCATGCGCTGAGCGGCCCCATGGACGCCTTCAGCGCCGCCAAGGCCAAAATGGGGGCGAAGAGCGGCGGCGAGGCGGCGGCGGCGGCGGGATTGGCCGCTCCTCAGCCCGCCGCCACGGCCCCCAGCCCCGCTGGCCCCGGCTCGCCCTCGGCGCCCGAGCCCGCCGCCTACAAGCTGGAGGACCTGGAGACGCTGGCCACCGTGGGTGAGTACGGAGGCGGCGGGAGCGGGAAGGAACAAAGAGCCGCCCAGGTGCTCCCGGCGGGCGCGGCCTCCGCTCCGTCCCCTTCCCGTTGTCGCCGCGTTCCCCCTTTCTGCCCGCAGCCGTGCGCTCAGCGCTCGCTCTGAGGTGGCGCGGCGGGAGTTTGGGCCGTTAACGGACGACAGGTGCCGCTGGGGCAGCACCCTCATCACACACGCACACGCGTTGTGCCGCCCGGCATTGTGGTATATGGGCAGCGCGGGCGCGTTGGGCGCGAGGTGCGATTCGGCTCTGCAGCCGAGGAGCGCTACGCCCGGCTCGGCTGTGTGCGGGCAGCGCGGCCGCCCTCCGGTACAGAGCTGCTTCGGCTGGCTTAGCTGCATTTGGGTGCATCGTGATAGAAATTCATCATTCAAATGCAGTCGTAGGACCGGTGAGAGATCAGACAAGTTAGCTGAACGCGTTTAAGTGTATTTCAAAGCCCCAGCATTCTGCTGGCCTGAATGCTGATGCGGAGGTGTTTTGCCTAGAGCTGAATGTTGGTGAAAGGCAGTGTTACATCCCACATCTGCCACACTCCTGTGATCAGCAGCGCTGAGGTGTAAATGCGCACACTTAGTAACCTGACACATCCACCATCAGTGGTGATATGTTCGTATCAGTGTAACATCTGCCTGCTGTACACATACAGCTGATTTTGTGCGTCCTTTGAACATCTGAAGGTTCAATGGTACAGAAGTTGGATGTTTTTCGTTAGAGATCTCTGGAGGGATTTTGGATAGATTTATTCTAGCAACTACTTCAGATACTACTAAGCTCTCTTCAGTCAGTGAAGTGGATTGAAATCCTTTCGTAGTGCAATTCGTGGTTTGAAAAGGTCTTTAAAAATGGAGTTGAAAAGGCCTGGGAGCATGGTGATTGGTGAAGACAACACTACCTTCTCTTGAAGTATGTTGTTTTATGAGATAATATTTCCACGTTGAAATGTCAACAGGCGTTTTATTGAGACTTTAATTGAGATTCCTAAGAGTCTGCCAGAAAGGTTTGTGATGCTGTCCCTCTGCCAGGAGTGGTTCGTCTCGTTTGTTACATCATAGCTGGTTGCTGTGGACACAGTTGTCATCACCAAGGATTATGACTTCATGTGGTGCACAGTCTGTGGGAAAACAGTGATTCTTAAAGAATGCAGTAGTCACAGAAATGTTGCTGAGGCCAATGAAGAAATTTACATTGATTGCTCCAAAAGTAATGCCTCCTATTTGTTTCCAAGGAAGCTGCAACAGACATGAAGAGCAGAAAAACACTGTTTAATAGAGCAAATTCTCAGCTACAAAACACTATTTTTTTAACACGGTCCCCACCTTTAGCTATGCATTTCTGCCAGCAGTGAGCAAGAGCCTGCATAGTGATCTCATAAAAATCTGCACCAGCAGTGGTAACCTACTGTCGTCCCTGCTGAAATGCACCACCCATTGCCTCACTGTGCTTGCATCCACTGTTTGGTCTCCATAAACATTCAGCAAGCATTGAGGAATGTCAGTGGATGCCATTTTTTCCACATGGAGAAATCCAGTTCCACACCTTTGCTTCGCACGCACTTCTATGTCAGACGCCATTTGGACAGACTGCCCCTCTGCTGCCATCTGTTGTGCGACAGCAAGATGTAACAGGATCTTAGTAGGAAGGTTCAACCTCTGCTCCCCTAGCACCAACATCCGCCTCCGATGTTGTGGGCCAGCATAATAAAATAAAAGACATTACTTTCAGAGCACAGAAATAATCTTGATGATGGTTTTAAACAGCATAACTTGTTAGGGTGTTCTTTAAAGTGCTCCTAAGAGTTTAAGAAAGAGGAAAGTTTATTTCAATAAAGAGAAACTGCTTGATGTAAAGACGCAGAAGGAAAAAAATGTAAAAAAGAAGCAGGCAGCTACTTCTGATAACACTAGCAATACTGAAAGAACGCTCTATCTGCTCTCTTTTCTTTTTCTTTTATTTTTTTTCCCCTCTTCATATTTTTGTAACTCTCTGTCTGAGTAGATGAGTATTTGCATCTTTTCTGGACTTTGGCATTTGTTGGTGGAGAAAAAGACGTAAGATGTGATGTCTTATGTCACAGATGTATGCATGAGGTCTTATCTCAAACAAGAAGCTGAGCCTGTCTATTTTCAGCTGATTTTGAAGTAGATTTAAGAGATGTCTGCATTCCTCGTTAAAAGGCTGTGAGAAGGGAAGGGACCTCGCTTCTGACCAGGAAGCAATTGGCAGCCTCAAAGTGATACTGAAAGTGAACACAACTGTACCAGCCTCCAAGTGGCAGAGTTTGTAAACTTGAAGATGTGGTGCCCTCCTGAAATGGTGCAGTGCTGCTGAGGTATGGGCCAGCAGCTCTGTATGTGCCTATTGACATGCTGCCCTGCATCCTGCAGCTCAATGTGCTGCAAGCTATCAAAGGTGTATTGCAGCTTGAGAAACATGTTTTTGCTTGGCTTAAAGTTTTGTTGTTTTTTTTTTGTTGTTGTTGTTTTATAAGTTAAATATAGTTCAGGTTTATATCACATACACTGAAAGAGTGTATCTACTTTTTGTTCATGGTTAACTTAGTATTACCCTAAACTCCTTTTATTTGATCTCCTTGCAGAAGTGCAAGAGATGAATGTGCTGTCATCGGTTTCGTTACAACAGCCTTATGTGCAGCATGACTGCTGTGAGAAGAGCAGCCACTGTCTTTAGACTGGGTGCTCAAAAGCTGTTTGTGCTCTGAGATATTTGGAGATAGCTATGGCATTAAAGGGGACACCCAGAAATTACAGGACGGGAAGTTCCAGTATCTTCCCTTCTAGGATCGCTGTTGCTTGTAGATATACTCAGGGCTAGAAGGGCAGCCTTGGAAACTATCTGCAGGCAAGCGGTAGTCTGGAGGTAAGCTCTGTGCTCCTACTGCTGTGTGTGAGTAGGATGTAAGCTAAATAAATTACATTACTGTCAGTGTGGTCATCCTTGGGATTGGGCATCTCCTCTTGGAGGATGGAATGAAGTTCTTAATAAAAACAAAAAGTGGTTGGAAGTGGTACTTGCTTTGAAGGCAGCAGCTGCTGGCTTTAATATCCTCTAGGCTGAGAGGATTACAGTCTTTGCTAATGTGAGCACTGCAGTGCAAGCTAGCTTAGAACTGCTGCTCTCTGACTTCTGTTGGAAGTTAGGCCTGGTTTAGCAAAGAACACCTTATGAAGGAAGAAAGAGAGCAAAAAGAGTAAGCATAGTTTTGCACAGTGATAGGTGGGGGGCATTTATCTCTCCCTAAACATCCCTGGGCTTTGATATTTGTAGGCTCCCTGATAAAACATTGAGAGCAGAGACTAGTGTATGCTTTTTGGGTACTACTCTGAAACTTGGTTAGTAAAGTAGTTGCAAGTTTGGAGCAGGCACCAGGAGTGCGGTGCAGACTGGTTTCTGGCACTAAGAACAGGAAGAATATTTCTTTAAGGTTACTTCCTGAGAGGTTGAAGTTGTGGCTTTGAGTTTTTCAGGTACATGGTTGTTTTGTTGTTTGTTTTTTTTGTTTTACTACCCGTCTTATCTAAGAAGGTACATGCTCTGTCTTTGGGGCTAATGAAGGTGCCTTTTTTCCACTTTTGTTTTTGAATTGATTTCTTTTTCAGTGGAAGTTAAGCCACGTGTGTTTGCTTAGTATGTTCAGAAACTGCTGCTCAGACTGGAATAAAATATTTGTGAATCAGTTGAGCTTAAATGATAGATACTCATCTGTACCAAGGCTATGGTAGTACTATGCTGGATAGAAGCAAAAATGTAGATGTCATAGCTACATTCACTGAAAGTTAATAGCTAAAAGTTCATGGCCCAGCCGTGCCTGAGTTATTAGTTTCAAAACATTTGTAGGTCTGGTGAAAGAGAGAGACCGTGAACAGTAAGTGAATCATCCATGGCTTTGCTGAGCTTCTAACAAGGGCACCCTTCCTGTTCCAGGTGCTGGTGTCTGCAGCTGGACACCTTACGCATACTCTGCAGATGCTACATTTTTTAGTTATGTCATAATGAAGAAATAGTGTAGATAAACTAGAGTAATAGGTACAAGTGAAAGAAATTTAGAAGCTATTTCTTTACTTTTGGGTAAGTGAAAGCAAGAGAAGAAGTGTTATGTTCCCAAATTAAACGTAGGTTAGTGCAGGAGTAGCAGGCAGCTTTGGATAGAGGAGGGTGACAAACTTGCTCCTGCCCTCTCTCCTCTGATATAAGTTTCCTGCCCATTTTTTGAAGTGCAGTGAATTCCATAGCATACATTTTGAATGTAAATCAGGTTTTGTAAATCTATTAAATTGATTGAAATATTTTAATAGTAACATATTCATTTGAAAAGATTCTTTTAAGCAGCTGTTCCCATGATGTGCTTTAAATGAAGCAAATGCAGAATAAAAAATTGGGCAAACCAGTATTGCAATTTTTCTGAGCATGGGAAAATTTTAAAAAGTACATGGGAAAAGTGAGAAGCAACATATTTTTAAATACTTAATTTCAGTGAGTTCACAGACAAAATATGTTAGCCAAATCTATTTTAAATGACATTATACCATAGGGACAGTAGGTATAGAACTGCCGTCTAATCCTGTGAGAAGAACCTGCTTGTGTATAGGATGTTACAGGACTATTCTCCTTCTCTGTAGTCTAAATGACAACTTCCACACAAGGATAAAGTTTTTCTTACACCTCTTCTGTTTCTGACTAATCCTTAGTTTTGGTTTTGCTGCTGAGGGCAGCTGTTTTGAATACTATTCAGGGAGGTGTGGGAACGTTTTTTTTCTGTTTTGTCACCTTTACTTGATACTGCAATGATAAAAAATAATCACCAATTTTACTTGGCAATGTCCTTAAATACCACAAGTTTTGAAAGAAAACACGGTCTGAATGTTGTGACTGTAATGGTGACCTGAATTCACTGTTGCATTTGTACATCCTTGAGACTTTAGTCATCTAGCTAAATTACTTGGATTTTATTTTCACTCTTCTGTGGAATGTCTTGCTTCATTTTTCCCTTCCACAACATCATACTTGTCAAAAAATAAACCTTTAGTACTGTTTTAGCTGATCTGGAATGGGAATGACCAGGTGTGACTCAGCTTTCTTCTGTTGCTTGTTTGAGCACTGTGATAGTTATTGTGGAATCAGCAGCAACAGGTCCTTTTGCATAAGTTTATTGTTCTTATTTTAGTCTGGAAAAAACGATTTGAAACAAGTACTTTATGTCTTTCAAAAAGGAAGGTCAGAGAAGGAAAAGTATATGAAAGAAGTCTGAGCATGTGAAATCTGAAAGTTCACATTTCTGCTTTTCTGTCTTTCAGTTTTAAAGTCAGTGAGGAAGTAAATGGCTTACTTAGTGTTTGCCTGTCACCTATTAGATCTACAGCTACATTTTGGTATGTAGTTAACTGCAGAAAGAAATTTGAGATTCTTTCTCTGATGTTGAGAACTTAGTACATTTTAGAATAGGCTTTGACTCTCAGATATACTTCTTGCAGATAAATAACCTACTAAGTCCTGTAAGTAGCTCAGAGAGCCACAGAAGTACCTGCTGTGATGCAAATCATCTGGAATCAAACTAGTTCTGATATTTCAGAAATAAGAAGCATTCAAAACTCATCTCCCACAAAATCATGAGCAACTAACACCACACACCTTCTCCACAGAAAGTCTCTGCTTAAACAAAACTAATGTTCTAAGTGAAGATATTGTTGAAAAATTCTACCATCGAAAGTATTGTGTATCAACCCAAGCTTGACAAGATAGAAAATGTGAACACAAATAGAGATTCTGTTTATTTATTTACGTACTTAGATTTGAAATATGAACTTTGTTGGCAAAATACTGCTTGATTCAGCTTTTCTGTGCTTAGATTCCTGAGTTTGCCCATCTGGGCTTTTTGTGGTGGACAGCAATAGTAACCATTTATATATTCAAGAGGTAAGTATAGAAAGTAAGAAAAGGGTGGAGTTTATGTGCTGCTTCTGTTTATTGTGAAGAGTGTAGACACGCAGACAAATTCACAGAATGAGTTTTCCTGAAGTGGGAGATAGGAACTTCTTGTTTACCTTGCAAGGACTTGTCTGGGCATAAGCTGTGCTTAACTAAATTAGTTTAGGTTAAACAGTATAACTCCCTTACTGTTGATACTTCCTAATGTAAAACATGTTTAGTGTTAGCTTAAGGAGTAGTTTAATACATTGCCTTGGTAAAGCATAATATATATCTTTCCATTCTGCAAAATTTTGGTGCTGTTTCAGCAACTTCGGTGAGTTGGTAAGTAAAATTTTGCTGGGTGCTACATTTTGTGTGCATCTGGGATATTCTTGTGATAGGGGATGGCACATTTCTTTTAAAGCTCTTCTTCCACATAGAGACTGTAGATGTATGACTGCTGAGGAAGTTTGCCAGGAAGACAGGTAAATTGTGAAAGTAGTTAATAAAACAGTATATTGGAATGTGAGTGAAATGTTACAGGACAAAAATACTTTCAAAAAATTTGGGTCATCCCATTGTTCCCTTTCTTTGGATTTCTGTAGTCTTGCTTTGTTAATATTTGTAAGAGAAATGTTCAAATCTTTGCCTGTTGCATTATGTTTATTGTTTTACTTTGGATAGCTACAATATACTTGAAGGGTTTTGAATTAATTTCAGTTGCGATGGTAAGACTAAGCTGGCAAATTCAAGACTTCCTTCTGAAGTGTTTCCAGGGGACGATGCTTGAGATGATGTTACTTCTGAAGCAGTGAATGTTCCCAGCCTCCTTCTAAAGCCTGAAAGGGTGTAAAATAGAAACAGGATTTCTGTGAGCAGTTTTGCCCAACTCCCTCTGGTAATCTCAAAAGATACAATTTCTGAGCCTAATACTGTTTTATCATTTTGGAAAGCTTATTTTAACAGGAATGAAACGTCTTGTTCTACTCTGAAGAACATTCTGAATATGCTAAAACGGCAGTTTTGTGGGGATTAACTTAAGCTCCCTTCTTGTTTTTATGCAGTTTAAGGGCCCCAGTCTTAGTGAACTCTGAATAATTTGTGTTTACAATTCAATTTAAGCAGTTTAACTATATCCACATAAATGTCTAAGCTCTTTCACTGAAAGGCAGAAGGATGGCTGAAGCGGGGGAAAATATTGCTGGAGCCTGAAATCCTTACATACTCATTTTATTCTGAATATGCTCTTCTGAACTTACCTATAGTGTACATACAGTATACTATTAGAGTTCTCTTTTATAGGCATACCTAAACTGATTTTAACTGCTTGCCTCACTAGCAATACAACTATGCTAAACTGCTTGTGCTTTTCTGATAATAAAGTAAGCTTGCCTAAGTTTGAGCTTATTCTAAAGGATCATATTAAAATGCATATACTGCATTTTAGAGGTAGTTTGAAGATGTTTACAGAGTTGCTTTTCAAATTATATGTAAATAAAGTCTAAAATTTGTTTTTGGTGAATTCTGACAGCTACTCCATCTAGTCCTCAGTTGTGGTGATCTGTGGCATCTGTTCCTGAAGGCTTCCTGCTCAGTTGCTTTTTTCCTTCACTCCCATCCCAGCTGGGAGAATTTGATAGCCTGACTTTTAATTGATGAACGCTAAGTTTTGTGTAAATTTGTTGTGATTTTTTCTGGGGAATCAGTTGGTTTGCTTCAATACGCTTCACCTGAGGCAAATTGCTAGAAAAACGTTAAAAATAATGCAGGAAACATTGTTTCTAGATGTATCTCAACTATGAGATAGAACATATTTATGTCTGTTATCAATGGCAACAAAATGTTACACTTGGCTCTGGGGTTGACTATTGCTGGATCATTAGCACTGATCTTTACATTCTTCTTTGTGACCCCATAATGCATTGGAAAGCACAGCAGTGACAGCAGAGAAGCTGGATCCTAGGCTGCAGGAAGTGAGGATTTGCTCAGATGCAACAGCTGTGGGCACAGAAACAAAGGAAACAAACTGCTTACCTTCAGAAGGGCTCAAGGAAGCAGGGATCTCTAGCAAGATACTTTTACCTCCACTGCCAACCCTTAAATGAGGTCTTAAATCGGATCTTGGCTCCACCCCTGCTGGTTACTCAGGTATTGCATGCACCTGAGCTCCCCTGGGCTGGCCCTGCTTTCACACCAGGTGTTCAGTTAATGGTTCAATCCATGCCTTTGCGTTTCCACTACAGACCCTCACTTTATTGTTCTGTTGGGGAGCAGGAAAGTCCAACTACATCTCTGAGCTAATTTAAATACTTTGTGAAATATCCAGTTTTCTGGTCTTTAGATTCTACTTACTGTTCATTTAACACAAAAATAAAAGAAGATAGGTTATATGGTTTTATTTGGTTCACAAGGTGTGTTGTAGCCATTACACCAACAGGTTGCAGAGTCTAAATGTAAAAATTGTATGTAGAACCTTCTTTGCACTTTGTGTCTTTTCTGGATATTCAGTGTGAAGGTCACCTGTAGCTTTCTTTATCAGCTTATGAAACTTCTAAATATAAGTGCATATATAGTTAAATTTATATAAAATTATGAAACAAGCTCTGTAATCCTGTAGTTTGATGTAGAAAGGATGAGAATATGGGAAAGTCTTCTTGCTTTGTGTGAGTGTAGTTACATAGGACTTCCTAGTTGGTTATGTCTTAACATTTTGTAATTCTTTATTTATACAAAGCATTAACACAATATCTGCAGCATGCCACTGTGCTTACTTAATGTATTTTTAACTTTCTTCAAGGCTGGATTCTGCTCTGATTTTTCTTAAAGGTCACATTAACTTTATTCGATTACTGTGCAGCTTGCAATAGTTCAGGAGGTATAATCTATGTATTCATTGGCCTACTTTGGAAAAGCGACCTTAGGCAGAAGAGCTGTGTCGCTTAAGTTGCTGCTTGTGATTTATACTTGTATTTGTTTTTCATGTGTACACCTCACATTGTCCTATTTGTGCATTTGAAAAAACACTAAAGCTATTAAAGCGATATATTTTTTACTTGGGAAATAAAAGAGGAAAATGTGGTACTACTAAGTTTTTTCTTTTGTTCTGTTTATTTTTTTATTTTTTATATGGTACTTTCAAAGGAGGTAACACTTCGTTACAAAATCATCAAAAGTGCCCATTTTGAGTCCCCACTGCAGTAATTGAGTTTTGGAGTAGTTGCTGGTTATGACATGCCTTCTTATACAGAACTCTTGGCATTTGCTTAAATGTTGTTCTGATTGTATTTGGGACTGAGCAATCTGAAATATTTGTGGTAATGACACAGCCATTACTAGAAAAGGTTCAGGTTGCTCCCTGGATTAAAGCAAAATATCTGGTTTGTGTTCCTTTTCATGTCTTTCATGTAGTACTCCAGTCAGTAAATTGAATGCTTCAGGATAGTTTAGGGAGATAGACTCTTCAAAAAACAGGCTGAACTGGGTGTAAGATTTTTACCTTGCTAATCTACTAATTAGGATGAACTGTAATTAGTTACATGGATGGCAGCTTTACAAATTAAGACTTCTGGATGCTGTCTGTATTTATGTAAAACCTGTCAGTACTGTAATAGCAGACTCTAGTCACCTCCCCCAAAATTGATGACAGACTTCTAACCTCAGCCCCTTCCCTCCAGCTTGGTGTTGGCTCCTTGTAGCTCCTTGTGTGCAACAGATGATAGCCTGTTCTAATTTTACAGAGCCTGCCAGAAATAACTTCAGAGTATGCATTTTAAAATTTAAGATTGTTTTCAGGAAGATTAATGGGTTACTCCTTTGTCCCTGGGGAACTTAACAAACAATGAGGACAGCTGCTGGTCAGCTGGGATTCTAAACTGGGATTCTTGTCATCTCTTTCATGAAAACATGTCAGGTTGCATTTCAGCATCCTGAATTTGTGTTCTGATGCTACTAAACTCTTCTTCATTTTTTGTGAATTTCAAAGGCTTCTGAAGAGTTCTGCCGTATGTTGTTGTCACACTCAGAAGTGGTAGATGTAGAAGTTACACTGAATCAACAACATTGCTCTTCCTTGCTTTTTTTTTTTTAGTTACCAGCATACTTTAAGCCACTTAAAATAAAATAAATTAGCAACCGTAACTGCAAAATTTTCTCATTCTTGAATATCTCTTCTAGCAATTTTACCGTGAGTAGTAGTGATTCCTTCAATCTCTTTCTTGAAATTTTTCCTCTTACTGTTAGGTTTTGTTACTTCCTTGTTCAGCTGGGAAGAAGCTTTGTGAGGCTCACAAGACCCACAAGACAACCATTAGAGGCAAAGCAAAGTAATTGGAATTATAAAGAAGCTGAACAAAGGAACAACACCAAGGTTAATGCAAAATATTTTAAACGAAATGAAAATATATTTCTTCTGGGGGGAAAAAAGTACTTAATTTTTTTGAATGTCTTTTGTATACATTCTGTCTTTCATCAGTGGAAGAGTAGAAACAAATTGGGGCGTATCCATTTTTGACACATTAAAACCAATGAAAGCTTTCCCTATTATATTTTAAGCACTCATAAAATAAACTTGGCAACTCTGTCATTGATAGCGGGTTGGAGCTCCATGATCTTGAAGGTCCCTTCGACTGTAAGCTATTCTGTGATATTGTTAAACTATATCTTTGTTCTAAATGTCTAAGTGGAAAGAGTTCCTAGAGTTGTTTCAACTCTTGTTGTCTCTAATGCTTAAGGTAAAAGATTATTTTGTTGGAGGTGGCGATGACTGCTTTCAGTGCTGCTTATTTATTTGGTAGGTAGGCCTACTGTTTTCAGTGCTCCTATGGCAGTCAGTTGTGATTTAGGCAGTGTGCAGCATTGCTGCTTGATTTGAGGTAATCCTGGGAAAACAGTGCTTTCAAAACATGTGGAAAGACAGTTTGAGTGGATCTTGTGCATTTTGTGGAGTAGCAATATTGCAGTGTCTGAAATCTGAAAGCAATTTTGAAATTCTCTTCCATGCACACAAAAATAGTGTAGTGTGATGTAATTTTGCAAGCAGGAGTTGAGCATGAGATATACAGGTGGCTAGATTGTAATTCCATAAATGCTCGACTTGAGTGACATCAATGTTGAATTGAGGAACAGGCTTTCAAAATCCTGTTTATCAAGTTGTTTTTTTTTTTTTTTTAATATTCTTTCAGTATGAAATATATATGAATTATACTGCAGGTGATGTGACTTATTAGTGAATGCTTTATTTGTTGAGAGGAGACTGATTTATATGATAGTATTAAGTAGAGAAATGATATTGTGAAGTGGGAATCTAGGAAGCTGATTGGCTGTGTTTCTAATTAGCCAGTTCCTCATCAACCTTGGTTTTTTTCAGGTAAACTTCAGGTCTTTAGGTAAACACATCCAGCTTTAAAGCAGGAACTGGTTGCATGTCCTTGATCTTAGAGTATGCCTATTTCACCTTGCTTTTAAGAATTTCCTAGGACACATTCCTCAGTGATAAAGCCTGCTATATAAATAATTTTGAGTCTTGATCTTAAGTGTTTACTTGCAAGTGAAGTGCTTTGAAATTATATGTGTGGAGACAATGATTCATTCCTCTATATAATTTTAAATAACTATTTTAAAATTTGTTGACTTTTTTGTCTAGTTGTTATTTATATTTTAATAGAGGCCCCTTAGTGAAAAGAGAACTACAACTACTGAAGTGAATGGATAGTTAGAGAAGGCTGGGAGGCAGAAAGAGTGTTGAATGCTTAGATGGAGCTATACTTTTGTCTGAGAACGTTGTGGTAGTGAATTCATTGATATCCTGAAGTTGGGCACTCCTACCTATAATGTTGCCAGTTTATAAAATACACTGAAAAACTTCTCTTTTATCTTCACATGTTTTGGCATTTAAAGTATTTGTAGGAGGGATAAATGTTTTTGCTTGCAGTAGATAATCCTAGGCTAGTTGCAGTTTCTAGCTTAATTGTTTTTTATTTTTGATAGAGACACTCCAAACAGTGTTGAGAACAAACAGAACTGTTACCTGGGCTCCCTTGTTTCTTCAAAATACAGTGTTTGAAATGAATTAAACAATGATTTCAGTAATGGAGAAGGGAAAAAAGCATAGAGGTGCTGGAACATTTGAGGGGGATGTCAGAAGAGCAGAGGTTTTTAAGAAACAACAACTAATGTTTGTTTTCATTTGGAGATCCTTCTGTAGCATAGTTGCTTGGTTGTATAAGCGAGTCAGATCCTTTTCTGTGCAGACTTCTGAATAATTCATTATGCAGTACATATCCAATTTTATATAGCAAGGAATGTTTAAAACTTGACTAAAAATAACAGTATAGAGAAAATAGGGACTCTTTAAGCAGTGATGCTACTTAGTAGGATTACCTCAGGTACACAAACAACTGATAACTTTTAATTTTCGTATCAAGAATGAAGATATTAGTAATTTGTGCAGCTTTATTCTCAGCTTCATGAGTACTTCATTTTGGATAGTGCAATGCCGGTTTAACATCAGTGGTGCAGGAGGACCTGTTACTGTGAAATAATAATTTCTTCAGTCTCTGTCGTATCTTTGAGACTGTTGGTTTTCCACAGTATTGTGAAATGGTGGTGACATTCCTAAGAAGAGTGTTTTGTAGCTGAGAATCTGCTCTACCAAATAGTGCTACCATGCTCTTTATATCTGTTCTAGTTTCCATGGAAAGAAATAGGAGGCATTGCTTCCAGAGTGACCTGTGCTGAACTAGTGCTTGTGCACTATTTCTTTAAGTGTAATTCCTGAATTACGAGTTCTATTAAAATGTTTATTCTTTAAAATGAAGAACTGAAAATACATTTCTATTGAGAAGTGTGCTATTGTCAACTATAATTGCAAATGAGTGTCTTAGTAAACACTGATGCTACAGTTATTGAGAAGTAGTCTACAAGGGTATGTCAAGTACTCTTGTGTTGAGAACTACAACTTGTGAATTTGATTAGCTGCAATTTAGTCTGTCCCATCAAAACAGTGTTGAATTGACTGTTAGCTCTCTCTTCTGTAGACTGTGATCCTCTTTTTAAATTTGTCAAGCGAAGTTCAAATAACTTATAATGAGTTTTTATGGGACAAGAGAATGGGAGTGAGAATTGAGAAGCAGACCTGGCAGTAAATAAAATAAATTAACCTGTGCTTGGATTAATGAGTGTAAAAAAAAGTTAAGAATTGGAAAAAAAAACAACAAAAACGTTTGACGTATGAAGGCGGTATTCATACAAAAGCAGTGAGAAATAACTGGAAGTCTAGAGAAAAATATTCTTATGTAAATACAAAAGCTGTATTTCAAATATTGGACTGTTAATGAATGTGAATGTTTCAGTGACTGGAAAGTAAGAGCAAGTAAGAGGGGCTCTCTGTGATGTCTAGCTAGTAACTGTAACTGATAGAACAGGAAACTGTGTTTTACTAATATGATTTATCTAATAATAGTCCTTCTATTATTACTATCAGATATTCTTATCAATTGATATTCTTTATGATCAGGCAGAATATCACAAGTTAAGTTCCTGGAAATAACTCCTGGGACAAAGACTGACTGGAACATCTCAAATGTTGATAATTGGTTTCCATGCAGTACTTAAAATGTTAGGTTTTGTCTAGAGTGGAGATTTTTGAGAAAGGTGATGCTAATCAGGACAAGTTTAGGTCTCAGCTCTGAGACTTCATTGTCTGCTTTTCTGATGTTGTTGTCTGTTACAGATAATGGAGAGGGGACTTTTGTTTTGTTTTCCATTTGAGACATGGTTTAGATTAGCCAGTCTGTTTAGGGTAGAGTGTTGTCCATGTGCATTGGGTCAATGTATTTTCCAAGTATTACATGTATTTTACAGTTGATGTAAATTGCAGTTTTAAACACCTCAATTTATTATTTCTTTTTCTTTGTGTTTATATTGGTAATTTGCCACTATATTGCTTTGTACTTAGTCACCAGCAGGTTAGTGGCTAAATCCAGTCCACCATCAAGCTGAGATTCTGCAGCTTGAGGTGGGTCATTGCCTATTGTTGAAAGATTAAAGGATGAAATTTCATCAGGCTAAACTCACTGCATGTGAAAGGAATTAAATGGTCTTTTCTTCTCAGTGCACTGAAAAACTGCATTTGTTTGGCAGAACTCTGAAGCACTCCAGGTTTTATGTCCATTTGTCAATTTTAAGGAAGGATTTGTGTCAAGGTACGTGCTTCTGTAGGATTCCACTAGAGTGGGATTTTCTATTTTTAAGGGAACCAGTTCTTGAACAGACAGGTAATATTTAAGAAAAGCCTATTTGTTAACAACATAGAAATCATAGACAAATTTGAACAAAACTACAAAAAATTGCAGTTTTTAGAAAACTTGAGATCCATATTATGAAGGATTATATGCAATTTAAAAAAGTAAGTACTGTGCAATTAGTAGGATCTATTAGTGTTCTGTAACAGCTGCAATAGAGGTAAACGTGAAGATTATCACACTACAGTGCTGTTATATATGGGACAGGTTGGTCGTTATATACATTGGTCACTCTAAAAGTAATGCCCCCGTTTATTTCTCTGCAAACTACGACAGGTAGAAAGAATACAGTAGAGCTGCATTTAGAGCAAATTCTCAGCTGCAAAACAGACTTTTTTGGCACAGGAAAAATGTTGTCTCCAAAATGGTGTCACCACTGATACCTATGCATTTTTGCTGACAACGAACAAGAGCCTGTAGTAGCTTGTTGATTTGTGGGGTTACTTGATAGATACTCAGATGTCTATCATTAAAGCAAAGTTGCATTGAAGAGATACTAGATTGCAATTTAAAAACAAAAGGAACAAAAAACAGAAATAAATACATGCATAAGGCCGATACAGGCAGTTGGCTTCTAAGTGTGGAAAACTGGCACAGTGTCTTTTTTTCCTATTTAGAAACTGTATGGTAAAAACAAGAAAAAATACCTATCCACTCTGTGCTTCAAGTCCCTGTGGCAGGCTGAACTGATGTCAGAAAGCAACAGAACTTTAAATGGGGTTAGATTTATGTTTTTTATGTAGGAAATTATACAGTTGTCCATACAATCCCAAGTAACAGAATAAATTTAAGCCAGCAGGCCTTTTCAGCTATTGTGTTGAAGTATTTATGTTGAAGAAAACTGTTAAATTAACATCGGTGTGTCCTTAGTAGTACTGTATTAATACTAAGAATATTTACACTTCACTTCTATCGATAATAATAGTTTCTTGAGCCTTTACAGAGATTTTCTTCTGAGATTTTTAAATGCTATTTGAGAACAGATTTCTGAGATTGAGATTTCGAAACATAATATTTGTGTTAGTGCATTTGTTCCAGTTCTGTATCAGATAGAACTTTATTTGGATATTCTAAATTTATTTCCTCTTTCTTGCATAATAGCTCTTTATATGGAGAATATTATGTTCATTCTAGCGCCAAACAACAGTGATTTCATCTCCTTGCTTTGGACAATGTTACATTATTTTCTGTATGGTATAGTATGAGTGAATGTGGAAAGGTAATGACCATGTGAAGTAAACTCTAGATGCCTAATGCATCTTTCTGTAGTCTCTCAGGAGTATCAGTTGATACTGTGTTAGGAATATAAACAAAGCCTTCCCTTTGAGGAATACTTTGTTCCACTTGTGAATTGTTGGTTATCTTATTAACCCTTACCTCAGAATAAATCAGTGAGTGTTCCAGACTGAATACTTAAATAGTCTTTGAGAAGATTCTTTTTGACTCGCTGCTTGATTTATTGTGTAAAACTTAATTTATAGAAAATGAAATACAGAGTCCCAGTGACCCAATGTACTGATTATGGCTTATAGATGATAGGTCATTTTGGTCATTTCCAGAAGGGGATTATTTTGCTGCAGTTACAACACTGAGTCCTTTGTGCATTCGATAATATGAAAATATGATAGTATGAAAATCTTCAGTATATCCTGTTCAGAATAAAGATTGAGCTGAAGTTTTTTGAAGAATGCTTAGTTGCATCAGAAATCCTTTTCTGTTTTTGTCTGCATAACAGCTGAAGAGTAAGGTAAACATTAAAATAGTTTCAATTACCTTTGAAGACTTCTATGCTACATAAGCTTCAATAACTTGTATAAAATTGTAGACTGTATGTGTAAATAAAGGCTTGCAAATTAGGCATGATTTTGAGGCATGATTTTGCTGTTATTAATTGGAAAAACTGTGTTTCTTTCTTGTGCTTAATACCTGCTTATTAACAACATCGTTATTAAAAAAAAAAAAAAAGGTAGATGAATGAGTTGATTTTTTTTTTTTCTTTTTAATAGCACATTCATGAGGTCGTGTTGTTTATTTTGTTTTTTCTTTTGACACTGCTGAAGATTGTAGAATCAAGAGAATGGTTTGGAATCATTTAGTTCTAACCCCACTGCCATGGGCAGGGACACCTACTAGATCAGCCCTTTTGGTCATCTTTGTGGCCCTGCCATGGATCCGTTTTCAAAACTCCTTGTATTTTGTGTGCTGTGGGTTCTCGAGTTGAACAGAGGATGATATTCATCAGAGCAAAGCAGAGGGAGAGAGTCACCTCCCTCAATGTGTTAATCATGCTTTTTTTTTTTTTTTTTTTTTTTTTTTTGAGGCAGCCCAAGTTAAGGTTGGCCTTTAGGGCTACAAGTGCACATTGCTGGCTTATGTTGAGTTTTTCATCGAGCTCTTTCTTACAAAGAAAATTTGTATAGGTATCATTTGACATATGTTTTGATGACAATTATGAAGAGTTTAGTGGGCTGTTAATGATTTAAATCCTCAGATGTTTTTTCCTTATACAAATTAGCATATGCTGTGTCAATATTGTTCCTCTGTGTTGAAATTCTGTGTGTGCACACTGGACCACATAACTTTGAGGCTGATAATAAAATCAGGAAGTTTAATGTATCTGAATGTAACCTCTGTAGTGTGATTGTCAAACCCGTGCACAGAACCATTTCAGGATCAGCAGAGAAAAATAGGTACTTTGGGTTCATAAACTGGATGGGTGCAACGGCTCGATTCAACACAGAAGTGACTTTTTTTGTCCCTTGAGAAGGCGGTTTACCTAGTTTCTTCAAAGGCAAGCTTGTTCTGTAATGAGGTAAAGTAATTCCAGCTCAAGATATGTGAGGAGAATGTTGATCATATGCTTATAAAATGGAGAGAGTCTTATCAGTTTGTGTTTATGGTACAAATGATCAGCTGCTTCTTCTACAAGATTACCTGCAACTTTACTGCAATTGTTTCTTTGCATTGTGGAAAGTCTTTTAATAAGTTCTCACCATGCATGGCAGCAGGGCAAGAAGTGTGACAGCCTTTGAGGACACATCCATCATACCCTGTGGTGTCCAGACATAATACAGGGCTATATGTTCCATTGTGGTAAACTTACGTTTTTGAAAGAAGGAAGAACTCCAATGTATCATTTTTTAAAAATGTCAGGCTTAAGGTATAAATATAAGCATGAATAATGAACTTTGAGGCCTCAAGGCCTTAAACAACTCACTGTCTAGGCTTTGTCTTCAGTATTTTTTTGGCATCATGAATCAGCTCAAAGTCAGTGAAATTGGGAAAAAAAAAAAAAAAAAAGAGGGGAAAAAAGGTTGATCTTTAATTAATTAATTATTTTTTTTTTAGTGCCAGATGTGCATACTGACAGTGAACTTTATTTTCGATGCTGCTTTGCTAGGATTTTCTTTCTGAATATTAATGTGTCTTGACTTCAACCTGACCTTTTTGGTTAAGTCTCAGTTTCTCAGTTTTGCTTGTATTTAAACATATACACTTGCAAGTGTGTTTCTGAAGTAGGATCTTCTATGCTTAATTCTGTAGTAACACATAACATAGGGTATCTTGTGGTATCTTCAACCTTATATTTTGCTATTTAGTGATTTCTTGAAAATTTTGATGAAAGTACTAATAATTTAAATAATATAAATTAAACAAAAGTCACTGATTTGTCTACAGAGTTCGACAGAATTTATTTTTCAATGTTATGCTTTAAAAACATTCTAGAAATACCACAGTAAACAGTGGATATATATATTTTTAAAATCTTTTAAAATACAAATTTTGTATACTATGTGAAATGTCCCCCTTGATTTTCTTCTCCTTTGGCACTATTTTGCATGAAGATTGAAGTGAAATGTAATTGAAGTGACTCTTACAAGAGGTAACAGTCCCTCAGAGGCTTCTGTCCAGTGTTGGTCAAGTACAAAGAATGTGGCTTTTATTACATTCACTTAGCAATACTAAACTTCTGTACTTCTGAAAGATTTTTTCCATTTGATTTTTAGAAGGACACAGTCAAGGATATTAAGTCTGATACCTCCTTTGAATTAATGTGGGAATGACTTGCATCAAGTAGCTCTTCTGGGGAGAAAAACAAAAAAGGAGAGAAAGAAAATCTACAAGATCAATTGTGGGATAGACCAAAATACACTGATTATGTTTAAAAAAAAAAAAAAAATTAAAAAACATCAAAAAATCCTAGGCATCCTAGAAGGTTGTAGGGGCATGTATTTGGGGGCTGAAAAGGAAAATGGCTAAGCAGGTATTAGATAATAAGTAATAGTATTTAGCTTTTCATAATTTAGATGATGCTACTTTAAAAATTTGGACATAAGGTATTTCATGTATTTGACATTTATCAGATGCCATGCAACTTCACTTTCTGTAGAATGAAGTGACTCTTCAAATCCTTCTTGGGTTATTGTATTCATATTCATATTAATCATTGTATTCATATTCAGGACAACAAGGCTTGTGAAGGGCATGGAGAATATGCTTTACGAGGAGCTACTGAAGGAACTGGGGCTGCTTAGTCTGGGGAGAAGGAGGCTGAGGGGAAACCTTATTGTTCTCTTCCTATAACTGCAGGGCGCTTACAGCAAGAGCAGGGCTGGTCTTACTGGTGACAGGTGACAGGACAAGGGGAAATGCGCTTAAGTTGCACCAGGGTAGTTAAGGTAGTTAAGGTTGGATATCAGGAAAAATTTAAAAAGGGTTGTTAAGCACTGGAATAGGCTCCCCAGGGAGGTAGTTGAGTCACCATCCCTGGATGCATTTAAAAACCGTTTGGATGTGGTGCTCATGGACATGATTTAGCAGAGAGTTCTTAGAGTTAGGGTAGTATGGTCAGGTTATGGTTGGAATTGGTGGTCTTTAAGGTCTTTTCCAATCTGAGCAATTCTATGATTCTGTAAGCTTTTTTTTTTTTTCTTTTGTCACACACATTTTGGGGCGCAGCCATTTTCTTTTGATTGGTCAGCTTTATTTAATGGTTTTCTGGTTTTTTTTTGTGGGAACAATTATTCTTCTATACATAAAGTAGTTTACCATCAACATATAGAAGCTAATAGATTCAGTTACAGCAATTGACAGAGCAAAAGCTACTGAAACAACTTATTAAATACCTGAACTGTGCTGTATATTCTACATAGGTGTTGTTTTAAATGTTCAAGACAGTGATAGCTTCCATTAGTTAGAAGTGCTTGAAAAAGTTCTTGACCTAGTGACATATAAAATGCTTCCTTTTCATGTAAAAACAAGCTAAATATCTCCATTCAGAGTGGCAGTAAAGTAACTGATCAATCATATATATGCTTGCTTGAAAGAGAATGTAAAGGAGATAATGATGAGAAAGCTTTAATGTCGTTTTAGATAAAGATTTACCTGTGAGAATGTGCAACAAATCTTTTGTGTGTATGTGATTTTTGTGTGTTCTCATGCATGTTTTATTCAATATCTCTATTTTTGCCTTCACTGGGAGGGAAAAAATTACTGGAAAACAATTCTAGTTCATCAGAATAAGTGAAAAATTGAGTATTAATGATTTACAAGAATTCATTATTTATTATAGAATCATAGAATGGCCTGGGTTGAAAAGGACCACAATGATCATCTAGTTTCAACCCCCTGCTATGTGCAGGGTCACCAACCAGCAGACCAGGCTGCCCAGAGCCACATCCAGCCTGGCCTTGAATGCCTTCAGGGATGGGGCATCCACAACGTTCTTGGGCAACCTGCTCCAGTGTGTCACCACCCTCTGAGTAAAAAACTTTCTTGTAATATCTAACCTAAACCTCCCCTGTCTCAGTTTAAAACCAATTCCCTCTTGTCCTTTCAGAGGTAAGTTTCAAGTATTCTTTCTTCACAGTAAAATAGCATTCAGTTCCTTTTGGCTTGAACTACCTTTGGGACATTGAGTTCAAATTTTTACTATTTTAATACTAATCCCAGTTCAGGGGGTAGGAGGTATGTATTCACAAGAGCAGATGCAAAACTAAACAATATCTGGAGAGATTAGGATTCATCGTTTTGAGTTATATTATAAATGTAGATTGAAACTCTTTACTAATACTATGAATCTTAGAATCAGAGAGAGCATCCAGAGGAGGTCTACGAAGATGGTGAAGGGTGTAGGTGCTACGACACGAGGAGTGGCTGAGGCCCCTCCATGTGCTCAGCACAAAGCAGAGGAGCTGAGGGGAGGCCTGACAGCAGCTGCAGCTCCTCACAGGGAGCGGAGGGGCAGCGCTGAGCCCTGCTTTTTGTGACTGTGACAGGGCCCAAGGGAACGGCATGGAGCTGTCAGGGGAGGGGCAGCTGGGGATTAGAGAAAGGTTTGAGAAAGGTGCTGCACCAGAGGGCGGTGGGCACAGCCCCAAGTGCCGGAGTTCAAGGAGTCACAGAGTCACAGAATGGCCTGGGTTGGAAGGGACATCAAGGATCATGAATCTCCAACCCCCATGCCACAGGCAGGGCCACCAACCTCCACATTTAATACTAGACCAGGTTGCCCAGGGCCTCATCCAATCTGGCCTTGAATGCCTCCAGGGATGGGGCATCCACAACCTCACTAGGTAACCTGTTCCAGTGTGTCACCACTCTCTCTGTAAAGAACTTCCCCCTGACATCCAACCTAAATCTTCCCTCCCTCAACTTAAAGCCATTTCCCCTTGTCCTGCTGTTATCTACCTTTTCAAAGAGTTGATTCCCCTCCTGTTTGTAGGCTCCCTTTAGGTACTGAAAGGCTGCAATGAGGTCACCCCGCAGCCTTCTTTTCTCCAGACTGAACAAGCCCAGCTCCCTCAGCCTGTCTTCTTAGGGGAGGTGCTACAGCCCCCTGATCATCTTGGTGGCTCTCCTCTGGACCCTCTCCAACACCTCCCTATCTTTTTTGTACTGGGGGCTCCAGACCTGGACACAATACTCCAAATGGGGCTTTACAAAAGCAGAATAGAGGGGGACAGTCACATCCCTGTCCCTGCTGGCCACCCCTCTTCTGATGGAGCCCAGGATACCATTTGCTTTCCGAGCTGCAAGAGCACGCTGCTGGCTCGTGTTAAGCTTTTCATCCATCAGGATCCCCAGGTCCTTCTCTGCAGGGCTGCTCTCAAGGACTGCTCCTTCCAGTCTGTATAGATGTCTGGGATTCCTCCGGCCCAAGTGCAAAATCTTGCACTTTGCTGTTTAGAACCTCATTAGTTCACCTAGGATCACCTTTCAAGTCTGTTGAGGTCCCTCTGAATGGCATCCCTTCCTTCCATTGTGTCAACCGCACTGCTCAGCTTGGTGTCATCAGCAAACTTGCTGAGGGTGCGCTCAATTCTGTCTTTGATGTCAGTGATAAAGATGTTAAAGAGCACCGGTCCCAAGACAGACCCCTGGGGACATAGAACCATTGATGACCACCCTCTGTCTGCGACCTTTCAGCCAATTTCTTATCCGTTGAGTGGTCCACCCATCAAATCCACATCCCTCCAATTTGGAGATAAGGATGTGGTGGGGGACCATGTCAAAGGCCTCGCTCAAGTCCAGGTAAATTACATCAGTCACCTTTCCCTTGTCCACCAATGCTGTCACTTCATCATAAAAGGCCAGCGAATTGGTTAAGCATGACCTTCCCCTGGTGAAGCCATGCTGGCTGTCTTGGATCACACGCTCATTCCTAATGTGATCAAGCATGTCGTCCAGTACAGTCTGTTCCATGATCTTCCCAGGCACAGAGGTGAGTCTTAGTGGCCTGTAGTCTCCCGGGTCCCTTCTTGTGGCCTTTCTTCCAGTCATCCACACCTCACTGACAGCTAGGACTTTTCAAATATGATGGAGAGCGGCTTGGCAACCACCTCAGCCAGCTCCTTTAAAACCTTGGATGCACGCCATCCGGCCCCATAGACTTGTATGCATTCAGTCTCATGATGCGGCCTCTGCCCTTACGTTGGGGGGGGATTTACCGTCCCGGTCCCCACCTAGATGTTTAGGGATGCAGGGCTTAGGGACGTGAGAAATACTAGAATCCTGGCTGCCAGTGAAGACCGAGGCAAAGAACTCATTCAGTACCTCAGTCTTCTCTTTGTCCATTGAAGCCAGTTTTCCTTTTATGTTTACCAAAGGAGGTACACTTATTTTGTGGCCTGTCTCTTCTGGCCATTGTACCTGTAGGATGTCTTCCTGTTGTTTTTCACAGCCCTCGCCAAGTTCAGTTCTGCCTGTGCCTTGGCTTTCCTGATCCCACATCTGCAAGTCCAGACGGCATCCCTGTATTCTTCCCAGGTGACACACCCTTGTTTCCAGAGCTTGTACGCACCTTTCTTTGCCCTCAGCATGCCTAGCAGGTTATTGCCAAGCCATGCTGGTTTCCTACGTCCTCTGCCCATTTATTATTCAGAGCGATGGAGAGCTCTCATGCTCTCAGAAAGGCATCCTTGAAGAGCAGCCAGCTCTCCTCAACGTCGTTGTCTTTAAGGACAGCATCCCAGGGGATCTTGGCCAACAATCCATTGAAAAACTTAAAGTTTGCTCTTCCAAAGTTCAGGGTCCTGACCCCACTCTTTGCCAGCCCCACATTCCTCAAGATCACGCGAGTGTCTGTACGATGCTCTCAAGCATAGGGTTTGAATTTTGAGTGGTTCTGTGTAGAGCCAGGAATTGGACTTCATGGTCTTTGTGGGTTCCTTCCAACTAAGAATATTCTACAGTTCTGTTTTGAAATAGCAGGGGCTCATACACAATAAAGAGAAAGAAGAAATCTCCAAAGCTTCTGATAATTTAGTTTAAAAACATTCGGATATTTACAGTGTTTTCATAGATACACATCAGATTGTGATCAAAACAATTTATCTGGAATTAGA
Source organism: Meleagris gallopavo (assembly GCF_905368555.1). Classification (NCBI taxonomy): domain Eukaryota; kingdom Metazoa; phylum Chordata; class Aves; order Galliformes; family Phasianidae; genus Meleagris; species Meleagris gallopavo. The sequence goes on from NC_139404.1 coordinate 125,969,569, forward strand.
AAATAACTCCTGCCATGGTTGTTCTGTTGAATTGTTCTTGAAATCAAGAACCTGGCCATGGAACTGTGTGGAAAAACAGGAAGCTTAACTGGTATGTTTTAATTTGCATGGTGATTCCTGACCATTCTTAATTCAAAAAGAATTAAATGCGTGACTCAGCACCAGGAGTTACAGACATAATTGCTTAGTATTCTTCTCTGGCATATCAAATTTTGTGGGAAATTGAAAATAGGCTAAGCCAAGTTCTGTAGTGTTATGCACAATTTTAGTATTGTGTTGTAGACTCTCTTTGTACATAGAAAGAACTGACACATTCAGGACATTTGAAATTTGGAAGCAGGAAAGAAGTGGACTTTTTTTTTTTTTTTTTTTTTTGCAGGACAAGCAGGAGCTGTGAATCTTTTAAGTCAAGAGCAAGACTGTATTAAGAACATGCATTGGTTTCTTTTCAACTTGAGATAAAGAATTGATGATACTGACCTTTGAGTTGAAAAGTGGCTTAACAAAGGCATGAATCCACAATCCAAAATAGAAGAAAAGATCACTCTAGAACACCAATTCTAGTGGTATTTCTGGGATAAGTAGTATTCTATCCTGCAAAAACTGATGATCTCACCCGGAATCTATAGAGCAGATTTTTTTTTCTGTCTGGTATTTCAGATTGTTGCTAAGTAGAAAACTTGTTCTTGATCCACATAGTTCCTGGTGGAAACTGGGGAATAGCGCTATGGATGAATGAACAAAGTCATAGAACTTGGGCAAAGCTGTGTGTGGGAAACTGTGTGAGGCAGTTTGGTCCCATTTTCTATGCTGTTAAGCTCTTAGACACTTGATAACTGAAGGATATATAAAAGCTTTGCAAAAGTATTGCATAACAGTCAGTTATTTAATAATGTGACATAGAGCAATAGGCAGCATGAGAAACATCTAAATTTCTTTATATCTCTGTTGTGATTTTAGGTGTAGGTCAGAACTCTGTGGGAAGGTGGAGGTATAGAAGCGGTGGTTATGAACAGCAGCCCACAGTTGTTCTATGGTACGATATGAAGACTCTGGGCATGTTGAGTGTGCAGTAGTCTGCAAGCCATTTTGACTTGATGCCTGTGTGTTGGAAAAACTTGAACAAAACTGCTTTGATGTCCAAAATCCTTGTCTTGTGTTACATTGTGTTACTTACCTGTTGTAGAAGTCTACAGTTGCTTGTGTTGTATGATTTCCTCTTCTTTCTCTAAAATATTTAATCTTCTGGTAAGCTTGGGCAGGCTCATCTCATTGCTGTGTCCCTTCTTCCCCTTCTTTGTCAAGAATAATGAAAGCCCCCTCTGCCTTTTAAGACATGTATTGCTAGGCTATTGAAGAGAGGACAGATTAAGGAGCAGACAGATTTGACACTGAGTGGTAAGATTGTAATCTAATACAGTTTGCCTACTTTATCTCTGAAATTCAGCAGAATTGTCTGTCTTGTTTGTAGCTACCAACAAAGACTAATACGTGGCATAGTATGAAATGTTTATCGTAACTGTAAACAACAAATGCATCTGATGGTTTCTGTAGGCATCTGTGGAAATCAGGACTAGCCCCTTTGGGACTCAGAAAGCAGCCCTCAGGGCTGAGTAGCTCACTTGACCTAATTTATTCTTTGTTAATACAGATGGTATCTATCTGAGCAGGGCAAACTTATTTTTAAGAAAGAACTGGGGATTGAAAAAGTGGAAAGTTGGAACAGTTGGGCCTAATTAATGGGGGCAAACAAAGAGGCAAACTGAGCATTAAATCAGTCATATACATCAATAACAAAATAGTCTGTGCATGATTAGTCACTCTGTTATATCAGTTGATCTAAAGTAGCAGGATTGGTTTTCCAATCATCAGAAGTACCTGAGATTGAATCAGAAAAATTCCCACCTTTGCTGTTGTTTTCTACCAGATTTTAAAGAACAAAATCTTGGATGCTGCATATGTTCTTGTGGGCAATGTTAGGGAATCCAGCTTGTTTTTTGTGACTGAGAATGCTCATTTTGATGCCCAGGCCAAGTTGGTCCCCAGCAGTATTTGCCCTCCTCCCTTTTGTGTGTTTAACAAAAGGAGGTTACTTACTTGAGAAGATTGTTGACATTCCTTCAAGTTCTGCAATCACATTAAATTTGCAAAGAGGATCCAAAAATTTTATTGTTTCTGTTGTAAACAGATTATACTGGATTAGTGGTTAGCATTCTGCATGGTTGTTCTGTTTATTCCTTTCAACCTGAAAATTTTGGAATTTTGCATACTGCAGATAGCACAAACATTCTATACTGCTTTTGTTACTGGTGGCCAGAAACCTCTGTTTACTGTATGCCTTCAAGGGGAGATGGGGTCTCATCTAGAATGGTGCAGTTTGTGAAATTCTTTTGTTTTGAACTGAACGCTAAGTAAAACTCAGTAGAATATTGTCCAAATATGTGAACACCCTATTTCCTTTCATAGCTATATGTAAGGTGTTCAATGTCTGAATATTAAAATGTAATTCTAAGGTGTGTTTCTTATCTATCATGAAGGGTGAAATTTAGTCTGTTCAAATACTTGAGCTTTGAGATCAGGACAAAAAAATTGCACAAGCATTAACAGAAGTTGTTCCATGACCTTAGTGTCTCCTTCCTGGAGGGCAAGAGGCAGTGGTGCTTTGACACAAGGCAAGTAACCATGCCTTTTTCTGCTTCATAGAACTTTCTCTTGGTTTTATGGCCACTGAGCCTCCATTTCACCCACAGCCACTTCGCTGCTTCAGTCTGTAAGGCTTTTTGCCATGAATGTGCTTGTGGTAGTATGTAAAAGCAGAAATGAAATTACATTTCTGTGAAGTTATACAGCTCTTTTCTTTGAGTTTCTGCAAATTCTCTTGTGCTTCGATTCTTATTAATGACACACAGGGTTTTTTTTTGCTTGAAAAAATAAATATGTAGTATCGTTTACCCTTTTATTCTCTAAGAAGATTTTGAGTAAAGAACTTAGTGTGTAAGCAGTCCTCAGTTTAAATTGCAGGACATCACTATTGTTTTTCTTCTGGGTTTTGAGCATGTGTATTGTTTGTCAAAAGCACTGGAAGGGTGCTCGTTGTGTCTGGATACTATCACTAACAGCTGATGTAGGCGTAACAGATCTTCTCAGAAGATCTGAATGGAAGAAAATTCATACCACAAGAAGAGATATCTAAAAACAGATGTTGAAGGACTTATTGGTCTGTTGAGTCAGAGGGGCTCTGGATTGCCATCTTGATTTCTATAGTGGCTTGGAGTCAGGCTAAAGATGCTGCATGCAGCCAGTCTAAGAATGAGGCTGGTTTGGGAGGTTGTAGGCTCTTGCTCACCTGTGTGGCCTCCTGCTTTACCCCCAGGCTCTCTGGATGAGGTTTTGCCACTCATCTGTTATTGCGTGCCAGGCTTTGCAGCTCCTGGCAGGAAGGCTTTTAAAGAGGCCGTGTTTCCAAAGTTAAATAAGTGTCTTGCAGATCCTGCTGTAAAAATAGTGGAACATAACATTGATATCATTATTTGTAAGCACAATTGTTTTTAATGTTAGACCAATAGCAGAGTGAAAATAAAACATTCTAAAATAAAAATTTCTTGGACATACACGAAGTCATGAAACAGGAGGGCATTAAAAACCTCTGGCTTTCCACCTGAATGTGTTTGTGCAAGATGTCTATTGAAACAGGTACCAAAACATATATGAAAACTGTATTTTCTCATACAGTAGCTATTGTTACTTTCCCCAAGACAGCATTTGGAAGTCTTTAATTTTTAAGACGATTTTTAGTTTTGATGTGTAATATAACTGTAGTTATTCTTGGCAGTCTTTTTCAAGATACTTCAACTTGCATTTCAGCTCCTAATTCTGAAATGAGCAAAGGTATTTATTTTCATGTATGCATCCAGTAAAGATGTAAATAATAGGTATTTAGATCTGGACAGATGGCCATGCTTGGGTGTTTTTTTCTTTTTTTAATGGTGTTGTTTTGTTTTGTTTTGTTTCCTGCATAGGCTCATCCACATGAAAATGAGATTGGTTACAGTTACAGTCATGCAATGTGACTGCATTGCTAAGGGATTTAATTGCATGATAAATTTTCCAGAGTAACCTGGTGTCTTACTTTGATATAACAGCAAGCATTGTCTGAGACCTGTTTACAGTTTTTGCGGTTAAAGAGCTGTAATTGAGGACAGGTGGGAATATGTATTTGTTAGTTCTTTCTGTTTGGGGTGTTTGTTTTCTGTTTTTGTTTTTAAAGGAGCTTTGATTATAATCTTTTGGATGACTGTCACCCTTGGTGAGTTTGTGTAGTGAGAAATTTTATCTTGGAAGCTGGTTTTGAAAGCTATATTGGTAGTGGAATTGCATGTTTTTTTAAAACTGAATTGCTGAAGTTGTCAGTTCCTCGTTTGTGTATTTTGTTCTGGTTGTAGTAAACACTGTGCTCTTAAACAAAAATACAAGTGACTGAAAAGGAAAAAAAAGAGTTAAATAAAATGTAAATGTTTTAAGGAAGTACACATGATGAAAACAAACATTGGAGGGTGGGGGAAGGGGACGATGAAACAAACAGTAAGTTTCCTGAATTTGCTATAGGCAAAAGCTCTTCTTTTTTTTTCTTCTTTTTTTCTTTTTTCCCCCTCTTTTTTTCTTGTCTCTGTAATGCAGACTTTTTTTCTCCCATCCTTCCCCTTTCCACATACATATTCATCCTCTTCACCCCACTACATGTCATAAGGAGTTTTCTTGTAGGATAGGGTGATCATCAACCCGCTCTGCAGTCAGCTGAAGTACCAGCCCATAACTCTGCAGCAGGTCACCGGGCTGCCTTCCTACTGTGTGTGCGAGGCAGTAATTGCGAGCAGAAGTACAAAATTCTGACAGCCTTGGATGGGACTTTCTGAAGAAGGGAGTGGTCCTTTATAACAATTGACTTGAATGCCAAGTGTCTCTCGTTTTGTGGGAAGTACTTCTGTCAGAGAAAAGGATTAAAAATGTGCTGCACCATTCTAGAGGAACCTACATGACATTGTTTAATGAAAATAAAACAATGAGCAACCAGCCACCCAGAGAGCTGAAATAGGAGTTCATCTTGAGATGTGTAACACTGTGCTGCTCGCAAACATAATACTTTTAACTCTGCTTTTTCTGAAATAATACTCAGTTCAGTTCTGTATAATTATCTTGAGTGCAAAGCATTTAAAGGGAACTTTAATAATTGCTATGTTGCCTGATGAGAAATGCATACTGCACTATTAAAAACATAGTATGTTTTTGACTGACTTTTATTTGCCTTTCATATATTTTAGAAGGAACTGAGAAAGGAATGCATTAACTGAAAAAAAAAAAAATCTTCTACTAACAGTCAATACAGCAGTGCAGCACTACAAGGAGATCTTATTGGTATTTATAAGTGAGCAACTTTTAAGCTTTTTTTCCCATCGTGTACTGAATCATTTCACTGCTCTGTAGATATTTAAGGGAATAATCTCCCTGCCTGAATATTTGCTGACAGCTGTTTTCAGTCACTGGAGCCTTGGTAGATTAATATTTTGTATGGTTTGTTTTGTTATCTATTTTGTATATTCTTCTGTGTTTTGAGTTCCTACGTTTTAAGCACTAATTTAAGTATCTGGCTTTAATAAATAAGCTGTGGAAAGTTAAATTGTTATTTTTAATGAGTAAATGTTAAGCCTGTTACAATTCTTCCTTAGTGGAGATTTTTCCCTTTATGTAGTACACCATGTATATATGTAATTGACATCAGCTTCCCTTTCCAAACTGAATTAAAATTGATGTCTGAAATTTAAGAGAATGTTTTCCTGTCTTTCTTCTGTACTTGCGAACAGTTTTGCGTGTTTCATTTCTGTTGGTTACATTTGAATTTTCTGTATTACACATCAGTTTTTTTGGTAGATCTTCTTTAGTCTTTCTCAGGACCAATTCTCTTCTTGGCAAGGAATGCTTCTAGTATTTATCCAAAGAGTGGCAATATCCCAATATTGTTATTTTTATTAAAATATTACCACTAAAATATGACAAATTTTTCCCTTACCCTCCCCTAAAAAATGATGCGCGGGAACAGCTAATGTAATGTAATATTGATGGGGAGGAAAAAATAAAAAAAAAAAAAGAAATTGAGATCCTATGTTTTTAAACCCAGCAAATTGTCTTGGCTTTTTCTTTTTTTGTTGTTCTTTTTTTCTTTCTTCTTTTTTTTTCTTTTTCCGTTCGTAAGTTGATGGTTTTCTTTCTTCAATTTTTCAGGCACAGGTACATTTGGGCGTGTTCACCTGGTGAAGGAAAAAATGGGAAAACATTACTTTGCACTGAAAGTAATGAGCATTCCAGATGTCATTCGACTGAAGCAAGAGCAGCACGTGCACAATGAAAAGTCAGTTTTGAAAGAGGTCAATCACCCATTTTTGATCAGATTGTAAGTTGTATTGACTTTCTCACTTTGCAGTTAAACTAGTGCATTTAAAGCTAAGTGTTTCAGTGTCTTATTGCAAGCTCTTGTATACTTAACAAACACCAAATGTTTAATTTCTATTAAGTAATCTAAAGTAAGACTTCAAACTAAAATAGTGTGGAAGAATCAAGAATATAAATTTAAGTATCACAATTTAAACATTTAAGCAGTAATTTATTAGAAGTTTTATTTTTATGCTGTCTCTGTGGTAGTTTCTTTTTCTCAAATTACAGTAGAGATTTTCTTAAGGGAGGAAAAAAATATAATTGAAGAAAGGTTAACCTTAGCTTATCAAATTGAGAACTGTAATAATTCTTCATGTTAGAATGCTGAGAAAACAACAATTTCTATGTATATATTTACTGTCAGTATATTGATGAAGATACAGTTAGATTTCATTATATCTTTTGAAAACGTCTCTGAACTTTTTTCATTGTTGAGGTCACAGCAGCATTTCATATGTTTTGTTATTCCCATATTTGAGGCGTAATTATGGTACTAGTACAAATTAAATAGTTAATAGAGAATACTTTTTTTTTTAGTTCAGGTCTAATGATTTTATTGATCTCTTTTATTAATAAGAGAAAGGAGCACGCTTCACTATTCAGTCTTTTTTCATTGGATAACGAAACTTCTGGGTAATTGTACAGTTAATACAGTTAATTTCCATTTACATTTTCTCATAGATGGATACAGGGCCACTGACCAAGATTTGTTTTGCATTTATCTGCCTTAACCTCTTCTACTAACGTGAGACAGTGCTAGGTTTTGTTAATCTCTAAGCAAAGGGAGTGCAGCCTCCTTCAAGGCTGAGAAGGCATCGAAGAGAGAAGGCGCAAAAGCATGCTAATCATGTTCTTGTTGTGTGGAAAAAGCCCTGCAAGAGGAGTCTTTCTCCCTTGTGTGCTATTGCTTTTTCCAGCACAGTGATGCTATTAGTTTCTAGCCAGTGTTCACAAATCCTGCATATGTGCTAATATTAGTGAAATGAGTTCTTGGATATGTAGCATTTGATATGCATGTAGGAAAGCAAGTTGGAGAGACTGACAATGCATCTGGTTAAACTGGTTAAAGTATGGGCAGAACAGGAAGAACAGGATTTTACATGTAGACTTATGTACATGTATAAATTCTGTTTAAGAAAGAGGAAGGGAAAAATGCTGCTTTCTAGAAGCACAGATTTACAAGTGTGGGAACTGGAAAACTTGTCTGAAAAGTCAGACAGGATCATGAGGATTGATGTCCCCAGAGAAGCGGTGGTCAGAAATGCAAATGGACAAGTTTTCTTGGATTTCATTCTTGCCCTGTTTCCAAAACGTAAGGTTTTAAATCTTCAAGAAAGGAATGCAAGTGAAATAGAAGTTCACTTGTGTGCAAGGCAACTGTTTGTCATGTCTTTCAGCGTTCTTCCTTTTTTTTTTTTCCTGTGGACGTGCTGTGTGTGATGCTACATGAACTGTGCCTTTTTTTTTTTTTTTTTGTCTGTGTCCCTTGGCAAAAGAGATTTAAAGCAGCCCAGCTGAAATGAGTTAGTTAAATTTTAAGTTGTGTTTAAATATTATATTTGTGTGCTTTAGGTTAAACAAGCATTTATGGACAGTGAACTTTTTGACAAACGGGGCTTTTCCCAGCCTCCTACTTTCTTTCTTGATACATGTGTTTCTTCCATTATTTTTTTATTTGATCAGAAAAAAGAATAATATTTTGTATAGTTCTGTTTCAGATCCTTTCAACCATATTATTTTCATCTATTTATTGTGTTCCCATTTAGTATCACTAACTTAAGCACAGGTACTATTATCCTCTGGCTGCAAATCAAGGATTATGTGCCAGTGCAGCTTAATTCAGTTTTTTGTAGCGCTTTATGATAAAGACTTTAAAGTATTGCTGCACATCATATATTTCTGGTAATCATCCTTCCTGTATCTTCTCATATATAAAACTTTCAAGATTATTTTTTTTTCCTTGGCCTGTTGCATTTAAAAAGGAACATATAGAGAGGATCTTTATCAGTTTTCAAACAGAGAAGTTAGTTATCTACTATACTTTTAAGCTGTGTTTTTTGGGAAATGTTTATGTTCTTGGGAGAGCTGTTCATTGGAGACTCATAGGAAATCTTTATTGATACATTTGAGTGAATTATCATAATTCAGTGGGTTCAGCAGTTCATGTGGTACTGTGATTTTAACATGAATCTTGACATTTCAAGAAAACTAGAATTAATAAAAATAATCTCTCAGCCCTGTAGCAGTCTCATTTTCTTGGTTGTCCTGTCAGTATAAAGAATGAATATCTTATTGAGGAAAAGTCACTCTTTGGTTCGGAAGCTTGGTTTGCTGTTTATGTCTTTCTTATCTTTCTTGCTTATCTGTCTTTCTAGACTTACTAGCTTGATTAGAAACCAACAAATAAAACAAAAAATACTTGATCTTTAGGATTTTTTGATACTACAGGAGGAGTTAATGGAAGCTGAAGTAACTTTCATTTTTCTGCCAACAGAGTGCATGGAGATACAGTGTTCTTTTTTTACTGTCACTGTAATAGGGATATTTGTTCATTTAAAAATAGTAAAATATTTTTCTAGGCATTATCAAATACTGATTTTCTTTTTAATTATTATGTTACATTTGGATATGTGGTGTATGACTTCATTAATGTGGGTAGAAAAAAACCAGCTTAGCTCAGGGGAATGTGAGACAGAAGATTCCTGTATTCTATACAAAAGTATTTGTAAACCATGTGGAGTTACTTTCTTCATCCTTGACTGTTCTTTATTGCACTTAATGAGAGAATGTATCACAGTATTTCTTAAATAATTCACAAAATTTCTTAAAGACAACAATCTGAACAAAAGAAGGTTCTCAGTAGGTTAATACTGAGACATAGAAATGAAAGAATGCTGTCATTTTTTACTTTTCTGTTATTTTTGTTAGAGATAAAAGAGAAAGCATTGTGATCTTACGCTTATTTACTAACTTCACTTCTGTTGAGGTTCTATGTTTCTATATAGGAAGGAATAAGCAAAGGGAAGGAGAGCACTCTGGCATCCTCTGTGCGAATATATTGACAAAAATTTATTTATGAAGGCAGCTTCTGCTCTTCCTTCCACATTGCTTTGGCAGTATTTGATTAAATAAAATACAATTGTGAGAATTGTTGGGTCTTAGCAGACTAGCAGTATATGAAATCAGTTATTAGGTGCTTAGCAGATACCTGTTTTGTAGAAGGCAAAGGAATCTATCAGTTTCGTTTTCCTGTGTACATTCTGAAGTATCTGTTTTTACTTTTCAAGTTAAGTCTATTAATTACTTAAACAGCTGTTAGATAGTCCTAGATTATTTGGGTTTTACTGGTTGCACAGTAGTAACCATAAATAGGTAGGTTGATCTGAATGTAATGCCTCCTGTATACTTCCATGGAAACTACAACAGATACAAAGAGCACAATAACACTATTTAATGGAGCAAATTCTCGGCTACAGAACAGTATTTTTCAACATTGTCACTACCATTAGCTGTGCATTTTTACCAGTGGTGAACAAGAGCCTGCGTGCTATGCTCATGAAGGTCTGTACAAGCAGAAGTGACCCACTGTTGCTACTGCTGGAATGCACGACCCACCACCTCACTGTACTCACATCCACTGTTTGGTCTTCGTAAGCATTCAGCAAGCATCAAGAAGCATCAATGGGCGCCATTTTTTCCTCATGGAGGAATTCAGTTCCACACTTTCGCTCATCTACTCTTGCATGTGAGACACCGTTTTGTCAGACTGCCTCCCTGCTGCCATCTTTCACACAGCAACAAACTTTAATGGGATATTGGTGGAAGGTTCAGCCTCTACTTCCATACCACCAACAGCCGCCTCTGATGTCGTGGGCCAACATATTAAAGCAGAAGGCATTACTTTCAGAGTAACCCTTGTGTATTATCTACATACTTGGGGCAAAAGAATTCAGTTTACAGAAACTTAATTCTGAAGCAAATTACTGAGATAATTTGTTTATTCAGTAAAATAATATTTTTATTACAGATTCTGGACCTACCACGATGAACGTTTTTTATACATGTTAATGGAATATGTACCAGGAGGAGAACTTTTTAGTTACCTGCGCAACATGGGGCGTTTCAACAACAGCACAGGACTGTTTTACTCTACAGAAATTATTTGTGCAATAGAATACCTGCACTCCAAAGAAATAGTTTACAGAGACTTAAAACCTGAAAATATATTGCTAGACAAAGAAGGACATATCAAGCTTACTGATTTTGGATTTGCTAAAAAATTGGTGGATAGGTAAGTACATTTTTACTGTTTAACATACAGAAATTAGAGTTGGAAAAGCTTGATTTCAGAGCTAAGCATTTCGCAAATGTGAAGTCACATAATAAAAAGGAAGTGGGCTTTCTTGAAATCACTATAACACCTTAGGCTTAATTAGGAGCAGTATCACAGGTCAGCAACTGTAGGAAAATATTTTTATATGCGTACATTTGTGTATTTGGGTTTTCAGTAGTCCTTTTGTAAAAAGAGACTTCAATAATGTAAAATGATGAGAGAATGTTTGATCTCTGTGTCGATACGTTAAATAGGACACAGTCTTCTGGACAAGTTGAATTACTAAATGCTTTGTAACTGCTGTTTCCTTCGAATTTCTTTTTAAAGACATTTTTGGTGATGTAGTAGTATTTTTAAGCTGGACACTGTGTTTTCATAACCTTGTTAAAATGAAACTACAATGTAGGGGCCAAGTTCAGCAAAAATAATGTATTTAACTGATTTCTACAGTACTGTAATCCTTTTTACTAGCATTATGTAAACATTTTGGCAACGCGTAGTTTTCTCCATTATTTCTCTGTTCTCTCTATTTGATCTACTCTTCCAGAATTATGTGTGTTTTTAAAAAGAAGCAAGAAAGAAGTGTTATTAGATTGAACATAAGGGAAAAAAAAATAGCTGTCAAGTTAGAAAAATGCCTTTGTAAGGTTTGATATCATACCCTAGCACTATCTCTGTAGAGACCGTATCCAGTTGTTCTAGATGAGATAAATGGATTACTCTAGTTGAGTTAAATAGTTAATCATCTTTTCACTCACCTATTAGCTGCTACTTTTCCTACAGTTCATGTGGGGGAGCTTTTCCACAGCATGTGGGAGAAGTCTAAAGGAATGTTTTGAAATGAAGGAACTGTGAGAGCTACTTTTAACATATCTCTTAGGGCACAAAAATCAGATGGGACAGATTAAATCATGTTACAATGGTCATAAAAGTTGATTCCTGTGTGCTACAGGCTTATGGTGCTGTGTTGTCTCAGCACAGTAGAATGGTAGGCAGAAATAAATACACCTGTTCACCCTTGGAATTGAAAGTTCTGTTTTAAATCCATAATGTTTTAGTATCTGCATATTTGCTTGAATTCAGTTCCTAGTGAGCAAACACATTTATACATATTGACATTAAAAAAAAAAAAAATTCTGACATAAGTTTGAGGCTCTCTTAGTAAGACATCTTTGTAGTAATTTTTATTCCCTCCTTTTTAGATGCAGATGCTGCCACTTAGTGGTTATTCGTAATTTGGATTTCTGTGGATTGAAGATAGGGCAGGAGTAACTGGTCGTATCACATAATAGTTCAAGTGAAAGTTTATCTTTCAAACTGAAAGATGAATCTATAAGAGTCAATTTGTTCCAATACATTTTAGGAAGTAGTACTGTGCATGTAAATGTATGACAGATAATAGAAAATACATAGCACAGTTGGAAAGAGTGAGGACTTTTTCATGCCGAGCACAGGTAACTCTTTTTTTTTTTTTTTTTTTTTTTTGTAACTACATGCTGTTCCTCCCACAAAATCATTTGCACAATATTTTTTTTGTCACTGTAAAAAATACATATTGAATACATATTGTTAAAAACAAAAGAAAGAACAACAAAAAGCACACCCCGGCTATCCACTAACACAATCCAGTTGATTATGGTTATTTTGTTTTATAGACTATTTTTGTTTTATAGACTATTGTGTATAGTAAACATCTAGACCAATACAGTAAACATCTCTGCACGTGAATCTTGTGAGTCTATATATGTGTATGTTATCATGAAAATGAAGAGAATTTTTGTTTTTTTAAACATGTGAGGATATTCCTAGACTGTGGAAGATATGATTTATGAAATAAATTAAAACATAAATTGTTGTCTGCACAAAGCCTGAATAGTTACATGTACTTGATGTATATTAGTTCACATAAATGATTCTGTTGTATTTAATTTGAGGTTTTCTGGACACATACTTCTCTCTTCCCATTATGGTGCACAAAGAAATAAAGTTTTCTATCTACAGTTTAAAAAAAAAAAAAAAAAAAAACTGTGGGGCAGAATGAATCACTGTTATTGTTAGGGTATAGGAAAGATTTGCTTTGAGCTTTATAGTTGTTATAATTATAGACATTTCTTTTTATGGAAAGGGCATACCACTACTCAGGAATAATCAGCATGTAAACATATTTCTGATTATTCTCACAATTTTTTATGTGATATTTCAGAGGAATGTACAAAAGTAAAGTTCACAATTTTGCATTTTTATGCACATATTTTACTTAGTTTTCTGAAATTTTGAAATTCAAGTAAAATAATGATTCCTGTGTTTGTTATTAATGGAATGTTGTTTGCTGTTAATTTTATATTCCTCAGCATAAATCCCATTAAAAAAAATAATAATAAAAAAAAAGACAGTAATGACTTCAGTGGTTAAGTTTAAAGCATTGTGGTACACTTCTTCACTCTTCTTTAAAGTGGTTCAGCCTCAAAGCAGTTCTTCATAGTGGACTTGAATAGAGAAAAAAAAAAGGCAAGATGCAGCAAGTCTTGTTCTTATGTAATCATCTTGTGCGTGTCACTGTAGAAGCAAGAATATCCTGCAAAACAAACTTTTGAGGGCTGGAAACAAAGCCATCTCTGTTGAATTTAATTATGGAGAAACTTCCAGAAGACAACACAAAAAAGGATGTTACTTATCTCTGGATCCTGTGTGAGAAGCTTGGCAGGACAACATAGATGGAGGCTAAATAATGTAGAACGCTACAATACAGTAACCAGCTTCTTCAAATGACACTGTTAACGAGTCTGACAGATGTTATTTGATAGTTTGTCTTTGTTACGAGAGTATACTTAGTTCAGTCTCCTGATTTTAAAATTACTCGTTCAGTAGTATCAATTATTGATTACCTGCTTGTTAGCTCTTACCCTGAAAACCCGTAGCAGTGAAAATTTTGAAGCAATTGGAGGGATCTGGTCCATTCGTATTTTTATACTCTATAATTTTTGTCCAAAAGGATGGCATCTAATGTCTCCTGTTTTATTATGTTGACCCACAATGTCAGAGATGGATGTTGATGGTATGGAACCAGAAGTTGAACTTTCTCACCAACATTCTGTTACATTTCATTGCCACATGACAGATGGCAGTAGAGGATAGTCTGTCCAAATGGCATCTGACATGGGGGTGTAGGTGATGTAAAGGTGTGGAACAGAATTCCTCTGTGCAGAAAAAAAATAGCACCCATTCACGTTCTTCAGCTTTTGCTGAATGTCGATGGGGACCAAACAGATGAAAGGACAGAGAGGCAGTGGGTGGTGCATTCCAACAGTGGCACCAGCAATAGTGGGTCACCTCCACTGGTGGAGATTTACATGAGCACAACATGAAGGCTCTTGTTCATCACTGGGAAAAATGCAGAGAAAATGGTTGTGACTTTGTTGAAAAGTAGTGTTTTGTAGCTGATAATTTGCTCTGTCAAATAGTGTTATTGTACTTTCTGTTTTGGTTGTAGTTCTCATAAAAATAAATAGGAGGCTTTACTTTCAAAGCAGCAGATTATTAGCATAATAATCAAAATAATACTTTATACATTTTCCAAAATACAAAATAGTGTGTTACTTGACCAACAAGAGAGTACATAAGTCATGATCATGTGGTACAAATATACAACTTAATGAAGACACCAATTACTGGCAGCTGTTTACTTGCAAGATGGGCTAAATTAGCACAGATATAAGTTTGTATACTGGATTGTAATACAGTCTTAAATTTTAGGTGGAGATTGGGTCATAATTTTTTTTTTTTTTAGACAGTAGGCATTATCTTGGCAACTGCTAGATGGCAGCAGTGTGTAAATAGTGCTGCATGAAGGAATTTTCTTGAATGCGTTTGATTTGGAAAGTCAGTTTATAAGTTTATATTTTCTATCAGTTTAAATTATGCCTTCCATTTGTCATTAAAAAATTGAAGATTTACTCTTACGCTAATGAACGTGGCTTCAATAGTATGCACAATATATCAGTATCATGCTCAGTTTAGCTGTGGAGTAATTTACATTTGCTGTTTTAAAATTAGGCCTAAAGAAATTCAACTCCTTGCATCTTGGATTTTTGAAAATTATGACTGGTTATACAGCTTGCCTAATTCTAATTCCTAATATTTTAGGAATAATAATAATTTTTCTTGAAGCTTCAATTAAAGTAGTTCTGCAATTTTAGAAAAGCATTTTATTTAACCTTCTAAAAAGCAAAAGATAAAGCAAAAATGTTGATAGTCTGAGATGCTGTAATAAAAATTTTGAACATTTCTTTATGGTTGTGAAGAAGGTGGTAGAAAAATGGAAGGAAAAGAAAAATGGGGTGGTGAAAGATGTATATATTGCTTTTTAAAGGTGATTGTTATTCATATTAATGCATTCATTACCAGTTTCGTTGTTTTCCTTGGAGAAAAATCATATTGCATTTACAAATAAGACAGAGGTTTTTTTTTCTGTAGACGGTGTTTAAAAATAAGTTGCGATGTGAAGCCAGGCAAATTCTGCACAAGTGTTTGTACCAATAAAAGTTCATGTGTAGTTTGCTCTGAAAGTAGCACTTCCAATTTCTTTCCATGGAAATTAAAATAACTACGAAGAGAACAGTAGCACTGTTTAATAGAACATATTCTCAGCTACAAAACAATAGATCTCACCATAGTCACCACCATTAGCTATGCATTTTTGCCAGCAATGAACAACAGCCTGCATGCCACGCTCGTTAAAATCTGCATGGCCATCTGGGATATGAGTTATCTTTCACATTGCTGTTGCCGCTGCTGGAATGTCTGCAGCTTACAGGTTGAAAACTACTGTTAATGATCTCAAAACATGTAACCTAATGGGTATGGTACCATGCTAGCAGCCAGGAGACTGAGTTTACTAGTGTCTCTTGCAGCCAAGCAGTTTCTTAATCTCCATATTTTTCTTTATATGCCAGGTGAACTGGATCATGATACAGCAGTCTTCTGAGATCTGTAGAGGTCTTGCTTTTCCTTTATTCCCATATATAATAAGTAATGTAGACACATCTTGAATGTTTCCTGTTTGTGATGTTGTTGTTGTTTTTTAACTGTAATTTTAGTTCCAATTCGGTCTAATTTTATTATTGTATTTTATGTTTTCTGTTTTCCTCCCAGAACATGGACACTTTGTGGCACTCCTGAATACCTTGCACCAGAAGTCATACAAAGTAAAGGACATGGGAGAGCTGTGGATTGGTGGGCCCTGGGAATTCTTATATTTGAGATGTTGTCAGGGTAAGTGATAGAGATTAATATATCACAGTAATACTATGTCAAAGATAAGGTTATGATTCTTTACTAGTTCTGTTTGTGATACTCTGAAGATCAAATTTGGGTTAAATTTGTTATTAATATTACCAGTTTTCATTTTTTTGTCTTTGAAGACAAGAATTACAGTGCTATATTAAAAACAAACAGAAAACTACCATTACTGGCTGGTTATTGTGGGGAGAGGAAATTACCTTTTTTAGGTAATTCCTTTAAGTACTTTTGTTTAGTAGCTTTTGTTTAGTACTTTTGTTTTTTTCTAATCTCTTCTGGACAAGAGTTCTGTTAAAGTTGACATTTTTATATGCAAAACCATAAAAAGATGAAGACAATGAATACTGTTTTTCTTTGAAACTTCTGTAACCAGCTTCTAGCATAGCAAAATAACAGTTGCAGTGAGAACTTCAGTCTGTTAATAGGTAGATGGAGAAAACAGGAAGACATATGTCAGTGCAGTTTGGTTTTCTTTAAACCAAACCGATTGGGAAAAGGTTAAACAGTCTATTTGATAATCAGTTTTCTCAAATGTTATTTCTGGTGTTTTGAAATTTCTTGAAATTTCTTTTTTCACAGAAGATAAAAATTGAAATGAGATTTTTCTCAGCATTAATATAAATAACTGCTTCTCTGATTTAAAAAATAGATATTTGTATTTTTAGTAAAATAAGTAACAGGGTTAGAGAGAAAGTGAAATTGTGCATGTATACCAAACAAGGCATCCGTATGCTTTTCCTCACTTTTTAAAAATTTTTAAAATCAGGTTTGTCATTGTTGCTGCCATAAAGTAAGTACAGATAAAAACTATGTTTTCGTAGCTTACAAAGAAACAGTGTATTTCAATAAGTGTTTGTTAGAACAGCTTCTTGGAATATCAGTCCCAGTGTGCTCAATGCCTTCTCACAGGCTGAGCATGCATCAGGTTGTCATTATAGCCTTTCGTTCTGAATCTTCAGCCCCATAGAGAAAAGTGAGAACAAAAACTTCCTTCCCTGGATTTGATCTTCTTTTCTGTGACGTGTCATCAGCTCAGCGCTGTGGTGCTTGAATAAAAAAATTGATTGCATGAGCAGACTGTCAGTGGCTCATCGCTTCAGAGCTTCAGTATACAGCAAATGTTTGATGTGAATGAGCCCACCCAATGCTATCCAGATTGTGTCTGAGGACAGTGCTGCAGCCCACTGCTTGGTTTCTTAAAGTCCTGAAGATCTGAATATGCATTTGCTGTGAATCTCAAGGCAGAAAAAGCATAGAAATGTACTAGGAGTTTCCTACTGACACAGGCAAGGTTGGCTGACTCATCTAACAAAAACTATTTTATATAGGCTGATCTGTGTAGAGGTCAGGCTTCACCTTTCTTCCATAGCCCTGTATGGGTGGGATTCTCTTCTTGCTTCTCAGAGGGATAAATGAAGGGAGCAAAATTCCCAGCAGCCCTTTTGCTGCTAATCTTAGTTTTAGACAGCATGAGGATAAAAGTGTCTGGGGCAATAACATTAGCTCAGATGTTACAATCTCCCAGTGGTTGTCTGAGTGATTTAACTTCCTTCCACAGGATTTGGTGAGGAACCCCTGAATATCAACTTTTCTGTTCTGCCTACCTAGTCCCAGTGAAAGTGCAAATCTGGCAGTTTACCCTTTTTTTCATAACTCAGGTAGCATAGTAGCAGAAATGGTTTCCAAAGTTAATGTAGTGAATGCAGGTGATATTCAAGCAAGATCTCATCTGTGGAGTCAGTGAGATCTCAAGATTTGAGAACGCTGAACTATGACTGTTGCATGTTCTGCTGAAATATAATGGGTGTATATTTAACATAATGGGAGCAGCTGCAGTCATTTCTAGCTGCAGAATTTTCTGTGACCTGACATAGTGTGATGAGGTCTTGGTTCCCTCAAGCTTAATAGGAACATTGCAACTATTGAGACTTTTAACTAATAGAGATAAATGATGTGTTTTCTAAAAGACAATGAGATCTTGCGTTGGCTGATTGACAAAGCAGCTGCTGTCGGCAAGTGGTTTTGTAACAGTCTTTCTTTTACTACAGTATTTCTGATTTAGTAAAAATATGTGTTTAAATGCTCTCCATAACAGTGTATATATGCTTCATTTCTTTAGTGTTTGTTTGGGGTCTCAATCCACATCTGGTTGTATTAAAATTCTGAGGTTTATGGACCAGGGGTTCAGGGGAGCAGAGACTGTGTTGTCCATCTTTTATTTAAAATGAAATGTTACCACACAGACTTACTTTTAGCATTTTATCAGCTTTTCACTATTGTTGGCAGTAGCAATGTTTTAAAGCACTTTCCCTCCTCAGCTCAAGATATGGCTTGATACTTACTATCAAGGCTTTTAATGCAAAAAACAGTTGTAAGAGGTTTTGTTTTGTCATTTAACGCCTTAAAATTCAACAAAGAGTTAAGAAGCAGGACAGTTATTTGAAAGTGAACAAAAATTGACTTCAAGACTAAGCTACTGTGTGCAAGTAAATGACTTGTGACATTTGGTAGTTATTTCCTGAAGTTACTCTCTGGACCCCAGAAGCAATTGAAAAGAATAGGGAGATGTGTGTGTTAGGAAATGATCTCTCTAAAAACAAACAAAATAAACCACACTTTCCTGTTCTTCAGTGTCTTATTTCACTAACACAGTCCCTGGTGGCCCATGGAATTCAGGTTCTGGACATTCTAGGTTTAAGACAAAGTCCTGTTTAGGTTTGAGATAATAAAATATGGGAAGGAGAAAGAACGCAGAAGACCAAGATTATTAATGTCAGAGTTTTTTTGATTAATCTGAACAATCTAAATAAAGTGTCAATAGAAGAAAATAGAAGTCAAAAGATTGTTGTATGTTGAGTGATTGTGTTCTACTACAATTTACCACAGAGGAAAATATACTTGTTATTTAACATATTACTCGTGTTAGATGATTGTCATCAGAAATATAACTAACTCAATTTTCTTCTTTAATGAGAACTGGGGGAGGAGGGAGGGGATTTGTTCTGTTTTGGTAGTCACGTGACAGAGTCATACAATTGTTTGAGTTGGAAGCGATCTTTAAAAATCACCTATTCCAACTCTCCTGCAGTGAACAGGGACACCACATCTAGATGAGGCTGCTCACAGCCTTGTCCAGCCCTTGAATGTCTCCAGGGACGGGGTGTCTGCCACCTCGCTGGGCAACCTGTTCCACTGCTTCACTACCCTTCTCATAAAAAAAACTATTCCTTATATCCAGTCTTCATCTCCCCTCTTTTAGTTTGAAGCCATTTTCTTTTGTCCTGTCACAACAGACCCTTTCATACTTGGTCTATCATTTATAGGTAGATAATGATTTCTGCCTACAGTTTCTTATGTCAGACTTGCTTTTCCCTTGACGTTTTGCAACACCTCTTCTTCAGTGCTAAAATGATCTGTTATTTTTGAGACCAATGTCAATGCCATTGTTACGCATCAGTTAGCAAAAGGAATGGTTTGCAGCTGTTGTCCTATATACAGCTTTTTTTCAGTTGGTGGAAAAAAGGCAGCTGTTTATATTTGCTTTGTGGTGTGAAGATGGTTTGAAGCTCAAGGGGTTTTTTGTTGATTTATAAGGTAGCTTCCAGCACAGTACTTGTACTGTTGTGTTAAAGTTCCATGCTATGTGTTACAGATTGACCAGTTGCATGTAGTATCAAGTCCAAGTTATTTGTTTCTTAAGTAAGAAAAGTTTTCACCTCAAATCTCATATTGCGATATAGTTCAAATACACTTTAAGCAGAAGTGCCATTAGATTTTTATGTAGCCAAACGTAATTTAAAAGAATAATTGAAAGATAACATAGTAATATAGAATTTTCAAATTAGGAAAGCACAAAGCAAACTTAACATGCACACATACATAGAAACGTACAGAAGTTCCTTATTCTTCTTGACTTAACACCTCAGCAGCATATAGAGCATTTGGAGATGGAGGAAAAAAAATATCCTGTATTACATATCGATCTGCTTACAGCAGCAGGCACCTTCGTGCTGAGCAGTTCAAAGGTCTAATTCTAATTGTCTTATAATTCATTAATACACTATAACAGATAGAAAATTGGAAGTTGAGTCTACTGTTTGTTGTTTTGCTTTGGAGAATGTGAAGGACATTACACAAGTGAAAAATAAAGTTTATGTGATCTACGATAGTGTCTGGTTTGCAGAAATGTTACGTTTTAAATGTGTCCACTTTTCTTCTTTTCTATCAAATTAGTAGTTTGTAAGAATATAAATATTTTTCCTGATATCTGTATGTTCTCCAGTTTCAATAGTGAGAATATTCAGTTTTTCATAATAAAACAAATAGTTTCGTCATAGTTCAAAGCTTAGAAAATTATAACCTTTCTTCTCTTAAAAAAAAAAGGAAAAAAAAAAAATTAAAGACAAATCTTAGTCATATTGGGAAGAATTTGGTTATGTCTGTGTCTGAATTTTAGAGTATTGAAAAGGAAATGCTAACCCACTTCACCATCACCTAAATAAGCATTTAGTACTTCTGAAAATATGTACATGGAGGAAATAAAGTACAGTACTTGTTGGGGAATAATCTGCTTTGAGTAACGTAAAATTAAGGGAAGAACTTGAGATGAAGAAATGTTCTTCCCCTTGTTTCTGCTACCAGTAACTTCTAAAACCATCAGCACTGTATTTGTATTGTGTACACGTGCCTGCAGTTTAAGTCTTTTAGAAAGTAATTACAAAGTGTTAAGAAAACGTGAAAACATTCTAAGTGTTGAGGCTGTTGTAACAGTATTTGAGATTTTGAATAACATCTGCATTAATTATATCCAGTTTCTATTTCATAAAGGATTTGAGGTAGAAGCATAAGAGCAGTGTTGTGTTACAGAAGTCAAGGTGGGACAGATTAGTGAATGAATAGTTATTCCATTCCCCTAAAATATTTCCTGTGGTAATTTCTAAAACGATGACTATGAAAACCTGTTGGCACTTGGTCAAAGCTGAATTTGCCTGTTGAACGGAAGAACCTACACTCTGAGCCTGTTGCAGTAATTGGGGTCTGTCATATACTGGTAAGGGAAGCACAGCAGAAAACTTTCTCAAATCTTATCGTGGATGTCAGACTGGAAGCAGTCTCTCTGATATCTCACAGCTTTGTGGAGAATTCTATAGAAAATAAGTGTAGAATTTTAATTGTATCTTGATTTCCTCATCATCCTGGAGAGATTTAAATCAATGCTTTATCTGTCCCAGTGCAGAAAAGAGAGCTGCACTTTAAGAGACTTTGGTTCTGAACAGTCTGAACAACTTGTCTCCTTCAGACCTTGTCTAACAAAGCCTGTACTTAAACTAAAGAAGTACCTTAAATAACTGAACTGGACTACCTTGTTTGTATGTAGGGCCTTTGACAGTTTGAATGGAAACTAGTCAGTGGTTACAGGACATCTAATCAGTTTGGGGAGATTCCTATAACAACATAATATTTTCAAGATTCTTATTTTCTTTTTTTTTTTTTCCTAACCTCTGTAAATTTGTTGTGTTAAAATAGGTTTCCTCCATTTTTTGATGACAATCCATTTGGTATATACCAGAAGATTCTTGCTGGCAAAATAGATTTCCCACGGCATTTGGATTTATATGTAAAGTAAGTCTGTGACTTCCAACCATGTCTTTTATATTTTGATTTCCTTCTGAGCATTCTTTTTGAAAGGATCTTCATAGATGATTGTGATTTTCTAAAACACTAAGTAGGAAAATATTTTAGATTGCCTTTACTTTTGCACTCAAAGTAAAACTGTATGTGTGATAGACTTCAGGCAGGTGATACCGTTGTTATATACTATTTGCCTCTCATACTTTTCTGCATGTATTGGAATATTAAATGCCTTCCTGCATTGTGCAAAGCTTATTGGTGCAAGCATGGTGTGGGAAAGGAAGAAAAAGAGAACTATGAGGAGATACTTTAGCATGGATAAAAATTAGGAGGACACCTTACTGTTCCTTTGTGTAAGTACCACTTAAATCACTCTTGACATAACTACTTGAACTCTGATACTTCTGAAATTCCAGTGTAAAATGGCTCTTCAAATAGTGGAGACCCAGTTCAATGTGCAATCTCAAATATGCGTGTATGTTTTCTATTCATAATATTTTTCAACCACTACAGGTGGGTAGCAGATAAATGCTTCTTTCTCCTATTCCAAAATTCCTTCATTGAAAGTTCTGTCACTGAAATAATTGCTAGTAAATTTTAGAGTTTCTAAAGTGCAATTGTAAACATAGGTTTACAGAGATGTAGAGATGATTGCATGAGTGAGTGCAGGAAGTTATTCTTACATATCCAGGTTAATCTTTTGAGGTATTTTGAAGTGATCTGTTGAAATGCCATTTGCTTAATGTCAACACTAGTTTGATAGATAAAACACTGTATGGCATATGTAACAAAGTCTGTACAACTTTAGCTGAACATCCATGAATTATCCTGCAAAGCTATTAGTTTGGGGAGAAATTTGTAAACCTTCTCTGAATCATCAGGTTCACTGAATCAAATCTGTCTATGTCAGGTTATGCACATTAGTGTCTCTCATTCGTGTATATTCTTAAGAGTGTCACTATCTTGAAGTGGTTTCTAATTAGGGTAGTTTCCTCCAGTCTTCTAAATCCAATCTATCTTAGGAAAGAGAGTGTGCATTTCCAGTGTGCATACTATGTACATCAAAGTATAAAAGCATGACCAAAGCTGAATAGCTCAAATTTAGGGTATTTGGGTAGGTTGAGTTAGCATAGAGTATCTAGCAGCTCTTGAAAGCATTTGAAAGTAGAGGTGTTGTTAGTTTGTGCTTGTATTTCATGTTCACAGACAAGCACTTACCTCTACTATCCAGAAGACACCTGATGCTGTAAGTTTCCTAGTTATGTTATTAAGCATATATATGCATTTTTTGCTCTTCAGTCTAGACGTGAATTGCAGGATACATTAATCAGCATACTTGCTGATACACCTCTTTGCCAGTTTTTGTTATCCAGATGTTCTTTCAGCTTGTGCTTGGCAGTTCATTCCCATTACATTCCTGCCTTTAAGGGGCCTTGTGGGATTCTGGTTTGGACTTTTTTCCTTTCACACTTTGGTTTTGAGTGATCTCATCCATTGACTTCACCTGCTTTCCTGTACCAAGTTGTTAGCGTAATTTATGTCTCGTTGCAGCAACTTCCTTAATTTTAAATCATAATATGAAGAAAAGGTAGTTTCACATCTTTGCACCATTTTCTTAAAGCACTTGCTAAGATTGTTTTGTTCTAGTAAGACAGTCTCCTTTCTTTCTTATATCCCTTTTGTTTTCATTATCTTCTTCCTAGCAGTTGGTATCTCAGAAAGAAAGAGGAGTATCATGTCCTATCTGACGCATCCATCAAAATATTGGTGTTATACAATGTTTGTAACAATTGAATTATAAGTCTTTGCTCTTAGGCAGCAAAACTTTTCTTCTGTTTTTGTAAACTTTTCTTGCAAAGACAATTTTGGAAAATGCCAAATGAAACGTCAGTGCTCCAGGAATCTGGAAAGGTCTTGATGTAGAATCTCATTCTTCATGTACATACAGCAGTATATCAACAGATTCTACCGTGATGATTTCTACATTTTTCTTGAGAAACTGCAAAGTAAAGAAGCACTCAGCTGTCACTTGATTCAAATTAATAGGCATCTGTTCATTTTTTTTTGTGACAATACACATCACTGAGTTTTGCTATGCTTTTCTAATATCAGTTTTTGAAGCTAACAAATAATGATCTTTTCAATGTTTTCTAGTTATACTGGAAGAGCAAACTCCATGATTTCACTTTGGCTGTATATCCTGTCTCCCATTTTGGTTTTCTGGATTTCTTTTCAGTTCTACTCAGCTGAAAAATTGTTTATAACCACTCATGTAGCCTCCTTTGTGAAGAACTGGAAGGAAGCATTTCACTAAAGGTCACTGTAAAAGGAGTCACTTGCTTTATTTAATACAATCCAAACAACGACTGTCTGAAACTATCATAAGAGTTTAAAAAAATGATTTCTGCCTTCTTTATTCTCCTTTTATCTGGCAATTGAATATTTTTCCGGTTTAGTTTTAGAACTGTATCCTGCCAAATACAACAGTTTTTGAAACAGTCCAACACATTCACTTGTGAGTTCATGTATTCTTTGTGAATAGTTTTGCAATTCCTAGGATACATGACACAATATTGTTTTTGTTTTGGAATAGTAGGTGTTTGAACCAAGGGTGGAAAGAGACAGGTATACTATGTTTGCCTTTTTTTTTTTTTTTTTTTTTTTCCCTGTAAATCAGCTTGCTTAACCTTCTGCAAGGTTAAAAAGTCTAAGTTGCCCATATTCTCTAGATCTTTAGCATTTCAAGCAATACTGGAACTTTCAAGTCTGTTGAGACTGTAGAAACAAGAGAGGTGGCTCAATTGTTCTTACCTTTCATTGGAAGTTTCTGAAAGAAAAATGATAGGTAGCACAGTAATAATTGAGGTACAAATTAACTGCTTCAAATATATGAAGACAGATTTTCTCCCAACTCGTAAGTAATCAACTGGACTCGATAAATTATGCTCCTTTAGTTTTATGTTGTTTGGCACTTAGAAAGCACTTTGATCTTAAAGCACAAATCTTTTGTGTGTCTGAATGTATTTTCATCTTTTAGAAGGTCGATGTAGCTTTATGTAGAGTTGCTCAGTGATGTAGAATCACAGAGGAAGGTTTTCATTTTCACTGAAATGAAAACTTGCAGATCTCACTAGTTTTATAAAGATGAGTAATTCTTCCATGCATATTTAGCTGTCAAAGAATTTAAATTTGAATGTATGAAGTTGAGGGTGTGACTTCATCTGTATTTTATGTATAAGTTAGGGTTGTATTCTGCCAAATAGATTTGAGATCAATTTTGATATTCAGAATGCCCAAGAAAGTACAACAATGCATAGAAAGATAGTACTACTTGGGGAGAAGGAAAGAAGAGAAAAAAAGATAATGACTCTTAACTCTCCTGAAATGCAAAATAAATGAATGGATAAATTATACACAGTATTAACTAGCCAAAGTGATGTATGTTCTTATTCTACAGCATTTGTATGGCAGTCAAATATATATTGCTTCTGTTGAACAGAGAACACATATTCTTTATTGCAGAGACCTTATTAAGAAGCTACTTGTGGTTGACAGGACAAGACGATTAGGAAATATGAAGGTCAGTATAAAATGCTAGATGTAATGCACAAGGTGAAAGAATTTTACAGAAAAGACTTAAGAATAGTTTTTAGTTTTATGAGTTTGAGTTACATGTTTCCAAATGTGACTTCTGTTGTCCAGTTCTAAATGAAAAGTTCAACTCTGTATTTCTGGAAGTTTTACTCATATTGTTATCCAACTCTTCTCAAAAGTAAAAAAAAAAAAAAAAAAAAAAAAAAAAAAAGTACATAATAGAAACCAAGCCAACCAAGTGAAAGTAATCACTACAAAACACTAAAATGAAAAAATAAATGGTTTTATATATATAAATATTTTTATAACAGTATTTAGGACTTCTTTTTGTCAGTACTAAACATCTGTAACATTTGATAAAAGTATTTCCTAGTACTGTCTTCTACTTTACACTCCACCAACCCACAATTAATTTCTTTTACTAGTGTGAGAATTAGAAAGCAGGTCTGAATAAGAGTCATTCTTTAAAGCTCTGGAGTAAACTGAATTAAATAAAACTGCAGTGAATGGCATTTTCATCTCCCTTGTGTAAGAAGAATGCTAAAAATAAATAAATAAATTGAACTGTACTGATGGAACTTAGGATGTGCTAGGGAAACAACACCTGTAAATTTATCCTGTAGAATCTTTTATTGATTATCTCCTGAAAAAAAAAATGATATAAGATTAAATAAACCACTAGGGTTTTTTTTTATGGCATATTTCTTATGGTGAAATGCATGTCTTGGCATTCATATCCATTTATTAAATGTTTTGTTTATCTTTGTTTTTAAAAGAATGGAGCAGATGATGTGAAGAGACATCGATGGTTCAGGTCTATAGACTGGGATGCTGTACCTCAAAGGAGACTAAAGGTGCCTTCTGAAAAATACTGTATAGGACATGCCAGTGAGAAGTTACTGTTCATTTGATCTGTTCTTTTTTGCTGTGTGTGTATGTCTTCATGTGTGTATGAGTATCTGAGTATTTGTATCCATCAATAATTATACTTTTTTTTTTCTTTTTATACTGCAAATTTAATTTATTTGAATGTCTATTCACATATTATGTGCAATACACTTATGAATAGTCAATTTAAAATAGCCTGCTTTGTTTTGCTGGAGTCTGGTGATCAACATTACATACAATAAGCTTCAGTTTTCATTTATAGGTCTTTGTAAGTAACTACTGTTGTAGGATTGAAAGAGTGTTGGTGTGGGGTTACCTTTGTTTGCATCTTGTACTTGTGGGAATATTTTCTCTGGGCTTTAATTTTTTTCTGCCAAGTTCAACTCAGGTAAATGCTTTAATAAAATGTAAAGCATATGGGAGTAGGAAGAAGAGGAAAGGTGAGAGAGAAGGATTTATGAATGTAATTCTAACCTAAGTTTTAACAGCACTGAATTCTAGTATTATATGAGTGAGGGCAGATGTTTGCAAAAGCTATCAACACTGTAAAATGCTTTTTAAAGAACTTTGGAAGTAAACCGTTCTTTCTTTCCTCAAAGTTCTAACTGGAACAGTTTCTCACAGAAGTGATTTTCAATAACATAGATAGCCATCTGCAGTCAGTCAGGTACTAATTAGATGTTTGGATTTACTTTTATTTGCACAGCTTTTTACAATGAATTTCTAACTAGATAATTTGGGGAAAATAGATAAGAGGTGAAAACACTCATGAGGTATTTTTGTAAACAACATCCTAATGTAATGCTGTAGGCAGTTTTTTTTCTCCATTTGATGTTGGGATTACAACAGCTAATTGACGATTTATCTACAGGTGTTACAACAAAGGCACATTTTTCATATTACCTACCATAAATTCTGATCACGCAGAAATCACAGATGGGAATATAACATCGTAATAGAAATTCCAACTCTGGTTTACAATGATTTGTATTACTAAATAAATAGCAAATAGTATTAAAAAAGTGAATGTTAGTCTCAGATCCAAGCACCCTTTATGCAGCATTGTAATTAAAAAAAAAAACTCACTGGCATTTGGGTAATGAATTTGAAATTTTGTTTCTTAGTGATGATTGCATTGAACTTTAGAAGATGAGGATGAGATCCTACTTAATTATTCTTCAAAGCAAAGACATAAATTGGGTCACAAATTTGCTTTCTGATTCTGCTTCTAAAAATAACTATTTTGATAACCTTAGTCTTTTATCTACTGATGAAGAGATGGAAAACATGACATAATACATGCATTTTTCCTCTAAAAAGTATGAGTTGTTCTGTTGTACAAGGGGGCATTGAATCAGAGTCCTGAAATGATCTTAAATGTCAATATTTTCCAAATAACATTAAATGCTGGGAGAGAGAATGTAGTTTTGTTAATGTGAATTCCTCTCTCTGCCTCTGCATTACATAACAAAACTTGTTTCCCTGATAGTTTGCTTCCAGGGAAGCAGGGCTATCAGGCATTCCCTCTCCTGGAGCAAATAGCTCTGATTTTTCTTGAAGACCCATTTTCCATGGGCCTTGAGGCTCTTTCACATTTTGAAAGCAAGATCAGGATAAAGCAGGTTTTGGGCCAGGCTACATCTTCCCTTGACATTAACTGTAGCGTTTTGGCAGTATTCAGTCAGTTTGGATAGCTGTCACTGCACAGGAAGTTTTGAAAGTACATTTTCAACTTGTTTTTGCAGTTTGAGAATATTGGAGGATTGAGATTATGAAAGACTATGGCCTGGAGAGCTGTCCTACATACCTGTGTCCCCCACACACAGCTCTCTGGAACTCTGCATTAAACATTAAATCACAGAAGCTGAGCTTCTGGAGCAAAGCACATTGTGCCCGTCTTCATAAGAATCTGTGCAGTATTCTGTGGCTGCCATATTGCCAAAATAAGGCTTTGTTTTTGATTGAAGTGTGGAGGTACTGTCTGTAAGGACTTTTCCTTCCAGCTGCAAACTTACTAATAGCATTTTTCAAAGCCTAAAATTTCAAATTAGATCTCAGAGCAGTGGAAGCCTTTATCAGGAAATGGAGAACAACATTTGTAGTTCTTTTTGTGCTGTAAGTTTCTTTGGCCTATTTGGTGTCCTTTAGGTTTTCTTAAACTAGAGCAGTATGTTTGGTATACTGATACTTAAGGTCTCCATACCACTAAGAAGGGGATAGAAATGAAGATCACTTGAGTAAAGAAATGTTTTTTCTACCTGTAACTGATTAAGTGTTTCAGAAAGAAGATTTCTCACATTCCTGTGTCCAGAAGGGCAGAGCAATCTCAGCCCTAAACAGAAAACAGGAAAAAAAACCTGTAAACTGGAAATCCAAAGGATCTTCTGAGGAAAGAGGTAGAAAACAATTATTTCTCATTGGACTTCCAACTTCCATAAAATCCAAAGATCCGTTTGTGTTAAGATACTTTTACTGACATCCTTGTGAAAATCAGTTTTTTACAGTGCAACAGTTTCGTTATTTGCTGCCTAGTAGATAGTGTGAGGCACATACAAGTTAGTTATTTCAGCCTCTTCAAATGCAGCCAATCTGTAATTGAAAATAGAAGGCTTTTTTTTTCTTCAATTACAAAATAATTACCTGCCCTGCTATCGTGACTTTATCTTAGTTGAAAGGGATCTGATGATGATTATGCTGCTGCTTGCCAGTTGGCCGAAGAGTGAAGGATGAGGAGAGTGGCAGAGTACTCTGTAATAGAACATACCTGGAAGCTTAACTGAAATAATCTTGTGCAGTAATTAACTTCCATTTGTGAAGTATCTGGAGCTTGAATGCTAAACAAATAGATATCTGCATTATAAGTGTTTTTTTTTTTTTTTTTAACTTCAGACAAAGCTTTGGAACACGTACGTGTTGCTGTAATCTTTTCTCTCTCAATGTCAGTCAATATTGGTGAAAAAGGTGGACTTCTGTAAATGCACACTAACTTTTTTTTGTACTTATGCTCACTAGCCTCCTATAGTGCCGAAAGTATCCAATGATGGAGATACTTCCAATTTTGAAGCTTATCCTGAAGATGACTGGAACAAAATGCCTCCAGTACCCCCTAAAGATCTAGAAATTTTCAAGAACTTCTGAATGCAACACTGGACAAGGTATGTTTAAAGGCCAGGAATCCTCTTCAAAAGATTGCAGGTTGGTGAGTGAGAGCCTTGTGCAAAAACTGTGTCTTCTGATTCATAACAGTGATTAGTTCTTCCATACAGGTCTTGAAACCAACATGAATTGGCCACAGCAATGCATGGTATAAAGTAAAATTGATATAATAGATTTTAAAGCAGGCTTAGTGAATGATAGAGGTATGCAACAGACTTTGTTCTATAGTGGTTCTTATCCAAGTATATTTTAATCTTTCAATCTTAACTTTTTAAATTGAGTGTGAAAAGCAAAAATGTAGATTCATTTGACAAATAACATTCATTTCTTAATTCCAAGATTTTTGTATTAAGAGTAAATGCTTTAGTTCAAGGAACAGGATTGTCAGTTTAATTCTATACCTTGAATTATGTTTTAGAACTGTGAAAGACTGAAAACTGACATTGAATTCACATGTTCTGCATTGTGTTTTTAATTCTTTTTTTTTTTGTTTTTTTGCCCTAGAAACTGGAAAGAAAGTAAAGAGCAAGCCTGAAGAAAAAATTAAATTAATACATAAATGAAGACTTTCCTTGTGGATGAGAATTATACTGCATTCAGATATGCAAACGAGAATATAATGAATATCTAAAGAGTTGGAGGCAGGCAAGCATCAGTTTTAGCTGTAAACATTTGGCATTGGTTTAGTAAATTGTAATGTTGACAGTCTACTCCGAAATAGACTTGAGTAAAGTGAAATATTTTAGGATTTTTTTTTAACTTATGGTTTAGTTAAGTTTCCTGCTATTCCCAGATCCTTTTTGCATAATTAATTCATAGATTTAATTTTATAAGTTTATACTAAACTTGTGTAATTAAAAGCACAAATTAGTATATATGTATATAATGAATACAATACAACTAAAGCACAGGAACTGTGCAAAGATGTAAATTTTTGTACTTTGCAGAGTCTATGATTTTTATTTTTCAAATAATGTTTTTCAAGAAGTTCTCTAGGGATAAAAATCTTAAAAGGATAAATGAGTTTTTCATCATCTTATATACATTTTATAATTCTTTGTAAAAATAAAAAATAATTAAGTTTTAAATAAGATTTGTACCTAAAATTTCCAATGCCTCATACTTGCAACCATAGTACTTGAAAGCAGAAAGACAAGGGCATGTTTTATTGTTGATTAAGATACATCTTAATGGTTAATTTATGAAATTCTGTTACACTGATGTCTCTACAAACCAGGATATTGAGTGATGACGTGCTGTCTGAAATGTGATTCCTCTTGTGACAACTCTCTGTAAACATTCAGCTCAGTGCATACTGGTATAAGGGCTATAACTGGCTCTTACAGTTGTTGTTCTCTCTCTTAAGCTTGCTATCTTTTCTAAATTTAAAGCATGAGCCATAACAGACTTTCTTCATTATTGGCATAGTTGTTGTTGAATATTTGGCACTTCTAACTATCAGAGGGAACACTAAATATATGTTAGAGCCTGCTCTTTCTGCTCCTGCTTTTGGAAATAGCCTGAAGTCTCCACTGCCAGGAATTCTATATGTACAGTGCTCAAGCCTTAGATCTGAGGAGTTTCTTTTAAACTGTATAACAGCTTTTTGACATCTTAAATACACTGAATTTAGGAAATATTTGCAATACTGTTTCATTTTAAGTAGCACCAAGAATCTGTGTGTGCATATGTATTTCTCTCGTATATGAGTACGCATAAACAAAAGTAGATTGTATACAATTCAGGATTATTTCAGTCTTTTTCATGTTTCATATTGAGATATTTGTTTTAATACAGGGGAAACTGAGTGCTTTGATTTCAAAAAGTAAATACTTTTTTGGTTTTAGGGAAATCATATTTAGATCAAAAGTTTTTGTTTGTTTCAGAAGTGCATCAGCTTATTGAAGTTGTACCACTGTGACTGATGGCTCTACATAAAACTGTCTCTGTAGATTTTACAGACTGTTTTCCCTGCAAAGAATTCTCTCCACATTTTTTATTAATCTAAAATGCCATATAAATGGGGGCCAAAGATTCATTTTTCAGAACTAAATTTTGTGTGCTTACTATACAGGCATTCTAGTAATTGCAAATTAAATTACTATCTTTATAAATTTATGACAGATCTACAGCTGGTCTCTCCTGATGGAAAAATTACTTCAGTTCTCTTTTGTTTAGCTCTAAACAATGCAGAGATGTAGTAAATAGTAAATGTACTTTGAAAGCTTGCAATTTCTAGTTTACTAGATCTTTATCTTTATAAAACAAATTAATTCTTAGAGACTGTATGACTTTTTGCAGAAATACAATATGTAATAAAGTTACGCTTCTTCAAAGAGGTAGTTCTGAATTATTACAAATATTAAAAAGTGCTGCAAGTTGATTGCCCCAGCTGAAAATCAGTGAAAACTATATAGGAATACATAATAAGGAGAAAATCCACGGAAAATTATCCTTTTAACATGGTATAAATACCTTGTTCTCTTGAAAAATGAGTCTAGACTTCTTTATTTGTATCCATGGAGTGAGTTATTCCAAATCAGTTGGAGAAACTGAAGTACATAAAAGAGCTTACTTTGTCTAAGGGGGGAGGAAGCACAGTTTATTTTTTAACGTGCAAGTTTCAGTATTTTTTTGAATCCTAAGTACTACGAAAACAGCATGATTTTGTGTTTTTCTTTCAAATTTAAAAACCGCACTGTGTTTAAGTCTTCAGAGCTGAGTAAATGAAGTTTGAAGTTGCATTTTACTAATCTGCTACATTGGTGGTCAGAAGTTTTGAAAGGTTAACAGAAAATCATTGATTTTCTTTCTTACCTATTCTTACTCATTCACATACCCATTGCTGGCAGTGGATGCACTGGCTCTCACACTATGATAGAGACTAAAGTGAATACAGTCTTTATAGTACTAATCCATGGACTTCACGTTGTTTCCATAACCATGTGTACTTACACCTAACTACTGACCCCGTCAACATGCTTTCTAGTACAAAACTACCTTCAAAATTTTTTAAATTAAAATCCTTAATAAGAAACCTTTTTGAAACATTATTATAAATGACCAGTTATTTTCTCTACAGTCTTCAACTTACTGAACTGTTACTTTACATGCCCATTTTATTTATTTGCACAAGTGAGTTGGTTTTATTTTAAGTCTTTGCTGGGACTTCATGGACCACTAACGAACACAGTTCTGTCTGAGTGCTCAAGCAGATGTTTCCAGATACATACTGCTCTAAGGACTCTGGATTTATTTTATTCTTTCTTAAGCAAGCTAGAACACTTCTGTTTTTCCTTCCTCCTCTATTCTGAAGTTCATTTTATTATGGTTGCTTCTGTTAACATATATTTTTGCATATAGACTGTTGCATAAGGACTGTTTTCTTGTAAGAGCCCATAGGCCTTTCATATTCTGCTTTGGCAAACAAGAATGTCAAACATTAAAAAACAATCTTTATTTTTGAGTTTTATATATATATATTTTTAATTGCCCGATTTGAGGTTTTAAGTGATAAACGTGCATTGTAAACTCAATTGCCTTGTAACCAAATAATAAAAATGCTTCATGATTTAAATGGACAACATGCTGTAGATTTTCCTGTAAATTAGCTTGATCAATGAATATGTGTGCTACTGAGCTTTAACTTATGTGATCTTCCACTGTAAAA
Organism: Meleagris gallopavo; assembly: GCF_905368555.1. NCBI lineage: Eukaryota > Metazoa > Chordata > Aves > Galliformes > Phasianidae > Meleagris > Meleagris gallopavo. Next base: position 126,002,625 of record NC_139404.1, read on the forward strand.
AATCATTGTTAATTGATCAAAATATAGGTACTGAACTATGTTTAAATAGATCAACAGGGATTGTGCAAGTTTGAAAGCAATTAAGATATGGCTGTTCCTCAGCCCGTCTGCTTGCCATTCAGAAGAGTTGTGATGCAGTGCTTCCTATGCTATAGAGTTATTTTTCAGCTTTCAATGACTGTAGCATGATTCCTTTTCGTACTGTACTGTGTACAGACTTCCCATGTTTTGCACTTTTCTATGGCAAACCTAACTGCTTTATAAATACTCTGTTGTGTAGTAGGTAGTGGTAGTGATAGCAGGCATTTGTGTAGTACATAACCAGTTTGATCCGCTAGTTTTGCGAGGTGAACTTGGACTAATGTTGTATGTTTCTGGTTGCTTGTTGTGGCTCACATGTATAAGTACTGTTCAAAGTTACAAAGTCAGCCCTCATTGCACAATGAAAATCACTGTGATCTGTACATAAACCCTAGTAAAATTTTATTGCTGCTTAATTTATGTAATATCTGTCAAATCTGGATTCATTTAATAAACCTTTATAACTTTTTGAATGTTTAAACCTAGTTTGCTTCCATTTATGTTGGGAGGAGGTACAGGTTCTTCATCCAAAAAAATGATGAGGGAGAGAGGAATAGGAAAACAACTTTTCCTTTTTCTCAGGAGTTAAGTCTTTCCAGAGTATGACAGAAGTGGTGGAAAATATTTCATTTGGCATGGAAGAAGTACCAAGAAGTACATTTTCCAATTCATTTCAGGTAGTACTGATACTGAAAACCGTTGACTTGAACTTCTCATTAAACTTTGATTATATGACCCTAATTTATTTGACATTTTCACGATTTAATGATCTGAACACTATCCGGAACATTTATTTCAATCTTTGCTGTCATTTTGCTAAGCACCAAAGAATATTCTTAAAATGTCAAGCACACCTAACTGAACCTTTTTTTCATCTTCTATCAAAAACTTCAATCTTGCTTTTACCAGAAATCATTTAGATGTTGGTTGTAAATTACTTCTCAAGTGTCAGTTGCACTTTATTTCTTACCTATATAGAGAGGTAATTACATAGGCATAGGACTGACTGATTGGATACAATAGGAAATACTTAAGGGTTTGTTTTTAACACAGTTTTGTGGGTTTTTTTGTACCTAGCTTAAATCTAAATTTTGCTCGTTGACATTTTTCACTCATAAAGCACTATGTTGTGCTTTAAAAAAACTGCTAATGGAAAGTGAAGGAACACTGCAGTAAGCCCTGGCAAACTTTTAGTCATGTCTTCGACATGAATCAAAATAACTGCTCACTTAGAACATATGCTTGCTAACATTCAAGAATTTAGTATTCGCAAAGAATTCGGTTTGGTATCTTGTTCTTACCCAAGCTTTTTGTTGTGTGATAGAGTTTTTGTTCATTTTCACTAGCTTGAGTACTGAATATTTTTTGGCTTCACATGTAACTCAGAATCTTTTCCAACAAAGATGATGTAAAATATGGTTCTTGACTAATGCAGAGCAGGTAGGTTTTACTGATCTATAACCATCTCTGTGGATCATAGTCACGTAAGTACTGGTCACAGATTCTGTCTCATCTGCATGGTTAATTCAAAAAAAAATGAGAAATTGAGGTGGTTCGATTAAAATCTGCCCTTCTGTGACTTCCTAAATAATGATTTCACTATTACATACTGATAGCAATATATATTAGTAAGAAATGGTTGTAAGGAGTTGCCACTTTTGCAACTTCGAATATTGCCCAATGCTTTGTAAGTCTGTATATATTGAGATATCAGGCTGTTTCCTCTAGGAACTCTTTCTTGGCTTCAATCTTCAGGCCACTTTTCGCTGGGGCAGTAAATGCATGTCCAGTGGGAAGTCTAGCCTTCCTTTCTTCTGATTCCTTCCATCTGCCCTCCATAAATACGCCAGATGCGACTGTAAGTCAAGTTTCATAATTATCTGTGAAACAAGGAATATTATAAGATTTTGTCAAGCTGAGTTGTGATTTTTTTTTTCAGCCTATCCAGGAAAATTAGAAACTGACAGCAAAAAAAAAAAATAAAAATCAGCAGTAACTAAAGTGGAAAGTCAAGCAGGTTATTTAACAAACATTTACATGATTGGACTGGAGGGGAGAAGTCTAAGCTTAAAAGTTGCGTTCCTGAAAGTAGCTGGTATCTTTATTATAGCAATACACTATGTATGTTACTGTTGTTTGACTGGAAAAATTAGGAATGAGTCCTATAATATGAGGGCTTTTTTTCCAAAACAAAAACAGAAACACCCACATCTTTGCATTTTTTTTTACTATATTTTTTATTTATTAAAAAAAAAAAAAAGACTACAGCTAGTGTAACAACAGTTTTATCTGGCTGCTGGGAGTGTCAGGCTGATGGGTACAGGTTCTTTTGAGGCTCTACTCAGCCCAGGCATGCACCCGCCAGCCACAGATAGGCCTCATCCTCACCCCTTGGGCATTTTGGGAATCTTCCAGTCCTATATTTGTACCACAGGCTCCCTGCTAACTCTGTAGCATAAACTCTGTAGCATATCATGATATCCTTCACGGTCCCAGCTTCCCCATCCTTTCCCTTTCTCCCACTCCTCCATGGACACCTGTGTTGTGGTCCAGTCCCAACACCCTCTGTTCCTGGGTACCCAGCACAGAATGGAAGAAATAGAAGAGAAGCACCTTGGGTCCCCTCACCACTGTTTATATGTAGCTGTGCTAACATTGCCTGTGGTTGTTACCCTAATAACACTCCTACTATTATGGCAAATGTGAAAAAGGGAAGAAAAAAAAAACACCTCCTCTTCTTATTATAGTACAACTCTTATCAGGTGCTCTCTTAAAAATATACTGCAATCTCAATGATTAAAATTACATTTAAATTTTAAAAATCTGAATACATTGTTTGTGGGAAATGGGTAATAAAAAAAAAAAAATAGATATTGTAGTAATTTGGGCTGGTTCTGTATGATTTGCTGCATTTGATTTAGTGCCAGTGAGTTGGTGGGGCAGCTGAGAGCAAGAATCTGTTGTTGAATCTGTGATTTAGGACCATGGGCCACTGCAGTCGCAGAAGGAATTCCCCCTGAATTACTGTTTAACTTGAAAAATGCACAGCTCTTTAATTTCTTGTGTGTGAAGCTCTGTAAGGCACTGTACGGGCGCTGTGTCTGCTGCACTACTTCATTTATCAGAGTATATCACAGGCGTATGTCGCTTTAGGTACTTTAGGAAAGCGTAATCTGTGTCAGCTTAAACAGCTGATCATCCTCCTTGCTTCCAGCACATTGTCCATAACATGGTTTTCAATAATAAGACAACAAATGGAAGAGAGAAAACTACTTCAGAAAGCCAAGAGAGCTTGAATTAGACTTTCATTCAAGAAATATCTGTGTCTGATCAGTATGTATTTGTACATGCACTCTTTGCTCTATCATTAAAAGGTTGTAGGGAAAGTAGTGACTGTCCTTGCTTCATTATGCTGGCTGCTAAGCTCTAAACTGCTCTCTTGCCTTATGCTGTGTCAATTAGCCTAGTTCAGAAAATACTTGAGACTAAAAGTCTTGGGTTGGAGAAGGAGAAAAATTGTACCCATCATCCTCTTCACTTAAGCAGGTGTTACAAGCTCTGCATAGGAGAGGATTGTGCTTGAAATGCTGCTCATGATATAAGTCTCTCGAAGAAAAAAGCAGCTTTCTCAAGCAAACCGTATATCAGGTCTGAGATCCCTGTTCTGCTCAGACACTTACCATAAGCCTTCTTGCCATGCAGAGCAGGGCCTGTTGTTGTCTTTCAGCCGCTTTGAGTGTGTGATCAACAACTTAGCAAAGAGTAAGATTGAACCTTAGAAAAACTCAACTTTTCTGTGGCAGCCTTCTTAGTCCATTTTATTTTTCTCAGGAAGTTGATTATTAGCTTGGTTTTTGATGTAGGATACTGAGAAAAGATTCTTAGCTATTCAGTGCTTAATTGTTTCAAGTTGTGTGTAATATATAATACTTCTTTCAATAAAGAAGAAATTCATAATTTAGGAACCTCTTCTAGTGTAGGTTTGTAATGTAGGGTTGTTTGACTGTGAATAGAATAAGACCTTCACAAGTGGTGTAATTTTTAGTGATATAAAGAGGGTTTTTTTAGAAATTAATCAGCACTTCTCAACATTCTATTCTCATTTTTAACTCAATGTTTTACCCATTTTAGTTATGTATTTTGGAGAAGAAACTAAAAAAAATTGCTGATAAGTATTTATTATTAAGTGAATAAATAGAACTAGGAAATATTTTGTTTCCCTGTTGTAAGCTAAATGGAGGAAAAGCTTTACTTCTACTTAGTTGAGCTGAAGTTACAACAACTGAGCATAGCTGAAGTCCTTCTATTCCCTCTTCTGAGTATTTCCCCCTGGAGAGCATGACTATTGCAAAACAATGCAAAGTGACACGAAATTCAATGAGCACTTTGAACCCATTTTAAAATCTTGACATGAATGGACTGTGCCTGATGTAATTCCTGGCAAAATCTTGCTTGATTCATGAAGAAAATTTTTATCATCAATCACTTATCTGAGTGTTGTTAGAGTGTAGGTCTGTTGTTTCACTGTCTGGTTGCTGCAGAATGGGATTTTTATTCTTCAGTCCAGTTTTCCTGTAACCCCTAATTTTGAGATAACTAATTTTTGGGTTTTGAATGTGTGTGTGCAAAATGTGTTTCAAGACTGCAGATTGTTCCAGTAATTAACTACTTAAGATTTTATTTATACAGCTGGTGATGATTAACATGCAAAATATGACATGCTTGAAATTAATGCATTAATTTGTTCAAGACATTGTAATACTTTAATACATCGACTTGGCAAGTGAATAAAGAAAATCTATGAATTCAAGAAGATATTAAAAAATACCAAACTTTTTCATATAAAATATGTTGTCTGAATAAACAGGTATCAGGAAGGTGGGCTGTTTAAAATTCTTCACTTTGGGGATTAAATCTGGCAACTAATGAATAAGAGGAATAAAAAGAGAGGAAGTTGGAAACTATCCTTCTCTCCCACCCACGTCAAAACTTATGTAACAGAAAAGCTCCAGCTACATCACCAGCTAAAATCTAACAGAGAAGCTGCTATATCTACAGGACATTTCTCAATCCACATCATGGTGAATGGTTGTAGGTTGTCCTCTGCTCTGTATTAGGTCTTACTGGGGTGCTTTCAGTAAAATACTGGCTTGTATCAGGAATGGTGTAGTGAGCAGGACTAGGGAAGTAATCCTGCCCCTGTACTCACCATTGATGGGGCCTCACCTTGAGTACTGCGTTCAGTTTTGGACACCTCAGTACAGACATTGAGGTGCTGGAGCAGGTCCAAAAAGGGCAACAAGGCTTGTGAAGGGCTTGGAGAATATGCCTTACGAGGAGAGACTGAAGGCACTGGGGCTGTTTAGTCTGGGGAAAAGGAGGCTGAGGGGAGACCTTATTTCTCTCTTCCAATATCTGAAAGATGCTTACAGTGAGAGTGGGGCTGGTCTCTTCTCACTGGTGACAGGTGACAGGACGAGGGGAAATGGCCTCAAGTTGCACCAGGGTAAGTTTAGGTTGGATATCAGAAAACTATCAGGAAACACTTCTTTACAGAAAGGGTGGTTAAGCACTGGAATAGGCTCCCCAGGGAGGTGGATGTGTTTAAAAACCGTTTGGATGTGGTGCACAGGGACATGATTTAGCAGGGGGTTCTTACAGTTAGGATAGTATGGTTAGGCTGTGGTTGGACTCAATGATCTTTAAGGTCTTTTCCAATCTGAGCGATTCTATGGTTCTACAGCATTGTGACATGCTGGGTGTTCCATTTCTTCCCTTTTCTCAGGTTGGGGGTCACTTATCTCCCCAAATCAAACTGTAGGCTGTTGTAATTCATCCGTACTCTAAATACTTTTTGTATCATGTCAAAATCCAAGTCTTTGAAAGAAGCGTAAAAACCTCTTTTATTCCCCTTAAAAACAGTGTTTACCTGGATGGAAAACAGTAATTAGTGCAATAAAAATGCAGAGGATGAGAAATCTATCTTGTGGTATCCTTAAGCTTCTATACAGTGAGTGGAGGACTCTCCATGGCACTTGAAATAATTCACTCCATAAATTCTTTCTCTCTAAATCTCTTTGGTTGATCTTAGATTGGCATAGGTTCAAGGGCTAAAAAGGGAAAAGCTGCAGGAAGACTATAGAAAGTCAATGACTTTTAGAGCGTGTTATCCAAAAGTGTTGCATTTTTTTTCTCTGCATAGGACCATTGCTTATGATGTATTGGAAGGAAAAATAAAAAACACCTTGAAAATCAGGTTTGAGTTACAACGTATTTTCATATATTGCCAAAAGTTGTTACATTTATAGGCTAGTTCACTTTAAAGACATCTGTAGCTGTATTTTCCTGTACTGTTTTGGAAGCATTTTCTTCATATTCAAGTCTGTTTCCTTGCTGAGGGTGACATTCAGTGGAGTTCACTTCTGTTTATTCTATGAGAGACATCTCTGATCTTGTTTCTTTTCAAGGTGCTGTGGAGGATAGCAACAATAAATTACAGTCTGGAACAATGCATTATTATGACTCATACAAAAGACTGAATCAGAAATAGACCGAAGCATTCTAATAAAAGAAAGAGAAAATCCTATCCTGCTAGTGTCTTTAAAATAATTTTCACTAACATGTTTTAACTTTAACTCTTTAAAATAAGGTCTTAGGATACAATAGTAAAGTTTTAAAGACAATTTCTTCTATTAATGTCCTTTGTTTTGTTTACCCAATTTTTCTTATTTTTCATGTTTGAAATAGCAGAAAGTCACTAAGATGATTTGTAGGTAATTGTCTGGGGAAAAGGAAAAGAAAAGAAAAAAAGAAAAGAAAAGAAAAAAGGAAAAAAAAGGAAGGAAGGAAGGAAAGGAAGGAAAGGAAGGAAAGGGAAGGAAGGAAAGGAAAGGAAGGAAGGAAGGAAGGAAAGGAAAGGAAAGGAAAGGAAGGAAGAAGGAAAGGAAAGGAAAGGAAGGAAGGAAAGGAAAGGAAAAGGAAGGAAGGTCTCTGGGTAAGAGAATAAGTGAAAAAAATATGTGCTCCAAATTCTCTAATAGAAACGTTGCATGCTATCACCCTAGCTTTCTTTTTTTCAAACTGAAAAAGGAACATCAAAAAAATGTAAAATCTTCAGTGCTCCTTTCCACTGTCTTCCCTATACAAAGTATAAAACCAAACCCAACTGAAAACCCCGCCACCCATGAAGTAGTTGATGTAAGGCAGATGCAGTCTTCTATGGCTGGAGAGAGTCCTTGAAACTAAAGAATAGCAGCATCTCAGGAATGGTAGAAGGAATATTTCCTTGGTTTTGAAAGTTTTCTACACAATTCTCATATTTGGTATCTTATACAGCACCACAGGGACTCAGGGTTTCAAAGATCCAATTAAGTAAATTAGTTTGGGGAAAAAAAAGGAAGAACTTGGGAAAAGTTTTGACTTTTGCTTAAACATTTCAGAACAATGATTTGCATTCATCTCTAATGACATTTTTGGAACTGTCTCTGAAAGTTAAGCAAATAAAATATGCAAAACTTTTCTTTTAGTTTAAAATCAAACTAATTAAAATCTAAAAATACATTATTTATTGAATAAAGTTTTCCAAACAGCCAAGAAACTAATGCATTCCTTATTCTCACAACTTTAACTTCAGAATTTCAGCTGAGTTAAACAACAGAGCTAAGGAACTTGCTCAGCTCTCATCCTCTAGAATTTCAGAGAGAAGTTCAGCCTCTCTAGACCTCATGGAGGTCTGAAGCCATGCAATGGACTATGCCGTAATGCTAACTGCTGCATGCTGGTAGCTCGTAGCAAGCAAGTTCTTCTGCTTCACACAGCTTAGAGTAGGAAGAGTGTTACTTCATCCAGTTCCATGTGTCAAACCAAGTTTCCAGCAGTTCATAACCCTTTTTTAAACAGCCATGTTATTCAACCTCCTTTCTTTCAGGTCTGGAAGGATGGGACGGCCTGGGCTCCAGGAAGGGGCTGACATCAGGGACCCAGCAATCTGTGAACCAAGGGGCAGAAAATGGGTGTGTACTGAGTCCAAAGAATATTGACAGCTGCTTAAAGTATGTATCTGCTAGTTAAAGAAGTTTCACCGGAAACTTATTTCTACCCTGCTTTTTCAATGGTAACACGACAACTGGCAGATAGTGAAGTTGTGTAACGTGGTGCTTGCATTTCTGCCAGCTGTGATTGTCTGGATTATTCATAAGTCCAAAGGAGCTTCTGTACAGTTAACTGGAGTGAAGACAGAGAGATGTCACCACCAAAAAGCCCTTCCAGGAACCATGAGCGCAAGCAGGACTGCGCTCAACTCGCCGGTCAACTCTTTCATCACAGACACATGGGAATGGAACACAGTGGGACCTCTTCGAAAATCTTGGAAAAGAAAAGTTACCTCTGGCATAAAAAGCAATCAAGACAAAGGCTGCAGCAGCCATGCAGTTGTTCCTTGGGTTTTGTCACAGAGCTATGCAATAGGTCTGAGGACATGCATTTCTCCTCACCCACACAAACCAATTTTGATCTAGCAGCCTATGGCTCATGCAAGGCTCCTCATGTAAACAGCATAATTCACTTTGATACTTCGGCTTTTACTAATATAGAGAGTGCATCTTTCCTTTGCAACTGCAAAGTGTGCCATGGGAATTGGCCTGGAATATATTTAATTGGAAATGGAGGAAGCCTAATGCTATTTCCAAGTAATGCCTTTCTTGTGATATGCTTTCTGTTTCTTTAGCAGTCCGTTTCTGTACATACAGTAATAACACCATCTATATTTTTTTTAATTCCCCTCTTCTGAAATGCCATGTAAAGAAAAACATTCCAGACAGATTCAAGGAATGTGTGACCACTGTTAATTAACAGAACCTGAATTGTTCTTGGCCCTTTGGTGACTGGAGAATAAAGGAAGAATTGTTCTCATACTAAAATAAATAAATAAATAAATAAAGTGAAATAACCACAGAAGTACTATACAGTATATTCCAGAATGGTTGTACTTATTTTCAAACAATAGAAAATAGTTCAATTGTTTCAGCCAGGCTTAGTTCCAAACCCTTCTAAATTTAGAGTTTAAGAATGAATCTTGAAAAGAAGGACAGGAAAATGAAATGGTTTTCCTTACTCATTTCCTATTTTAATTGATGAGAATTTGTGCTCCTCTTTGGATAACTTGGCAAGCATTAGTCCCCCATGAATTGTCTTTTTAGTCAGGGATCACAGAATATCCTCTTCTCATATGAGAACCATGAATTTATAATCCACTGTGTGCTTTAAAAACAAACAAATAAATAAATAAATAAAAATTTCCTTTCCTTTAAAAATGAACTACATGCTATTAAAAACACTTTAACACTACTGTTTACAGAAATGATCTCCACTTTCAGCTTTCTGTATTTTGAATACAGTATGTATTAGAATCAAGTGCTATTGTTCATAGTCTTAGATATATAGCACACACAGTAAGGTACAGTGAGATAGTGAGGACATCGACTATCATGCACCAAAAGCTCTGATTCTTCCTGATGGTCTTGATTCAAAAAGGAGTGATATAACTGAATTGGGAAATGGAGACTACACTGAGAATTTAAATAAATGGCAAAGAAGCTTCAAAATTTTCTTAGACGTTTACATTGACATCTGGAAGAACTGTCTCTGGCTGCATGAGTTACCAACCATTCCTCTGACACTAAATATGGATTTAGAGTATAATAAGGTTCAAGACTGTTGAGACTTTAGTCACAGGAGTTCTTACTGTATCCATATGAGTCTGCTGAAGTTGATATTTTAAAAATGAAATGTGTATCTGCAAAATGCTAGCAATTCTAAAATTATGTCACAGCATCATCAGGATCTGTGAGTGTGATAGGTATCACTGACAAAACATAGTCCATGTAACATCCAATGGGAGCATTAAAAAAAAAAAAAAAGTATTTTCTAAAAAGTTGTAACCTAAAGTCATGTGTTTTTGGTTTTTTTTTCATTGAAAACTGCAGCGGCTTAACTGAGTAATCATTAAATACTTACTTCTTGGGATATGTCAAGGTCATATAAGTAGCTATGACATTTGATTCAGGAGGGCTGTGATTTTGATATGGTTTCTTATTGCTTTAGGTTGCCCTTCCACATTGAAAAATAGACTCATCATCAAATTAATGATACCTGTAAACTTAGCTTATAATTTAACATGATCATGAGATAGGAAGCATTACTTCTCCAATAATTCAAGATCCTGTTCTTCAGTGATGAGATGACCTACTTAAAAGAGGAGGGAAATGCTATAGACTGTTTACCTGGATTTTAGTAAAGTAACACCAACAGCATTCTTGTGGAGAAACTGGCTGCTCGTGGTTTGGACAGACATGAAGTTTGCTGTGTGACAGACTGTCTGGATCACTGCTCTCAAGGTGAATGGAGTTCAGTCCAGTTGGTGGTGTTCCAAAGTGTTCAATACTGGGGCCAGTTTTATTTAACATTTTTATCAGTGACCTGGATGGGAGGATTAAGTGCATCCTCGGTACGTTTGCAGATGACAGCATGTTGGGCAGGAGTGTTGATTTGCTTGAAGTTAGGAAGGCCCTGCAGAGGGATCTGGATAGGCTAGATCTATCCATTCATATATCATTCAGCAAGGCCAAATGCTAGGTGCTGCACTTGGGTCAAAACAATCCTATGCAGCAATGTCAGAAGATTTGGGGAAGATTGGCTGGAAAACTGACCTGGAACAGCAGAAAAGGACCTGAAAGTGCTGATCAACAACCATCTGGACAGAAGCCAGCAGTGTGCCCAGCTGGCCAAGGAGGCTGATGGCATAGAATCATAGAATCATAGTATGGCTTGGGTTGGAAGAGACCTCAAGGATCATCAAGCTCCAACCCCTCTGCCGCAGGCAGGGCCATCCAGGCCATGCAGGCCATCCAGGCCTGCATTTGAAATAGCCTGACCAGCATAACCAGGGAAGTGAATTTCCCTCTGTATTCACCACTAATGAGACTGCATCTTAGGTACTGTGTTCAGTTTTGGGCCCCTCACTACAAGAAGGTCATTGAGCCTTGAGCCTGTGCAGAGAAAATGAAGCTGGTGAAGGGACTAGAAAAAGAAACTTCTGAGGAGCAGCTGAGGAAACTGAAGTTGTTTAGTCTGGAGAAGAAGAGGCTGAGTGTAGACCTCATTGCTTTCTACAGCTGCTTGACAGGAGGTTCTAGTGTAGAGAGTGCTGGTCTGTTTTCTCAGGTGATAGTACAGTGATAGGACATGAAATGGTACCAAGTTGTACCAGTGCTGTAGCTTTTGGAGTCAACTTACTTCTTAAAATTCTGTAATAATTTTATCTCTGCCAGCACTAACAAAGCTTATCCTGCTTTCGGCATCCTTGGACATGGACAAGGGCTGGAGGTGTGCCAATGAAACGGAAATGGGGCGAAGCAGATCTTTTTCATGCAGCGCTGTGCTGGGAGGAACACAGAGGGCTGTTGAAATTATAGGTAACACAGAGCAGTGTTTCGCTCGCAGGTACCTTGCAACCACCTGCACACAGCCTGCAAATGTGGTTTAAAAGATGTCTCTGTGGTGAAACGCTGCTGCATGGCACTGTGTGGGGTGAGAACCAAACAGCTGCACACCTCTGCTGCCTCTCAGCTCAGTTTCCGTAACAGTAGCAGAAATATGGGAGCCAAAGTAAGAAGTGGCCTTTTTCCATTTTCTTTCAGTAAGATGAGAGACTGTAAGCATGGTCCAAGGGAAAAAAAAATAATAATAATAAAAAAGGACTTGTGGGGTAGAACTTGTGGTCTGGGGTTTGCACAGAGATGTTAAATAGCAGCCAGAGAGAGAATGCAGAGCTCTGACAGCTCACGGGGGGAAGAGACCAGATCTGAAAGAGCACTGAGGTAGGAATGGGAACCTGTTACCGAGCCAGAAAGAATTAGAAAGGAATGAGGGTGAAAGGACTTGAATTGAGATATTTAGTTTGCCTCCTCTTGGATGGAACAGCAACCTCTTTAGGAAGGAAAAACTTTAGAAAATGTTTTTAGCATGTTGCCCCAGGAGTAGACCTGTCTGAATGACAGGTGAATCTGTTGAGGTGCCCCTATTTCTGAAGGGACTGGGGCAGGGGACAGGCTCACCCAGTGTCTGCAGGCAGCACTACTCCCTGCCTTGCAGGAACCCTTCCTCTCAGAAGGAGTTGCTGCTGAGCCCCCCAGTCTCCACCCAGCCACAACACAGCTGTGCCTACCAAGCACCCATGCTTGTAAACTGTCCCCTGCACTTCCATGATTACAGGTCCTTGGGGAGGTTCCCATGAGCAGGATATATCAGCACAAGCTCCTTCCTTGCTCTCCCAACATTTTTAGGCCTTTTCCAAACTACAGGCAAATAGCAGTGAGGTGAGTGTGAACCCTTTACTCCAGGTAAAGTGGTGTTATTAGCATTTACATGCAGTGTGGTCATGGCTCAGCTGCACAACACAGCAATGCTGCAAGTGATACAAACGAGGCTAAGCCAAACTCCTTCTATAGTGTTGTGTTCTCCAGCTCTGGGGTTTGCACTTTGTGTTGTGTTACAAAGGCTATGGCCAAACTCCCTTCTTTGCCAAGAAAGCTAAGCACAACTCCCTTACCCATCACAAAATTCAAATCAGAATCACATTTCTGGACCATGAGCTGGACTACTGGCCCCTGTCCCAGATGCTCTATAGGGAAGCATATCACAGCCTTGAAAACTGCCCTGAACGTGCCATGAGGTAAGAAAGAGAGCAAAATGGCTTTTGACTGTCCTGAGCGCTCACAGTGGGAAAATGGAAGTGCCAGAGCTGTCCTGAGCTCCTTCTGGTGCCTGGGTGAAAGGTAGCACAGCCCTCCTCCCACTCCTCAAATATCTGCTCAACTGATTTGGGCTGATTTTCCTCTAGAAGGGGAAATTTAGGGGGTGGAAGCTGAGATCATTTTCTGATAAAGCAGAAACATCTGTTAACCTTGAGTGCTGTCATGTCTGCATCCAGCAGCCAAAAAACTCAATTCCTGCTCCACATTATCACTGAGCGATTCTTTGATCAGCAGGAAAAGTCTAAGGAAACCAGATTTATGGAGAGCAGAGCTTTGCTGGTGTGAATCAGAAGGCTGGCTGCTGTCACCCTGCCCTGAGGACCCTAGGAAGGCAGCTCCACTGCTCTGTTGGTGAATTAGCTGTGCGTGGTGAATGCTGCAGGAAGGGCTTGGACAGAGAAATACCTGGCCAGGAAACACACCAGCAGAGGCTACAGATGGAAAAAAAATAATGTATTTTTCAGTCATTTTAAATGATGATATTTGTGGAGTTCTTTTGGTACATATGGTGATCTGGACTGTCAATGCAGGGAAGTTCTTCATTGAAAGGAGGGCATTTGAGTAAAGAAAAACCTTATTTTTTTTTAGTACAAAATTATCAGTGCAATCCTATACAGAGGAATTCAAATAGAGCTAGTTAAGGACTGGCAGTCTTAAAGCTTGCACTAATATTTAACTTTTCATATCTCTATTCCTGAAAAAATACCTCTGAATGGCACACAATAGTATTCATTTTTATTTTTTTTTTGATAGTTGTATTCTTTCCTGATTATCTCTTATCAGAAATGTTTGTAACTGCTACCAGTTTGTATGGCCTCTGGTTACTGAGGCCAGAGAAAAAAACATCTAACAATTTCTTTAGCTCAAATCCTCGATATATGTTCTGGATAGAAAAGTGAAACCCTTTGCAGTGCGATCTCTGATATCTAACAAATCAGTAATGATGTCAGTAGGATTTTCTACCGAATACTGCTATGACCGTATAGTTGTTATTCTTTCAAGGTCCTTTAAATACATCTCAACAGCAAAGCGAACAGCTGTGGTTTCAGGAATTCAGAATGCAGTTGTTATTCAAGAGGTTTACTGAATTTGGAAGCTTTCCTTGTGATTTACTGTAATTATATGGCTGCAAGAGGTGCTGTTAAACATTCTAAGGGTCAATGAGAGAGAATTTAATTATATCATGATGACAGTTCTTTGCTTTCATCACATGAAATATTAAGTGTTAAAATCTTTGGACTGATTACTAGAAAATCAAGATTAATGTCTTCGTACACTGCAAAGAGAATGAAATGTGGGCACCATTAGCAAAAAAAAAAAAGAACTCCGATAAACTAGACAGCAGTAATCCTTTTGTAGGATGGGCTATGATAACAGAGTAGACATTTTGGCTTTTTTAATGAAAAAAACCCTTATGAAATAAAACAAAGCTCAGATGTTCAATCGCTCAAGGGTGACATCATGCAGGCACTAGCTGCCTCCATGCATCCCAGCCTTATATGATATGCAGGACTTACTGTTGAGAGAGTAGCTGAAAACAGCTGCTTTGCCTCAAGTATTGCAGATATCAGCTTCTCAAAACAATCTGCTGGTGAGCAGGAAACTTGTTGTGACTAAGTCATTTTTAGTGAATGTTTCATCTATCTGTCTCATTTTCAAAGCTCTGCTTTCTCCAGGATTTTCTAATGTAAGAGGCATGAAAGACAGCTAGTATTAATGTTGTTTGCATTATGGATCATTGTTGCTTCGTCTCTAACACATGATTTTACAATCTGTATGTGTGTGTTTATCTGCTTTGTACTGTGTTCAGTGCAGATGGGTTGACTCTGTGACAAAGACGCTTGGAAATGTCATGCAAACAATTAATAACAGAGCCACCCACACAGAAATTTCAGTGTCACGTATGTTATGAATGGCTGTCCGGAGGGAAAACTGATGTGTAGAAGGATAAAATGACTTCCTGATTGTCACTCAAATGAATGTTTAAATTAAATCCTGACCTCCAAAGCCTTTTTATTCTCTTACTGATCTCTTGGTAAGACCATATGGCACAGGAGCATGGTAGGAAAAAAGGCACCATGTATCCATATTCATATTCATCCAGGCATTCATATTCATCTGTGTTAAAATGAAAAATCAGGAAGGTACAGGTGAGTCACTAAAGACTTTGGGACAGTTCAGGGAATTCTTAACAATATTCTAGGAACACATTTATGATGGTTAAGAACAATACATTCTGACATTTTTTCTCCTTTGTCAAAGGCCATATTTGGGAAACAGGTGACCATATTTCAGATTGCATGGTAGTGAAGACAAATTCATTGCACCTACGGATTCACTGAACACATAGCTCAATGGAACGAGGTAGACACTCTGGTCTTCTCTCTCACAAAAGAGCAAACAAAAACTTGTATTATTTTCTGATTTTCTCTAGACTGTGTAGAGATACTATCAAAAACATCATTGTCTGAGTTTTATGCAAATGTAAGTGGCTTTTTTAGCAACGATGATGTTAGACAATTTCAGATCACTTAGGATAATTTCCCAAGTTTTTAGCATGCACCTGCCATTGTGTATTAAATATATTGTTTAGTAAGTACTTCCTCATCTCCCCATGGTATTTTACTTACAATATTTTCTACAAGCCACATGGTGAAAATGTTTATCATGTTGGGGAAATAATGAAACTGACCTTCCTTGATTTCCTTGTGTACTGCTGCCAAAGACTATAAAAATAACGATGATAAATATAAACTCAGAATTTCTTAGCCAAGATTCTATTGTGAAAATGCATCAAATTCCGCAGAGATTATGTTCAGCTGTGTAATTACTGTGTTGAAACTATGAAATAGACCAGGTGGCTGGGAACAGAAATGGTTCCACTTGCCTCATTTGGGTGTGTGTTTATACAGTGAAATACTCTTGATTTGTGTATAAAAATTGTACAAGAGGTGAAAGACAATCCACAATCAGTGTATGAGAGTACAAAACTGCAACATCATGAAGAAGAGCAAGAGAAGGACTTTTTAAAGAAATGTAAATCTCTAAAACACCCGCCAAAAATACCAAATTGCAGCAATAGCTATAGTCATGTCCATGTTTGCCTCCTAAAAATTACTATTTGTTCATTAAAATCAATATGCCAATTAATATATCTACACAAACCTCTCTCTTTTCTGGTATTTGCATGCCAAACCTGATTTAGCTGCTCCATTTGAGACTGCAGAGGAAGAAAACGGGTTGTAGGAAGCATCTCACTAGTAACATATCAGGTTTAACTGAAACTTCTCTGTGGATTAAGCAGAGAGACTGTAAAAAAGAAGTTGGAAAAATCTGAGGCAATGTCTGATAGTTAATTCAAGCCTCCTTAGACCTATATATGGACTGTTGCACCTATAATTGAGATTTCACTGTCTAGCTGATCTGCTCAGCTTCTGAGAAAACTGAAGCATTTCTGATATTCACATCTGACTTGATAAGAGCAGCCTTGATGTGCTCTGCTATTCCCTTGGTTTCACAATAAATGTGTAGGTGGTGAGTGGGCATTTCCAGTCAGCAGAGTCTACATGCTGTGTTTAGCAATATCCCTGTAGCTGTAAAAACAACCAAGCCAGATTTCCCAGCAGCTATCTTTCCCTTATGCTGAAAGCAAGAACAACAAAACACATTTCTATACCCTGGGCATAATTTTAGGGACTTTATTTTTTAACGTTACACACTTTGGTTTCCTTTCAAACCACCTACTCCAACCAGAAAACACTATATTCATAATTAAATCATTAGACAAAGCCTCAGGTGGTGACAAGTCTTGAAATGAATATCTATTATAGTCCCAGTAAGGTCTTACATGGCCTTTGTTACTTCAAAGTCAACCTCATGTCCCCTCTTTATTCCATCTCCTTCATGACTTGTAGCTCTACTTTTACTCACAGGAGGTGAGAACATAACTCACCTCCTGTTACTTTCTCTCTAAAGCTCTTACGTGAGTTTGATGAGTTATGGTTTTGAATCCGAACCAAATGTCTGTCTCAAGGGAATTACAGCTGCTCTTGAGTAGAATTTGATTGTTAACCTCTGGATACACTCCTAGGTTTTGTTTGGCTTTGAATCAAGCAGAAATAAACAGTGCACACCCTCCACAAAATTCTCCATTGCTTTGGTGTTGCCAGTTGGGCTGAAAATTGCCCAAGAAAGCAGCCCACAGTTAAAGCATCTGCAGCTTCAGTCTGCAACAATGTACAGTAGCAGGTAACAAAAATTAAAAAGATATATATATATATATATATTTTTTTTTTTTTTCCTGATGATAATATGAAAGATTATATGAAGCCTAAAAATTAGGGTCAGGATCTGTTGTGATTGGAACTTTTTTCCAATCAGTGAATGCTGGTTGAAAAGAGGATTACAAATCAGTCAGGACATCTCTTCACCTGTATAGTCATGCTGCACACAGCATATTTTCTTGAGTTAAATCTAATTTAAAATGCGATGATCCGAGGGCTGGAGCACCTCCCCTATTAGGACAGGCTTAGAGAGTTCAGGCTCTTCAGCTTGAAGAAGAGAAGACTGCTAGGAGACCTTGCAGCAGCCTTCCAGTGCCTGAAGGGGGGCCTACAGGAAAGCTGGGGACTGTTTTTAAGGGCAAATGGCAACAGGGTATGGAGAACTGACTTCAAACTGGAAGAGGAGACTAGATATTAGGGAGAAATTTTTACTATGAGGGTGGTGAGACACTGTAACAGGTTGCCCAGTGAGGCTGTGAATACACCCTCCCTGGAAGCATTGAAGGCCAGGTTATTTGAGGCTTTGAGCAACCTGGTCTAGTTGGAGGTGTCCCTGCGTATATCGGGGGGTTGGAATTAAGTGATCTTAAAGATCCCTTCCAACCCAAATCATTATATGATTTTATGATGTCTTTTTTCCACTTTCTTATACTGCCTGTTCTTACTCAGAGCTGATCTTAATGTCAGGAGGTATTGTTTCCATATTTTCTCGATTTCTCGATTGCTTTCTCGATTCTATCCTATTACTCCTAATTAACTCTCTCATGTTTAAAAACTTCTCTTCTTCCTACTTCCAACTGTATACAGGTAATTATGCTTCCCTGTAATCAGACATTTATCAACTTGCATGTGCTGAAAACATTACTGCCTTCCAGAGCCTTGTGTGCAGAACAACTGGCCTCATGCCCATGAGACTTTCTGGAAGAAGCCAGTTAGTCACACACACCAGTGACCTGGAAACATCCGTCAGCTGTGCTGAAGGATTCTCCAGTGGAGAGTGGGCCCAGAGACCTCTGTCTGGCAGGAAGTGCGGCATAGAGAAAGCGAGATTTCATTCCTATGTAGAACCCAGGAAAGAGCCTGGGTAGGGG
Source organism: Meleagris gallopavo (assembly GCF_905368555.1). Taxonomy (NCBI): domain Eukaryota; kingdom Metazoa; phylum Chordata; class Aves; order Galliformes; family Phasianidae; genus Meleagris; species Meleagris gallopavo. Next base: position 126,020,892 of record NC_139404.1, read on the forward strand.
TGGCAGGGAATTGAGCCAGAGCTTTTCATTTATCAGATGCCTGTTTCTATCAATTCAAGGACTGTGTGCAATTTGGGAATCTGCTCCAAGAGGCCCTCCTTCCTAACAGCAGGGAGAGGAATGAAGGGGATAAATTCTCAACTCAGTATTTCCCAATAGACTTCCTCCCCTTCCCTCCCTGACCCTTTGCCCAGTCTTTGTTTACCATCGCATGTGTGTTTTAGTCTTCTGTCACCTCAGAGATATGTCTGCAGCTCAAATTTGTGTTAGGAGTGCTGGCTGAGAGTGATATGACCAAAAGGACAGTCCTGTGGGACCAAGAAGTGCTTCCTCCGACCAGCAGGGAAGAAATGAGCAATATGGAAGGAAGGATTGAGAGGAAAGAGAATGTTTGGATAAGGTAACTATTATATCCACTAAATAAAATAATAAAGATATCCACTAAAAAATATAAAGGTTCCTCATATGTAATTCAGAGGGAGGTAGAATATGCTTTACTATTTTATTCTTCTGAAGAGATTAAAAGAACAGATCTTTTTCATCTCATTAAGTATAGATTTTTCAAGCTAACTTCCATCTCCATACCATGAAGGAATTTACATCAGTTTAATGTGCTCATGAAACTTTCAGAACTCTCCTTCAGCTGCCACCTTACCTCACAGGCATACAATTTCCACTGCCAAACCAGAATATGTGCATCTAGTCTATAAATGATTCAACAGGAATCAGTATATTTCTAATAATTTCATTCAAGGGACTGCTTTTATACATCTGTTCTCAGTATATAGACTGCAATAAGTCTGTGCTTATAAAGCTGGGAGAAACACTGATGTTTTGAGACTATGGCATGCCCCAATGACATGGGTCAACTATTTAGTGCTAGGAATTACTACTAGGCAGCTCAGGGGCTGTACAGATCTCTTTCTTGGGTGCTGTGCATTTCATATGAAAAACTGCAGACTTTGCAAATTTGATGCTAAAAATAAATGCACAACTGATCTCACGCCTCCCAGTTGATGTCCTAGTCATTATACTACATAGTCATGTTTTCACTGGATCTCTCCATGCTTCCTTTTGCAATAAGCTTTAAGTCATCTTTACGCATAGCTTGTGTGGGAAACATGAGGAGTGTTCCCTTTCTAGCTTCATGGGCACCTTGGGTCTGAAACTCTCCAGGAGACTCTCAGTGCTCCCGTACTGAGTGATTAATTCTATCCAGGCATGTGTTCAACAAAAACTTTGTCTTTATATCCTCCACGGGCTGTTCTTAATGAAAAATTACCTTGCACTCTCCTTTAACAAAGGCTTCTGGTTTTTAAGGTTTTTCTCATAATAAAAGTCATTTATGCATCAAAAAAAAACAGGACTAAAACCTTAGCTTTTTTTTTTTTTTTTTTTTCCTGTAAATACCTTCCTACTGACAGGATTATTATTTAACTATTGTTTTGCTTGTGTTATGGAGGGGGGTCTCAGTCTTTGCCCTCTGTTTTCACTTGCACTGGGATGCAAAGCACCAAAGTCTGTTTGAACATTGATATTGGGCATTCCTGTCAAGGAGCTTTGTCGTTTTTGGAGAAAAATATAATCTGATTTTGAATGTATCAAATTCAAGTTTGTATCAGGGAGTATAAACAACATAAATTCGGTATCTCTGTTTTTTGTTTACTAATACGAATGTGTCAAGAATGAAAGTGACTGAGATTAAATAAAACATTAGAGATTTCTTCATATAATTTTTGAGAGCTGTTTGTTGTATGCTTAATCAATTTAACTATCCAGTTGCCCTGTATTTCAGATTATCACATCTCTTGGGTGAGAATCATGCCTTCTTATTGTTTTCTGGCATATGGGAAGATGGTAGCATATTTTTAGGCAGTATTTATAGAAAAGGGATAAATTAAGAAACAAAACAAACAAACAAACAAACAAACAAAACAGGAGAAAAGGTCTATGTAGATGCCATTGTGTTAAAAACACTCCCATTCATGGCATCCTCCTCTATCTGATTGTTTTTCCACCATAGCACTAAGTAAAATGAAAATAAATTGTAACCACTGCATTGTTTTGAAGCCTGGAATTTTAGTTAGAAAAATAGTATAGGATCACAATGGTAATTACAAAAGAAACAGTCTCATCAGAGAAAAGTCTCATCGGAACTAATCCATCACCTACTGCTCTACCAGTAAAATTAAGCCTTGAATGTATTTACTGTTATAGACTTAAAATCCTCTTTTTTGACACAGAAGATTTCTTTTGAATGATTAGAGAAATATGGAGCTGGAATTAATTGGGGAGGTTTTGTTGAAGAATAATAGCAACCATATCCATTGCTATTCTAACGATAGAAGTGAAATGCACTGAGGGTGGAGGAAATGTCTGGAAACTGTTCAGTGTAGCCTGTACTTGTTTTTTTTTTTCATTTCAACTGAAGTCTGAGCTCTTCAGTCATGAATGAGAACAATAGTGGCTTTTAAAAGAATGTAATTGGGAAGGTTGGCTTTTACTGGCAGTTTGTGCAAGGTCTGTGCTTCCAGCATACTGTCAGTTGCAAGTCTGGAGTGACCGAGGAGCTGGACCAGCTTTTTGGTGTTGCGTAAATGCAGATTTGGTCTTCCAGTGCACAGACTGTGAAAGTAGCATCAGCCCAGCAATAATCAAAGACAGACAGGAAAGAAAGAGAAGGGAGTCTCCTCAAAAAAGAGCACTGTAAAAATTGAATTATAAAGCAGAATGCACAGTTTCCATTTGGCCACATGGAAAAGCCCACTGTTTTTCTGTTGTTGCATTCAGGTTTTAACTAAACATAGGCTCAGGCTGTAAATTGTATGGCAACCACATCTGGATTGTTTCTTAACCCTTAGGAAAATGATTAAAGGTGTGGCTTTCCCTAGGTTGCAGAAGGGAAGTTTGGTATGGTATTTTCTCTTGTCTGATTTGGAGCTTCCATAAAACAAATAATTAAAAAGAAATCTTCAGCAATTCATTGACTACTGCTGACCAAATACAAGGTTATATTTATTATATCATTTAATGTCGCTTTTAATGGAAAGTCACAGAGATATAGGAACGAAGAAATAGTTTCCATAATAGGAAAGCAAAAAGCATTGCCCCAGTCAAAGAATATTCAAGTGCACTATAATAATGTTATGAAGAAAGAAGCCTGGCAGGCAGAATTGTTAGTACTTCATTATTATTTTCATTATTAGCATCCCTCAATGAAACCTCGTTTTGCTAGACTCGCTCAGGCATTCCCATCATGCTTGTGATTTGCTCACCATCAACTTCTTTTCCAAAGGCACTGTAAAAAATGCAAAATGCAAATTAAGCACTACCATGTCTGTTTTGCTTTTGCTGTCGTTATTTTCATTTTGGTTTGTTTTAAAAGAAATCTCACTTCTGATAAATATACAGCCTAATAATAGGTACTGTTATTCTTTTATTGTGGGTATCTAGAATCCTAACATGCTGGAAAAAACTTGTCAGAGGAGAAACAAAAAAATAATATGTGATTATATTACATCTCTTAAACAGAACAGCCTAGTCAATCATTTTATTAATTTTTAAGATGGAAAAGCTCACAAAAATTTAAATCCTGATGCGAGTCGTGTTTGTTTTCCTTGCGGTGCAGCTACAAATCCTGATGAGACCCCACTCTGCTATGCTCTATATAAAAGATAGAAATAGCCTAGGTAGCTCACAGCTTGCATTCATAATGCACAGATGAGAAAGCCATGTAAAGGGAGTGCATAAATATGGAACAATTAATGGAGAAAACGAACAGATTACACAGAAAAAGCCAATTCTCCACAAACATAAGATTTGAGTCCTTGCCTGTCATTATCTATTATTGATAGATTCAGTCACAGGTTACAGAGCAGTAATTTGTTTTGACATTTTTGTAATTTGATCCTGATGTCTGTCTGATCTTGGCTGAATGATAGCCAAGTACGAAATGCATAAAATCTCTAAAAGCTTGGTCAAGATATTGGAAATAAGCTGCACACAGGGCACATATTTTGCAGTAAGAGGACTTTTATTATTGAGTTCATTAGATCTCCTGCACCTGTGGTACAGTGGCCAAGTAGGATTATTTAACTAATTCAGCGTTGAAGCAGTGGGAGAGAAGAAAACTGCACCAGTGTCCTTGGCTATAGGGCTTGCCTAGGTACTTTCACACTTCAGAAAATCTAGGTCCAGCTCTTACTCAGGTCTGCCAATTTTAGTACATTACGAAGTAGTAATTGTAATTTAGTCAAATCTATGACAGTGCTACAATGATTAATTGTCACTCATAGTACTTCACCAGGTTTCTCTAAATGCGGCCACTAAATAGTTGTGCAAAGGTGCAGTACTCTTTTAGAGACTTTCCTCTCTTTTTAAACCTGATGAATTAGGGAAAATGTTCACAGGTTTTCTGACCATTTTAATTTTAGAACTCACAAAGCCATCTGGATCTCACAATCCCCCTCCACTTCAAAATATCTGTTAATCACAGTATTCTATGCTTTTTTTTTCCACAAAACTTGTGCTGAGCTATCTTGATTTAGTTTGTACTTCTTTGTGTATATTGCTGACTCAGATGATTTGCTGTACACAGTTACAACTAGTCCACATCTACACAAGTCCCACCTAATTCATAGAATAAAGATTTACCAAATGAAGATTTGGAAATATAGAAATAAGAAAGTATATGCTTAGGAAAAAAAATAGTTGTTGAGAAAATTTGAGAAAGAAAGTGACAATGGAATGCCAAAACAAACAAACAAAAAATAAATGAAAAGAAGTAAGAAACAAATCAGATGACGTTTAAGTATAGTTTATCTTTTGGTAAAATTAACAATAAGCATGTGACCTGATTAATTGTGTCTTTACTCAAAGACTGCTGAGGATATTAGAGAAAAAAAAATGAGTATCAATCCCTTTTGTTCAATTCCCTTCTGAATTGCTGTACAACTCTTAAAAAAAAAAACAAACCTTTGTCTTGACCTACCCCACCTCACCTTACCTCATCTCTAAGGCTCTGACCACATTGTCATTCTTTGTAGGCGTGGTCTCCTGATGCTAAAAGTCTCATGGAAGTTTTTATGCACCTTCCTATATAAATCAAACTCCTGGGAAATGGTGCATACCTATATCATCGTCTAGGATGGAGATAAGGTTCCTGTCTATACACAAGAACTGAGAAGGACTGTTTGATACCAGTGTACTACAGAGAAAGTAAAACTGTTTTTGTTATTAAATAAATCTTATGGATTTTTTATTGAGCCCAGAAGATGTGGACAGCTCAACAGTTTTTCTTGTTTTTACAGAAATCAGAGAAATTCTTGTTGCATTTGAAAATACATTCAAATAACTTAAACTGTAACCTCTGTGGCTAAAGTTAGGAATGTTATAGAATGCATTAAAAATGAAAACCTTTTCCCAACAGAAATCAGTATTTTATATGAACATTAAAATAGGTGTGGTTTTACTGCTTTCCACTGCTTTAGTAATACAATAGATCCACAAGCGACATAGAGAAGGATAAGTCAACATGACGTCTGCTTTATATTGCTGAATAGCTACCAAGAATAGTAGTGAATGTGATCTCAGTGGATTCATTATAAAGGACATTCTAATTAATTTTTCCTCTAGAATACCTGGTTGGCAGATGAACATGGCTACATAAAGGGGAAAACTGGAGAAATTAATCATAATGGTGTCCGTTGTTAGGATATTGTTGCTAACAATATATTCTTGCCTGTTTCATATGAAGCCTCCTGAAAAACAGTATTTCAGTTGAATGCAATGTACTACTTTACATTCCAATGTCCCTTCCATGAAACTTGGGAAGTAAATGTAAGACCTTCTAATAAATAACCAATGGAGTGAGAACCTTTATATTCTTCAAAATCCAGCTATTTTCACACAGTTATCTTTGAGGCTTAGGGTTGTTATTTTTCGTTTTTTAACAGACCTCTCCAAGCCCTTACAATCAGGATTTCTGAACTGCTCTTCTGCAGTAATTCTCTTCTTTTACTTACGACCATCTTTCTTGGAAAGGATTCTTCATTTCCTAACTGTCTCAACTGTCTTAGTTTTAAAGAAAAAACTAATAGCTTTCTTTCTTCTGAATTCAGTTAGGAAAGCAATTAAAATTTCTCAGAAATCAAGTAGTCACACTGCATGAGTAAGAGATGGGCAAGACTGCTACATTACAAAAAAAAATAGTGAAGACTACTTTCAATTTGCACAAGATTTGTTCATTGGCCAAGTTGTTTGCTAGTCTAAGTGTTTTGTACTTCACTGAAGACAATGAAGTGCTCCCAGCTTAATTCACTAAAAATCAATCCTTGTTGAAATTTACATTTCTAAAGATGGAAATAAAGAATGCTGACAAGTCTGACTGAACTTCAAAGCTTTCTTAGGCCTTCTGAGGAAGTTAGAAGGAAGTCCATCTTTAAGCCCATGTGTATTGGGAAGATCATATTCAAGTCTTCATTATCTAGGGTTGGTTAATATGGGTTTTGGATTATCCATAAAGACACTCTTTACTTCATTTGCTGACAAAAAACTCTCCTGTGGCCTGGATTCCCCACCTGATACCAGCTCCATCTCAGAGCTTTTCATGCCACTGCAGATGCAACTACCCATGCCATAGGCTAGTTTTCTAGACTAATTTTCATTTGTTTTGTTTTCCTTGTGGTTTTGTATTATTCATGTTACCTGTGGCAATTGGATATTAGGACATTTGAGCAGACAGACCCTAGTAATCCCGTCTACCTTAGTTTCTCCTTAGAACACAATGTGTTCCTGCAGTATAAGCAGAACAACATTTCTCCGAAATGTGCATGACCACTGCCAGACCTGTAGGCATACATTAGGTAAAACATAGAGTAGATGTTCACAGAAACACAGAAATACTAGTGTTTTTCAATGTAAAACTGTATCACAGTCTTAGCTGCTCTTATGTGTATGGTGAGGGTCTAACAGCATCTACACTGAAATCAGATTAAATAAAATTGTGCTGATTGTATGTATTCTTCAGGAAAACCTCTAGTTTTGTATTCCAGGTTCAGAAAAGTGTGTGGATAGAAAGATTTTATTTCAGTTTTGCGATTTGAAACTATCTTAAAATACAATTATTTTTAGTGCCATGCTTTACAGACCATTTTTTTAGGATTTTTGCATATTAAATTTCTCCAGCAACACATTTGATACCCCAAAGAAGTTTATATACTCAAATGATTTATTGCAAGGGTCTAGAGGTAGTTTGTTTATTCTGAAAAGGTTTTTTTTTTCTGTCTGTTTTTAGAAGGATCAATATCTCTGAAAGCATATGAGAGAAAGGATAATGGATATGGGTGCTAGACTTTTTGCCTAATACATTGTTGAGGTCAGGAGAATTGTTCAGGAATAATCTAATCTACCATTTTTTGTTCAACTATCTGAGGACCACCATGGCAATGTGAGAAAACAGGTATGATTCAGAAGCAGCACTTTTGAGGGAAAGTGAATCTTAAACTAGACTGCAGCATAGAAATGATATCACTTTTGATTACTTGCCCACTCTTCAAAGAATAAAATCAAAGTCTTAAAAGTCAAAGATAAAAAACAGAGCCTGGTACTCATTCCAGGGACACAGCTATACCTTAGATTTCAGTTGTCTTCTTTTTTTGAAAATTAAGGATATAAAAACAGAAAGCTTTTTCCCACCCCAGAACCTTTCTTTAATGTTTTAGCAAGCTGAAGTAATCAGTTTTCATCTGTTCTGTGTATAGCTATGTTGAAGTATTATATACACATCAGCTAAAATCTTCAAGACACAATTAAAACCCATATGAGATGCTTTTGAAAAGATGCATCTTTGAAAATAGTAATTCCTTTAAGGTTGTAGATGCAGACTTCCTACAGACATGCATCTACAGCTTGTTGGTTTCCATATAATTGGTTTGCTCTGTTTGTTTTTTAAGCCCTTGAACAAACAAATCTTCCATTGACAAATGATAGTTTTAACCTCTTTTATTATGGAATTGTCTTCTGACTTAAATGTGGACTGTCTTCTGTTCTTTTTCTCATATTCTGTAAATTCGTGACTTTGTGAATTGTTTACACAACTTCATTTCAGTTTTCTTGATTAGTGGGATTATATGGGCTAATTTACATGAGAAATAAATAAAAGCTCTTGGAAACAGAAAGACATCATTCTGAAGAGGCTAATATTGTTAACTCACTGATACTTGTTAACTCTGTAAAAGAAAACCTGCACGTATTACAAGATGAAAAATATTGACTGGTCTATGCCAATGGATAGCCAAGATTATCAAATGTGTATTATTAATTTTTCAATGTAGGAAACTGCACTATCAGTTTCTAGCACGTATCTGTGCTTTTGCACTCTTCTTTGATTAAGAAATTATAATTTCATGTTCCGATAACTCTTTGTTATGTCACACTCAAAGTATTAAATATGCCTTGATTAAAAAAGAAAAAAGAGAAAAAAAAAATACAAGGAATTAATAAGGGAAAAAGAAAGTTTTCATCCAGATGTGGAAGAATGTTCCCAGATATGAGCTGCCAGACACTTTATGGGGTGTTATTGTGGGTTAAGCTTTTTATGACAATGTTAGTGATATCCAGGAAACCAGGACTGTTGCAGAGATAACTACAACAGGAAGCCTTTGACATATGAAAGTGGTCAAATGTGCTATCAACCAAATAATCCTCTTTCTGTAGTCTTTTCAAAAGAAATGTCACAAGTTTTTTCACTAGGAAGGGCCTCAATCAATTATCAATGCAGCTGAAATGCAAATACACCAAAATTTTCTTTGCAAAAGACATGTCTTTTCAGGAATAAGAATTCATGAAGACTGATATTTTGTAATAGATGACTTAAATACCACAGAAATGTCCCCAGAAAACTGAGAGGTATCAAATTAGCTACAGATGTTAATATATTTATCAGAAACCACAGTAGGAAATAGATTTTTAATTAAGTTTTCAGAGATTATTTCTAATTCATTTGTTACATATTTCTGAAAACTGTTGATAGAAGTCTGTGTAAGAACATAGAATGACCAATATCCAACAGAAACCGAGACCTGAGAGACTAAATGGATAAATAGATGACGAAGGTGGGTGTCACGAACTTATTCTGTGCTGTTTGGCAAGCGAGCCTTGGCTCTGTGGTCAGTGAATTGACAGATACAGATGGAGGCAGCCAGTTAAAGAACAGAACATTTAAAACATCAAGGAACTTAGTTAAATTCAAGTACATAAACCGCAGATTTTCTACATTTATTGAAACTGGTTAAGTTTCTTGACGAGCGCAATGAATGTAGTTAAAACATATGTGTTGTCTCTTGAAAAGATGTTAAAAAACCAAACTGAAGCTTCTGGAAAAACAGTCAGCAGCTGGGTTGATCTTAAACTGGACAGTGTAAATTTCCCTGGAAAGTTTAGGCATGCTGATGAATTATCTGTCTGGAAAAGGTATCACCACTGATTTTTATAAAAAATCACTCTTTTTGTTATACAGATTTGGATATTTTCTCATGAAATGGTTCTTATGTGCAGAAATGACAACACCCACATAACCCAGTTTTGCCAAGTGGGTTGAGTCTAAGAAGTATGGGAACTCCTGTCCACATACATAGCTGATATATAAGAATCATATGCTTACACCTCTTACAAAAACATGGAGAATTAATTCAGGCCATTTTTCTTAGTGATTCCGTCTTGTTCCAGCAATTCTCTGAGTCAGTAACATTCTGCTACACCTTAAGGGATCTGGAATTTGTCTGGAGAGAGAAAGCCAAGACAGAAATGATTGCCTTATTGCACCATGAGTACTGTGCCAAAATATTATCAGATGCATCACATCTTTCTAACAATTTTCATCCACAAATTCTAAATGACCTAAGGAATATTTTCTGTTACTTGTTTGCATGTTTCCTTTATAGTTTAATACCTTCTTTTTCCCCCCACTGGAAACCTATCTTCCATCTTTCTATTAATTAGGTTTTTTACATATCTACTGAAAAGGAAAATACAGAAAATTAACACATTTTCAAATTCCAAATTTGTATAAGTGTACCTGTAATTTTAAAAAGGTGATCTGCAAATGTAAGAAGATGTATTAGAGTGACAGCTTCTTCTTTCTAGATGGCTAAGATTTGAGCTTAGGATTCTTAAGTTCACTTGTAGTAAGTAAAGACATTACTAACACCCAAAACACAGCAAGGAGTTGAATGACTTAGCTTTGTACTGAGAAAGGGAACCTCTGGAAAAGTTTCCATATGGACTTGGCATCTATATGAAAACAAAAAGGATGAAACAAAAATCCAGCTAGAATGACACTTCAATACATTTTGATCTATAATTATGTTTTCAACTCAGGATTATTTCCATGACAAAGTGATGGCATGAACTTTACTTCTATTTCAATTTTTACTTCAAGTTTTTCAAATTTTACTTTGAAAAAAAATGAAGTAAGAATTTTTTTTTCCTGGAATAAACTGTAGTGATAATATTTAATTTTCTGGATTAGCAATTAAAAAAAGAAAAAAGAAAAAGAAAGAAAAAAGAAAAAAAAAAAAAGACAGAAAGGGAAAGGGAAAAAAAGGACTTATAAAAGAGAATGAATTTTTCAGACAAATTCTGTCTTGTTACTAAATTTCTAAATAGAATCTTTCTAGATATGAACAGGAGAAATATGGAAACTCAGAAACTCTTCAAGACCTTGCAACTGTAAGAAATAGAAGAAAAGAAACAGATGCCAACAGTCACATTGTTTTTTTCCAGTACGCTTCTCCTTCAGCTTCAGGACCAAACCCAAATCTGTTAAAGAAATCATTCATTAAACACCCTTTGCAGTAAACAGCAGCATTACTTTCAAGACTGCATCTTCTGTTAGAATGAAGCAGTTAAAGTGAATTTCTGAAAGTGGCATGAATTTAAGGTATCTTCCTTCTCTTTTAATGACCTGTTGACTCACAGATTTATTTTCCAATCTGGATTTAGGTTTGGACTGGGAGGCTGGACTGAGGAAAGTTGGAGCAGCAGTAGTTGTTCATTTATGTTGTATTTTTGTTCCTCATTTTATTTTTCTTATCACATCTTGTTCCCTCCTCTCCCTACTGTGGCCACAGGAAAGCAGTTAATTTGTTTGAAGAGAAGATTACTCGACATAACTGGTCCTTTTTTGTTGTTGTTGTTATTCTAAGTCTTGCTTTATTTATGAACTTTTTACTTTTTTTCTTTTTACCTTCTACTTCAGAATTATTTTCACCTCACCAGCTGGAATTTGATTACAATTAACTATTGCTTTATCACTAGGAATAAATACAATTATTTGCTTCTTACAAACTTCTTCAGCTTTCCCTGAAGACTGTTATTTAATGATGGCTTGGAACAAGAGAACCCAGTAGAGGTCTGCCTTGCTGGCAGAGGTCTGACAGAACTCTATTTTGTAAAACGATCTTCAGCATAAAACTGCACGCTGTTCCAGCTGGCTTTTCTGACTGTGTCTATACAGTGGAAAGGTGAAGGAGAGGGTCTGAGAACAGGCGTGTGATTTCTAAGCCTTGCACATACTACTGGTGAGCATTTGGCTATGCCTGTGTCTCAGTTTCCCCACTACTCTTCCTATCTGCCAATGATTATTTTAGATCATTCCTTTGTCTCTACAGACCTCATGAATTATACAGAGCGCATTCGAAGCACCGAGAGAAGCTGAGGAGTTGCTAGCTTTGAAGAAGCTAGGCAATATGAAATGGGTAGGAGTAGCTAATATTGCTGAAGGAGGCAGAGGGCCCTCAGTATCACCTGAAGCTCTCTCCAGCACAGCTTATTATTATTTCATGATATGTCTGGCTGTCTGGCGGCATGCTAAAAGTATTGGAGTCTGGCTTCTGGAAGGGGGACAAAGTGCTCTTTTAGTGCAGTCTGAGAATTCACAAAGTGGCTCTTGATGAACCTGGATTAAATTTAACACAAAACTGTAAACAGACTCAAGGAATTTTAGTTCCCTACAGATCAGGGTATCTGTCAGGAAAAGGCAGAGCTGTACATTGTACAAACTCATGAGTTATAGACTGGAGTATACCCATGCAGTGCCTGGGGAACAATTAACCTAGAGAAAAATCAGAAAAATGAAATTTTGCTTCATCAATGTAACTTCCTATTTTCAAATACCTGCTGTGCTGCTATAGGACTGTATGATATATTTTATACTTAGAGAGTGTGCAGTAATTGACTTAAGAGGAATAATGAGATTGTCTTTTAAAAGCGTCAGTGTTCAACATACATATTTTTAACAAAAAAAAAATTAAGACTTTTTTTTTTTTTAAGAATAAATGTAACTTAATTGTTCTCCATCTTCTCAGTGACAAAAAAAAAAAAAAAAAAAAAAAGGTAGTAACTGCTGTGTAAAGTTACCAGTTGTGACATTGTGGAATATCAGTGCACAAACGTAGGCTACAACGTCTCAGGAGGTTTTTGGCTTTCCTTTTTGATTTTTAAGAAATTCTATACTTTTAGGAGCTATGAGAGAGAGACTGTGTCATAACGAGTTTTTGAGAAGAAATCAACTTACGTATTCTGTTCTTGTTTATTAACAACACTCAAAATGTTATAGAATCATAGAATCATAAAATGGCCTGGGTTGGAAGGGACCTTAAGGGTCATCAACTCCCTGGTGGCCGCAGGCAGGGCCATCAACCTCCCCATTTAATACTAGACCAGGCTGCCCAGGGCCCCATCCTACCTGGCCTTGAACACCTCTAGGGATGGGGCATCCACAACCTCTCTGGGCAGCCTGTTCCATCACCTCACCACTCTCTTGGTAAAGAAATGTCATACATGAGGAAAGCATATGGTTGTTTAATTTGCATGAGGATGAACATAGTATAAAAACAGATATGTTTTGAACAATTGAGCTCCATACTAAAACAGGTGTACCTAATCTATCAGCATTCTTGAAGCCCAAACCATACATGTTCGGCATTGCAGAGATAGATTCTGGATTAATGAAATTGTGTATGTTCATAAATATGCACATACATGCATATAAATATTGGCCTGTCTGAAAATGTAGCTTTTAATTTGGATTCTGCAGATTTCACTGGTTTTAAACAGAGATCTTTAGCTGAGAAGTATTGCATGCTAAGAATTATTTGCTATGGATGTTACTTGCCTGTGACAGCAGCTGCTGTCATCACAACAACCATATTGTTTTCATAGAATCATACAGTCATAGAATCATAGAATGGCCTGGGTTGAAAAGGACCACAACGATCACCTAGTTTCAACTCCCCTGCTATGTGCAGGGTCACCAACCACCAGACCAGGCTGCCCAGAGCCCCATCCAGCCTAGCCTTGAATGTCTCCTTGGCAACCTGTTCCAGTGCGTCACCATCCTTTGTGTGAGTTCAGAACCAGCGAAGATGGCAATGTTCAACATGAGTACATTATGATACTTTGGTAAAGGTAGTATACGTTGCACAGGTAGGAATGGGCTTCATGAGATTTTTTCGTTCTGATTTATGTTGGATTATAGTGATTATAAATTTCTTCTTGCTGTATTATGAATGATTTAACTCTGTGGATGCAGTGGTAGCTGGGTGGGCCATGGCACACAGATACCCGAGGCAATGCACTTCTGTTAAAAGTAGTGGCAATGGCATTGTCTTAGAAATGTACCTGGCTCCAATTCTCTTAAAAATGCCTGGTAAAGATTTATATGCATCTGCTGCACTGTAATACAGTACAGGTGTTAATGATACTTGGAGAAAATGACAAAGAATTAGCTAATAGAAAATCCCTCTAGAGATGTTTCAAATAAGCATTTTGGACTGCTATCCATTTGATTCTCCATTAATGTACACCTGGAATAGCCATTACACTGCTCAGCAGGAAGTTCACTGTTCTCCCATTATGATTTAGTGGTGTTTGACACCTCCTGCTTGTTCGTTTTATGTCACAGTTCCATAAAATGGAAAGCAGTGAAGGACAGGCTTTTGTGTTTTCATCTGCTAATATTGAAGACTTAACCATATTTTCAAGGGAGCAAAAAAAAAAAAAAACAAAAACATAACACAAAAGATTAACCTCCAATAGGATATATATAAACCATCCCAACCTCAGTGGAGATGTTTATTTAAATATTTCCTTTTTTTTTTTTTTCTTCCTGTTTTTAAACTATTGTTTCTGTATTTTTAGATGTGAGACAAACAATTTGTACAGAGGTCATGTTGTGGAAGTCTGGTCCAATAAAAAAGTAGTCATTTATCTTTCTAACATCAACACTTTTGAAACCTAAAACTACAGTGGAAAACTATTTGCATGAAAGACTCCAGATTCAAAGGTCTGTGTTACTGGTAATGGCAGACACTTTCTTGTGGACAGCAACAGCCACACCCAGACACTTTGGAGCAAGATATTTTTTTGGATTTAGCTCACTAAAAATGATTGAATTTCCATTCCAGAAACACTTTCCATGTCTCTCGAATACTGTAAGAGAGCAGTTTTGAGTTATGTGCCTCAGTGCACAGAAGAAATATGCTTATCCACAAAGTTTCTGAATCTCAGCTTTTACTATATTAATTTCTCTCTTTTATTTGAAGGTTCTTAGTTCTAAGCAATTATCAGTGTGAATTTCATGAAAGGTATATTCAAGGCCTGTCTTGTTGCCTTCCTTAAAAAAGTTTGGATGCCAGCCGTGAAACCGTTTCTGCAAATAGTTCTGAGCATCTGTAGCATGGTCCATGGTGATGTTTTTGAACACATGGTGATTAGCATTTCAAAACTGTTGCATAATTTTCTGACTTTCCTCTTGATGAGGTGGAGAGTGACATAAATGGATGTAGTGTCAGAAAGAAGTTATGAACAGACTTCTGATGTTTCTTTCCTCCAAACAATGGAGGCATTTTCACTTACTCATGTGGGTGGGGGGTGGGACAGAGAGCAAGCAGGAGATGGCAGGAGGTAGGGGGTAGGGCCATGTGATGTTCAAGCCCACCATACAGCACTGGGACATCCCTTCTGCTCTTGGAGCACGGCACTGCCATGGCCATCGATAGGCTTCCAGGGACTGTCAGGACATTCTTGAAGTAGAGCACTACAACACATGTGCATCTGCTGTGAATGTCATTGCACTAACATATTTGGGATTGCCCAATCCCACTAGCTCAGACTTCAGCAAAAAGACAGTAAAGATGTGCCACTTAGAAAGCACCAACAAGTAACATTCCATCTTCCCCTCTGCAAATGAAATTTTCCCAGTGGAATAAACTCATTTCCTTGTCTGTTGTTGCACAATTATTTTTAATGCATTAAATACCATTGCAATCCTTCTATTGTGAAACTGAATTTTCAGTAATTTCCATATTGTCACTGTCAGTTGTGTTAACTGTTATTGGAACTAGCAAGATAACCAAAGATGATTTTACTAGCTAAACATTCAGTAAGAAAGCATTTCTGATGCCACAAAACCCTTTAAGATAGAGTCAATTAGTATTTAGACAAAACATGGAATTTTCTTAACATAGAAAATGGCTTGTAAAGCATTACAACTGTCAGTTCAGGACATATCACAGTATCTTCACAGCAGCAATTGTTTTTTCTTCAAGCTGCAGGAAGCAATAAGAAATCTCTTTTAAAGCCTAGGAAGCAGAACAATATTTTCAAATTGTTATTTGCAATAATATTTTTCAACAAAAAGATTTATTTTGGACAAAAATGTTCCCATGGTTCAGACAATCCCCTTTGTTTCACTGTCCAACTTTTCAAAATTATAATGATCATAGAATTCAGTTATGTTGTTTATTATCTTCTTGGGAAACACTCAGGAGCTGCTAAAACAAAAATAATTGTCACTCACCCTGAAAAAAAGAGATCTTGCAATGCAACATACACATACAACTATGTGTTCCTTCTGTGTGGATTGCTGACACGTGAAATATTCAGCATTGAGGGATTGTGGAAATGAAGGTGGCTTTCTGCCACAGTTTCTATCCTTATGGCTATGGAGTCCTCTGCCTAACATAATTAAGGAGGAGGGCTCTGCCAGGTACTCTTTGATTCTGAAGTCCACATCCACGCAGCATAGTCTTGGCTTGACTCTTTCTCAGCTCTGTTAGATGCCCTGTAGTCCTAAGAGGTATGCTGTGATTTTTTCTTTTTTTTCAATCTCAAAGTGCACAAAATGCAGAAGATCTGTTCTGCAGACAGAGTTGCGTAGCTGTTGTGGTAACATGATTGCAAGAGAAAATCCCTGCTGAAATTTCCGTCAGTATACAGTGCTGGGTACTGAAACAGCCAAGGGTTGAGAATACTGATAATTGTTGCCTTTGTGTTTGAGACAGAAAGCTTCGCCTGAGGTGATGCACTGTAACAAGTCTGAGGACAGTGTAAAAACTTACTTAGTCTGTCAGGAAAAGTTAAGAAAAGCTTTGCATGATTCAATTTTTTCAAATTAGAAAAGAAAAAATAACCTATATCCAGAAGAAGAGAACAGAACAACTTCGTTTCAGTTGTACGTTTGTTTTTCATTAGCCAAAGTAAGATTCCACATTGACAAATCAATAAAATATTAATAATTACTTTTCAACCTACCAAGGTGTCAACTGCACAGAAGTAAGAGATCTTTTTCTGAATTCATTAATGTGTACATAGATTAACTGGCACTATAGTCTACTCCTGTAGGCTCAAATCACGTTTGCTGGAGAATAATGAAAATTACTGAATAATAGTCAAAGTAACTGAACAGCTGCAGTGATGTACTGTTCAGCTTGTCCCCAAGAACAACTCTCTAGCTGATGGAGTGAATGCTTCCCTACCACCCATTTTCCACTGATGATGACTGAGCATTCCTGGAGTGTCTGGCTCCACTACAATTCTCCTGTAGCTGTCTTAGATTGGCCAAGGTAAATGTCACTTTTGCACTGTAAGGTTTCATTTCATTTTCAGGGGGATATTTATGAACCATCAACACTAAAAATGCTACTGGTACTGTAATTCTGTGCACTTTGACCTAGTTACATTACAGTGCTGCTAGGGCTTTGGAAGTGCATGAATATCATTGTGTCCTAATTTTACAACAGACCACTGGAGCTGTGGAAGTCAGTGTTGCTTTGACTTTGTTTCTAACACTAGTTCTGGCATTCAGGGAGAATTTCTGCAACAGGATGGGGAGCACTCCCACACCACAAGAGATTTAAGGGATTTCGATCACTCATGGGAGCTGAGAGTTACTAGTCCAAATCTTTTCAGGCAGAGAGGGAAGGTGACCACGGGTCCTACCTTCTTCTTTGACTTCCCACAATTACCAAAGAGGTCATATTGTCTCCATTTGCAGTAAGAGGTAAAAGGAGGAAATTATACACAAAGAAAGAGTTCCTGCTGCATTTTCTATAAAATTCATTTTGGTGAATATACTCTGTAAAAAACCCTCATTTTATTTCATGTAAGCAGGGCAAAACAACACCTAGTTTACGTATTCTCACACAATAAGTAATACTCTTCTACTGCTCACCACCATAGGATGCAGGGGACTATGTCCCTGCCGACAGATCCTAAAGAACTGCGCGGAGGAATTGATAGCTCTAACAGGCATTATGCACCTCTGGTATTGGATGAGACCTCAGGAAAAAAAAAACCTCTGAGGATTTATACTTTGGATCTGGTGGCACAGCACCAACCTTTACTATTTTTCTATTCGACATTTATTCTTTATATTGCAATGAGCTAAAATGTAGGAATGTCACAAGGCCATTTGGAGTGCACATGCTCTGGAGCTAAAAACTTTGGATCTGAATCCAATCTCCTTATCTTTTTATAAGGACTGTTAAATATGGGAGTTGGATTCAAGCCTATCCCTGATTTATATGTATTTTACATAGCTAAATCTCTATATGTTTAACCATATTTTTTTTCTTATTGGCAGCTTTTCTTGAAGAAGATTAATACTGTTCGGCACTTAAGTGCAGTTACAAATATACATAGCTAATAAATATGTCATTTAACCTAACATAAAGTACTATTTTATTTTTGTTTTTAATATGGCTGCTGCTTTACTCTTGTCTGAAGACAGGAGCCACTAGAGGCCACCATACACCTCAGGAAAGGGAGGTTTCCCATGGGAAAAACTTAAAACTCCTTACATTTGAACATAAATGACATCACCTTTCTCATTAAATTTATTTGTAAATTAGCAAAGAAATCTTTGTTTGCAGTTAGGTTTTCATTTCTATCTCATTTATCTCCAGTGGCCCAGTTGTGCATAAGTTCATGGCAACTAACAGGAACTTTTAAAACACTTGCTGTGGACCTCACTTCAGTAAAGTTGTATCCTCTGTGAGTTATTCCTGGATAAAATGAATTGAGTTCAACATCACAGCAAATTAGTCTGCTTTGTGTTTTCAAATAGAAGCCTTCTAAGAGAAGACCATATAATTTTAATAAAAATGTATTTATGCTAAAGCTATAATTGTAATTATGGGGCTTTGCTATGGCTACATTCACTGGAGCTCAGACTTCAAATCTTTAGGATTTTCATGGAAAATATTCTCTTCAGTCTCTCATACGTATAATACGTGTAGTTTCTGCAGGAATTACAGTAAAAATAACATTTAGAAAAGTTATCTTCTTTCTTTGGCTGGGGCTACACATACATTATTTTCCACCTACACCACTTTTCCTTATCCACACATAATTCTCAATTGAATAGTAATTGAAAACACAGAGCATCCTGTATGATTGAGCCCTTTGTTAAAGTCAGAAACAAGAAAACCTATAATCCTGAGTGGAAGGGATTTGTTTTAACCAGTAGGCCATCTAGGTTTATAAGACATAAATACAGCTAGTTGGATCCTTGGGCAGATGTTCAATCCCTAAGCATACTGATGATGCAGTTTCAGTGAACCTAACAAAACTGTTCCTATTGATTCCCGTAATCTAACCAGTAAGAGTAATTAATGGCTATCTTTGGATTTATTGAAGGGTTTCCTGTGAGAATTTTAAAGCTATGTTTGCTGAATTTCTAGTATCTAGCTACTAGAACTCATATTCCAGCCTCTTTTCTTTTCTTTTCTTTTGTGTGTGTGTGTGTGTGTGTGTGCGCGTGTGTGTGTGTGTGTGTGTGTTGTGTGTGTGTATCCCATTTCCCATTTTGGATAGTCTGTATAGAACACTGAATGTTTTCTTCCTCAAAATACTTACATTTAGAGCAAATTCTTAGCTTCACCAGACAGATTAAAGATACAAGTCCTTACCAATTTATGTTCGGCATTTGTTGATGGCATAATGAAGCTCCTATTAAAACAAGGTCAAATAATAATATTTCTTAAGCTGAAGGTAGCTTTTCTTTCTTCTCATTATGTTTTGGTCTCTATGTTTAACCAAACAAATAG
This sequence comes from Meleagris gallopavo, assembly GCF_905368555.1. Classification (NCBI taxonomy): domain Eukaryota; kingdom Metazoa; phylum Chordata; class Aves; order Galliformes; family Phasianidae; genus Meleagris; species Meleagris gallopavo. Next base: position 126,040,280 of record NC_139404.1, read on the forward strand.
CCCAACTTTGCAGAACTGAACAGACTTCAGCTGCTATTGCCTTTCTAGAGAAGCCTTGGCCTAAAGAGCTTGTTGAGGGGTCTAATAGAGCTCCTGTTCTGCTATGATTCACACTTGCAGCATGTATCTGTTTCAAACTGGGGCTGTGTCATGGTTTCATGATTTTTGGTTATCAGTATTCCACATCATAACATCACGTAATGCACTGGGGGTTTGACTGCTGATGCTCAAGTTCCTGGTGCCTGTCTGGAGGAGAAGAAGAGCTACATTTCCCCAGGGGGCTTTGCGGTCAGTGAGGAGATATAACTCCCGGCAAGGTCACCTGATGTTCTCTTCTTTGCCTGTGCTTCTCCGTCTGCGCTTCTCTGCCTGAGCTTCTTCATCGGCTCAACTGGACTGCACTTCTCATCTCAGCGTTGTGGTGAGGCCGATCCACCTTCCAGACACACACTCTCTCTCTCTCCTTATATTCTGCTGATACTATATTTAGTAAATTAGTTTGTTTCACCTCAGATTGTTGCCACTGTTTTCAATTATTTTGGGGTCCCCTATTTTCCTTTTCCGGGGGCGCGGATTCACGGATCCCTCCGCCCTTCTAGTCACGGAACCGGGCCGAACCAGCCCGTAAACCGTTGACAGGCTGCCACTTTGACAGTCTGAGACAAATCTAGAATCATAGAATCACAGAATCATAGAACCATAGAATGGCTTGGGTTGGAAGGGACCTCAAGGATCATCAAGCTCCAACCCCCCCTACCACATGCACCATCCTCCAGACCTTGTATTAGACCAGGCTGCCCAGGGCCCCATCCTACCTGGCCTTGAACACATCCAGGGATGGGGCATCCACAACCTCTCTGGGCAAAAAAGGGGTTTTGATTTCGTTTAATATTTATTGTCTTTATTTATTGTCTTTTTCTTCATTTGAGAATACTTCAAAGTACAAAGCTACTGAGAAATTGAAACTCTGATTGAAGAGTGAATTGAGGGGTGAATCTCTACCCCCTTGTCCTTTGTTAAACCACAGATGGTTTTCTCTGCAATGCAATGCCTTCATGTTCAATGGCACTTGCAGGTAAAATTCAGTGCTCAAATGTAGTGAAAACAGTCTGCATTTAGGATGACTGGGTGAGTGTTGAGAGAGAGAGAGATCAGATGTTTTTCTTGTATGTTCTTTATTTTCTGAAAAGTCAGAACCTCAATGTAAGACGATAGCATAAAAGTAAGAACTATTAAACTGTTGCCAAGCGTAATGCCCCAGGACAATTGCAGGCTGGTGAATTCCAGCACAAGATATTGGTCAAGACATAGATCTTAAAGGGAGCATCCAAAGCATCTGTGATTTGTTACAGAGGAAAGCCTGATCTTTGCTGGGATAGCACCATCTATCAGAAAAGTTGTCCTGGATTTTCTAAGGATCTTCTGGAAACTTAACATCAAATTCTTTAGAATGTTCAGCATTATTTAATGATTGTACTCCCTCAGGAGCTAAAGTTTGCCTACATGTCAGGGAAAAAATATATGAATATACATAAGGGAAAAGATAGGGGTATGTCTGTTATTCCATTCATATATGGGGAATGGTGTTCTCATTCCTCTCTCTCAAGCACACTGCATACTAGAAATGCTCTGCCTGAGCTGAGTGTTTCCTCCAGTTACTAAACCATAAACGATAAGCAGACACACATTACTGCCACAATGGTGCCAAGTTTCAAGCTGAGTAGTATCTCATTGTTCTTTGGGGATACTGCCTTGAGCAACAATTATGACTCGTTTTACACCTTTCTCAGAAGAAAAATGCTATTAATGTATGACCCATTGGGAGACCATTGCCAATGGCATCAAGACACAGCAGCCACTTCTAAGGCTCGTTTTGATTGTTTGCTTGTTCATTTACGGGTGCTTTCGCTTTCTGTGCAAATAACTTTTATTATAAATCCATATCCAACTTTTACTTGATGAATGACATAATGTGTTTCATACTTCACTTTTTCAGTAGTAGGGATTAACAGTGTTTTCCATTCTCATGGTTTAGATTTGGTAAATGCGGTTTTCATTCTCGTTTCAGACAACTACTTACTCACCCAAATATGTCATCTTCTGAGGCCTAAAATTATTACAGAGTTTGGTGATATTCCAGCAACAAGTTTTCTTCTGGAGGTAAGTTAGGAAGACAGAAGACCTCATTTCTGACCTCTGACATGACCACAGCTCTGGATCTCTTACAATATTTTCATACTTTATTCACAGTATTTATATTTAAAAATAATGTATAAATTTAGAAAGTTTTGAACAGTTATAAAATCAAACCTGAATCTGAAGACAACATTTTCTTATTGTTTTCATTGCTCAAGGAAAAAAAAGAAACATGAGTTGCATACGATTTTAAAGATCCTTCTCACTACCCAGAAAAGCAAAAAGCTGAAAGTTTGCTTCCCTGTATAGCTGTGGGGGTTTTTTGGTTGTATTTTTCATTCATTGTTGTCGTTTTTTGTCTTTGCAGACTGCTTTTTTAGAAGATCTTTCCTCTGGATATCATTTTTCAGTGAATCTTTTATTTCTCTGTCATATGAATGTATAACTTCCACTAAATTTAGCAGAGCTTTTATTTTATTTTTTTATTTCCAGAAACTGCTTGGCTCACTTACTTCTCTGTTATGCTTCAGTTCTCTTGACTGCCCTTTTAACATCCCTTTCTGCTCTTATGTCTTCTTGTCTTTTGGACCACTGTTACGTGTTGTTTTTGTTTTTAATTCTGCTCTTTCTCATCCCAAAAATTTGCATGTATTTGTTGTAATGACGGATGCAGTCTTTTACACCCACGTCCCTTGTGCCCAGTGCTCATAACTCAGTACAATGTTTCACCGCACACTGACTTCCCTCCCTCCTTTCCTTCCCTTCTGTCAGGCTGTTCCTGATGGCCAAGATGACCCCCTGACCCTCATGCAGCAAGCTGTTACTCCATTTTTCACAGTCCTAGAAAAACATTCCATTTTTGTAATTCCCAGAGGAAGGGAATGAGTTATAATAATGGAGGGAAGGGAGAAAAAGCTGCCATTTGTTTCCACCTCTGGATGTTTTGGTTGCAAAGAGGGTGGTTTTGGTATTATTAGGAAAGGATGTTGTGCTATTCTTAGGTCTCAAAACAGGAGAAAGCTAAACAATTTCCATTTTTGTTTCCATGTTTACAGATATAGGAGACTATCTGTCTCATTCCTCTGGGCATGGAAACTGGTTAATAAAACACATTTTCATTTGGGGATTAAGGTGGAGCTTTGGATTAGAATAAAATGCACTCTAGTCTCTTCTGAGGCTCATTTGCCTGTATCACTTGCAATTACATATTAAAGGATCTCACAGTGAGCACAGCAGCCAGGCTGAAGCCAGCAGACCCAGTGGGTGCACAGACCACTCAGTTGCTACCAGAGGACTATAGGGTGCCAGGGTCGCTTGCACAGATCTGTGCTCCTCAGCTACTTGGGACACCTCTGTATTTCACCATTAATGAGCACAGAGGACCATAATGAGCTGGTAATTCAGTTTTAGTTTACCTCATGTGGGTATACCTTTATAGCAGTGAAAGGAAAGGGTAGCTAAATAGCAGATGCAGCTACATGGTATGTGCTACAGGTAAATGCCAACGTGATGTCCTACAGTCACAGTTAGCCATGGCATTTCATCTCTATTGCACTAACATGGATGAACAGCATTCTTCACAGTTTAATATTGGATCTATTTGAGGATGAGGCCCTGAAAGGTGACTATTTTGCTTTATACTAGTGGAGCGCAGATGAATCTGAAATGTAGATCAGCTCCTACCATTTTATAAGGTAAAAAGTTCAAAATTTTTCTCCCTTTTTCCATTCCGCCTCGCATAGATTAAAATTTCATTCATCAGTTACAAATCATCAAGGACAGACTTGAAGCCAGGTTTATTTGACTGCTGTCAAAGAGACATGCTGTTACTTACACCTACTGTACTGCTAATGGCATACCCCATGCATAGGAATCTGCTGACAAAGGATCTGCAGCTGGGAACAATCAGATATCACTGTCACATCCAAGCAGCTGTAACACTACCTCTCTCAGGAGAAATAGGTACTATGGTGTTATTTGATTCAGGAAGCCAACCCTGCTTTGGCTGGTTCTGCATTAAAAAGAAATAAATTGTAAGGTTTTTCAAATGTCTCTGAGAAAGAAGTTATCAGATAGACGAGGAAAGATAAAATGTCCTAATACAAAAAGAAGGAAGTGAGACAAAGTAACAAAGCAAAGACCTTCCAAACTTTTTCTGTTATGCTTATCTACATGGTTGTTTTTTTCTCAATTCTAGACTATTTTCTAGAAAGAGTCACCTGCAAGTACATTTGGCCAGCCGAATTTAAAGCCACTATGGTTATGATGCTTAAAACATTTGCTTTACACTGATATGTTAGCTTATGCCAGAAGGAACCATTTAAAATTAGTAGTAAGATTTTATTTATGAAGAAATCATTGTATAAATAAAAATACAAAGGATAAACTTAAAGAAATAGCCCAGAGACAAAGAACAAATCAGTTCACCAGTGTCTTAGGTCTTGACTTCTCAAAATGAAAACGAATGCTGTTGCTTTGAAGCAACAAAACAAGCAAAGCTAAATTAACTAAATTCTGCTACTCAACACTGTGTTCATAATAAAGTCTTGAGATGACATGATCTTGTTATAGTTTTTGGAAAGAATCATGGTTTCTATCCATAATAGCTGGGTAACAGGATGAATTTTGTCAGGCCGTTTACATTTCTCAAGGCAGATGGTATTCACTTACATTAGATTTTTTCTACCATACAATCACTGAATCACAGAATCATAAAACATCCCGAGTAGGAAGGGATGCATAAGGGTCACTGAGTTCAACTCCTGGCTCCACACAGAACCACTCAAAATCGAATCCTTTGTCTGAGAGCATTGCTCAAATGCTTCTTGAGCTCTGGCAGCCTGGGGCCATGATCACTGCCCTGGGGAGCCTGTTCCAGGGCCCAGACACGAACCTCTGGTTGAAGAACCTTTTCATAACCCCCAGTCCGACATGGCTCCATGCCATTCCCTTGGGTTCTGTTGCTGTCACCAGAGAGCAGAGTTCAGCACTGCCCATCCACTCTCCTCATGAGGAGCTGCAGGTTGCCATGAGGCCTCCTCTCGTCTTCTCTGGGCTGAACAAACTGAGGGACCTCAGCCATTGCTCTGACATGATGTCCTCCAGACCCTTCACCATCTTCCTTCTCTGGACATTCTCTAATAATTTCCTTTTTGTACTGTGGTCCCTAAAACTGCACACAGTACTTGAGATGAGGCTGCACGAGTGCAGTGTAGAGTATGACAACCTTGTCCCTTGACCAACTGTCAGTGCCATGCTTGATGCTCCCCAGAATATGGTTGGCTTTCCTAGCTGCCTGGGCTCACTGCTGATTCGTGTTCAACTGGCTGTCAGACAAGACCCCCAAATCCCCTTCAGCAGGACTGCTTTTCTGCATATCATTCTCTAGTCCGTATGTATAGCCAGGGTTGTCCCTTCCCGGGTGCAGAATCTGGCACTTGCTCTTGTTAAACTGCATGTAGTTGGTGATTGCCTTGTTCTCTAATTTGTCTAGCTTTCTCTCCCAGGCTAGTGTGAACATAACAGAGTGACACAAAACCTTCCTCTTCAGTTAAGTTTAGCATGTGGTTGAGTCAAACTGCTTAGAGATTAATTAAAAGGGTGTCCCCATCATTAGCCTTGGCCTGGAGATTATTTTATGCTAATAAATTCCATACATTGCATATTATGTCTAACCAGGGTTTGTTTTCCCTGGATTGTAGTATCAATTTGTAGCAAAGTATTTAACAGCACCTGCTACTAACATTAAGATGAGGTTGTGCATATCACTTAAAGACACATATATATGTATGCAAACCATTCAAACGAGACCACAATCTACCTGAAATAATACTGAAGCAACAAAATTGAGGTAGTGTATGGGTGAAATATTTAGATCTTAAAAATTATTATTTTTTTCTCTGTATGTAAAACATTTGTATGCTTGGCAAGGGCTTTAGTAATACTACACCTGTTGCCCTGGTTCTGATACCTACATGGTTATGTATTTACCACATGGTATGTGCTTTATAAGACAATTCTGCCAATGTTCAGCTTCTTTTTACAGTAAACAAATTTATTGGACTATACACATTGTGCGTGAAAATTCATTCTCTAAGGATTACATTGTGTTACGTTGCCAGAAACTGATCTATTTCCAGTACATTTGAGGACTTTCCACAATTGGAAAACAAACTGTGGGTGTGAGATAAACAGAGAGAGAAAGAAAGCCTATAGCTGTTAAAATTTCCACTAATAGGTCTGACAGCTGGAAGTAAATATGCCTGCAATAGCAAAGAGCATTGCAAAGAATATTACACATGTAACCCCACTGATTTGATGACAAAAATTGACACCACGAGTAAGCACCATATTATATAATACATATATAAATTTCTTCAAAACAGCTTTTCCAAGAGAACTGAAAGAAACTGTAAGTTGAGATGCAATGTGATTGTGCTGTCACCTGAGGGTTCAAATTCTTGAGACGGCTTTGTTCTAGGTCCCATCTATTTAGATTTTGGGCGCAACTTTTGGGTTGAGACAGAAATTAAAAATAAAACTCATTCCTTGGCCACCCAACATAAAAATCACCTGGAATTAATAAGTGCCTTCCTCTTTGACTTACCTTTTCCCTTGTAGCTATATTTCTGCTGCTGCAGCTGCTCAGGACTGCCTCAGCCATTGCACCCAGGTGCATTCCCTCTGCCCCATGCAGGGATCAGGAGGTCTGACAGAGCAGCCCCTGACCTGTGCATGCTTAGCAGCTCAAGCACTCAGCCAAGAAAGACAAGCCCTGGGATCCAGTCCGTGAACCCAGTACTAGTTCGATTCACTTCTTTTGTTTCCAGCTCATGTCTGGTTTCTGTCTTCGTTCCCGGAACCATTCACACATTTTTACATTGAGTAGATATTGAAATAAAACAAATTACTTTCTTCCATTTTATAACCCCCAGATTTAGATTCTGGTGATTAAGTCTCCCTTCATAGAAGAAGCAAAATGTGCATTTGTCACTTCTTTGGCTGAGGATGGGATTGAATTCTGGCCCATTGCTTTCTAAATACATACACTCACTAAGAGGATATGTTAAGGGTGGAGGGCACCACTTTCTATTGCTCAACCATCAGTATCTCAGGAAAAAGAGCACACTGGCTCTTTCAAAAAGCATTTTATTGTGTCTGCACTCGGTTTCTAAATCCTGAACAGGAATAATCTCTCCCAGTCCCTGAGTCTCACATTCCAACAGTGAGGAAGGATATGCTTTCAGTCCCAACTTCTGCACAGCATTTTTAAAGAGGTGTAGATAGTCTTTTCTCCACCTTTATTTTTTCTATACTGTGATTCCTATGCCATCTGAATCCTCAAAGTTTAATTCTGGGTTGTTTGTTCATATTGGTTTTAAGCCACCTGAAAGCAAGTGCCAGGTTGGTAAGAATGGGTAAACTTAGCAAAAAGTGGACAGCATGATCTGTCTGGGCAAGGAGCGTGACTTGAAGGCAAGAAGGGCACTACAGAGTTGAAGCGCTGAAGCCTTGCTGCCAAGACTTGGAAGAAGATGCTGGCAAGAATTAAAACATCTACGTAAACACTTGGATTTAATAAGACGAAAGTGAGCCATATGAACTGTTCTGTTTGATCTTGATTATTATCCCAACATTATAGAAATATAGAGCTGGACAAGACTTCCAGACACAGTATGGTAATTCTAATTTATCATTCTTATCCATTAGAAGAGTCAGTATGGATGCCTTTCTGATTTGCTTTTAAAGATATACAGTAATTGAAACAACACACCCATCTCACACATTTCATACTTTTTATCCTACCTTATTTCTAGGGATTTCTTCATATCAGTTAACCTGAATCTCTTTGTAGCTGAAATGCCTGACACATTGCTTTTGTCTGTGAACCCAGAAAACAGATTTTTCCTTATTTCTTCTCAGAGTAATGTGAAACAGTTCTTACTTTCTTAGAGACTGTTATGATGTCTTTCCTCAATTTTCTGTTCTCTAGTCAAAACAAGCCAAACTTTGGGTAGTAAATCAGACTCTCAGATCAGTCTCTTTGGTCATCCTCAAGTGTTGTGTCTAAAGCTGACATGTTTTTGTAGCTAAGGCTGTACTAATACTGAATTGACTGAATGATTACGTCACATTTCTTATTTTTGTTTATGTATTTCAATATGCTGTTTGTCTTTCCTACAAGACTTTTTTCATAAAGCACTGCAAATGGCTTATTTTACAGCTTATGTTTCTGCAGCTGGTGATTTTCACAAGTGTAAAGCTTTGTTTGTTTGCTTGTTTGTTTGTTACTTTTTCTTTCTTATGTTCTATTTTTTTTTCAGTCTGCCTTCTCATAATTTTCTTATCTCATTCTTTCAGAATTAGCTGTAAATTTTGCAAGTCTTTTTTCCCATCATCTAAGTCCCCATAAAAATATCAAGCAGTTATAGAACAAGAAGTAAACCACTGCAAATTATGTAGCCTTCTATTTTGCTGGCCCTGAAGTTACTGATATATATCAATGATAAAATGACAAATAGGAATGATAGCCTGAACTCTGAAAGTTAGGAGGCTTGAGGAATACTGCATTCCTAGGAAAAATGCAGCCTCTGTAAGGATAAACTTCATATGAAACTGCAGAAGTGGGGAAGAATCTCTGAGGAATTCCTATCTGACCTTAAATTAATGAGAACCATGTTAACTGAGGCAATTTGACAGACTGAATTTTCACAAATCAGATAGTAATTGGAATTAAAGATATAAAACTGTAGAAAATGTTCTGGAAGATGCAGACTTAAGCACATGCAAAGCTTATGTCAGTGTGCATTAGCCTGCAGTAATCACTTAGAAGAGCATGAAAACACTGGAAGGAAAGCAAGAGGTGCGTACATGAGGCAGATTGCATGGTGGAACAGTAATCTGGAAGATGTATGCCATAAAGCAGAAATACTCAGAAGAAGCAACAAAAATCTGCAAAAGCAAGGTGTACAAAAAATACAAATATATAGACTCAAAAGATGTCCAGTTTTTGTAAAATATAAGAACAGTGAGAAATTAAACAACTTCAGAAAAGTTTACCACCAAGAATAAGAGAAGCAGAAGCAGGAAAACACAAAGAAAATACATTACCAGAGTGTGCAAAAGACAATTCAGAATGGAGCAAAAAAGAAAACTATACAAAAACTTTGAATGTCATCATCACATCTTTCTTCACTGGTCTAAAAATTAATTTTATCTTCTAAGCTAGAAGCCCAATCACCATCTACAAGCAGTGGTAAGAAATAGATATCTGCAGAAAAATACATAAAATAGAGAAGATGAATAAGAAAAAAATATTCTTTCTAGCAAATGTCAATGACAGAATCTGGACAGAATCTGGAATCCAGTGCAGAAACAGATGAGCAATGCAACCATCTTCCAAGTACTTAAATGCAGAAGTAGCAGAAGTGGAACTGTGCTTTGTAATTACAAGATTTTCAGTTATGGAGGAGCTTTTAATACATATATAACCCTTAACACTTACACAAGCAGGAAGCTGTTAAACTGTGGTGGCTGGATGGAGAGCAGGTCCAAGGCGGGAGATAGAGAAGGCTGATCCTTCTTTTAGGATTTAATGTGTCACATTGGGTTTTTACATAAACAAGCTACACTCTGTTGTAGATCCTCCGACATTCAGTTGACATCTTAGGCTAGCTGAAATTAGGCTAATAACTTCAGGTGAATCAATACCTTTTGTACCTGAAGCCCAAAGAGGTGGAGCGTCCTTCTCTGGAGTTATTCAAGACCTGTCTGGATGCCTATCTGTGTGACCTGCTGTAGGGAGCCTGCTTTAGCAGACGGTTGGACTTACTGATCTCTGGAGATCCCTTCCAAACCTGCAATTCTTTGATTCTTTGTGTTCAGGGCATTTTCAGTACTACTCTGCATAAAATCTGTCTAAAGCATCAAGCTGACAAGCCTGTAAAGCTGTAGGTTTGGTTTGGTTGTGGTTGGACTTGATGATCTTGAAGGTCTTTTCCAACCTGAGCAACTACATGATTCTATGATTCTAGGTCCAATGATGCTGTTAATGATGCTGCGGAAATTATAGTATTTCATTTTATGAGTTACCTTTCCACTTAGTACAATATTCATCAGTTTGTATCATATGTGAAAGGTTCTATATAGGTGAAATTAGGCTGCCTATTTTTAAACACAGAAAATATTTGTTCATTTCCAATATATTATTCTGGTGATTTCTTTTGTAAAATACCAAATGACTTAAAACAAATACAAGAAAATCACTGAGATATTCTCCTAGGCCAATAAAAAGAAATTCACTTGGAAAAGGTTGTCATGCTGTTATGTGATTTTTCTTACTGGACGAGGAGGCTGAAGCAAAGAAAGTTAATTGGTCATATTCCTTCTTTTCAATGGATGAAGCCAGTATTGTTTACCCAGTATCTTCACTGACAGGAAGATAGCAGTCATTTTTTGAATCATACATGAAAACTTGCAAGAATTTGAAGCACTTATAGTTCATATATATAGGATTTATGTGTATGTATTTACACATGGTCTGGAAATTGACTTTTAACAATGAGATGTTAAGCCCCCACAGTATGATCAGTAGAATTCATAACACTGCTCAGTCTAAAAATATTTCTGTTATTTTTTTGGATGTCTAGCAACAGAAATGCATCCAAGATACTCTGTACTACTGGAAAATGAAGTTTTACTTTGTGTTTATTTTATATATATATATATATATACATATATATATATATATAATGAGTTATTTCTGGACTCTGCTGACAGCTTTGGGGAAAAGATATTAAAAAGTTAAATTGCATGAAATTTAGCTAAGCAATAACTGAATGAAAAATAAAAATAGGATGCAAATTAATTATGCCTTAAAATGTCCTGTGATTACGGGAATAATCAGAACTTGCTCAGGAGGGATTTCACAGCTCTCTGTTATAAATCTCCTCATAAACATGTGCAGATCTGTGCAGTGGCAGAGATCTCACAGACCAAATGTGTTTTATTATTGCATAGTGAGTCACATTTACCTCTGTAAACACTTATCCAATAGGAATACATGGAACAGTCTTGTACTGTTAGTACATAGCCAAGTATGCTTGACCTCTTGGAAAATAATCACTAGCTAAGCTGCAAACTATAAAGAAGTAAAACCTACTGTTTACTGACCTTGCTTTGGCACTATGTTTCCACTTTGTCAGTCTTGGCTACCACTGCATACCAGGACCTCAGCACTGACCAGTGAAATCTGCGTTCCATTATCTGTTTCATGGGAACTGTAATACTCAGTTTCACTGGACATTTCTTGTCTCACAGCGAATAACTTCAAGCAGTAACCATGAGTTAAATCATAGAGACATAAAATGGCTTGCGTTGGAAGGGACATAAAATACCACCCACGGTTGTCCCCCATCAGCTCAGGCTGCCCATGTCCCCATCCAACCTAGCCTTGAGCGCTGCAGGGATGGGGCACCAGTTCTTCTCTGGGCAGTTGTGCCAGCGCCTCACCGCCCTTTGAGGTGATAATAATGAATAATACATAATTCATCTTGATTATTGCAACTTTCAATCAGCAAGTGGAAAATAGTAAATTGTTTTTGGTTGTGGCTTTTTTTTTAATTGTTGTCTGTTTTTTTTTTTTTTTGTTTATTGTTTTCTGAGTTTATTTCTCTATTTTATTTTATTTTATTTTATTTTTTTCTTGTAAAATGTGTTGTGCATTTCTGATGTTACACTAGAATCTACAATGTAAAGTTTTGATGCATGTCTATGATTTTACTTGCTTAAGCACCTTTATGATTATAATACTCCGATAGAATAGGCCTTGAAATACTTAATTATTTATTTAACTGCTGTGTTTCTTTTCCAGAATAATGCACAGACTGCAAAGACAATCTTCTTTGTAGGATACCTGAAGAAAGTGTTGGTAATTTGGTCACTAAATATGTCCTAGAAGTCAAAATTAATTTAAATACTGTGTTGGATCCCAAGGACTTGAAGGTACATGCAAATACTTATCGAAGAACTCTGAAATTACAAAGAGTAATTACAATTAATCAGAACAGCTGATTTGTCAGAGAACATAACTACCTTTAGAATGATCACCTATATTTCTATTGTATAGGGGAAACAACTGATTGGACCTAAAAAAACAGATGAAAAGAAGTGAGTTTGTATCCTTAGAAACTGGCTTAAACCAGCTGAAACTTTATAGAACTTGGATGGAAAAGATTGCATAATAAATGGAAATCTGTTTGCTATAACTTATCTCTGAAAACATCTGGTATTTCTTATTAAATGTGATTAGTGATACTTGGAAACCCACAAGACATTTTCATCAAATTATCATTGTTTAAGTTGTTAACTCTAACACTAAATAACATGAATGAACTAAGACGGATGTCCTTCAGTAGTAATTACCCTCCGTATATAGTGTTTGTCATTCTGATGATCAAAAAGGCCAGTGGTGTTTCAGGACAGCTACATCAAACCTGGCATAGGTTCATCCTCAAGTTATGCTACAAAGAAGCTGCTTGGGAACACAGTATTCATTCTTATGGACCCTGGCCTGCTGATTACCTTTGTTACTGAAGTCCTCCAGGCCATTCCACTGCAGGCTAATGATCAGAGGTTCAGCTGGCCTAGAGCAGCATGTTGGAAGCTGCTGAGGAGGACTTGCTGCCTCATGGACAGATGTCTGAATAAATGTTGAACCTCATTATGTTCCAGTCTACAATATCAGGGTAAGAGTTACAACATGGGGGAGAACGAGACCGTGTGGGGACTGCACTCCTTTTGCTTGTTTGCCTTTGTAGAAATCAGAGATTACTTCACTATCCACAGTTTCTCAAAGATGTCTTGGAGGCCATTTCCATTCGTATTTCCCTTCCATACGCAGCTTCATGAACAATAATACTTTTCTTCAAACTGAAATGAGTTGAAATTCTATTGTGAAACTAACAAATCACTCCTGCTCAGTGTGGCTCATTAACAGCTACAAGAGTGTATAGAAGTTTGTTTTTCTTTTTTTGGTAATCTTAAGTCCAATGAAACAGGACTCATTGCACATCTGAAACTAACTGCTAATATAAGTTAAATGTACCAGCTGATTTTCTGCATAATGCATTGGAAACAGTGTTCTCTCATTCTGGCATCTCAGCCTGCAGCTGTCTCAAAACCATCAGAAACTGTGTGGTAAAGGCCTCGTGTGCCCACTTGGCTTTTATGGAATCAATAAAAGCTATACAGCATGCTGAAAGAGAGTTGCCATGTGCTAAAGGAAGATAAAAAGTGATCAGCAGTTAGAATTCTATTTTTTCTCTTTACAGCTCTTGAGAACTGCACAAATCAGTTTCTTAGATAATCTCACTATCCAGAATCTCACAGGATGGTAAATGCATTATCTCAGTCAGGAGTTGTCCTTTGCTTTCTCAGTTTCTAAAAAGTCAGCATACATGTCAGGTTCCCGGACTAGGCATCTTTCATGAATACGTAAGCTTGCTGATGCTAGGACCTCATGAGCTATTTGGTGTTCAGTAATCTCAACTACATTTCCAGGATCTTCGAGAAGGCTACAGGTCAGCAAATGTACTTTTTATTGTGTAAAGACATAAAACATTTGAGCATTACCAAAGATCTGTGACTGGCATGTATGTGTCTTTGGGTTTGATCAGACAAAGTTTGGTCTGGATCTCACATTCAGTCAATACTGGCACATTCATACGACGTTCATCAGCCCAAGTCTGAAAATCATTAGTTTGATCTTTCTTTCAGCATTCTCTAAGCTGAACTTCTAACAGATCCTGTTGAAAAATCTGCTGACCTGAAGCTGAGGCCTGCTCAGCACACACTGTGGGCCTGGGCTTTGGTCATTTAGTCATGTCGGTGATATACACCAAGTGAATATACACCAAAGTCCTTGACCCTGAGTGCTATTATTTAGCATAAAATATAAATAGTGTAATAAATAAGAATGTGCAAGAAGAGACAAAGAAAGAAATTATAAGAATGCTTTGATAATAGTTGTGGGGTTTTTATAATAAAAATGAAGAAAAAAGGCAAATTGTTAATCATGGTGACAGAAAAATAAGCTTTGAATGTTGTCAAAAGACACTGAACTTCTCTGTCTAGTAATTCTTCTTTCAGATGAATACTGCATTTGTATTATTTTGTTTTTATTTAATATTCAGTTATTATTCTTCCAGCAGCTGACTGCCAAACAGCAAGTTGGTCTCTCAGTCAAAACCAAACCAAACAAACACCTAATTAGCCAAGTATTCTAATTTCCACTGTAATAAGAGCATCACAGACATCTCATTGTGTTGCACAGAACTTTATCTTAATTCATGTTAATGAAAAGTACTGCCGGAGGACTGGTTTGTTATTTCATTTAATCTGTCATTTTCTACTTATTTTTGAAGGATCATTCTAGCTTGTGTAAGTGGTGAAGAAAATACCTCTGTCACTTCAGATGGAATACTGAAAATCTACTTATTTTTTTAAGCACGTAATGTTGTATTTACCATTCTGCAAGATTAAATTATTTAGATAATAATAGTTTATGACTGTCAATTACTTGTAAATACATTGCTAGGTTAAGACGAATGGCTACACTACCTGAGAACACTGAAGTTTTACTTACACTATTTTAAGATAAAGTTATACATTCATCAAATATATATATGGTCAAATATAATACTGAACAATAGCAGTAATTTCTACTGGTGTTCTGCTTTTATCCTTTCACCCTCACAATGTTACTAAAAATTCATAAAAGGGAAAAAATATTTTCAAGGAATACTTTCCCATCATTGGCATGTTGGATTAGATCCTATGACGACATTTTTATCCTGTGAAATGTCCAGGACTTAAAAGCAATAACAGACAGTTACTTCTGAATATTCATAGAATGACAGAGTTCAATATCAAAAAGTGCTTTTTGTGGACAGTAAATATGATATCTGCATTACTGAAACTAAGATTAAGAACATCTTTTGGGAGTAATGAATATTGCAGACAAAAATAATGGATTAGTGAAGAAAATACTGAACATCTCTCAAAGAAATTAAAGATTAGACAATTAGTTTTCCAAAGGGTGAGACAATAAAAGAAGAAAAAACATGGTTATTATTCACACATATTCATATTTTGTCTAATTTTATTTACGTAGTTATCCATAGGTAACTGGGATCCAGTGTAATAATTTTTCCATTGAATGTTTGAGACATTAAATCAAGTTACTATACAATGGATTCATTCTTTCTTAGTTATTTTTATACTGTTTCTCAAAAGTCTTCAACCAAATACCTATACAGCTTGCTGAACTGCAGCCTGGTAAATGTTATGATATGACAAAGATACAAAGATCTGTTTCAAAGCAACTGCACTATTTGCTGATTTGCAGGCACTGTGTTTTGATGTTGACTTGGTTACAGTGTGTTGACTCATGTCTCAATTCTTCAAAACCTTATATGGTCAAATATTACTGCACGCAAACCATTAAAAAGTAAAGGTTGATGTGCTTTGCTGAAGACATAGAACAATGAAAAAAATACCACTTCCTCGTTCTTTCCTGATTTCCCACTACAAACTGAAGAGCAATAATAGAGAGATGCATCTTTAAAGTTCTCTTTGGTGGTACTTTGGATAATACAGAAGATGCTATAAGACAGCTATGCTTAGGAGAGAGAAAACTTCAATTCAAGGCCAGGAATGACAGAGCTCATTTAATCCTGGATGCTGAACAGTTGAGGAGGAGGATCTCAAACCTAAACTAGGACACTGAGAATTGAGATGCAGTTTGCATAGAGTGTTATGAAAGCACATGGGAGAAATACAATTTGTTGTGCCAACAACTGTTTGGTTGTGGACAGCTGATACAGAAGAGGAAAAAAAAAACAACAATCAGCATTTCAGAAATGTGTCAGATTTCATTTTTCTCCCTTTCCAAGCATCTCTAATGGCTGCATCTCAACACAGAGTTAAGATTTAAAAATGAAGGTTGTGTAACTTCTTTGGATTTCTTTTTTTACACAGACCACAGTGAAAAAGAGGAGTTGAGATTTGCATATTCCCTTACATTATGGAAGAGCTCTGGAATGAATCCTGATCTGGTAGGTCTTTATCTGAAATTCTTTCTTATTCTGTGTTCTGTGACACTGCCACTCCTGGACAAGTAAGTGGTCAGAATGGAAGGAGAGAGGGGTGAATATATTTGAGCTCCAATTCACAGAAATGTTTCCAAATCCATCTGAGATTTAGTCATCCACCTGAAGTGAATGAAACATCATGGTGCCTTAATATTATCAGCTCTCCCTTGTCAATGGGCAACACATTTTGCTCCCGGATAATCTATGCCTCATGTCCACATTGGCTGGCCAAAATCTATCAAGACTGATCATATCAGGCATAATGACTTTTTCACGTGAATATATGGCCACTGAGTCCCAAACAGTGCACAGCCAAGGACATGCAACACAAACAAACCTAATGAGCCCTGCTGAACCTCTGCCAGCTCTCATAGAATGCAGTGTGGGTACAATATGGAGCAAGCTGAGCAGAATTCTGGTGGAGCTAGCTCAGATCCAGAGCAGGAGTAGTATTACTCAGCCTGTCCCATTTTATCTTAGTTTAATGAAGAGCAGACAACAGAAGCCAGAGACCTGATGGCCTTGGCACTGTGAGGCACAGTGCTCCATGGACATCCTGGAATTCTTGTCTTCCAAGTCCTATTCCGAGCATGCCTGATGACTGTATGTCAGGAGGAGACTTTGGTGCGTACTATCCCTCTGTGTTCCCCCATGACTTGGTACAGCTATCCAGTTGTGCACAAAAAGATCTTTACTGCCTCAGAACTCTACTCCAGGTGCCCAGGAACCTGCAGAAATCTGCAGGTAAACCCTGTGTGGATCTGAGAAATGGACAACTTGTCCTGCAGTGTCTGAAGTGTGCCACAAGTATTTGAACCAGTGAGAAAAGAAATCAAATTTATTGGTTTCAGTGAGACAGGACATCCTATGGGCAAATGGAGGTACTGAAAAATAACCCACATAAATCATATGTATTGAAGGGCAGATAATGAACAATTCCTTCCAAAGCAGCAAGCGGAAGCTTTCTGTCTACACATCATATACAAACAGACATTTTCAAATTTTGCTTTAAAGCAGAAATGGGAATGCACCCTTCCAAGTTGAGAGAAGTGGCAGTGCAATTCAGAACCATCCCTGCCTCTTCCATATGATTACTGCATATTAGAATAATTTATCAAACTCTGTGGAGAAAGAAGTTTGAGTCTGTTTTTCTTCATTTGGCTTATGAGTGTTTTTCAAATGGTGATCAGAACAACCCGTATCCTGCCCCTGTGGAAAATACATTTATACTTAAGATATGCAAAACAGGATATGACAAAATTCTGGAGAAAAAGTAAAGCGCTGCTGATACATGAAGTTCTGGTATAAATCATTCCTCAGCTCTGGGAGTCATGTTGGAAACTGCTCAGATAGATGATTTGATGCTTCTAAACTCTAAAAGAATAAATATAAATGAGCACAAAAAGACACTGATTTACAGTAAAAAACAGTCATATATTTAAAATAAAGTAGTCAACTAATTATCAGGATCTGTAATTGCAATGTATAATCTACCCTGGGTCCCCAGCAAGTAAAAGAATTTAATATGCAATTATATAATCGGAGCTTTCCAATTTGGCCATTTATTAAAAACTTTTATTTAATAAGCTACATCACCAATTTGCATTTCATTTTACACACTCTTAACTTCAGTGCTGTTTGCTACCTTCTACTCTGTCTTTAACCTGAAGGTCATTCATGCATGATATTTCATTAAACTAATGTACAGGAGAAGCTTTTTTTTAGCAAGTCTAAATTTAAACAATGACACAGATTTATCAAAATAAAACATTAGTCAAATGAGTAATGAACTGTTTTTTAACACCAAGTAAGCTTATTTTATGTTTTTACACAAATTTTTTGTGGGTTGTCCATAATTCCCATCATGCTTTTTTTCTGTAGTCTTTAGCTATATTATACAAAAGCAATAATAAAACCAGGCTTTCACCTTCTATGAAATGAAGCTTTAACACTAGACAGAACTTAGAGGATGCACTTGTTCCCAAGTACTCATCTTTTCAAACTTTATTCTGACTTGAAAAACATAACGTTCCTATCTTGCAACACAGACAAGTCAACTATAGTGGAAAAAAACATAGGTCCTAAGAGCTATGATGTTTCATGACTATTGTTCTAACTTTTTGGCCCTGGACTAACACCCCAAAACCGGTAGCTTTTTAGGCTTCATGACCAGCTGTGTGGGAACTGCTGAATCACGGACTGAACCTCTGATTGATCACCTGAGGCGAGCAATGAGTCAGCCACAGAAGCACAGGTGAAGGCAATTCACCTGTGCTGCTGGAAGGGGGTGGAGCTTGGCTCCACCTCTCCTAGACCCATTTAATAGCCATTTCCCATTACCAGTGGGAAAGGATCTCTTCTGGAGTTTTGCAGCAAGCCTAGGACATAGGTAAGCTTTCTATGTATTCTCTTTTTGTTATTATAATCTGCTCTGCCAAACTCTCTTGTTTATTTCATAATTATACTATCACTATATTCACTGACTATACACCAGCACCTGAGACATAATTACAGCAATCTGAAAGGCTTGGTGCCTTCTGAGTGCTGGTTGAGAGGCACTGTTGGATGCCAAATGCTGACTTTTGGTTACTGCAGGCTGGAACCACCCACTGAGTGTAGATACTCCCATCTGTTATAATCATTAAATGAGACAGACATTCTTTCTAAATTCATCTGTTTCAGTAGAAAACAAATGTTTGCACTAAATAGTCTGGAAGGAGCTTGGTAATCTAGATTCATTGCTTTTTTTTTTATGCAGCAATTCCAGCTTCAAATATCTACCTCCTGAAAAGTTAACTTTAAGTAAAATATTGATACAGATCCAGACCTCAGTCTTATCACACTGTAGCAGTTTATTTTTTTTAATTCCAGTAAATTTTAAGTTGTACATTTGTGCTAAAATGCTCAGAACAATTGTAACTTCCTTCAGAAGGAAATCTTAAACTCAAGTACCTGAAGTCCTGTTTAGGCTTCAGCATTCTTTGTCAAATCAAAGTTTTAGCATAAGTTCTTAGCAAGAATCAAATCCCTCCTTTCCAACAGAATGCAGAAAGGTGATGATTAAACAAACAAAACTTCTTAAAATAAATTTAAAAACATAAAACATAAGACAGAAGAAACATACAAGATCTTTTAATCAAAGAAGCTATAAAAACTTGCCTAGATCATCTTCTGAAGTTTTAAAATCCACAATATGTAATATTTCAAATAATACAAGATAAGCACAAGAACTTGAGTACAGATCATAGCATCATCAAGGTTGAAAAAGACCTTCAAGATCACTCAGTCCAACCTCGCACCAATCACCAATAGTTCTCTCTAAACCACCATGTTCCTCAACACACCATTTAAACATACCTTGAACACCTCCAGGGAATGTGACTCCACCACCTCCCTGAGCAGCCCATTCCAGCTCCTGACCACTCTTTCAGAAAAGTAGTATTTCCTAATGTCCAGCCTAAATCTCCCCTGGCGCAGCTTGAAGCCATTCCCTCTAGTCCTATCACCAGTTACACAAGAGAACAGGCCAACCCCCAGCTCACTAAAGCCTCCCATCAGGTAGTTAGGGAAGAACTTATTGCTCTCTATGAGCCGCTTCTTCTCCAGGCTGAACAATCCCAGCTCCCTGAGCCACTCCTTGTAAGTCCTGTGCTCCAGACCCCTCACTAGCTTCATTGCCCTTCTCTGGACACCTCCAGGGCCTCAACATCTTTCTTGTGATGAAGAGCACAAAACTGAGCAAAGTACTCGAGGTGCAGCCTCACCAGGGCTGAGTACAGAGGGACAATTATTTCCCCACTTCTGTTGGCAACATATAATTTCTGATATAAGCCAGGATGCCATTGGCCTTCTTGGTCACCTGGGCACACTGCTGGCTCATGTTCAGCTGAGCATCAACCAATAACCTCAGGTCCACTTCCTCCACACAGTTTTCCAGCCACTCTGACCCAAGCCTGTAGCATTGTCTGGGGTTGCTGTGGCCAAAGTGCAGAACCAGGCACTTATCTTGTTGATCCTCATCCCATTGGCTTCAGCCCAGCAATCCACCCTGTCCTGATCCCTCTGTAGGGCCTTCCTATCCCCAGGCAGGTAGATAGTTTCTCCTCCTAACTTGCAGTCATCTGTAAACTTATTGAGAGTGTACTCAATGCCCTCATCCAGATCATCAATAAAGATATCAAACAGCACAGGCCATCACTTGTGTCCAGTTGCCAGCTAGATTTAACTCAATACACCACTACGCTCTGGGCCTGTTCATACAGCTCTTTATCCAGCAAGGAGCATGCATGGCCAAGCCGCGGGCTGCCAACTTCTCCAGGAGAATACTGTGGGAGACATAATCAAAGGCTTTGCTAAAGTCAAGGTAGACTATGTCAGCAGCCTTTCCCTCATCCACCAGGCAGGTCACTCAATTATAGAAGATTAGATTGGTCAATCAGGATCTGCTGTACATGAACCCAGGCCTGATTCCCTGGATGTCCCACTCACACTGCATGATCTCCCTCAAAACAATCTGCTCCATTACCTTCACTAGCACCAAGGTCAGGCTGACAGGCCTGTGGATCCCCTAATCCTCCTTACTTCCCTTCTTGTAAATAGAAGTCATGTCAGCAAGTCTCCAGTCTTCTGGGACCTCTCCAGTTGATCAGGAACAATAATAGAAAACAGAAAGCAGATTAGTTATTATCTCTACCTGTTCCCTCATCACTCTCAGATTGATCTCATCCAGCTCCATAGACTTGTGGCAGTCTAGGAGAAAAAGTAGGTCTCCAGCTGTTTCCTCTTGAGTTGTGGGGGGTTTATTCTGCTCCCTATCTAAGACTTCTAGGTCGGGGGTAGAGTACCCAGAGGACAACCAACCTGACTTTTAAAGACAAGCATAAAGAAGCCATTGTGAATCTCAGCCTTATCCTTAGTAGTTGCACTCTTAACCACAGACAGTAAAAAAATAGAGACATTCCTTGGTTCTCCTCTTACTATTAACATACATACTTGTAAGCAAGTTTCTTGTTCTCTTTTCTACAGCAGCCATGTGGAGTTCAAGCTGGGCTTTTGCCTTTTGTAGTGGAAATGCTAAGTCACAGCTTGAAACAGTGATTGAGCACCTGGTGGGAAGGCAGGGCCAACCCAGGGGAGCTCAGGTGCATGAAATGTATGGAGCCAGGATCCACCCCTTCCCAGACCCCATTTAAGGGTTCATAGTGGAAACAAGAGTATCTTGCTGGAGCTCTATTGTATTACAGTGTTACACCTTTTTGATTTTCTCCCTTGTTCCTAACAACTTCTTTATGTGCTCCCTGCGTTGTCTGTCCTTTTTTCCACAGGAGATAAGTTCCCTTTTTTTCCTATATCTTTAGGAAAAGCTCTCTGTTCATCTACCTCAGTCTTATTCCCTACTGGCACAACTTGTGATTCAGGGGATAGCCTGCTCACGTCAGCCTTCCTGGATCCCTTTACTCTCTAAGGCTGAATCCCAAGGGACTTTCCCTAGTACTCCTGAACAATTTGAAGTCCATCCTCCAGAAGCCCAAAGTAGTAGTTTTGCTGTTTCCCCTCTTAGTTCCACCACAAATTCAGAACTCAGGTTTTGTGATCACTGTATTCAAGGCAGCTCCTGATCTCTACATCTCCCACCAGACCTTTTCTCTTTGTGTATAGCAGGTCCAGCAGGCTATATCTCCTAGTAGGCTCTTACCAGCTGCACCGGAAAGTTATTCTCCATATGCTGTAGAAACCTCTTTTACTGATTCTTCTGAGCTCTGTTGTATTCTCAGAACATATTAGGGAAGTTGAATGAGGACAAGGGCTGGAGATCATGCATCTTCTGCTAGCTCCTCATAGAACACTTTATCTGTCTCTTCATCCTGGTTGAGCAGACAATAACAGACTCCCTCACCTGGATATTTGCCTTGTTGGCCCTTCTCCTGATCTTTACCCATAGAGATTCAACTTTATCATCCTTGGCCACAAGCTCAATGACATCAAAATGCTCCCTAACATAGAGAGCCCTGCCAACACTCCTTTCTTTGCCTATCCTTTCTGAAGAACTTATAGCCATCCATTGCAGCACTCCACTCATGGCAGTGATCTTACCATATTTCTGCAGTCACAACTAAATCATATGCTGCACAATGGCTTCTAGATCCTCCTGTTTGTTGCCTATTCTGTGCACATTCGTGTAGATGCACTTCAGCTGATCCACTTGCCTCACCTCTACTCCATTATCATTCCTATAGGCTCATCTCTAGCAGTCCTGGTTTCATTCTCTTCCCCCTTTTCCAGGGATTGTGGCCCTCTCCACAAGCCCTGCCATCTCCTGGGCTACAATCTTTTCCCCCTTTGAGACAGGTGAGAACCATCAGCAGATCTTAGGTGCTGAATAAACTTCCCCATGATCAAACAATCAAAAAATCTTGCATTTGCACCACCCTCTCAGCCATGTGTTTATAAGATGGATTTTCCTGCTCCTCTCAGCATCCTTCCCTACCAGTGAAGGAACAGAGGAAAGCATTACCTTTATGGCTGTTTTATTAACAACTGTCCAGTCTCCTGAGGTTATTTTTTATAATGCTTAGGCTTCTGTCAGTGACCTCGTCACTGCTGGCCTGAACTATTAATAAAGGGTAATAATCAAGGGGGAGGATCAGAGTAGGGCGTTTTCTAGAAATATCCCTGGCCTGGGCCCCAAGGAGGCAGCACAATTCCCTACAGGTTGGGTCAGGCCAAAATATAGGGCCTTCCATTCCTCTCAGAATGGAGTTTCCTATGACAATCACCTTTCTTTCCTTCTTGATGGAGGCAGTCTTGAGGTGCAGAATTTACCACTTCACCCTAGTCAACCTTGCAGGTAGATTTTAACAAAGAAACTATGTCAGCAACCAGAATTGTCAAAGGCACGCAGTTCCATATGTTCAGCTTGTAGGACAGAAAATTTGCTGTTATGGATGCCTTACTGTTCCCCTCTGTTTTTGTATGGATGTGTGTTGGGTTGGCAAAGAAAAGCTGCCTCAGATCTTTCTGGTTTTTTTCCCTTGCACAAGACATCAGATACATATTATTCCATGATTTTTGCAGATTTTATTGACAAAAATATTTCGAAATGTGCTGGGAGAGCAGCAAGCAGCAACAGAGTTAATTTACTCACAAATGCATCTCCAACACAGACTCTTCCATATGGTCTTCTTTAATATATGAAATCCTAACCAAGCCAGTTTAAAGAAGCAGTGGAAATGAAATTACTAAATTCAACATGTTGTTCTGAGATGGAGGAAAATTTGTACACGAATGAGGACCTTTCAAAAAATAAGGATTCCATACAGTGAGATCATATAGCTTTATTATCCCTCTTTCTTGAGCAAGTAGCAACTGACATCTTACACCTGTGAAAGTGAGGGTCCTCAAAACTTTTTCTGCCAGGTTCATCATCTTAAACTTAGGAAAACTTAGGAAAACTTAGCTTAAGTGAAGCTAAGTGGCTTTTCCTTACTTTGCTTTTAAAGTGTATTTTCCTATCCTTCTCCACAAAATATATTCAAACCACAGAATCATTTGAGTTAGAAGGGACTTTTGAAAGTCATCCAATCCAATTTCCCTGTCCTGTGTTGATGAAAATGATTAAAAGCCTTAGAACAGAAAGCACAATGCAATAGGAATATTTTCCACCACAGAATCTCTCTCTCACCATTGTTTTTTTTAACTCCTCAAAGACACAATCCTTATTTTGAGAAAAAATGAAATAACCAGATCACTTTAAATTGGCAGCTAGAAAATGAGCAACTGTAAAAAGCCCTAAAGAGACTCAAAGAGGAATGTCTCAGCATCACCTTTTGGTTTTCAGATATGCATATCCTTTCTTAGCAGTTCCAGTCTGCATTAAGATTAGGGCCACAAAAATGATCTAAGGGATGGAACACTACCTTTACAAGGGTAGGCTGAGAGACCTGGGGCTGTTCAACCGAGAGGAGAGAGAGGAGAGGAGAGGAGGAGAGGAGAGGAGAGGAGAGGAGAGGAGAGGAGAGGAGAGGAGAGGAGAGGAGAGGAGAGGAGACCTGAGAGCAGCCTTTCAGTATTGGAAGGGGGATAATAAAAAGGAAGAGAGTCCCTTGTGATAGGACAGGGGGAAATAGTTTCAAAGTAAATGAAGGGAGATTTGTATTTGATATAAGGAAGAATTTTTTTACAGTAAGGATGTTACTGGAACTGGCACAGGTTGAATTCCCAGATCCTGGAGATGTTCAAGGTCAGGCTGGAACAGGATATGTGCAACGTGATCCAGCTGTATGTGTCCCTTCTCATTGCAGTGGACATGAACTAAGTGACATTTAAAATTCCCTTCCAACTCAAATGATTCTGATTGTATGATTTTTTCAGATTTTTATTTCAGTGAGAGGTGAAGCTTCTTGTGAATTCATCAATGGTACTTCAGTTCTCTGTGATCGTGTGGCTATTCTGCAGATCTTGAATCTAGTATGATGAAGTGTTTGTATTAAATTGTGATTTGATGAAAGAATCCATCCTTCTGCATTTTGCTTCTAACTGAGAGGAGAAAATACTCAGCATCCTCAGATGCTACTGGTTTTTGATGACAGAGTATAATGGAGCTGAACTCTAACCTGATACACAGCCTCAGCGCATATTTCAGGCTGGCAAGTGACAAACATAGAGTTACCCAACAGCAGTTTTGGAGTGTAGGATGGCGATGTGCATCATGGGACTTAATCTTCAGTAGCAACTATGAATTTATCTGACCACAGCTGTTGTAAGATCTCTATATCACCACAGTACCAAATGTTACAGTAAGAGGCATCTCCATATACAGAATGGATGGCAGCCATCCAAAGGCTCACTGAGCTAATTTTATTGAGTGCATCTTTGCCATTTGGCAGCTATTTTCAGTAAAACCGATAACCGAATCTGTGGAATAGAACCATGGTGGTCTTCTCAAAAAGACATGAAGCTTGAAAAACTGCAATGCCTTGTGGAAACGTGTCGTGCACTTTTGAGATGTTAGTATTTCCCATTGCTATTTTGTAAGACAAAGTAGTTAGACTTCTATATGCAGAAAAACAC
Source organism: Meleagris gallopavo (assembly GCF_905368555.1). Classification (NCBI taxonomy): domain Eukaryota; kingdom Metazoa; phylum Chordata; class Aves; order Galliformes; family Phasianidae; genus Meleagris; species Meleagris gallopavo. The sequence goes on from NC_139404.1 coordinate 126,065,635, forward strand.
ACAATTCTAATAGTTTTTCAGGTATAGATATAAAATATAATTATCTTCACATGCATGAGCAGAATCCTTGATGTGTATGGAGCCATGTTACATAATACAACAGTGAATATTTTCTGATTTGTACAAAATTTAGAAGATTGCTAAATTTTTGACTTCTTTGTTGTCATCAGTTACATCTTTCGGCAGGCCATTTTTTTCAGCACAATGCCTGAAATTTGATCTGCTCAATCTGATTTATTGCTCTGTTATGCTCTTCTATAAGTATTGTTACAAACATTTCAGTCGTTTCATCAGGTTTATATTGTCTCCAAATTCTGTTTCTGTCTGCTTGAAGATACTGAATACTACACTTACCCTAGCTGCCAACAGTTTGATTTTGACAGCTGCCATTCATGACAGTATAGCTTACACATTCCCATTTGTGTGCCATATGTGGATATCTCTATTCAGTTTTTCTAGTAGTAATTCAAGAGTAAAGAATACATTAAAAACATGTTAAATGCAATTTTTCTTCCTATTTATGAAATATGTGCAGTTTGCTGAATTTTCAGATTCATTATTCATTTTTTTTGTAATTATTCACCAAATTTGTTCTTAAAATTCTTTAAATCACTTCTAATGTTACTGGGGGCATTCAGCACTGAAAAGCAAGTTGCTTTCATATGCTTTCTAAGCAATGATATTTCTGTTCTTCAGCTAGAAACTATTTGAAGACTGCCATGCATGCAATATGCAACATAGGATTAACATTCACTTTTCAGGTGAATTAAGTAATTTCAGTTGATTAAAGAGTTAATAGACTTTTTACTTTTTTTTTTTAAATATGTTTAAGTATATCTTCAAAACATAAACCAATGGGTAGAGATGGCAAAAGTTCAGCTGGTTAAGGTGGGCTAGATTCTTTATCTTCCCGAGTACGACAAGGTTTCTCCGATTGTTGTCTTTGAAGACAACTTGCTTTTTTTTAGTGCTTATTAACCTACTCTACTATTGAAATCTCACTTCCTCAATGAAAAATGCCTTAGAAGATCTCCCTTTCAAAATAAGATGAGAAGACAACAGGCAGAAATTACTAGTTGGAACAAAAATAGAACTGTAATACCCTAGAAGGTCCCTGATATGAGCAAAACGAGTCTCAGATGGAGTAATGTCTCTTGTTACTCTTGTTTGATTTACTATATCTTTTGATAGGATATTCTTTATATTATTCCAAGCAACATGGTGGATTTTCCAACAGCTGAGGTCACATTTCACTGCCTTTCTTGCAAGCTGTAGTCAAACACAGATAGTTGTATGTGACTAAAAGCAGACAGGAAGTATGGGAAGCCTTTAAATAAAGTCACACTGAGCAATTTAATCATAGAATCATAGAATGACTTAGGTTGGAAGGGACTTCAAGGATCATTGTGTTCCAACCTTCCTGCCATTGGCAGGATTGTCAGCCACTAGGTTAAGTCACTAGGTCAGATTGCCCAGGGCTCCATCCACCCTGGCCTTGAACATTTCCAGAGACAGAGCATCCACAACCTCTCCGGGAAGCCTGTTCCAGCACCTCATCACTCTCAGTAAAAAATTCCCCCCTGACATCTAATCTAAATCTTTCTTTCTCTGATTTAACACCATTCCCCCTTATCATGTTACTGTCTACCCATGTCAAAAGTTTATTTCCCTCATGTTTATAAAGTCACTTTAAATATTGGAAGGCCAATATTTAATGATTAATATTTAATGAAATATTAATGATCTTTTTAGACTTCATGTGAGTCTGTGAAAGTGACTCAAAACTGACAGAGGTCTAATTATATTTTTTTTGCCTATAGTTTTGAGCACTCATTAACATTTGAATATATGTCTTAGTTTCTGTGAATATCTCTAGAGATGTGTGGTCAAACAATGAAATATTTTCTTTTGTATCTGGACTTAAAGATTCTCCATTACTTTTGTTTTTTGTTGGAAGAATGTGTAATCTACAAGTATTTTTTTGACATAAGATAATAATAACGATGATGATAAATAATAAAGCACAATTTTTTTTCTGTGTTCAATTGTTACAATTGTAGCTACTGAATTAACATTTAAAAACAAAAACAGGAAAAACCAATCCCAGCAAAATGCACTTTTGGAGCTATGCCTAGATAATCACAAATTCTGCCAAGAGAAGATGGAATATTTTGTCTTCAGCACAGCCAACGCAGTTATATAAGGTAACTTTATTTTTATGGTGAATGCTTTCAAAACAGTGCCTATCTTAAGGTAACAGAATGAGAGTTCACAAGGTATTTAATAGAGTAAAGCAACAGCTTCCAAGCAAAACTCTGTCATAGCTTCATGACGGATCTCAGCTGTCTTCTTCCATGATGCCTCTATGTCCAGAAATAACAGATCTGAAAGGAGAACACAATGTGTGAGGTAGAATTTATGATTGCGAGGGAGAATTTTTGCCTTAAATTTTAATGCTTTTCTAAATTTATCATTAAAATGCACAGTACATTCAACGTGTCTAAACTTAATTTTTTCCCCTAAATACAAATAATTGAAAAATAGTGACTGTCACAAAGCATACATGGATATTATGGATCAGTGGAGATTTTTGGAAATGTCATACCTAGAAGACTTTTTACTTGAGAATGTTATTCAAACAAAATTGACATCTTTCACACACATAAAAAAATAAGCCAACACAAAACACATTTAGGTGATTCTTTGTCTTAAAGCTCAGTGAAATGTTTTTCAGTGTACATCAGTAAGTCCAACTCAGACTATCAGAAACACTGTCCTGGTTTCAGATGGGATGGTTTATTTTCTTTCTAGCAGCTGTGGTAGTGCAGTGTTTTGAGTATAGGATGAGAATATTGTTGATAGCACACTGACATTTTAGTTGTTGCTGAGAGGTACTTAAACTGAGTCAAGGGCTTTTCAGCTTCTCACACCATCCTGCCAGTGAGAAGACTGGACAAAATCAGGACATCTGACCCAAACTGGTTAAAGTGAGATTCCACATAGTGTCATGCTAAGCAACAGAACTGTGAGTTATCTGGGCCTGGGGGCTGCCACTGCTTGAGAACTAGCTGGGCATTGGTGGTGGGCAATTGCACTGTGCATCACTTGGTTGTTTGTTTTTTTTTTTCTTTTTCTTTTTTCTTACTAAACTGTGTTTATCTCAACATACAAATTCTCACAGTTTTTCTTTGTTCTCTTGCCCATCGCACAGCAGGGGGGAAGTGAGCAAATGGCTATTTGGTGCTGAGTTGCCTACTGAGTTAAACCACAACAAACACCTTTAGTGTGTTAAAACTATGGTTTTCAGAACTCTGTTTTGAGTTAAGACCTCACACTGATTCAAAGAAGCCTTCTTTTAGAAGTCATATCAGGTCCTGGTGATCTTTGGTTCCTCAGCTTGGAAGATTGTCAGTATTTAACCATTACTTAATGGTATTGTATGCTAAGAAGATTGTGTCAGCAGCTAATTAGCATGTAAAGACATTTTTCTTTGCCCTCCATACTTGAGTTTTTCCCTCATAGCTCAATATTATAGAAAGACTCAGAATATGACAGAGGCAAGTCTATGTGCACAAGGGGGAGAGATGTTTGATCTGTTTCAGTTTTTGTGCTGCTATACCTGCACAAAATGCCGCCTAGCATGTCTGCAGAGACAAAAATTGACAGTGCTGCCATCCAACATGTTTCTCAGCTGTAGATGCATGTTTAAACCCATTCACATTCTTCGCATTACAATCTCCATTGTACTACATTATTATTACACTTCATAAACAACTATGTCACTATGAGACTGAACATACAGAAGGACAAAGTTTCTTTTTGCTAGCTGCCTATTCTTAACCAAAGTTCATACAAACTTGTCATTTCAAGTACAGCCAAAACATTTATGTATGCCTGAATTCTCAATGGTAAATTTAATCAACTTTTTCTTTTTTTCTAGCACAGTTAATTTAGTTTCAGGAAGCGTTCAGAGGAGACTTTAAATAAATAGTGAAAGTACTTCTATTTAGAGAATTTATAATCAACACACACTTACTGAGACTGTTTCTCTTTCATCACCTTGATTTTTTTCATGCTAGTCTGGATACAGTGTTCTAACTCATTTTCCATTTATTCTGAGTGTATTAAGACGTGGCTGATCACATGCCCTCCATATATGTTAGTTTTAAAGACTACAAGGCCTGTCACATCAACAAAAAGCAATAGAATATCTAGAATTTAACAATTTTCCAGCTGCCATTAAGTATGTACAACATGATCACAAGCCATTTGTTCTGCAAGTGTAGAAAGAAAAAAAAAAGTTTTTTTCTTGCAGACATGCAAGAAATGCAGACAGGATACTTCAGTGTCTCAAGCTTAGTCCCATTTAATCTATATCCTATGGTGAAGAGTTAGAATACTCCATGCTAGTTCATTGTGTAGTAGTAATTGTTTTCGTAAATGTGGTTCAGTTTCAGATGGACAAATCTTACAGGATATCAGAAGGTGTATCAGTAGTTCTTACCTTTTACCTGTGATGTTTTTCTATCATTAGTCACAAATTTGACAAACTATTTTCAAATATAAAATATAGATACCTTTTTCCTATAGTTACTTTCATTCAGAATAATCAAAAGGTGTTATGATGATTTTTCATTCTTCAAAAAAAAGATTAGAAATTCTGCATTTAGTGCTGTAAGAAAGATATGCTATGAAATTTTTGTAACTATAGAATTGGACATGTCTGAGTATTAGATGTATGATGGTGTGCAAGTGGGAGGACATATCCACTCTTGTACTTAGGCAACAGTTTAATTTTCTGTTTGGAACAGGAATGTTTCACAGAATAATATGTCAAAATAGGAAACTATAAGAAAATTATGCAAATAAATCAGAATTAAACTACTTCAATATAGTGTTTTGTACATTGTTGCATCTTCTCTTGTGTAGAAGAGCATAATATTTAGCAAGCCAATTTGAAAATAAAGTTTTAAAAAAGCTGGGTTTTCTTCCTTACAATAAAAAAAAGAAAGAAAGAAAGAAAGAAAGAAAGAAAGAAAGAAAGAAAGAAAGAAAGAAAAGAAAAAAAAATACCCAGACAACTATTCGAACTATTGAAATCTGCATTTTAACTTAACCGAATAACCTCTTTATCAATGACATTGACAATTCACCCTCAGCAATTTGGAAATTTCATGGATGGCAGACAATGCCATTGTACTTGGATAATATAAACAAGGAAGAATGGGCCATGCTGATATTAGCTTGGCATTTAGAATCAAACCAAAGGAAAAAAAACAAACAAACAACCACCTCAGCAGCTAACACCAATCTGTATTGATTGACACTTCAGGATTAAATAGGAGAATTATAATAACAAGTTTGTGTTTATCAGCTAAACATGCGTAATGGCAACAACAGCAGCAATACTGCTGAGAGATTAAAAGCATCAAAAGCAGAGAAAGCTGTAGGAACATGTGCACTGTTCAAATAGCATTTGTGGCTCTCGTATAAATAACAAACTTCAAGATATTATCAACAACTTTCCTTCTCTAATTGGTTCACATTCCATTTGAGAAGATGCAAATGTTTAACTGCTTTCCAATTAACCCGGGATCTTACTGAAAAACCTACAACTGGAGAGATTGGTGTGTAACAACAACCATTAAATAAACTTAACAATCCTGTAGGCTTCAGAAGGCCAAAAATACTAGTGAAGTAATGCTTAGCATTCAGACCATTAAAAAGAAGCTAATAGAAGTAGCTGTGGTAATTAAATTTTTGCGATATTTACTGACAAAATTAAGGTTACAAATAGCAGAAATGGGAGGTCAAAATATGCCAACAGATACAGCACTGAGAAACAGCAAAAGGAAGCTGGCAATACTAAGCAACCAAAACAGGGAAGAATGCTCTTAGAAAGAAAAATGGCATTCTTGTGGAAAATAAAACAATGTGAAATTGTAGAAAATAAAAGGTCTTGTAGATTTGTGGAATTGAAATACAAAACACAATAGAATGGTCTAAAAAAAGATTTTAAGGGAGAACTAATAAATTGAAAAAATTGTATCATAAATCTTCAGATGTTTCAGGCGCTAGCGCTCTACCAAAAAAATTGTAGAGCTAATGGATAGCAGGGACAAAAATTCACAGACAAATCCTCATACTCCTACATACTTTATACTGTCATTTGCAGCCACTGTACAAAGCAGTTAGACTGCTGTTTTGTCCAGTGTTGTCATTTACATGGGAAAGATGACTGTACTTTTATAATATACATGGAAAATAAAAGCATTCCATACAGCATGAAATGTTTGAAATACTTAATTGGTGTCCAACATTTTAGCTTGCCTGGGGCACACTGAAGAGGAATTGGGCTGCATACGCATAGGTTACAGGGAAAGTAATGCCTCCTATTTATTTCCATGGAAACTACGATAGATACAAAGAGGACTGTAATGCTGTTTGATAAAGCAAATTCTCAGCTGCCAAACATTAGTTTTCAACAGTCACCACCATTAGGTATGCATTTTCACCAGTGATGAACAAGAGCCTGCATGCTGCACTTGTAAAAGTCTGCACCAGCAGAGGTAACCCGCTATTGCTACTGCTGAAACACGCCACCCACTACCTCATTGTGTTCACATCCACTGTTTGATCTCCATCGATGTTCAGCAAGCATTCATGAATGTTCATGGGTGCCATTTTTTCTGCATGGAGGAATTCAGTGACACACCTTTGGCCCACCCGTATTTCCACACTATTTGCCATTTTGTCAGGCTGCCTCTCTGCTGCCATCTGTCACACAGGAACAAAATGTAATGAAGTATTGCTGGGAAGGTACAACCTGTACTGCCATACCATCAACATCCAACTTTGATGTTGTCAGCCAACATATAGGAGGCATTACTTTTGGAGTAATACCTCCTTTCTTAAAAGGAAATAATTATCCTACATTTCAATGTATCTTGCAGAGAAAAACAATTAGGTAACACTCCTAAGAGACTAATTTTTAACCCCAACTTTGATTATAATTATCCTGAATACTCTCTGTTTTTCATAGACCTCAGTACAATACATGAACAAAAGAATGGAAAGAAATCCTAAAACTGCACTGTTGCTTATTTCATAGTTAAAAGGATGAATCTGTACAGCAGATTTAATATTAAATAACAGCACTCTTCTACAAGATTTTCCATTTCTTGATTAAAATCCCTAAAAATGAAAAACTTCAGCTTTTTACAACACCAATGGGAAAACTGCCGGAAAGGAGCTGTGAGAGCCATCATGCTTCTGTTTGTGATTTATTGATGTTCAACATTTTTCTGTGACAACAGACTGACTTTTGTTTACATTTCTTAGAAATTTGACATTACAGTAACTTCAGTCATCCGTCATATCAATATTCCTTCTCCATTCTCTTTGGTTATAAAGCTGGAATTAAAGAAGCTTGGACCTCCCATAAGTATTTTCTTTTACATATTTGTCACATACTTTATTCTGTGTTTTATTCAGTTTATTTTCTCATTATGTTGTATCTTCCTTCTCTAAGGAATCTGTACTATTCTGCCCTCAACAGGAGTATGAAGAGCTAGCTATGTCAAATAACTAATTTTGTGGTTAAGATTCTCTGTGGCATATACAGAACTGAGGTTTCTGTCTCTATTTTGAATTCAAGAATCTCAAAGAGGTCCTCTACACTTCACACGCTTGTCTCTGTCACTGATCAATTCCTTATTTTCAGAACTTCAACATATTTTCATGCAAAACGCTTCAACAATCCTGAAGCTCACTTAAATGTAGACCATGAAGATATCTGTAACTCATGAAAGCTTCCACGACAAAAGAAAATGTTTTCCTCTCTAGTTCAAGCATATATTGTGTTGGGAAATTAATGACTCTTGCTTGTTGCAGCAACAATGTTGCTTTCGTTTTCTATCCATTAGTAAGTACCTATCTTTTGATTCAGATAAAAGAGGAAAAATTTTAAGAGCAGCTGTGGGAAGTCCATTCCAGCAACAGCTGGATTGTGGAAGGAATAGGGAGCTAAAATGACCACCTCACTTGAGTCCAAGTATACTCCCTTGGTATGTTTTAATTTTAAAGTTTAATTTAATAAAGTTAAATAAGATGCTTGCTCCAGCTTTAATATAAATTCTTGATTTTCTACCAGTCATAAGTAAAGCATTAGGCAGTCCAGAAATAAGGTACAGTTACATACCAAAACCATCATCTATTGCTGGCTGACACTATGTTCACCCCTTTTGTTTCTAACACTGTCATCAAAATAAGGAAGTCTATTTGCCTTGTAGTTTTAGAAAAAGGTTAACTTGTGAGAATAATTTAGCTTTTCTGATTATGAGAGACAGAGATCTTCCTAGGTTTTCTGAGAAGATAAGCAGCACTGAAGGTACTGGTAGTAACGGCTGGGTAGAAAGGGGGAATAGATAGCATGCACTGAATTTAGTTTAATTCAATTATTTGAGGATGTAGTGTAAATAACTCATGAGAAAGACACTAAGAATTATTTCTTCAAATTTTTCTGTAGGCATGATCAATACATCTCATGGGATTTAGATTGTCTCAATTTTTATTCTCTCTGAAGGTGTTTATAAATTATCCACAACAATCTCCACACAACAGCCTAGCCCATCAAATGTAAAACTGATAGCGTCTTGATGACCTTTCAGCTCCAAGTGATCATGAGAGAGCAAAATCACAGAACAAAATATTCTGCAGTCTTTTAAAAATATAACCTCAGATTTATGTTCTACACTGAAACAATTTTGACCTACAGCAATCAATACTTGAGTTAGACTTATCATTTATGTGTGACCACGTGATGTGTCTGAGTGCTTCCGCTGGAGCAGCCTGCTACAAAGTAATTTTTTGAAGGATCAGTCCTAAATATGAATATGATGTTGCCTGAATACAACAGCATGAAGCTCAGCCTGCAGTGATTTTAGTTTGTTCTTGCCAGTGATTCAATATGCACACAAACTGTGCCAAGATGAACTCTATACTCAATTCTTCACATGGTTTAGTACCTAAAGCAGCTCATTTAACACTACCTTCGGCATAACTGTTTCTTGGATGGTTTTAACATGGGTGTAAACTCAACTGAAAAAAAAAACAAAAACTGGAAATTGAAGGCACAATTTGGGGAAAATCATAATCTTTCTCTGCTTATCTGTTGGCTATTCAAACAAATGGAAAAAAAACCAACAGCAACGTTCAAGTATAATCAGTTTTCAAGGACTGCTCAGAAATGTTTTATAATCTTAAAATATTGTTCTTTTGTCCAAAACTTAAAATAAATTTCTGTAAAAATATTAGAGGATTAGCAGGATTAATATTTCTTCTTTGGGAAGAATATTCACCACATAAACAATGATTGCATTGATTTAATAGCATCACTTTAATATACTCAGAGTACAGAAGACAAAAATAAAATTTAGTACTGTATCTAAGAATTATCAAGATTGCTTGGAAATTGAGCACAAACTTAACACTCATAGCTATAGTTTTATTGTCTTTATTATGCTGTGAGTTAGCAGTTTGGGGAAAATTCGTATTTCACAGAATCACAGAACAGCTCAAGTTGGAAGGGACTTCAAGGATCATCAAGCTCCAACTCCCCTGCCAGTCTCCACATTTAATACTAGACCAGGCTGCCCAGGGCCCCATCCAATCTGGCCTTGAACACCTCCAGGGACGGGGCATCCACAACCTCTCTGGGCAGCCTGTTCCAGCACCTCACCACTCTCATAGTAAAGAACTTCCCCCTCACATCCAATCTAAATCTTCCTTCCTTCAACTTAGGGATTTTTTCTCCACAAAATTCTTAAGGGAAACAGATTCTACTCTCCTCAGAAAACAGACCAATAAATCCCGGCCTTTTTTTCTGGAGAAAAGTAGTGCATGAAAAACTAATGTTGGAATGCAAAGCATTAGTCCAGGGTATGTTTGCAAAACAATCATTCCTCAAACCAAAGGTTGACCAACTGCACTTACTCTTTTAGAACAAACTGCATCTCAGCAGATAGCATCTATGGCCAAAATGCGACTGGGAGACTAATCATTGTGTAGTTATTTGCCATGACCTTTACCCTTGAAAGCACTGCATTTCTGATCCACATCTGTTTTTGTTGTGTTTTCTTTTCAGGTCTTGGTATGTGTACACATTTCACCCTTCCTTGACTCCATCTCACCATGAGACCTAGATGCAACTAGGAGCCTATTCTTTAGACTTCATATGAATTAAACCTGTGAGAGTGGTCCAGACAAAAAGACATGTGCCACTGAAAAGTTTCCAGTGTCCTGCAGCACACTCCAATGTGTATATTACAAGATACATTTGACAGTGCAGTGCCACTGGCATAAAGATCTGAAAGCTCAGTCAGAGTATTTGTAACATTAATCAAAGCATTATCTTCTAACCCTACCATATGTGTCTGGACTAATTGGTTGCCATCTTTGGTCTCCGCTTCTGAAATGGGATAAACGTACTTAAGGTTTCCTTGTTACCATCCAAAACTCCTTTACACTTATGTCAAGTAAACAGAACAGAGAACAATACCTGAACTGAATAACACAGGCAAGATCAGTGATCTAATCCATCGTGTAAGGAAAAAATATTAGGTTTACAGCACATATCCATGTTCAGGATATAAACTTTCTTTTTTTAGTAAGTTCATCAAAGATTCGGTAAATTGTCAAGTACATTGTCAAATTAATTACCATGTAGTCTACCTGAAAAGAATCCTGATACTTTTCTTTGGCATGCATCACGTTTTGCAATTGTTTCATCACGTATATCTCATAAATTATTTCAAAACACAGGTCTCCCTCCAATGCTGGACTGCTCTCATAATATCTGGTTTGAGAAATTGCTGCTGCCTTCCTATTATTACTACAGCAATTTTTTTCCACTTCTTCAAAAATTCTTTGGCTCAGTTACAAGGTTGTTACTTCAGAAGAGACACGTGTAAACTGAAAGAAAGGTAGTGTTATAAAGCAATCTTAGGTTCAATTCAATCATGACATCAAAAAGTGAAAAAAATAGAACCTTGCAAATATTTATTTTTGTGGATATAAATTCCTATGAGATAGTGGTGAGTCAAAACCGAAGTCTCTATTCAAGGTATATCTTTTATAGCCTTTTATACATATATATATATATTTTTTTTTTAATCACTAGACACGTTTTATTATCTTGTATCTTCATCTGTAATGATAAAATAATTTAATACAGCTACTTCTTACCAGTTTACTGGAAAACTGGTTCCTTACAAAGTCATCAATTTTTTGTCTTCTGAGGAAAGACACTGGGACTTTTAGGAGATGAGACAGGTTATGGTAGACACTATAAGAGATCCAAAAGAGTCCAAAACCATGTAGCTCATTACATTCTGATGTCATGAATTATTTGTGAATATCTTCCAGCCCATGTTTATTTTCTATGTAAACTTAAACGAATATTTTTCACATTACTTTCTGGTATAGGGGTAGTAAATATCTCAATATAAAATGAGTACAAATAAAATCAATTTTCCAGTAGATGATTTATTGCTTATACTTATAGTAAATTCCTTCCTTTTTGAAGGTACCATGATTTTTTCCACATATTTTTCTTTTAGTAAACATCAGAATAAAATTCTCTTTTACTATCTGCCAATGTAGTCTAAATCTGGTTGTAAGGATTTCCTCCAATTATTTTAGAACTTTTTCTTCATCACTTGTTAGAAACTTCAGTGTTGTAGTCTTTTTCCAAGAACCCCAATGTTTCCTTCTAAAACAAAGAAAATCCCAACCCAGTAATTTCTGACTCTCAGTGTAAGTTCTTTCGTGTAAACAAAGGAGATTCAACAGAGTTGAAAGGACATGGGATGGCTAGTAGCATTATTCTCATTATATCAAAAATAGTACAAGCTTGTGTTCACTTGTATTCCATATATTTATACTCGTATATGGAATGAAGACTTCCTATTCAGAAGAGAGATACACCTATATGGAAGAAAGAGTGATGACCTATATTGTGTTAAAACATACATTTTTCCCAAGTACTTCCAACAGTGAGTCTCTGCTAAGATGCAAAATTGTTTTAGCATTCGTCTGTAAATAGTATGTCTACTAACAGGAAAAAAATGATTCAGGGAAAAAGTTTTAAAATATTTTTTTCTCCTATTTTCTTTTCTGTTCTTCTGTGAAACCAGCTATTGGTTGCTTTTGTCATTAGTACTTTTTTTTTTTTCTTCTAGAGAGAAGTCGGATTAGGTTCAGGTTAATTTATGAAAGGCAAAGAGGCTTGCATATTCAGCAGTTTTAAAAGCCTGTCTGGTAAATTTTTGCAGAGCTGAAGTATTCTGTTTCAAAGAATAAATCATTCCTTGTCATAACAAAAATTAATTTCTCAGTTGTGAGATTCCCTTTTCTTGTGTCTTACATGATATCAGGTGCATTCAGTAATCTCAGGTTCATAAATATCAGAAATAAGGTGATTTTAAGGACAGAAAGAAATTTTGAACACATGTAAAGTATTAAAAATGATTCTGTTTTGTACCTCTGGGCTTGCAATTTAAGCTGAGAAAGCTTAAAAAGAAATGCCATGACAAGTTTAAAAATAGCAAGAAAGAAAAAAAATAAAATTAAAAAAGTAAAAAAGGGGGAAAATAAAAATAAAACAAATATTTTGGTATGAATTTGAAGAAAAATTGAGTCAAGACCTTCAACTTCACTGGCTTAATACAGAAGTATTATATAAAATGCTCACATACAGGAATAATCCACCTCAGCTGCACTGTAGGAGTAAAGACATGTTCTCTTTACAAGCTTATTTTCCTCAACCTGAACAGAATCCGGGCATCTTGGAGAATGCAGAAGCAGTAGGAAAATGCTGTCAGAAGATCTATGCTAGGCCTGTCACTTCATTCAATGGGTCTACTTTTCACTTGCCTCACATATTTCAATACTGTAGTTGAGCACTTCTTTCTGTAATTATACCTTTTATGGTCTGTCTTTACAGGCTTATGAAGAGGAGTGATAAAAGACCTCTAAGCTGATTGCATACCATGCAGAGAATGAAAGTATTCCTCGGCAAAAATATTGACTGGCTTTATGACCCTTTTGTGCTGCCAAAGTCTCATAAAGAAGCACATAATATTAAGTCAAATACACCATTGCACAGGTGTAAATAACTACAGAAGATGCAAGGAGAGCAGAATCAAGCCAGTTGTACTTAATGAACATATTCAGTCCAGGAACTGTTGCAGACTGTCGTGTAAATACTTAACATGTGTCTCTGCTCTAAAAAAGTGACTTTAAAATGCACTGTGCTCTTTTATTGTATTTCAGTGAAGCCATTTAACTTTTCTTGAGTTATAAGTAAAAGGCTTTCTTTTCTAATAGATTTTTAGCACATTAACAAACTTCATGCGAAAATTCAAAACTCAATTTGCCTTTATTCTAACGCGCTGCAAAAATATGTATTATCCTGACTCATCTTTGGCCCACTGATGCCCTTGCAAGCTTACAGACTTCACCTGTTAGGCACCAAAACAAATTTTGGCACCAGAATACAGAAGTAAACGCTTTAAAAAAATATATCTAAAAAATTGTACACAGCAATTGTGCATTGAATTTCTGATAAACCAGACTGATTATAAAATCCATTCCAAGCTTACTAATATTGAATTATTCAGAGTTTTGTTCTCTTCTGAGTTTTGCCCAAAATCATAGAAGTAAAAGCCAAGCACTTTATAGCTCCTTTAAGATATTTTTCCTCATACAAAATGGGCTTTTTTAACTTTTAATAGTAGTGTGGGTAAAATAAAACTTAGTTTAATAGTTCAAAATTCATAAAGAAGGCCACTTAAGCTCAATTATTCCCTGTAGGTGCAAAAGTCCCATTGTTTAAAGTATCAGTAAATGTAAATATAGGTTATTGTTTGGATCAGGAGACAGAGTGAATAAAATGTGCTCATGAGAATGATTTCACAGTAGTAGAGAAACAGACTAGATAATCTTACAGATCATTTCCCTGCTTATGCTTTGCATTAGCATGGCCTGCAGTATTGGAAACGTGATTAATTTCCTAATACAGAGGTTATCGCAATAGAGATAGTAGAAAATAGTAGAGAGAAGTAGAGAGTAGAGCTCCCTACTTCCTCTTATCAAGCTTACATTTATTTCTGCTTCACAAAAATGGAAAGTGCTCCAATGACAGAAGAGTGAAATAAAACCTGCTATCATTAAGTGTTGTGTCTAGGCACCTCCACGCATTCCAGGGTGCTGGAATGGATGGGTACCCCATGGGATGGAGCCAGGGCTGAAGATTAGAGACATAGAGCCATCTCAGTGTCACAAATGGAAAACAACTTCACTATACTGCACTCATAGGAGAGAAGATAGAATATATTTATTGATATAATGTAGATACAATATAGTGATTTAATTAAGCTTTATTGAAACTAAAGTAGCTACTTAACAAGATTTAAGATGGCTGGATATACTTGATTATTTAGTACATGGAGGGTAGGGTTAAACACACATATACAGAAGGCCATCCTGTTGAGTTACAAAGTTCAGAGTGGACTTACTTGCTTTCTAACTCCTTGAATTACAGAGATAAGGAGACCAGGTGCATCTGAATCCACTCCTAGTCCCAGAATTGGTCAATGCTTATGTCTAAGAGATTGTATGTACACAGAGAATCTAAGAAATAATATTAGCAAAGCTAACAAAGCTTGCAATCAAGCTGACGTGACCTTAGTGAGGCTTTCAAAGCCTAAAAAAACCCCCTATTCATCACTTATCAAAGATCTGTATCAGAAAAGCATCTTGATGTTGAAGTATAAGGGATCTCTGCACAGACTTAACTGCAAGAGACACCACGGCTCAAGGGAAGATCCTGTCATGCAGCCAGCTGCCATGCTGGAGAACTCAAAGGGGCCTCTGCTCACTATTTATCGGAATAAGATGATTGACTCATAGTTATAGGTCACTTTTTAGGTACATGCTCAACTGGTCCTCAGCTGTTGAACTAGGAGTCTGCTATTGGTTCTTTCATCTCCTAGTTTGAGACAGATTTAATATCATTAATCAGTTTTAGCAAGAATGTAATCAGTACTGTTGTTCATTGTCTTCCTGTGCAGGCCTGTGAGCAAGGCCAGGATGAAGAAGGGAGTTGAAGGAAGAAGACACAAGTGGGGGGGGAAGATGAGCAGAGGGAGCACACTGTCATACCCAGTGAGGGTCCCAGCTCTGTCCCAGCAGTATGATGTCAGGTCATCAGAGCTGGCTTGAACATGAGCACTGGAGCCCGAGAAGGGGCAAGGGTGGCAGGTGTTGCACTTGGGGTTTGGCAATGCACATGCAGGAGAATTTCCTTCCCAGGTGTTTTATTAAGAGATTAGTCCACTGCTGTACTTTGTGTACTGTCCACATACCTATTCCATGCATAGGTATACAGGAGTGCCTTTATGCACATCTGTCTTATTTTCCTTACCTGAAACATAAGGAGAGAGACCTCATCCTGGCTTCACCAAGAGCAAGTGCAGGTCCCCATAACATCCTTCTCTCCAACTTGGAAAGATAGGGATTTGATGGGTGGACTGTTAAAGGGATGAGAAACTGGTTATGAGATCATACCTGGAGAATGGTGGTCAATATCTCAATGTCTAGATCAGTAACAAGTGTGTCCCTCAGGGGTCTGTACTGGGACTGATGAATTTTAATATTTCCATCAATGACATTGACTGTAGGATCGAGTGCACCCTCAGTAAGTCTGTTGATGACATCAAGATGTGGGGTGTGGTCAGTGTACCTGAGGGACAAGAGAGACGTTGACCTGTTGAAGGGCATCCAAAGG
Source organism: Meleagris gallopavo (assembly GCF_905368555.1). Lineage (NCBI taxonomy): Eukaryota > Metazoa > Chordata > Aves > Galliformes > Phasianidae > Meleagris > Meleagris gallopavo. Next base: position 126,081,482 of record NC_139404.1, read on the forward strand.
AAGGCCACAAAAATTAATCAAGGGATGGAACATCTCCCCTACAAGGACAGGCTGAGGGAACTAGCGCTTTCAGACTGGAGAAGGGTCTGGGGAGACTTGAGAGAAGCCTTTCAGAATCTAAAGGGGGCTATGAGAAAGAAGGCGACAGTCTCTTTAGCAGGGTCTGTTGAGATAGGATAAGGGAAAATGGTTTCAAACTCAAAGAGGAAATATTTAGATTAGATCTAAGAAAAATATTTTTTACCATAAGGGTAGTGAACTATTGGAACAGGTTACCCAGAGATTTAGTGGATGCCCCATGTCTAGAGGGTCTGGCTGGAAGGGGCTCTGAGCAACCTGATCTACCTGTAGGTATCCCTGTTCATTTCAGGGGAGTTGGACACAAAACCTTTAGTCGTCCCTTCCAGTTCAAATGATTCTATGAATTTATGATCCCATGTCAGTCCTGCAAAATCTGAAGAACTGCTAGTAGCCAAGAAAATAAAACTTCTGGAATTAGGACAATTAAAGGTCAAGAGAAGCCAAGCAGGGATTTCCAAATTCTGATGTCAGTGCTGTTTTTCAGTACCTCTGTTCAGCACTGTATACTCAGTAGGGCACAGATTACATTATCTTATTATTGATGCAGAGGTAGCTCTCCTGTAATTTTCTCCAGTTTTTTTCCATCCGATTATTGATATGCACATCATTCTGATCCACTGTATTGACTGCAGGAAGCTGATTGTTGTTTTAGGCACTCAGAAATGAACCGTGAGAAGTAAAATGATTTGGACATTTACACAAGACATCTAGCCTGGAAATAACAAAGGTCTGTCAAAATATATAAGGAAAACAAATCTGCTGTATGAGAATTGCATCTTTAAGATATAACTCACTGTTCTAAGTGAACTCACACACTATCTTGTGACTGTGTTTCTTGTTTCTTACAAAGAAAGGAGTTACATTTATTAACACAAGTGAACCCCTTAACTACATTATTTATTTATTTTTACTAGAATGGAAGGACATTTTTTGGTCTTGCTAATATCACAGAGCTGGCATAAACCTCTCCTTTGCCTTCTTAAAGTTTGTTTTAAGCTCACAGTGACTTTATAAGCAATAAGGATTATTCTGGTTTGAGTGAGATATGTGCTATGGGATGTGACTGTCCTCTGGCCCTCATAGTTACTTCTTAGCTTATTAAAGTTTATGTAGATTTTACTTCCTTGAAAGGAAGTAACATAATAAAATATTGCTCTCTTGTTGACCAGTGCCCATAAACTTTCATTCCCCTGTTTTAATACAAGCAAACAATTTAGTCACTGAAGTTAGTGTTGTATGTATAAAGGAAATCAAGGAATAAGTCCGTAACTTAATGACACATTACTCTGACAAAAACTAGGCTCTTGAAGATACTTGAATTCTCTAATTTTTTCTCTCCGTCATGGAGCCCTTCTCTCTACTCCAGGATGCAAGCATGTAAAGATTATATTAACTTACCATGAGTATCCAGGCAGTGAAATTCCTGAGCAAGTTTGTATTATCATGGAGTGACGTGGTAGCTCTATGTATCTCTAATTTCTGAAAGACTTTTGGTATTTATGAAGTAAGGAAACAATTTGCTTCTCTAAATTATAGCCCTGAGTTTTTCTGTGTCCTGACAGGTCAAGAGAGGAAAATCCATTCAATTTAAGCAGATACGTAAGAAACATCTGTTTTTACCTAGTTCAAAATAAATACAGTGAATGTTGAAATGTTTCAGATTATCAAAACAAAATAATTACAGGAACCAATCTCATCCAGTGGCTTTTTACACTAGTCAGAGCTACAAAGCTTCAGTGTGTTACAACACTGCTTAGTGTATTGCTTTTTAATCAACACAAAAGTGATAGCTTTTGTTCTTGTTAGTGAGGAACCACAAGCTGTAAGAGTCATAGTCCGCAGAAAATAGTGATAATTACATGAAATGTTTTAAACACAATGATAGTCTCTCTGCAAAATAGGCTGCTAAACTGGGAAATAGGTCTTCCAGATTTTTTACATGCAAGATTTTTTAAATGCAATTAGAAACTGTAATCAGAAACTTCTTTTGAGGCAGAATCTTTCAAACATTTAGTGCTTTCTCACACAGAGAAGCTACTCTGTCCTCCACAAAGTCCTTTTTTTGGGGGGGAAAGGGGTTGGGAAGGGAAGCAAAGAACAGCAGTTTACCCAGCAGCAGGCATGAAGTCAGATCAGAATAAGTTGCGTACGGAGGTGCCGTTTTTCCTTCTGTTGTTATCATGCCATTTCCTTCTGTTTTCATGGCTCTGCTTAAAAGAGAAGAAGCTGGTCCCCATGGCTATAATTACTGGCCCACTGCTGAGAGATGATTAGAGAGTAAGTCATGCTGACTCTGTGAATGGACAAGGGGAATGTAGAAAATTGGAAGCTGTGTGCACTGGCCTCACCACATCAGTTTATATTTCCTCACCTTTCCTTCAGTCTTCAGTCATTTTTTAAGCATGTGTGGCCTCAAAATAGTAAATGACAGGAAAAAGTGTAAAAATAAATGGGTAGATAGATGATGGGGTATTGCCTCAAACAGTCTTGCTTAATCTCTATTTTTATGCGGACCTCTCAGAGAATACTTGTTAATCAGAGTTTCAATTTCAAAAATGACATGCTTTATGTCAACGCCATTGGGAGAAACAGCATGGAATATGCCTTTTTCTTTTTTGTAACTGAAACATTTCTAGTTTCTCGGAGCATTCATAAAATGTTCAGTGTTTTATTTGGTGTTCATTAGAATGTAGTCTAAGTTTCAAAGAATGATAATGTAGTTATTTTTCACAAATCATTTTGATTTTATGCAATGAAGTTCAAAATATAACAGAACAAACTGATCAATGCAATTACCTTTGAATGTGTGAAATAAGATCAAGACCTCTTGCTATTGCGGCTGACAAATAAAAATAATTTCACTACTGGGTGTATCTACAGTCCGTGTACTCAAAATCATAGAGAAAGCAGAAGGATATTAAAAAGGGAGAACAGAAACTAAGTTAGGTGACTTCCCAAAGTCAAGTCAATGACAGAATTAAAGGTGAGAATGGTGGCAAATAGAGTTAAATCAGCTGGCGACTATGCACAAGTTGTGTTCCTCAGGGGTTGGGATTGGGGCCTGTCCTGTTCAATGTCTTTATTGATGAACTGGATGAGGGCACTGAGTGCACTTTCAGTAAGTGTGCAGGTGACACCAAGTTGGGAGGAAATGTTGACCTGCTTGGGGGTAGCAAGGTCCTGCAGAGGGATCTGGAGTCTGGATCACTGGGTTGGGGCCAGTTCAACAAGATCAAGTGCTGGGTCATGCACTTTGGCCACAGCAACCCCAGGCTTGGGGCAGAGTGGCTGGAAGGAAGTGTAGAGGAAAAAGACCTGAGGGTATTTAGATGTTGTACTGAGGGACATGGTTAGAAATATTGGTGATAGGTGGACAATTGGAATGGATTGTCTTAGATGTCTTTCCCAACCTTGGTGATTCCGGGATTCTATGATTCTACTAAATAGGGAATAATCTTCTTAAGTAGAGAAGTTTTATTTAAACTCCTACTATGCTTTGTATGACATAAGTCACTGCCTGAGTACTGCATATAATTGAAAAAACTTCTTCACTGCATTACTTGTAAGATCGTCTTTTTGGGATTCTGAAATATACACTTCCTGTGCCAGGAAGCTACTGACTGGAACTGTACAGCCAGCTTCCACGCTCTTCTATGAGGATGCAACACTTGGCTGCAGACATGCATATTTGGTAGCTTGACAACTGAAACTATTTAACACACTTTAAGGCATCTGCCATATCTTTCAGGTACAAGTTACTGGATATCTACTTCTAAAATGAATCTCTAATCCTTTGCAGTCAAGATTTACCTGATGAGTGGAAAAGAGTCTTAACTGTGTCTATTCAACATACTGTAAAGTGAAAGTTTTTGATTAAGGGTAGGATTTGTTTTTTTAAATACAGATGCGTCAGGCCTTTTCAGGAACATCGGACTCCTGAGCCATTTACTCAGGACTTGCAGTTCTGACCATAAGCAATCTATGCCTGTCTGGAGTAGTAGGTTAAGACCAGGGGTTATATTCAAAGACATCTGCAACCAGATACCTATAAAAGGGCAACTGAACTAAGCTCTGGAATGCCAGTGACTATAGCAAAGATTAGAATATCTAGCTTATACACTGAGCTGAACAATTAAACATTCCCAGTCTTCTCCTCTAAAACCAGCTTCTTGTGTCCTGCCTACTTCAAAGTTATTTTTGCCTCTCATCATTCCCCCATGACCACTCATCCTTTAACTGCTGATCCTGCACTGTTATATACCAAAAATTATGGATGATGCTATCCAGAATGCGCAACTATATACCACAGTTTATAATTTTGTGTAGAGTAGCCTTGCAAAATATTTTCCATCCTCTTGAACACGAGGTACAAAGCTTTAATGAAAACTGCTGGGTACACATAGAAGCAGATTCTCTTTGCACTAGCATGAACTTGAATATAACTAGGAATTATTTGCAATCTCCCCTTTAAAGGGATTTTTTCCTAAGATAAGATATCTTAAAACTGTTTACATTTTTTCATCCAAATGAATGTTTTAGAATAAACAAACATCAAAATAAACAATATTTGAAACAGGAAGAATGAAGTGATTCAAAGCAGAAAAATGGCTGCTGACATTAAATAGTGTGAAGGAAAGTGAAATGACATAGTACGGTGTGTGCTTCTTTAAAATGCAGACACCTGTGCCATTCTTTGCAAAAAGGAGCCTAGGTAAAGAGGTCCATACCTACAGAGCTGATAACAACTTCCACCTGCTGCTGTCATTTTTCTGTTTTTCCTAATTTTTCCCCATTTCCTCCATGCTCTATGTTCTGGAAGAACTATTATGCTCTTCTGGAAGCTGCTATCATTCTCTCACTGCTTCTGAATCCCTCTAGCACAGATGTGCTCACAAAGTCTCTGTGGTGAATTATCCTTTTCTACACTTTCTACTGTCTGAAATTTATTTAGAGTTTCATCGTGACTCATCAAAATATGACACTCAGCCACCTTACAAATGCTTTCACAGCCATAGTTTCTAGTACTTATATGCTCTGGTTTTTGCCTTTTATTAATTTTTGTCTCTCAAATGAAAAACATAAGATTTCTTTTTTTCTTTCTTTTTTTTTTTTTTACAGGAATCTGCCCAATTTAAATTAAACAGTGTATAATTTTATTTTGTTACTTTTATCTCATTTTTTAAAACAAAAGGATATAGAGGCACAAGAACAAAGTCTATGTATGAAAACTATTTTTCATTAATGCATGAAATTTATTTTTTACTTACCAAAGATCTAGCACTAACAAAATGAAAGTGAACTCCAGAATTTCTTAATTCCTTCCTAGATGCTAAATAATTTAAAGGAAGTGTGACAACTTTAGTTCAGACCTTGCATGCCTCATAGGAAAAAGTTAAAACTGAGGAGCTCTAGTTAGACCACATCAAGACCAGGCACTTTCTCACCACCACCTGTTTTCTATAGATCTTTTTAAATGCAAAATTGCTATTTCAAGTCCTTATAACCACTGGGTGCCACCTAGTCTGAGTCTGTGACGCAAAAAGATCCTTTTATTCAAACACAAGCAGTCAGTAATGCCATAAGTCTGTGATACCAGCAGAACAACAAAACAGAGCTTCCAGCAACTTATGAGAAAATGCCCTCCAGATCAACCAAAATACTTAATCCTGTTGTGTATTACATGTGCCTCAAAGGTGTATTTTTTTCAATTTTATCTTCCTCTCAGAGTTCCTAGTGTATTATACCCAAATGCACTACACAAATATAATACAAGGTTCCTTGATGTAATGAAATCTTGGAAAAGTGGTACTGTTCAGAATGTCTCTACACAATAGCTTTCAAATGAGAGCTATTGAAGTGAACCATTTAAATTTCCTATTATCAGGGCAGATTTTGTACAAAACAAAACAAACAAAACAACCAACCAATTAAAAAAAAGTATAAAATTATATTAAATCTTCTTTATAATTCTCCATTAATTCCCCTCTTTCTTCTCTATCTGTACTCCTTGCTAGATATTCCTTATACCTAAATAAATATTGAAAAGTTAGAGATTTGTGGTGACAGGCTAAATTTTGAGATGGAATTTGTTTACATTATATTTCATTTTGCAAAAAAATAGGTGGTTTTAAGTATCTCAAAAATATCCATAAATTTGATTTCAATTTTCTGAGTACATTTAACTGAATAGTAAAAGAGTAAAAGGGTTAAACTGATAGAAAAAGAGATGAAGACCTCTAACATTTCCACCAGTTTCTTGCTGGTGATTTATCTGGCAAACTATTTAAATTCTGACCTAGAACACCGTATGCAGTTGAAAGTACACAAAGATTGTTTCCTTCAATGCAGTGGAAGTGTTCTGCAATGTCCTAGCATTCTGAAATGTATCTAATCCCTGCTTCCAACAACTCTGGTTAGCTTCTGGGACCAGGGAATTTCCTGCGTGTTACAAAATGGTCAGAAAAACTTATCTCAGCTGGATATGAGCCAGCAATGATCCCTCGCAGCATAGAAAGACAAACATACCCTAGGCTGCATTAAAAAAAAAAAAAATGTGTGGCCAGCAGGTTGAGGGAGGTGATCCTGCCCCTCTGCTGTGCGCTGGTGAGGCTTCACCTGGAGTACTCCATCCAGATGTGGGGTCCTCAGTACAGGAGAGTCATAGAACTGTTGGAGCATATCTAGAGGAGGTCCAGAAAAATGGTCCAAGGGATGTAATTAAGTCAGAATTACAGGAAAGTCTAAAACCTTCATTATGGTAAACTTTTTCCAGTATTACTACTAGAAAACTACATAAGGAAGAGTTATGTTGTACTGTTAACCTAGACAGTAGATATTTTCTGAATATTCAACACAAATGAAATGTTAATAACCAATAACGTTGTAAATGCACAACAATACCTATCAATTCTTCCATGATCCAAAGATGATGCGATGTCTTAGAAAATTCCCTTCCGTTTTTAAAATAGAAAGTACCAGCTGGCAGCATACATGACATTAGGACATGGAGAGAGACTTCTTGCATTGAAGAGAAGCACTCGTTATTTAAAACCCTGATATAAATTCCAAAAAAAAAAAAAAAAACCCTCATTTTAAATAAATGAGATTTAGTTAGATTAGCGTAGATTTAACAAGAGAATAAATGCATATGTAGTCAGCCAGGGCATATCTTTCAATTAATATCTGTCAGAACTTCTCTGGACATAAGTTAGTGTTCAATCCTTCTAAAGATATGTTGCTAAATATTCATATAAAATGTCTGTAAATTTACCAAAATTATTAATTTATTACTAACTGAAAGGTGATGAGACTTTCAGATCTTATATTCAAAGGGAATTTATAGCCATCCAGTACTCATAAGCTTGTGTAATCTGCTCTGATTGAGAGAGAAAACACTCCATTAAATCAGAAAAGCTTTTAAGATGGTCAGAATAGCTTGCTTCATGTTTAGCCATAATTTGTTTGATCTCAATTTCCTCCCTCTCCAAAACAATAATTAACTATTGCTTGTGTGAAAGGGAAAAAAAATAACACTATAATTAAAGGGAATAATCAGATTTTAGAAAACACTTAGCTGTATAAAGCTTATTTAATTTGAAGATTTAAATAATCTTATGCCAACATCCAGAAATTTTCACTACTAGAAAACTCTACTAATCCCATGCTTCTCTGCCTCTGGTCCATAAGTCGTTAGTAAGAAATAAGAGTATATATTCTCACATGTGCTAGTGATTGAACATTAAAATTGTGTAGAGGAATAAAATTGCTACATAAGCATTCAGGCATAGACTAATTCTTTTCAGTGGTAGATAGGATTGTGGCATTGTGCAGTTCCTGACAACCTTTTTTCCAAAGGAGTCAGTTAATCTTTGCGTATATAGCTAATCAAGGCTCTCTGATGGCTTTAAGTTTAACTGAATTGATTTAATTATTAGCTATGACTATGTTGAAATAGGAACTTAAATATGTAATGCCGTTATTGTATTTTCAGTTCTCCTTTTAAATTTATAATAAATATATTAATTGCAGGTTAAAGTTGAGCATTTCATAATTATTTTCCAATTTTTTAATAGTGATTCCATTGAGTATCATATGCAAATTAAACCAATGAGCATGAAATTAATCCCATGTCCAAAGAGCTAATGACTTAAACAGTAAACAGGAATTATGAAAATAATATTTATTGTTTCTGTTTTATCTCTAGGGGGTGGGAAGCAAAAAAGCAAACTGGTTTTCTGCAGTCATTCAGAAAATTTCTGTCAAAATACAGTTTAATATATCGTAAGCTGTTATCTTGACTGAAAAAGTACCCTCTTACTTAACACGATTTCGTAGGAACATGAGAATAATGTGATTGCCCTTGTTTCCAAATCCAGTTTCTTACTGACATGAGCAGATTGCTATATACTAAAGCTATTTCTGTTTATCCCCTCCACCACTTCTTCAGATAGGTTCCTCTCGAATCTCACAGCTTTGCGTGTAGACCTGTATTTCCGTCCTAACTGTATCCATTGCAAACATACTTTGTGTTTTTCTTTGTGACATAATTGGCCACCATTTTAGCTAGTTTTCCACTTATGATCCTTACTCTTTCTTTGCTAAGTTGTTCAGTAAGTATGAAAAATACTGCATCCCAAGCTTTTGTTTACTAGGATCTTGCACAGAACCTCACCAGGAGCCCATTTCACACGTTGGAACAGGTCACACAAGCAAGGCCTATGCCTGTTTTCTTGTAAGGAAGTTATACAATTTCTTGACTCCCCTGCAATTTGTTCTTCAACAAAGAAGTTTAACAGCTCTTTGGGAACTTTCTTCCAGCTCCACTGCCCATGTGGAGGCTGGGAACAAGTTTCTAATACTTCAAAAGTCTGTAAAAAAATATAGATAAGAGTGGAATTTCCTGTTCCAGTTGCAGTAGATGTCTTATGTGAAGTGTAATTCTCCTGGATCTGAACTCAGAAGAATATATGCACTAGGCTTTTAGAAAAAGGCTAGCTAACCAGCCTGAAAAAAAATCCCACCCTATACTTCTAATGAAATGCTCAGAATAACAGTAAGGACAAGCACCAGATTTCAAGCTTGCAATGAGACTTTTACACCTTCAAATATTTTGAATTCCAGGGGAAACATTAATTTAGCCTGAACTGAGTTTTCTTTGTAAGGACAGTACTTCTTGTTCTCTACTACCTGCTGTTTCATTGTATGTCCACTGGAAAGCTTTCAGCATTCATTTTCATTTCAGTGCATGGGTGTCATTTTTGGTTAAGTATGAAACAGCCTGTTACAAATTTTTGTGAAATGGTTATTTAACTGACCAACTGGCTTTCATATCTTTGCATAAAAAGTAATTAGCACTAGAGAATCCGGTACTCTGTTTCATTACATTTTTGAGGTTTGACACTTACTTTTCAAAACCCAGCAGTACTGAGTGTTGAAAAATTGAAAATATTGAAAAGAAATTATTTTTCACCTGTTACCAGTAATTCTAGCAGGCAGACAAATAGAAAATGTAAACACAGCAAAATAAAGATGAATTACCAAGCAGACGCTATGTGGGAAGAATGTAAAGTGGTTGGGGCTTTGCCCAGTGCTGGCCTCGCAGCTGCTGTCCAGCTTACAAGATTGCAGCTGCAGCTGTAAAGCCTTTTTCAGTGGGCTCTGATTACTCTCATTTATTTAGTCTCTCTGGACTTACTAGTGTTGTATGTTGCCTGGAACCAGAACCATCTTCGCCAAGAGGGTCCTCACATAACCTCTAGTCTCATGGGAAAGGTGAGCTTGGGTCCAGATTTGGCTTAGGCCAAAACTCTGTTCAGGTCTCTTTCCTTGACAAGCACTGTGTCTGTTTCTATGCTTATATGATATCTTACCCATCAGACATGTTTTCAGCAAACAAGAGTAAGCCAAAAGAATAATGTCAGTGTTTAAATTTTGTTGAAGAGGCGTAGGAAGGAGATTGGGAACTGAAGCCTGCAGTCACATAGACGTTCCACTTAATAAGCTCAGGATGGCTCTGGGAAATCAGACATACCTGTTCCAGCACAATTTCAGGATCAGCTAGCCGCTTCTCTGATCAGTTTTATGGCTGAAGCCATGTGTCTTGACCCTAGATGACAGATGATTCAAATGCTCTTTATAGGTATTTTCCATGCTTGGAAACGTGAATCCATCTGATTGGAGAGAAAAGGCTTAATTCATCACATCATAAAGAAGATATAGAAAATATGTTAGATGAATCACTCAACAAATGTTGTTGAGGCTGTAGGTGACAGCCTTAGATGTAGCACTCTTCAATATAGATATAAACACCAAGAACTAGATGCAGTGAAACTCACTGAAATCTCTTCCATCCTCAAGATCAAAATTGTAAATATTAATGATTATTTTTTTAAGTTAGCCAAAGCCAAAATGTATTGCTTCAGTAAAATGCAGTGAACTACTGGGGAAAAGTATGAAATTATTTGTCTGATTTTATTATTTACACTCAAATTACAACTAATAGCAAGGAGCAGACATGTAGGAGTCCAGGATATGATTGCAGCATTCTGAATGTAGCATACTCAGCAATTGCTCTAAAACCATCTGTGATTTGGAATGTAATTACACAGAGGAAAAGTTATGAAACAGTAATAATATGGATTTGTTTAAAGGTACATTTTGTTATTTTCAGCCTTCATATCCTTCTCTGAAATATTACACCTCTTCTTTTTTTGTCCAGAGAAGTCTCAAAACTCAACATGTTTTTCAGTCATTTCATTTCAAATACATGGGTAATTCTTGCAACAGAAAATGAGTATTGTCCAAATGTACAGATCAACGTTTTAATGTTTAAGGGTTTGAGACCTACATCACTGATCCTTCTACCTTTTTTCTATTGTAGGCATTTTATAGAGAAATAATGTTGTATAGTTCATCCCATGTAAAATTTATGTTTAATTATTTTTTTGGTGCTTTACTGTTAATTTATGCAGCACTGAAAAGTTGCTATTCACCAGATTTTGTTTTGATCACAAGTGAAAATGAATGCAGTTACTTCCTCTTGAGCTGTACACATCTCACTAAATATCCACCTGGAAATGATTGGCAGTTTGAGGTTATGAGAAAGCTGATGTCTGCCAAGGGGGTACAGGCCAAAGTACAGGCAGAGCTGTATGAAGTTCTTCCATGGTGTCAAGTTGCATTTTTCTGGATTTGAGCTAGTACAAATAACTGTCCATTCTTTCAGAAAAACTAGATGCATGCACAGATTTTCAAACGCTATTTTTTATTATATTTCACAGGAATAACAGCTTAAACAGAGTTTTCTTGACTTCATCTCCGTTGGCTCAGAGCAGTTAATACTTCAATTTGTTAAGCTCTTCCCTATTCATGAATTTCAATATCAATATTATGATTTTCATTAATTTGAGCTTCAATTCAATCCCCTATGATTCCTGCATCACAGGCAAACAATGTGTGGGTAACACTCATACAAGATAGTGAGAAGAAAACCTCATCGTGCTTTCTTTTATTCTCAGTCTTACACAGATCCCTGCAAAACCATACATGCATGTATTTTCTTTCTTAAGCACATTTACCATTGTATAATCAATGGATATACAGATTGGGTGGGTGGGTGTGGGTGTACACCCCCACCCACCCACCTCCAGGAGCTTGGCTAATATAATTTATATTGGAGTAATGGGGCTCACAAGATGAACTCCAATGAAGCAGATCTCCAGAGAGATCCTTCCCCACTGGCAGTCAGCTCTTAAATGGGTCTAGGAGAGGTGGAGCCAGGCTCCACCCCTTCCTGCAGCACAGGTGATTTGCCTTCACCTGTGCTCCCGTGGCTGACTCATTGCTCGCCTCAGGTGATCAATCAGAGGTTCAGGCCATGATTCAGCAGCCCCATAAAACCATCTTGACGTGATTATTCTCTCAAGACAGTCTCTAGAAGGTCCTTCAATTTAGTCAAATTCTATTAATTATAAAAGCTATTCACTTATATTCCAATAGCTTGGTAATTCCTTGAAACTGAGAATTTCATAATTTCAGTCCTGATATATAATTCGTACTTATAATTTTAAAATATTATTTAGATTTATTCAGTTGTACATTTCACAATGAACATTCATTTTTTTTTATTCAGCTTTAAAGTTAAACAGAATTAATATCATCATCATAATCACCATCACTATTATATAAGAGTAAGTGTAGAGTCTTGCACCTGGGGAGGAATAACCACATGCATTAGTACAGGTAGGGGGATGACTTGCTGGAGATAAGATCTTTTATTTTAGCAAAAATCACTCAGCATAACCAAGATGATGCTAATTGTGAGCAAAGACATATCAGCAGCATGAGAAAAACACTGGCCAATATAGAGGTATAGAATGCATGGAATATATTAACCGACACAGAAATAAAAAAAAAAAAAAAAATTAAAAAAATAAAAACACCGTTCCATATGCATCTCCTGGCCAGTTGTTTTGTGTCTATCTGGGGAATTATTCTCATAGGTTGATCTGCAGGACCACACTAAGATGACAGTGCTCATCTGAAACCTGACATCAATGGTATTGTTATACCACAACACCGTTGTGGTTAAAGAATGACCTCAGCATACCTTAAAGTAAACAAAATTCACAATGAATTTTTTATCAAGGCCATTTCGAGCCAGACACTTAGTAGTATTGCTGCATCCCATTCTGGAGAAGGGAGCAATGCTGCTTTCAAGGTTAGAAACTTCAGTGATGCATCACACCACCTTAATAGGATCGATTGCTTCTTCTCTGATTATAAATTGATATTCATTTACTGTTTATAAAGCTTTCATAGGGTGGAGAGAAATAGACTTCTCCCCAAGAAAAAGGGGTTTAAAGAAAGGGCTGAGAGTACACCTATGATGTATCTACATAGTGAACTGTTTGATAATGAACCAACTGTAATGTTACTACCACACTCTGCATATTGAGGACACTAAAATTCATTCAGCACCCTCATCAGCAGAGCCTTGCACACCATATAGTGATCCAGATAGCTGAATATCTACTAGTCCAGCCACAGTAGTAACTCCAAGTCCAGATCACACAACAGTGCTAGCACACTCACTGCTGAACAGACTGTATGTGTGAGTTGGAGTCTGCCCAGACATCTTCGCCTCTGTGCACCTTATGCCAGCAACTCAGTACCCCATCAACAGTAAATCTGGCTCAGTCCCATCACACAAGATTCGCTGCAATCCTATCATCTCAGTTCAAGCATATGCCCATTTTCCTGCTTGACAGACAGAAACAGAGGATTACCAGCTGCGTGTTTTTATGCAGAACAGTAATGTCATGAGACTGTACAGCCACTCCCCCTTCACAGGACTGTCCCAGCTACTGACTGTATCAGCTGTGGTCTTTGTCTCTCAGCATGACTCAATAAGTCAGGCACAGTGCCAGGATGACATGACCATATGGCCTCTGATCAAGGAGCAAGTTCCATTACAGCTATACACCAGCCGAGCAGCACAGACATCCTTTCAATATGCTATCTATCTGCTTCTGCTGCTAGCCAGATGTTGGGCACAAACTGAGATGTTTATTCCAGTGCTCTGTTCTGTAGTATATCAGTGTGACTAAAACTAACATTCATACATCCACAACATAAACAGAAAACAACTCACCAAAATACTATTTAAGAAGTCCCAGGGAATCTGCATCAGAACAACACTCTACCTTGATTTTGTAATCCAAATTTTTAAAAGCATAAATTTTTGAGTTTCAAAGATCTCTCTGATGAATGGGTATCTATGTAAATTAGTGATGAAATCTAAAGTGTGAGAAATTGAATCCTATAATCATAAGGATATAAAGCTCAAGAGGTAATCAAGATAACAAAGGAACTGAGTAAACAGAATGTAAATCAGCTTGTAAGTTTACTTAAGATGGAAGGTTTGAATCTTGCCAATGTTTTGAAAAGTGCTAATAAAAGGGAAAAGACAGATATAGAGCTTAGACACTGAAAAAATAGAAGAGGATTTTGAGGTTTCTTGGTGGATTGATTCTTTTTTTTTTTAAATTAGCCTATGCTCCTGCTGTAAAAATAGAATCAATTAGATAAAATTAAAGAAAACCATGAATGAAAGGAGAACAATCTGAGAGAAAAAAAAGTGAACACTGTTTTATAAACAAAATTTTTTTTCTCTGATGTTAGATTTTGAAACCATTTTTCTGTCTACAGTTAACTTCAGGTGAACTTACACCTAGCAGCTGAGTCAGTGGAAACTGGAAAAAAAGAGTTGGGTCTGCACGATGTCTGCCTTTACAAACAGGTGACGTGTAATTTCAGCTGGCTCGGAACTCAGACAGATACACCATTAAGCAAATTTTTTTCATTATTTGTAGAATCACCAAGGTCGAAAAAGACCTCCAAGATCACCTAGTCCAACCACCCACCTACCACCAATATTTCCCCAGTAAACCGTGTCCCTTAGTACAATAATTAAATGGTTCTTGAACACCTCTAGGGATGGTGACTCCACCACCTCATTGGGCAGCCCATTCCAGTGCTTCACTACTCTTTCAGAGAAGGATTATTTTCCTAATATCTGGCACAACTTGAAGCCACTCCCTCTTGTCCTATCACTCTTAGCTGTGAGAAGAGGCTGACCCCCAACTCACCACAACATCCCTTCAGGTAGTTGTGGAGAGCGATAAGGTCTCCTCCCTTGAACCTCCTCTTCTCCAGACTAAGCAATCCCAGTTCCCTCAGCCGCTCCTCATTACTGGTACATTTGTGGTGGGGTATTTGTTTTTTATTTCAGCAGTTGTTTCAGGTTAATGATCAAAGACAGGTACATGTTCAAAGGTGCATGGCAGAATAAGCTTTCAGGTTTAGAAATATTAGAATGAGAATATTGTAAAATCAGTCTTTTTACTGAAATTGTAAGGTGGTATATAAACTGAATTATTCAGTAACACTCATTTCTTAATTATTCATAACTCACATTTCTTCTGCCAGTTTCTCTCTCTGACATGTATGTATGTCAGACTCCCTGAAATTTCCTATTGGTTTTGCTTATTTTGCTTATTTTGTTTAACTGTGTTGTTACTCTTCTTAGGGTCATCTGACCTCATTAAATACTGTTTTCTGTCTCATAAATCACTTCCAAGAAGAGGATGGACTGTCTCCGATTGAGTTATTTTTGGCAATCTTTCAGAAAGCGTTCATTTATCCTTACTTTCAGAAATGGCATTGCTGTCTTCAGCTACCTAAATCTTCTCTTCTATCCCCCCAAAGAAAACAAACACTGACAAGAATAAGAAACAAGGGATGAATTCCATTCAAAATTAAAATTGAATTTAAGTAGGAAATACCAGTATATTTTTTGAAAGGGAGTATTTATTTCTAGCTGCTTTTTGCTTGCTCAAAATGCTAGCTAGGTGTCTGTGAAAAGTAACAAAGAGTTTGAACTTAACTCACACAATTTAGCTGATATTGATCTAAGATTACAATTCTAGGTGCCTTGCAAATCCTTATATAGACCCTGTGCTTGCCTTTGTTATAGTCTTGATTCAATACATATTTTTAGCTGAAGGAAGATAGGAAATCATAGCTTACTTGACCAGAGGAGAATAACAGCTGCCATAAAGGGAAAAGATTGCTTGGCTTAGAACATAACCAGACATAATTATGAAATCTGATCCAGAAAATGCTCTGGGGTAATACGTGTTTGCCAAAATGTTAACAAAGGTAAGACAATACAAAGAGCAGTGTGAAATGTCAGAGTGTTTATATGAACATGAGATTGTCTAGACACTTTAAAGCAATGGTAAAATCAGATCTAATTATATCAAAGTAAAACTAGAGTAGGTGAGGTGGAAAGGGAGGGAGCTTTGTGGTAAAACAGAGGTTAGGCTTAGAGAGACTGAACTGCTGGGATGTTCCTGTGTCTCAGAAAAAAGCCAAGTGAATCTATTCAGCTGTTAGTAAAAAAGAACTACTTGTGGGCTCAGATGAAAATTGCTAGCTGCTTTTCTCTTGCAGTAAAACAGTTCCACTGATGATTCCCAGGTTATTGGAGAGTCATCATGCACAGATGGCTTTTAAAGCAGGTGTGACAATGTGTGCTGTCATTTGTGGGAATAAGGTCAGACAAGATCACAGACAAGTATACTGTCTGACTCCACCAGTCCGTAGGCTTGTGATACCCCAGGGACTGGAAACAAACCCTACTAGTATAGACATAGAAGCTAAAACATTACAAAAATAATTAAGAAAGAAATATTTTTTCTACCATAGGTTTTGCTCTTGTTTCAAGAAAGAGTATAAGCTATACTGGCTAAAGGACATTTTGCTGGTACAACTCCTAGGCCTTCTTCTAGAATGGCTCCATTAGCAAATATATCACTCAGCTAGCAGACTGATGTGAGCCAGTAAACCTTGAAAGTCTAGACCAGCACTTAGCATTACATTACAAATACAAATCCAATCTGGGGAGATTCTATGTGTTCATATTAAAAGTCTAATTGATTGTGACTAAGTAATAATTATAAACAATGTATCCAGCCAACATGAAAACTGGACTTATTGTTTTTCATTCTGTTATCATCTTAGTACATCTTAGTGAGGAGAGTGAGTCTGTGATGTGTCTTCTTTGCAAAAGCTACCTGCAAATTAGTTCTAAAAAAAAAAAAAAAAAAAAAAAAGGCTGAAGGCTGCTGGAATCTCCCCAAAGTAAGAAAACAGAATCTGGTCAGCATTTCTTGGCCTGCCATTCAAGAAAAACATGACAGGTAAGATGATATGTTGATTAACCACATGTGCAAAAAGTGAATGGCAAGTTAAATAGAAAACAGATAATAAAGTCAGTTGTTTCATCATACAACTCTGTTGAACAGAGATTTCTACCAGCAGTTGAGATTTTTGCCTTTCAAGAATGTTTAGCTTTCATGAATGAATTTTTTTCCTTAGTGTTGGAGCTTTACAGGTCTACAATTACTGTGCTCCTCCAGATGTGACCTTCCCTTCTCCATGCCCAACATAAGCAGCCAGTGAAAAGACTGGATCACTCTTCTCTATTATAAATTCCACATAAAGAGTCTAGGGAAAAGGAAATTCCATGTTCCTTTTCACTGAGCTTTCCACAAATACTTTTTTTTCTTATAGAATGACAGGGAATAAAGAAAAGAACCAAAAAAAAAAACCAAAAAAAAAAAAAAAACCAACACTAAAACTAAACAGCTCAACACTAAATGAAAGATAAAGAGAATGAAGAATCTTAGCTTTTTTCCAAATCATTTAAAAAATGAGGTCCATTTAATCTGAAAAAGCTAAAGAATCAAGAGAATATTTCCTAAAAAAATGTATTTTCTTAACAAAGTTCAAACACTTAACAGTCTTTCAGGATAAAGGGTGCAACAAACACAGTATGGAAAGGTCAAATTGAAAACAGGAAAATTTTAATGAAATATAATACTAAGAAAAGAAATTAAAGCAAGTGTTCAAAAATATTTACAGAATGACTTAGGAAAGGATTTTTAGGGAAAGTCATTAATTCTGACATGTTGGTTAAATGACAGTTGTAAAAGAGATTAGAAAAAAAAACTGTTCATATTTTTCTTAAAATATGTAATTATATTTAACAGAAAAAAAACTTGCTGAATGCCTCTGGCGAATTTTAAAATATATATACTTTTACATTGAAATAGCTCAGAATTATAGAACCTCCTTGCCATAGGCAGGGTTGCAACCAGAGCCCCATCCAATCTGGCCTTGAACACCTCCAAGAATTAGGGTATCCACAGACTCTCTGGGCAAGTCTTCCCAGTGCCCCACCATCCTCAAAGTAAATAATTTTTTCTAAATATACAAGCTAACTCTACCCTTCTTTTAAAATAGCCCCTTTTCTTGTCACTGCATTCCCTGATATAGACCCTTTCTATATTTCCTGTAGTACCCCTTTAACTACTGAGTCATCCATCCATGAAATTAATGTGTTTCCAGTTTAGAGACGATGTTCTAATGTAGGACACTGTAAAATGCTTTGCACAAGTCCAGGTCGATGACATCGGTTCCTCTTCCCTTATTCACCAGCACTACAGTCCCATCATAAAAGACCATCAAATTTGCAAGATACGAATTGCGTTCAGTGAAGCCAGGCTGACTATCACCAATTCCCCCTATTTTCCATGTACCTAAGTGTAGTTTCCAGGACGATCTTGCCAGGCACAGAGATGAGGCTGACCGGCCTGTAGTTCCCTGAGTCTTCTTTTTTTTCCCTTTTAAAAAATGGGAGTTATGTTTCTCTTTTTCCAATGAATGGGAACTTCACTAAACTGTCATGACTTTTCTGAGACAGTGGATAGTGGCATAGCAATTTGATTTGCCAGTTCCCTCAGAACCCTTAAATGTATCTAATGAGGTCAATCAATTCTTTCTGGGTTAGGAAGCCTAATCTGGCAAACACTGTGCACATTTTCTAAATTCAAGGGTTCAGAGCTGATAAAGGTAAGGTGTCATACATGTACAGTAGCAATATACTAGAAAAGCCAAATTTACCCTATTAGAATATGATTACTTTGCCATTTTAGATGTTAAAAACAAACACTTGGGAGGCCACTTAAACATTTGTATATGAAAAATTCTGATACTGTGAAGATTTTCATCTTTCCTGACAAAGATATAAGATGATCAATAGCTGTAAAAATGGAGCTAAACAAATTGTGCTAGAAATTAGGATTCACGCTCTTATGTAACTACACTGAGAAAAAGTCTTGGCACACACATAGAATCGCACAGAATGGCCCAGGTTGGAAGGGATCTCAAGGATCACAAATCTCCAACCTCTCTGCTGCAGGCAGGGCCACCAACCTCCACATTTAATACTAGATCAGGCTGCCCAGGGCCCCATCCAACCTGGCCTTGAACACCTCCAGGGATGGGGCATCCACAACCTCTCTGGGCAGCCTGTTCCAGCACCTCACCACTCTCTCTGTAAAGAACTTCCCTCTGACATCCAACCTAAATCTTCCCTCCCTCAACTTCAAACCATTTCCCCTTGTCCTGCTGTTATCTACCCTTTCAAAGAGTTCATTCCCCTCCTGTTTGTAGGCTCCCTTTAGGTACTGAAAGGCTGCAATGAGGTCATCCCGCAGTCGCCTTTTCTCCAGGCTCAACAAGCCCAGCTCCTTCAGCTTGTCCTCATACAGGAGGTGCTCCAGCCCCCTGATCATCTTTGTGGCCCTCCTCTGGACCCTCTCCAACAGCTCTCTGTCTTTCTTGTACTGGGGGCTCCAGACCTGGACACAGTACTCCAGAAGGGGTACTCATGAGGGCAGAGTAGAGAGGGACAATCACGTCCCTGTCCCTGCTTGCCACCCCTCTTCTGATGGCAGATACACTCTTTCACTTGGTATGTTTTTGGTGAATTTATATCTTTATTGGATATGGTTTAAGCACTTTGAGAGAAAGTGTGTATTATATATATAGGAGAATTGCCTAGATGGCAAGATTTTCCATTTAGTTCTTGAGCTGGATGGTTCTCTTTATATTGCCAAATAAAAAAGTCAGGGAAATCCTGTGGCCCTGATAGTGACTGACTGAGATCCATGTAACTGACCTGTTTTCCTTTCCAAAACAAAATGTTTACGCTGAGACTGACTAGCAGGAACAGTCCCTGTGCCATGCAGACATGTTCCCACCGTTCAGCAGACTTTTAGTTGATCCAGTGATAGATGTCATCTTGCTACATACAGAGAGGCAATAATGGGCAGATGGCAAATTAAAAGTGAGAAGCAGTGTTGAGCAAGCCTTTATGAGCTGTCTGCTTGACAAGGTACATGATCTCTTGAATGAAATGACTGAGAAGACATTTTCTTTCTTTTGGCTTTAGTGTGTTACAAAATCATGAATGAAGTCTCAAAAAATAGGTCAATACAATTTTACCTACCTGTCAGTACCAACAGGGACTGCTGTGCCAAAGTAAATAATTTTCTCTGCAGCAAGGACAGTCTTTGTCTCTTTGTCTTCTCTGTAGTTCCACCAGATCAAGTCTAGGCAGAACTAGGGAAGCCACATTAGCAAAGGTCAACTTGGTGGGATGTGTTTTATGGAGTTCGTATGGCAGACTGGGTATACTTTCTTTCCAGGCTAGTACTTACCAAACCCTCCCCTGCTCGTGCTTCTTGCTGATACCTAAAAGCTTTCTAAAGCTTTTAAAATGAGCTGCAAAAAAAAAACAGCATCTTTGCTATTTTGAATTCTCCCTCCAATCATTGTTAGTCCCATAAATTGAATCAAAACCATTCTTGCCTGCTGTATTGTCTACTCTCCTTATAATCTCTTTGAAGAAATTCTGAATTATACATTGTAAAATACTGATTATTTATATATATATATATATATACACATACACACACATATACAGCACTTCTGCTACACAAAGTCAAACAAACAGCAGAATCTGGATTTCTCTTTCTCCCCGAAGAGAAACTGGTTGAAAAAGGGTATTTTTTTTTATAAAAGCAGCTCCTAAATTTGTCATTCACAAGCCACTACCTTTAGCTTAGCATTGTTTTCACTGATATCTTACAGTACACACAACTTTCTTGACTGATATGTGATGGCCTCATAATGTGCCAAGACTGTCACATGTTGAGAGGCAAGAAAACTCAGACAAGTAGCAGGAGTGATTGCTGTCAGTGAGAATGTTAAGATGTTTAAGGCTTAAAAGGAGAGGTTAGAGTAAAAGATAAAAGGTATCAGTAAAAGCAGAAGAAAACAAGTTTCAGGAGAAGCTAAAGTAATGCATACTTTCCTGGTGGAAAGTGTGACCGTATTGGTCCTGAAGCACTGAGAAGCTTCCTGCCTGTTATTGAACGAATGCATATCTGAGGCCAAGGAAGAGAAAATAGACTTGCTTTCAGAGAATGCATGATGAAGCAGACCACAGTTCACTGTATATCCTAGCAGTGAAAGAACTCTTTGAAGAAATTAAGCTGAGGAAAAAAAAAAAAGAAAAAAACATAAGAAAAATGGCAATGGCACTTGCTGTAAACAACTTCAAAGCAATTAAAATTGCAAAAGCTCAGCTAACAATAGAGAACAAACTGCCCTGCCTGATGAGATAGATAAGTGAATAGGTTACCTGCACAAAAGATGAAAAGAGATTTTAAATCTTGAAGGCCCTAGGAAGAGAAGGCTAATTGAAGCACATGCCTGTGGAAAAATGATATGCCAGCAAACATGCAGAGAAAGCTAGATACTGAACAGGAAAAACTCTTACAGCAATGGTGATAACTGAGGGAGAGTGGCTGGGGAACATTTCAATTTCCTTTATGTAGGGCTCCTTTATGTAGGGCTCTTCTTCTGTACTTAATTCTTTGATCTTATTCTAATTGTGCTATTCTAAATGCCTGTACCTCTCAAGAATAAATAGGCGATGCACTGTTTTGTGGATGCCTTTTGTTGGAAACTGAGAACAAACACAGCCATGAGCTCCAGAAGGGATACACTCTGTACAGGTGCCAAGGTGACATTCATGTGCTCCCTTGAGCAGCTTGAGAGAGACAGCAGGACTCCACCACACAATATGTCTTCAAGCCATGACAAAGACACAAACAGCTGCCTGTGCCTGTGAACTTCACAAGATGGCTTTCTCTTCCCTGAAATAGATTGCTCTACAGAAAGTTGTTTAGAAAACAAACATAGAAAGCTGCTGCAATTAAGAAACTGATGCTTTTGAAATGTTGCTTTCTGCAATATTTTGTACGTGATTCTGCTATTGCTTTTTTTTAATGTTGTCCAGAAAATCTTTCCCCCTTCCCTAGCAGGGCCAGAAAACGCAGTTATTTGATAAATGACATGGGATTTATGGATTTCAGAAGGAATTTAGCACTGCCTGTCTTTGAACTAGATCCTTTACTAGATCTCTAATCTGGAATCCTTCTCTGGGAATTACAGAGGTGCCCTGTGTTTTGCGAAGTCCATCACACAGGTACAAAGAATATTAATCATTCATTAAAAGTTCAAATTGTATCTATTATTAAGGTTGCTTTTTTTTGTTGTTTTGTTTTGTTTTTGTCTTTGTATATGGATGGCTAAATCTTATTATCACTATTTAACGGTAGAAGAAAACAAAACAAACAAAACAACAAGGCTGCTTTTCATTAAAACTCTGAAAAAATATTGTAACTTATTTGATCAGATTAATTCCCAGACTAATCCAGGCCCATCTAGGATGCTGTGGAAAATATTCTGCCCTCTTGAAAAAATATGATTTTTTTCCAGTCTCTTGTTATTGGCACACATCATAGTGTTAGTTCTGCTCTCTGGAAAACAAAGGATTAGAAAGCTATGATTCACTTAGCCTCAGTAGTTTTATGTGTGCAGTGGTGTGCTACAACATTTTACAAGTAGGAATTTTCACAAGAGCTGCATCCTTTCTGCTATCTTTCCCTCAGAGATTCAAATTATAGGCCTTGCATTAAAGGTCAAATAGATCCTGTGTACCTTTCTCTCTCTTATATGAACATAACTTTTCTTGATTTATAGAGTAAACATCTAAAACTCTCATTAATAACTCTCATTAATGATGTGTAGTTTGAATGTTGCCAAAATCATTATCAATTTCTACATACACAATGTACACAAGGTCAGTTTTTCCAAGACATCAGAAAGATGTCATTTATTTCCATGTTTATTTTACATTTTGTGGGGTTAGAATCAAATGAGTGGCCCCCAGAAAAACTCAGAACAGTGGCAGTAAGATAAATACCGAGTATGAAGAGATAGAGAAAATATGTGCTCACTGCAAGTAATAACAGGAAGGCAGACTTGATCCTTCATAAGGTCATCATCCACTCTAAGCCAAGACAATTTTGCTTAAACCGTGAGAAGCCAAAATATTGCAGAGATGAGATTTATATTTAATAACTGAGCCTTGAGCTGTCATCTCAAAACAAATGCATCATTTTCCCCTCATCAAAGAGCAAAATCTTTTCCCAAATGTTAAAACTACAAGGGTGTGGGCAAAAGAATTGCCAAATAAAATTGGCTCCTTACCTTCTACCATTTTGTATATCAATCTGTGGCATAACTTCAAAGGCAAAATTTAAATAAATGTCTATATGTTATTTTTTAAATAGAGGAGTGGATGGAATAAAATTCAGGAGCCTGCAGTGATCATAGTATGAGGGGTAGGTGTTGAAAAAGACAGTCACTCCTAAAACATCAGACTCATCAGCTCTCTTTTGTTTACCACAAATCACAAGTTTCTGCTTGTTATTTCACTTCATTATGTAGAGGAAGAGACAAATTGCCTAGTAGGGATTCAGATTGAAATCCTTGCCAATTTGCATTTTGTTTCTAAATCCCTCAGCATTTTTCCAATATCAGACTACTACTGTCTGGGGGAGCATAAAGGGTCTCAGTTTGTTGGTGCTGCTTTGCAAATGTTTCCTGAAGTTTTTTTCTAAATATTTTGTATGTGGGCTATAATGTTGAAATGATGAGGATAAATCTCCTAAGTCAAATCATTTTAATGGAACTCCATCAGTTCCAAATATTGCACTACAGTGAATGATGTCTTTTGTTTTTGCACTTGGAAAATCAAATTGCTACAGTTAAAGTGATTTCTTACAAGACTACAAGTTATTTTTCAGTTTATCCTAAGAATAAATCAAGAATAAACCAAGAAAAAAAATATTATATATATACATCTATGTATGTATACATTCCTTCAACAGTGCCAGTCAATTTTCTAGTTAGAGATGCTAGTAATTATCTAAATTAAACTGAATGGACAAATCCAGACTTAAATATTTTTTTACATAGAATCATAAATGAACGCAATAAAACATAAATCTGGAGTTAAAGCAACACACGTAGTTCTGTGGAAAATAATGGGAATACAGTGGCCTATAAAATGTGGGGGAGTCTTGCTTTAGGATTTTTCTCTGAATCTTAAAGTCATCCTTTTGAAAATATATTTTTCAGTTTTTCTCCTCTGCATCCTGGACTACAAGAGATTTTCAGCTTCCTGTATCCTGAGATACTCTTCGTCATTCTCTGTCCTTCTGGTGAAAGGAGAAAGATCTTTTCTGTTAATTCTTGTCTCAAAAGAAATATGGGTTTCTGATTCAACTCAAAACAACCACACCCAGCTAGTAGCCTCATTTCTTCTCTATTTTGTCTTTTTTCTTTTTTTTTTTCCTATTATTAATGTGACCTGGCTGCTTGGATTTTCTTTCATTTTCAGTTAAAGAATGTTTTTCTTCTTTCACTTTCATCCAGAGAAAAATGTGTAGATCACTAACACTTCTCAGCTATTGCTCTTTGGTGTATTTCTAGTTAGTGCAGATTATCATGTAATTTTTCTGTCCGTGTTGTTTTATGTTTATGACCAGTATCAATATTTGGAATTTCCTGCTCACATCCAGCAATGCACAGACTACTACTAAAATCTGTATATCAAAAAATAAGCCATTCATCTAGAATCCCTCTACTCTGCATCTTTCCATAGCCATTTCATTTTACCTCTAACAAATATGGAAGGTAGGAATCACCTTCCAAAATGTTCCTAACTTTTACATAACTCTAAAGGAAGCCTATGGGTTTTTTTTATGATTTCCATTCAAACGAAGATGACATGACTTCCATCACCAAGAGACCATTTCTGACTGACTTGAGCTGAGCCATATTAAATTCATGGGAACAGGTGTTATACATCTAAGGGTCCTAAAGGAGCTGGCTGATGTGATTGCCAAGCTGCTCACCACCATATTTGGAAATGTGTGTCGGTCAGGCAAAGTCCCCAGGGACTGGAAAAAGGGAAACATCACTCCAATTTACAAGAAAGGGAGGAAGTTCCTGGAGAACCGCAGGCTAATGAGCCTCACCTTTGTGCCTGGGAAGATTGTGTCATATGAAGGACCAGTGAGTGATCTGAGACAGCCAGCATGGTTTCACCAAAGGAAGGTCATGCCTGACCAATCTGGTGGCCTTCTACGATGGAGTGATGGTATCAATGGACAAAGGGAAGGCAACTGATGTCATCTACGTGGACTTTGACATAGTCTTCCATCACATCCTTATCTGTAAATTGGAGAGAGACGGATTTCAAGAGGGGACTATATGACAGATAAAGAATTGGTTGGAAGGTCACAGCCAGAGGGGTGTGGTCAATGGTTCTATGTCCAGGTGGAGGCCAGTAACAAGTTGTGTTTCTTAGAGATCTGTCTTGGTGTCATGGTTTTATGTTTTTTTGTTTTTGGTTCTCATATTCCGCATCAAAACATCATGTAGTGTACTGGGAGTTAAAGTGTTAATGCTCCAATTCCAGGCACCTATCCCTATACATTACAGAAGTCATGGGATCTGGCCCTTCCAGGTGGGGCGGTCTCTTACTGCCTGGCAGTGGGTGCGGGAGGGTGCTTTCCTGGCCGTTCCAAGCTTTTCAGGTTTGAGTTGGTCTCAGGAACTCTCTCTCTCCTATCTTATTTGATTTATTAGTCTCAATTTCAATCAGATTGTATTATATTGTGTTATCTTGCATTCCGATATCATAGTTAGTAAAATAAGTTTTCCTCCATAGATTGTTGCCGCTGTTTTTGTTTTCCTCCCTTCCTTCCCATTTTATGGGGTGGGGAGGGGAGGGCAGGGGCCTACTGCCCCCCTGTCACAGGTGTAAATTGATCTAGTTAACTCCGTGATACTTGGGACCAGTACTATTTAATTTTTTTATCGGTGAAATAAATGTTAACATTAAGTGCATTCCAGCAAGTTTGCTGATGACTGCAACCTGAGTAGTGTGGTTGATACAATAGAAGGAAGGGATGCCATCCAGAGGGACCATGATAAACTTGTGAACCTAATGAGATTCAACTAAGCAAAGAGCAAGGTTTTGCACTTGGGTTGAGAAAAGAACTCCTTGAGAGAGCAACTCTGCTGAGAAAGACTTAGGGGTCCTGGTTGATGAAAAACTTGAACCAGAGGTGTGTGCTTGCAGCCTAAAAAGCCATTTGTACCTTGGGTTCCATCTGAGAGGAGGTGGTCAGCAGGGCAAGGGAGTTGACTGTCCCCCTCTACTATGCCCTCGTGAGGCCCCAGCTGGAGTACTCCACCCAGGTTTTGTTACCCCAACACAGGGAAGGTGTGGAACTTTTGGAGAAGGCCCAGAGGAGGGTCATGAAGATGATCTAAGGGCTGGAACACCTCTCCTATGAAGACAGGGTGAAGGAACTGTAGGAACTGTTCAGCCAGGAAAAAAGAAAGCTGCAGGAGACTGCATTGAGGCCTTCCATTATTTAAAAGGAATCTATAAACGTGAGATAAATCAACTTTTTACATGGATTGATAGTGATAGGAAAAGGGGGAATGGTTTTAAACTAAAAGAAGGGAGGTCTAAATTAGATGTTAGAGGGAAATTTTTTTTTTACTGAGAGTGGTGAGGTTCTAGAACAGTTACTCAGAGGGGTTGTGGATGCCCCATGTGTGAATGCAGGTGTTTAAGGCCAGGTTGGATGGGGCCCTGAGCTGTCTGACCTAGTACTTGATCTAGCGGCTGGCAATTCTGCCTGTGGCAGGGAGGTTGGAACCTGCTGATCCTTGAGGTGGTTTCCAACCAAAGCCATTCTATGATTCACGATCAGTGCAGAACAGAACATATGGAAGTGATATTTATGTTAGCGGTATTAAGGAAATAGTATCTATTCCTTCACATTGCATTATCTGTGAAAGCAGATGTTAGCATCTGTAATGGCAGCACTTTCAGCAACTGGCCAGGCCTAGACAGAATAGGGCTCCTTCTTCTGTTCTAAGTCTTGGTCTGTGCACATCCTACCATGGCTGATAGTGAGAAGTTTCAGCAAAACAATGCATACTTCTTGCAAATCAAAAGCCTGAAGAACAAAAAAGTTGAACTGTTGCTTACATGTTTTCCAAACAGAGAATTACTATAATCAAGAAAAGGGACTGTTGTGGGGTTGCTAGGTTTTCATTAATATCCAATTTTTTGTCTCATGGGGAACCTATGGGGAATTTTCATTTAATATGAACTAGCTTGTCTGTGAACATTGTAATGTGGTTTGAAATCTGGCTAAATGATTGTAAACATAAAATGATAAACAGCACAGTGTAACAGAGAGAGGTGTCTAACAATGATACATCTGCTCCCAGTTATCTTCTTCACTTATGATTCCCAGAAGGAAGTAAACAGCACATTATCAGAGCTTGCAGATGATATTAATTTGCCTCAACTGGCACATGCAAAGAAACCATACAAAGGTGTATGAACAGGGAAGAAACATGCAATTTTGGGATGAGAAGAAGGAGTCTATAATCCTACACATATGTATGTATATCTATATATCTTCAATAGGAGGAAAAAATATAAGGAATGATAAAGCTGGGGACAATCGAAGTAACCTCCAGGATGCACTACTGAAAGTCACAGCAAGTTTTTTAATTAAATACACAAACTGATGAGCAGCCTCATCTCCAAAACAGTCCTTTCTGTCACTCTTTACTACACCTATTTTTATTTTGTTTCAGTTTTGAGGACAACAAGGCTAGTAATGATTGAAAAACAGATAAAGTTCAGAAAAAAGTGGGGAGGGCTGTTATGGCAAGAAACAGTTTTGAAAGACTGCTTCTCCTTTCCTACTTGATGGATGCTGGTAAACTGGTAAATGAAAGTATTTTTCTTTTATCATTCTGAAGCATGAAAGGAATTATGTTCTTTAACAGCTTGCTCCTTAAGCATGAAAGGGAATAAAGCCATAAATCATATATTATGTTCAGGGATTTTTGGAAGGCGGAGCGTTTTAAAGCTTTGTAGATTCAGATTTTTCTCTTGGTTACTGCTCTCTGACAGTTAAAAAATCTCCACTGAAGTCCATTTTTTCCTTAGTGTTAGTTTTCTGCATTTAAAAAGAAAATAATCAACACTGTATATAATTTGTATTTCTCAGAAAAATATTTTGTAATGCATTTTCTGAGGAGCACTGAACCTTGCTGGGCAATTTACCCTATGTTACTGAAATATTGTTGTTTTTATTGGCTCAGTATGTTTTTTCATAAACAGCAACCCCAAACAGAATTTTAATACCAAGTCCAAATGACTATTACGCACTTTTATGTTCTTTGTTACCTCTCCATATTCGTATTCTATTAATCAGTTGTGTTTTCTTTTTCTTTTTCTTTTTTTTTTTTCTTCAGTTTTAAATTTTTATAATCTTTCCAGAGACTTAAGTTTCCATATGTTGGTAAACATAAAAGTAATTTTTTTCTAGGTCCTGTCTAAAATTTTCTTCAGATGTTAAAAAATTTAAATGTGGCAAACATAAACCGTCTTGATTCAATTCCTTCTCTCTCAAAGAAAACTTCAATTTGAAACAAAATAGTGTCTTTTGAGACAAATCTAGGATGTCAGAAATAGTGGCAGAAAGTGACAAGATAAATGAATGATAGGACTTTCTATATTGCCATTAGAAAAAAACAAAAACAAAAACAAAAACAAAAAAAAACCTTAAAAAGCCAAATTCTATGAATGTAGTTTAATCCCATGTCACCTCTAGTTTTAGCACCTAGTCTTTCCAGGGCCATAGTACCTGCTGATATGAACAAATTTAGATACACTGAAATCTAATTTGCCAAAGCCTGACCCTACCTTTCATACTCCCTAAGAAGCAATCTCCCTTTATAGGAGCAAATGTACTCATTAGAAATATTTGTTTGCCTCAACATGTTTGGTTTTACTGTTTCTTCTGTTTATTGCAAACACTCTATTTCAAATACAGACACCTAAGCCCGTGCTGCATATTTTCAATCACTCTTGGAGTCCAGGGTCTGCAGCTCAGTCCCTCTGCTGACATGACCAAAGTAAGGTGCTGTGAGAACAAGTTTTTCTCCAAAGTGTCTGGTTTTCAGCTACAATTTCTGGTGGGCTATGTGAGACCACCTCCTTTTTTCCAGTGCCAAGAAAAATTGAATAATATCTGGGTTTGTTCAACAGCCTCACCTCTGAAACCACTGCTTGAGCTTTTCCTCCATTGCCTTTAAGGGTACCGGCAGTAGCCAGCCACCTGTGGTTTAAATTAGCTTGTTTTCTGCTGCACTGGAACAGAACAAAGAGAAGCTCACAGGGCTGGTTTAGCCAAAGGGCACTGACTAACAGCCAAGCTCCAGGTGGAGGCACTGCAATTTCTGTGTACACGAGGTGTAACCTTAAGCTCTTCATTTATTTAGGGGGAGGGAGAAGTAATATAAGAAAAATGACCATTTACTGGTCATCAGATAAGGGCTCACACTGTGACTTAGACATAAGCAGTGTTTGTATGTTTGTGTATGTGTAGTGTATGTGTAGTTATGGAGGCAGTACGAGAAATGAGTATGAGCATGAGAAATAGCCTTATATGAGAAATAAAGCAAATTTTTTCTTTGGTCTCGTCATTTATTGACCAGAACATTGTAACTGTACTTACATAGTAGTTAGGAATGTTTACTGCCAAACTTATAAAGCATCTTTTTCTCTTCTGTTGTTGGTTTAGAGTTACTCAGACATAAGAAATTTAGAAAAAGAGTTTCTCAAGCAGAAAGGCTTGACAGCTAGCAAATATTGCCCTGCTCTTCGTGGCATTGTTTGTTTATTCATTTTCTAATCCAGAGCGTGATGCTAACTAACCAGTGTGATCTTTAAATGGCGCTTCAGTACATCTTTCTCTGCTGCTACTAGCTCAGTTCAGAGCCAGGAAATGTACACTCATTAAACTGTGGCTGGATCAAGCTCAACAGTGTTCTTATATCAACACGTGCTCAACAGCACTCCTGTGATGGTGACAACGTTTGTCCTGTTTGAGTAACTTCCTCCTTCAACCACTTTCCATATACAGTCAGCTTCTCTCCACTGACAGATTCTCAGTGGCATTTGGCTACAGTATTTGGCCACCTAAAACATTAAAGTTATTTCTATGTGAAAACCTCTTCCTAAAACCAAAACACTCAAAGCAACTTCCAGGGACACAGTCACTGTTCCAAGTACAGAAAATAGTTTCAGGTGGAAAATAAGTCTTGGATAAAAAAGCAATTTGTTTCTTTTTCCACATACTTCATGTTTTTCTTACTTCACATCACTGTTGCCATAAAGAAAAAACATCCTTAAAAGCATACACTGCTATGTGTCATTAGGAAAACGATTTGAGTCATATCAAAAATATGTTTCAAATGGCCAGTATTCTCCAGCCAGTGAAAGTTTTCATGTCTTGTTGCTTTGTTTTGGTTTTATTGCAACCAGCTTGCCTTCTCTGGAAACACTGGAATGCTATACATTTCCAGATGCCTAAATTGAAACTTCTGATAATTGGTTACTACCAGTTAACAGGTTACTACTGGACTGAAATTTCAGATTTTAAAATCGTGACTCTTCTAAATGTTCTTATGGCTATTTTTGACATGGAATGTTTAAGCAATTGCAAACAAATCATTGAACTGTATCCTTTCACATTACTCTGATATATTTTCGGCAAAAAGGTATTGTGTTTATTGAGACTGAAAATGGCATGCTGAAATAAAGTTTAATAAGAGTTGTTTTGTAATTTCTCAATACATTTTGTCAAAAAAATAGCTTTTTCTAGTCAATGGGAATTAAATCACAGCCACGTAAATTTTCTGTCTATGAAATCATTTATGAAACTACTAAATCTGAGCACGGCACTTTCTACAAAGTAGAAATGGCAACTACCCAAAAAGATCATTCTTTTAAGACAAATTCGGATAACAGAGAATCTTGGAAACAAAACTTCAGCTCAGTGTATGAAAACTAGGTTTACTGTAGTAAATCAAAATTAATAATAGTAACAGAGAACCATCGTAAAGCGGGCTGAGGAAAGTCAGAGGAATTAGGATACCAGATTATCCTGCTTTTGTTGTCCATTTTCAATGATATGTACTGCTTTTTTTTTTCATGAAGAACCAACAAATGACGAGAATCTGTAGTAGCAATGTCTCATGAGACCAGCTTCTGTAAGCATGATGGCTTGTGACAGTCAGCCTCAGCAAATTCCCTGAGACAGTGTAATGGAGGAATGGAGGCACAAGAGGAGAATCTTGTTTCACTGCAGAAAGTTCTATGTATGGAGAACAAAATAACATTCCTCACAAATAATTATTATAATCCTAGAAACTTATTTAACAAAATTCCTTCCTCTGCTTGTCAACTACCACTTTGCTTATGAAATACTCTGCCACCTATCTGGATGAATGGCAGGATATAATGAATATTACTGCTCCTCCAAGAAATGTCAGATCATAAGAGCATATCATATCCAGGCTATGCCTGAAAACCATTTTCTGAATCACTGAAAAGTATCAGACTGGAAAAATTTCATTTTATTTAACTGGCTAGCAGTGACTTAATTCATACTCACCAGGAGTCCAATTTTTCTTGACGCAACATCTATTTCCAGTAAAGAGACCATCAGAATTGCTTTTGCCAAGAAATGCAGATAAATTTGCACTGTGTTGCACGGACTATTCTTCAGTTTACGTTGTACTACTTCATTAAGTATATGCTGAATTTTATTTACAGTAGCTATATATAATTGCATTCTAATTTACATTTCTATGGGCCAAATTCACTATTTCAAGCCCATTCTTCAACCAACATCAGTAAAGCAAACCTGCCTTAAAGCCACTCAATTTAACTAACGAGTTAAGACATCTTTGTGAGTGTTTTCCACATGTGAGTGTTTTCCATAGAATCATAAAAACTAGTAAAAGCATATGAGCATCAGCATCAGAATTTGCCTACGCTCAGGGTCAGTTCCGAAAGCAAGGCAATCCTGTGTGTGTGCATTACACGTTCATATGAAAAGCACACGAAAAGGCAGAAAGAGGGAGCTCATTCTAAAATAAAATTTTCTAGATTTTTTTTTTTCTGTGAAATTATAACCATTCTGAAACCACTGGGAAAAATAATCATTAAAACAGAATGGTACTTTAGCTTATATGTTAATACATTGGTTAATAGATGCCTGATTTGGAATGACATTACTTATAATACAAACATATTTTTCTTTCAAACAGAAAACAAGTAAGAGTCAAGTTTACTATGGTGAAATATTAAGAGCATTTGAATCTTTTTCCCCACACCCCACTTGCAAGTTGAGTTTCAACAGGCCTGTAGCACTATGCAGTGAGATTGAAACGGCTCTTTTCTAAATAATTCTGTGACATATGCTCAGAGAAAATGACAAAGGATCTCCAGATTGTGCAGAAGAGAACTTCGTGAGACAAAGAGAATATTTTACTCACTGGATGAAGATTTTTCCTTTAAAAAAGTTTCTATTAGTCTTAGTAGCAATAGCAAATACCACAGATTATAGCAGTGGATAGGATTCAAAATGAAGCTTGTTCTAACATTTTGATTGAATCTCCAAGTTAAGTGGAAGTAAAAGTGAAGTCTGGATTTTATAAAGAAGGTTTTGAGATCAAACGGGTCTTAGAAATTTCAAGAGAAGCCAGAACAGTCATCTGTTTGTGACATCTTTTTCTTGTACAAATATGGAAAGGAAATTCATTGCATTTCCATACTGGTAAAATTCACTGTGAAGAAAAAAGCACTTATCATTTGAAGGATTTGCAAGGAATGTTTTTAATATTTGCAGATAGTGTGAGAAGTCCCTTACATGGAAGATTTTGATGTATTTTTGAGACTCATAATTTCTGGTTTCAACTGTTCAGTTTGGGTTTTAATTCTGCTCAACCTCACGTTCTCCTACTTCATCTACAGAAGTAGTTGAAAAGTGGTAAAAATTATTAAGAAAACCTAAATCTGCATTGTATAAATTATCTTGGGCAGATGTTTTTTCAACGCTTATGATCAGGCAATGACTCAAACAAATGTTTTTCAAACTATTATTGAACTATTCATAATCATGTTCATGTTTTCCATTCTTTGTATCTCAACATATGAGACATTGTTCATATTGCCTGAAATGTTCTCCACAGATGTGACTTCAGTATTGCACCTAACTTTCAGCCCAAGACGTTTGTCATTCACAGAAAATGCATCCTAATATTTGAATTCTGAAAGCAAAGGAGAACTAAAAATGTATCCAAAGTACTGCTCTGTGAAGCAGAAGAAAATGTACAGTATTGTTGAACCACATAAAGAGTGTGAACAAAGCTATTAATTTAAAACAAAGGGCATCTCTCATCCTCTCTATAGCACCGGTAAGATGCAATATACATTATATAGAGATATAATATCTCTGGCACTCTATGTGAGCTCAGCCCCCCTGGGTGTTTTCTGACGTGCTTTGTAGAAACAAACATGTGGCAACAGCATGAAAGAGAGTGTGAATTCCAGAGATGCTGTAAAACCACGATGCACTTGGGTAGTTTGGAAGCCAGACAATACAGATGGGTTCCAAAGCAACGAGTTTTCATTTAATTAATTAGAGCTTTTCCCCTGAAACTAGATATTAAAGTCTATTTTCTTTATAGGTAGTGAATTGATGACATTAATAAGATGGAGTATTTCATCAGTATAACCGACAAAATGGAAAAAATAACCTGAGCTAGTGCAATATTGAAACCAGTAAGATTTTTATCTGGGCATGCATCAGAAGGAAAATCATATTGGAAATCAAAGAATTAATTTTACAACTAAGTGAGTCATCCTGTACATAAATTGGGTTCAGAAAAGCTATTTGTAATCCCAAAGATGCAAGTAAATAGTCTTTGGAATTCTAACTCACTTCTGTAAAAAAAATGCATAGTGTTCAATTAGCAGTGGCTACCAAAGTCTCTCCTACCTATCTAATTTCAAACAGAATTTAATGCTGATTTTTTTTTTCATCTGAACAGTTCCATGTTGCTCTATCATGGAGAAGATGAAAGAGTGCTGAGTGAACATCAAATAAATACAAATCTTTTAGCAGTGATTGCATGCATTTAAATAATCATCCCTAACCAAAGATGTAACCAAGATATCATCTTAATAGGTCTGTGCCTGCGAAAGCACTAAATACAACTTATTTTCTATTTCCCACTCTAATTCTACCAACACATCTCTCCCTGTGCTGAGTTAAACCTGGCTGGCTGCCGTGGCTGCCACCACACTGCTCTCTCACTCCTCCTCGATTAAAAACTGGAGGAGAAAATAGGTTTATGAAGTAAGATAAGGACAGGAAAATCACTCACCAATTACCATCACAGGCAAACCAGTCTCTATGTTGGGAGATTAATGTAATGTAGTGCCAACCAAGAACAGACTAGAGCAGTGAGAACTAAAAGCAAACTAGAAACACCTTCTCCCCATCCACTCTCTCTCTTATTCATGTTTCAACATCCTGGTGGTATTCTCCCCCTACTACGCACATTTAAAAAGACTAATCCTAAATAGTAGTTGAGCCTTAAAAGTTCTCAGCTTTTTTTCTGTCTCTCAGTGCTAAAAATTTACGGAAAATTTGTTTGTCAGGTAATTCACATTAATCACTAATTATATTATTACATTAATTAGACAGGAACAAACTACTCTGCAGTAATAGAGTAGTAAAAGAAAAATGTTGTTGCCAAGAGAATTTTGCTTTGGGGATTGAATGCTAAATAAATTATCCTATGGGACACCTTATGACCACATCTAAGTATCCAAAAAGATGGAAACTACCCACAGATCAAAGTAATAAATTAAACAATTATTTCTGATCTTTTTAGTTATTGGAAGGGTAGGTTGAAATGGTTTAAGGAATGCAAACTTCCATTCTGTTTGATCTATCTCTATTTGCTTTCAATCTATTGAAATCTATTCTATTTGCTAGCAATCCTTTGAATCAACAGAGAATTTTTGTTTATGTTTACATAATATGAAAAACACTTTTTACACTTATATAATTCACTAACGTATTCCAGGTTTCTCAATACTGTAGAATGGAAGAAAACATAATAACATGAACAAAAATGCAGAATATTTAGTAGAACATAAGATGAGATTGGGAGTCCAATACGACTAAGGTGATTGTTTTGACAGCAGAATTAGTTTTCCACGTGACTTGGTGCATTCACTGCATCTACTCACTTCGCTTACTTTCTTGATAATACTAGAAGTAAATAGAAGGCTTTGATGATTATGAAAGTTTTTGGTGTATTTCTTATTTGTAATTGGCTCAGTTCATGGCTGTTGTAATGATTTAAATTTCAGCTTAACCATGTGCTAATTATGTGGAAAACTGTAGAAGTTATTTAAAATCTTCCAATCTATAGAATGCATCAAAAGTAATAATCCTATAGAAAAGTAGCATATTGTCTATGTGTTAGCTTTCTGATATACTGATTCGTGATTTGGGGATTTATTCTTATTTTTATTTCATTTTCACGTTAATCTGTTGTGTTTTGGTTTTTGTTTTCTGTTTTGTTTTGTTCATGATGAAGCATTTCAAGTCTAGCAGAGAGTTGCAAATACAAAACCACTCCTTGTTTTGGTTTTGAATGAAAGAGAAGAATAGTAATTATAGCAGCAAAATTATAAAATTATTTAATCTTCCTGGAGGTTGCTGACTTATTTGAATACCAAAGTTAAATTATCATTTATTTTTAACTTTCCACACTTTCCATAGATGTTGGAGTCTTTTTGAGTACTTGAGCCTTTTAAATAAAAAGCCTTTTAGGTTTATTGACCAAGAACAAAAACTGAAGGAATTTCAGAAATAATGGGCTGGACATTTGTGTTGAACTCTACCCAGGATCAAATTCAAAATCCTTGATGTTTAGAAAAGTATCTGGCTTATGGTGTCTAACCTAAATTAATTATGTTTTGTTATGTTGTTCTAGTAAAGTGGAGTTTTAATGAATTCTTTTCTGACAAGTAGACCTGTGTATCCTAGTCCTCAAATGTAAGCTTGAAAATGCTTAAAGTAAAAAGTTTTAAGGAATAATCAAATATCAAAGGGGAAAAAATATTTCCATATTATAACTGGCAGTCATTCTGGAAAAACTCTTTTTCAAGCATCAAGCATATACAAATGGCTGTCACTAAAGGCTGTTAAAGAGGAACTCTTATGTATTTAAAGGCAGGAACTGGTTCAAGGCATATTTGTAAATGTGACCTACAATTTATGAAAATGCATTCTTGAAAGAATTATAGGCAGATCTCCTTTTTTGTTTTGCTTTAAAAAGAAAAAAATATTTCCACCTACAAACTTGAAGTTAATCAGCTGTCTCCCTGCTGAGCATCATAAATGAAAGTGTTTTCATAATGGGAAAACAAATCAAAACATGTTTCACATCTGGCGAGTGCAAATACAAAGAAAGCAGTCATTACAGCTAACAGTAATCTTCTGAGTAGGAAATTTCTTGATGAGTGTGTGTAAGCTTGAAATACTTTCAGAACTGAAATGGGTAAAAGAAGTGAGAAGAGAATGGAACACTGCGATATCCTCTTCTGAGATTGCTGCTCACATGGTACTGACTCCTGTCTAGAGGTGATCTATCAGCTATCACAGCACAAACAGCAGTCCTTTGCCTTTCTTCACCTAACTAGAAGTTGTTCAGCAGCCAAACCAACCCACTCACAACGTAGAGGCAACCTGGAAGATGTTCTGGCTTAGGAACAAGAAAACATACGCAACACACCTTGTTTCCATTCTTCTTTTTCTCATTGGCATTTCTCCTCCCCACCTCACATCACTGGTATCAACATGTTTCATGTTTCATGTACAGGAAAAAATTTAAGGGCAGCTCTGCCATCTGAGGATCTGTTATTTTTAGAGAAGCTTCCTGT
This sequence comes from Meleagris gallopavo, assembly GCF_905368555.1. Taxonomy (NCBI): domain Eukaryota; kingdom Metazoa; phylum Chordata; class Aves; order Galliformes; family Phasianidae; genus Meleagris; species Meleagris gallopavo. The sequence continues at coordinate 126,118,308 of NC_139404.1, forward strand.
ACTCACAAAAACTTACTAGCATACTGCTTTGCAGTGTTGCAAACTGGACACACACAGGTATCTCCGTTGAACTTTGGAGTATCCATGCTCATGGATTTTTTTTTTTTGTTTTTCCCTGGCAACATCAACTGAACTCTAGGATTTTCTAGTTCCTCACCTAAGAAATTCAGAATAAATGCTGGATTTATTTCTTATTATAATATCTTCATATTTCCATAAGTACTTAGGCTAATTTTCATCTGTCAGTGGGTTGAGCCTGGATATTTTCAGCTGCTGGCTAAAGATCAACAGTGCATGCTTCTCTTCTTCGCAGCCCTGCTCTCTGCTCAAGTTAATTTCAAGCTGATTGAAAGAAAGTCACTGTCCTGCCAGTGGTAATTCAAATTTGAGGTTATTCAGAATTTAAATTCAGACCTATATCCAAATTTCATGAATAGTTTCCATCTTTTTAATTTGTTAAATCATAACCTTGGATCCAAAAACCCACAACAGTTTTGGATTATACCAAAGTGGTCTTATTTTAACGGTAGAAAAAATAGCTCTTGGTATATTTTTGGCAAAGAGAATAAAGAGCAAGTTCAACAAGTGAATAATTTGTTGTGGGATAGAGAAAGCAGGATGCTGGCAGACAGTTTCTTCAGAAATCCTTAATCTAAAATAAGATTTCTATTGCAACAGGTGTGTGGGGGTGGAAAATTGGGTCAGACAAATTTTTCTACTGTATGCAATCCTTGCTGACAGGCATACGTCTCCCAGCAGACCAAGAGAGCCAGATATTTCTCAGTTATAGATCTGAGTCTCAGGACTGCTACAAAATAAGCTACTGCCTGGACACTTCTAGGTCACAGTTCGTTTTTAGATGTTGTTTAGATGATGGAAAATCATCATAATAAGATAAGGAATAAAAGAAAAGAAGAAGGTAGCAGATATATTTTGAGTTATCAGTTCTACTACTGGACTTGTACTGAACATCTGTATTCCCTATTTCTGTTGCAATTCTACCTCTGTGTTCATTATTATTTTATAAGCTAAAAAATTCCTATAAATACTAGGAAAAATAACAGAGAAACAAGGCACAAATAAAGCTGTTGATAAATGATGCTATGATAAGTGATTACTTGGCATTCTAGAAACGTCTTTCTCTTAGCTGTAAGGAAATACTTCATTTTCTAAGCCTGAGCTAAATGGTTCAACATAGAGAGTGGGGAGATAGAGCTACTCAAGGTGAAGAGTAGTTTGAGTAAGCAGCAGAACAGTCCCCCACTGCTGGGATTTCAAATAGCAAATCCCTCTTTTCAGGTTAGGTGCCTGACAGCATGAGGGGAGAGGGGGATAGGAAGATGCTTCTTGACTATATAGCTAGCTCAGTACACCTTCAGTATACCTGTGGATGGTGCTACATAAGAAGGAGTAACTGACCTGCCTACCAGAAGATCTGAAGTCCATGTACCTTGACAAACTAGAAGCCAAGCAAACTGAAACTTCATAAAGTTCAAAACTAAGGAGCCCCATGTCCTGCACCTTAGGCAGAAAAATCCCACACATCAATCAGTTCAGCTGGTGAGCAGCCCTGCTGGGAAATACTTTTAATGAATGTAAGATTGAAACTGGTCCAACAGCGTACCTTTAACACAAATAAGATAAACTGCACAGCATTAGAATATCATGGTCAGACCATGAGAATTTATACTTGTCCTTTATAGTGATTGGCATATATTCAATTCTGTGTCACTCCCACCATGTAGCAATCCTCTGCTACCCCTCTGAGGGTTTTTTAGTTGTTGTTGTTTGCTTGCTTTAGTTTTGTTTGCCTATTTGTTTTTGTTTTCAAGGAAGTACTGTTAGCTACTCTCCAAAAATCCCACTCAGTTTTGGTCACCATGTAACTCTTTTCAAGGAACAGAGATCCAGAAGAATCGAAAATATAAAGAGAGTGACAAGAAGGCACCAAAGATGAATCCCAGTGCTGTGTTTTAACTTTTTACAATCACAAGATAAAATGCAAATAGAGAACCTGGAACAGGAATCTAAGCCAGCTGATGCCCTGTCTCATTGTAGCTTGGACTGTGCTTCCACATGAGCAGTATTACTCAATTCCTGACGCTTTAATGACTAAACTCCAATACAACCAAAATTTAAGGTGTATGAAAATATCCCCAAGTTACTTCTAAGTGGGAGAAGCTACAGGTATAGGTTAGGAGATGACCTGATGGAAAGGAGCTCTGTGAAGAAGAACTTGGGTGTCCTGGTGGACGACAGGTTGGCCGTGAGCCAGCGCTATGCCCTGGTGGCTAGGAAGGCCAATAGTATCCCAGAGTGCATTAGAAAGGGTGTGGCCAGCAGGTTGAGGGAGGAGATCCTCCCTCTCTACTCTGCCCTGGAAGTATTGTGTCCAGTTCTGGGCTTCCCAGTTCAAGAAAGACAAGGAACTACTAGAGAGATTCCAGTGAAGGATCACAAAGATGATGAGCGGTTTGGAGAATCTCCGTTATGATGAAAGGCTGAGAGATCTGGGACTGTTCGATCTGGAAAAGAGAAGACTGAGAGTGGATCTTATCAATTCCTACAAATATGTAAGGGACAGATGTCAAGTGGACGGGTAACATGAGAAAGAATTTCTTTACTTTTAGGGTGACAGAGCATTGGAAAAGACTGCCCGGAGAGGTTCTGGGGTCTCCTTCTCTGGAGGCAGTCAAAACTGTACTGGATGAATTCCTGTGTAACCTATGAGGGGAACGTGCTTTAGTAGGGGGGCACTGGACTCAATTCCAACTCCTTCCAACTCCTATGATTCTGTGATTCTGAGACATTCTGTGTGAAAGGGAGCGAAAAACCTTAACAGCTGGTGATAGACATATCATCAGTGGACAGGATGGAATACTGTAGTTAGAGGGCAAGATGCAGTTTTTACCTATTTATTTGTAAAAACTGTGGAAATTAAAAAATGGTGAGACTTGGAGTTTGCTTTTTTTTTTCCCTTTTTCTTTTCTTTTTTTTTTTTTTTTTGTTATAGGTGAAAAAAAAAATAATGATCAGACAGAAAAAGGCAGAAACAGATTGCTGAAACTGAATAAACATTGAGAAGGGAAAAAAAAACAAACACCAAAAAACAAGCAAACAAACAAACAAAAAAAAACAACCAAACCAGCAATTTAGATTCAGTGTGATTAACAAGGAAAGTAGATGCACTGGTTTCAACTGAGACAGTATTATCACAACTGTGTTTTGATTGTTGCTGAGTGATGGGAGCAGGCCTGGGGCCAGGCTGGGCTGCTCAGCTGTTAAGGGTCATCACCATTATGGCATTGCAGCAGGGGGCAGGGCAGAGCCAGGACAGGCACCTGAATTAAGCAAGGGGCTATCCCATACCATGTTACAGCCTGTGGGAGTCCATAACGCTGTGGACAGTGGGCCAGGGCTGTGGGCTGCTGCTCAGGGACTGATTGTCTGGGCGTTGGTTGGTAGGTGATGAAACATTGTGTTCCATTTGGGGTACCAGCTGGAAAGCAGTTGTACTGTTAGCAGGGCATTGAACTGTGCGTGGCAAGTAATTGCATTGTGGATATATATATATATCGTCATCATCTCATTTTTATTTCTGATTTCCTTTTCTGTCTTAGTAAATAGTTTTTATCTCAATCCATGAGTTCTATTTTCTTTCCAGTTCCTCATCCAGCTGAGGGAGGGAGGGAAGGAATGTCTGTGGTGCTGAGCTGTCTGACAGATTAAACCACAATAGTAGAACAGTGACAGCAAGAAAAGTGGAGAGGTTCCTTTGGATCTGGACAGATTCTTTGAAAGAGTAATGTATGTTATTTGCAGAAACAGAGAAGATATATCCAAAGTGCTTTCTATAAGGGAGTCTAAAACAAGGAAGTGTAACGGTCCCTAGATGTCTTTCTGCCCAGGAACAATGCTTGACCAAAGAATGGTACAGTAAAGAGAATGGTTAGATTTCTCTAATTCTACATGATCGTGAGACTTTTTTCCAAAGGTGTGCAGCAACACAAGAATAGAAGCAGAGAGAGAAACTGCTTGAAGAAGAGCCAGCAATGAAGATTAGTGAAACAGACATGTAAGGGCAGAGATGGACAGGAAGACCTAAAGTCATGCCAAAGTAGAGCAAAAAAAAAAAAAAAAAAATCCTCAAAACATGTTGACAGTGAAATTAGTGAAGGAAAGAACAAGGAGCAGAAGACAGAGGATTAAAATCCTGGAGAGTACTCAGAAGCTGCCTGAGCATTATTCCAGGCCAGTGACCTGAAGGTGGGTTCATTTCCTTGCTTGGTCTTTCACTGTTTTCACTAAATCTACCAGTACAGAGATCTGCTTTAACTGAGTTACTGGGATAGAAATGAAGACATACACAGACAGAAGGTAGTCTTCTGAAACTACTTCTCCATGATAGAAATCACTGAAAACAGTCTGTATATGAAATGATGATTTAAAATCTGTCTGAAAATCAGACATGGCTGCAACTAGAGTGTACTGCAAGCTTTCCAGAGATATTTATTAATTATCCAACTCTGTAATTGCAAGTTTAGTTCCAATCTATTTTAAAAACTATTAAACTTGGATCTAATAGTTAAGCAAAGATTAAAGCTTAGTATTGTAGTAGTTTGCTTATGCTTCCAACTCATTAGAGAAATTTCAGTTGTGCCTCTGCTATATAAATATTGTTGTTATGTGATAACCAGTAGCTGTAGAGGAAACATATTCAGTGCTATGCAATTATTCCAATGATGCATGCTGTAAAATCATTAATTTAAAATTAATAAAAGAGGAAAGAAGTCACAGCAATGTTAAAGGTTCTTCTTTATTTTCCCCCTATATTAATTTTAATTTAATCATTGTGTATAAAAGCAAAGCTTTTGAGCCTGACAAAAAAACCGTATTTCTCAAAGTGCGGAGCCAACTTTCCAGAGCCAACACATTGCGCATATTCATCTCACCACATTCCACCCAAAAGTGGACCCTAGTCACTTTACCAAAAATCTTAATTTCAAGAGAAATATATGTCTAATTTTAAATATTAAGTTTTAACTGTTCACAACCACAAATACCCAGATGGTGTACAGTTGGGAATAGAAAAGGGAAAACTTGCAAGGCATGGAAAATATGCTCTCTGGCTGAGCTAAAAAAAAAATCATAGGAACTGGCTTGTCTTTGCTATACTTGTTCCAAGATGTAAAAGAAGCCAATGAATGGCTACTTGCCATTAGTCATAATCAATTTCAAGTACATCTCATTACTTTAATTTTCATCTACCTTCTTTATTTATCTATTTATTCTTATCTCTAGTAAAAAAAAATATATATTTCTTCTAAAGAACTGTTATCCCAGAAATATTTTCCAGAGTTTAATATGTCATTAAAATACTATGAGCTTGGACCTAGTTCAGGGTTCTGTCACATTAGTGCAGCTCATGCTGACACAAAAGCGGCAGGGTTTAGCCCTTTGATTTAAAGGACGTAAGCACCCTGAACTGTGTTATAGATACTGTCAGTGTCAGATCATTAGGAATCAGCTCTCTAGCATTAGTCTTCAAAATTAGATTCATTATTTGCAATCCAAAATTTTGAGATAGCAGACTTAGAAAAGTTTTGCTAAATGTTCTATTTTTATTTTTCTTAGAAATAATCTATCCACATGCCTTCACAGAGAAGTCTAGAGCCATTCCAGATATTATAAAGGATCTCTCCTATCCTCCAGAAGTATTTCCATAAAAGGTACAAGCCTCTTCTGGCTCCTATATTATATCTGCCAGGCCCTTTTAATATCTCTGGTATCCTAAGGAATCACAGCTGACAGAATACGTTTCTGTTTAGGTAACTGAAGTGAGTCCTGATAACAGATCTCCACTGAGTTTTGAAATCTAGACATTTAATCAGACACCGGTGTTTTACCATCCATTTACAAAGTCACCATAACTAGCTATGAAAGACCAAGTTATAATAAAATCTTACCTCCAACTCCCATGTTTTTAATATATAGTATAATTTTGCAGGAACTCAGTGGTTGGCTGGTTGAGATTTTTATAAATCTAATCTGTAACCTTTTTTTTTTTTTTTTTTTTTCATATTCCTCCAGGAAAGATCACTTTCTGAGCTCCTGAAGAGTAAAATTTTCTTGTTATAATGATAGTCAAATTAGTTAAGCTTATGTTAACCTGGCATAAATAACATCTGGATTGATATGCTAGAATCTACAGTTTAGATCTCCAAAGATGGTATATGCAGGAGACTTCACAAAATGATGTACAGGAAGTTTTTAATAAGTACAATATTACATGGAAACATTTAAACTCCATTCCAGCCCTGCTAACAAACGGGTTGAATTCTGCATATACCAGTGAACAAACAGGATAAAGCTCCCTTTTCTCACCCTGTAGGGCAAAGGATATTGGATCTCAAGGCCATATTATCTCTGTGCATAGAAAACTTATTACTAGGCCTGGGCTTGGGCCAAACATATATATTTTAGGGAAATCATTCATTTGGAAAGAAAAGAAGGAATGATATCTCTCTCAGACTGAGGTTGTAGGTTCTGTTGTGTTGGGTTTTTTTTTTTCTTTTAATGAATAGCAGCTGTTCAAAAGTGCTCAAGAAGGTATAATGCTGAATAAGCTCCAGTGCATGGGATTATTGGGTAAGGATTTGAATTCAACATCAAAGGGCAATTATAAATAAATATTTAAATAACATTACTCCATCAGTATCAATAAAGGATGCTTTTTCAACATTTTTAAATATCAGCAAAGTGTTATTTAGGTGTCTAAATATGAATTAGGGCTCAAATTTGAGGGACTGTAGAGTTAAACTGTGTAGCTGTGGAAAAAGTATTAGATCTGTGTTAATCTAATATCTCGCTTGTACTGTTGACTCCTGATGATAATAATCCTGACTCCATGACACTTCCTATGGATACAGCCTTCATTTTAGAAAGGAAAAATGCTGTTGTACAAATGTTAGTGGTATTGTGATCATATGTTTCCAAGACTCCCTTGTTTTCTGAAAATCCATCTAAAAAATATTGGTGTATCAGAATGCAACCAACATCCAGTGTCAATGTTGCTACTCTAAACTACAAATCACAACCTCCCTGAAAATTAGAATTCATTTTGTTCATCAAGAAAGATCTTTTCCGTATAAGAGAATACAATGCAGACTGGCTAAAGATACTAATTCTTATTACATTAACAACAGTACTTTCTCAATAATTTTAACCCAAACTTCTAGCATGTAACAAAGTGACCCAGGGGAGGTTCATGTAGAATATTAGGAAAAATCTCTTCTCAGAAAGAGTGTCTAGGAATTGGAACAAGCTGCCCAGGGAGGTGTGGGAGTCACCGCCCCTGGGGGTGTGAAGAAAAAGGTGGATACTGCTTTTTGTGACATGGTTTAGTGGGCATCGTGGTGATGGATTGATGGTTGGACTAGATGATGTATCTTCCAATCTCTTAGAGGTCTGCTCCAACCTTAATGATTCTGGGATTCTATGAATCTTATGTAGCCATCTTTGGAGCTACTTTCAGACTTCTGCATACATGCGCTAGTACCCTCTACTGGTCAGAAATGTACTCAGATGCTCAAATAGTCTCAAATTGTTTGCTGAGACATTAATAGGGATCCAAATTATGATTTTTTTTTTTTTCTTTTACCTTTCTTCTGTTTTGGTCAGAAGGTTTTCATCTCTATTCCAGTTATACTCATGAACTGTTTGGTAATATGAGATGGTTTCTGTCTGTACTACAGTTCATTAAAAGTGAACATAAAAGCATGGATAGAGGAATCAACAGTAGACACAACTGCTGGAAAATACATTCAATACTGAAAAGCTAATCATAGGGAAAATTATTTTGGCATATATAACAGATCTTTGGTCTTTACAGTCTTGCTGTCATCTGTTGTGCTGTTTTCAGGAATGTCAGATGTGAATTGATAGACAGCATCTTTCACCGAGGAAAACAAAGTTGTATTTAATATCTACGATTCTTAAAATTCTATACCGACATTAATTGTTCCTCAGCAACAGTAATTTCAATTTCAGCAGAATTTCAGTTGAAGAATAAGGTAATAGTAGCAAAATCAATTCAGAAAGAAAATATGGCTAAAGGGAGCACAGTGGACAAGGTGGTAAAGAACAGTTGACCATACAACAAATTTAATTTGCTATTTAGAAAAGTGTGTCAAAGTCATAGCAAACTGTATAACCACTGGATGACAACAAACAAGCAACCAAACAAAAAAAAAACAAAAAAACAAGACCAATGCTCTCAATACACAGAATGATATTTTTGATCTTAAATATTCCTTATTTGAAAGAGAACATAGTTGTTGTGATTTCTTAACATTACCAGGTCACTTTACTACTATTTAACACAGAATGAAGCCAAGCACAACCTACTGTTCCACATGGCTGAGAACCTACCTCTAGAATGCATTCCATTTTAGCAATGGAACATAGAGATGAACTTTTGAACCAAGAGATTGTTATATCTCTTCAATGTAAAGAGGATTCTTAGAGTTCATACACAGGGTTGTGCCACCAGAACTGATGCCATCAGGTTCATCTGAACCTAGTGAAGCTTGAGCAATAAGAAGTTCTTTAAATTGGAGGGAGAGCTAGGCTGGCCTGTTGTTTTGTTTGTGGGTTGTTGTGTTGTTGTTTTTTTTTTTTAACTTATTTGTTTGGTAACACTGTGTGTTACTTTGAAAAAAAAAATGCATTCAGATCCTTTCCTGGTTTGGATTATTTTTATTGAGAAAATTGTGATAATAAACCAAAGCCCTTGAGAGTTTTTCTCTGTTATGCCTAAGCGTGATTATCCATGAACTTTCTCTCCCTTTGTATTCATATTTGGCCTTGTTACAAAGGATCACAAATTTTACACACCAAGGAAACCTTTGAACTGAAACAATAAATTAGGAGACCAGAAAACATACTCTGAATGTTTTATTTTCCAATTGCAAAATGGGACAGATGATCTTTCCAGAAGTAGAGAAAATTCTTGAAAAATGCTAAATTATTTCTAGCATTTTTTTCTTATTCAACTCCAAATGTAAATGATCGTAACTGGCTTCTTTAACTTAGTTTTCTAAGAAAGTAAGGCTTAAATAATCCCCATCTGCATGTCCATGATTGTACCTTGTCATTCCCCGTCTACCCTTATCCCATAACCTATGAAATCCTGAAACAGTTTTCTAGAGAGGGCTGCAAAACCCAAAATATGCTATATATCTTACATGAGAATAAGCTAGTGGGAAGTTTAGAGATCACAATCCATGGGCCCTATTAGTTAAAAGAAGGTATCTTGCCTTTGGCTTACCATGAAGTGATGTTTGCTGACAGGCCGGTCACGACATGCTTTTCTGAAGTACTGACTTGGCATGCTGCGTCTTCCTCAACTAGAGAGATAGAAGTTATTTAGGAGTTATAGTATGAAACTGAAAGTATTGCTGGGATGGCTGCTGGGATCACGTGAAACAGCTGTGCATTGTGTTTCAAGCTCTAGAAGCAGGGAATAGTGCTGGTGAGAGGCGACGACAGTCCCAAAGGGAACCAGATATCCTTAATTCTGCTACTTACGTAGGCATTGGAGGATATTTTAGTTTTATTTCTTTAATGAAGCCTGACTTTATCATGTTTATTTCCAAGAATTAATTACAGATTATAAATAATCCTTCTTATCTTTAATTTCCACTTTTGCCTGATTGGACTCCCCCTTAGATTAGTGGGTAAGGTATGCTATGAAGACCAACCATTTCATGTAAGAGGAACATCATTTTCTTTCTTTCTGTACAGAGATAACCAGATTCAGAAATGAATAAGCTACTCTTTTTCAATATAATTAGTGATCATAAATGATGGTTTATTCATACAATTTCACTTCAGCTTGGCAAAGCAAAGTGGATATTGTGCATAAGAATCTAATGCATAGGTATATGGCTTCTGAGATGACAACACTCAACTCTTCCAGCTTTTCTTAGATGAAATGGAAAGAATGGTCTTTCAGAAGAAAGGAAAGCATGTTGGGAAGGCATTTCATTCAATCTACACTCCAAATGTAAGTCTAGCACACTTAAATTATTGTTTAAAAAATAGATTTGATGAATATGTCTCAAAATCTTTTGATGATAGGTATCTCATTTCATGTCCTGAAGCAATTTATCCTGCTATATATTTTAATCAGAGGATAGGAACTGTATCTTCTTCATTGCCTTCTCATTTAGGATATTTAATTCTTCAGTTTTTCTTCTAGACAAAAAATAAAAACAGAACCAAGATAGGCAGACAGATGACAGATATTTTACTTCAGATAAAAGCACACTATAGCAGATAAAAGCAGATAGAAGGAGGTAAAGAAGTAATTTCAGGAACATATCTGTAAAGTGCTTCAAATTCTGAGAAGTGTAATCAGTGTGGGCATTTTCATGCTTAAATTATCTACAGCTGTGTAGTTCACAAACACATAAAGAAATATAATCTTAATTAGATCAAGAGAGCAGAATGATAATCAGGTTGCAACTGTGAATGCCAGGAAGCACTTCGAGATACAGATCAGAGTCCTGGGGTGATTTATTTGGCAAGTTACCTAATCTAAGTAAATATTTCTATGTTGTGAAAGCCATTTTAAAGAAAAAAAAAAAGGGCTTGTTAGTTATACTCACCTTAGGGAAAATATATGAGAGATATTGCCCTACACTCATACTCACTCTGTCTTTGTGAAAATGTTTGCATTGCCCACTTTGCATTCTTGTTTCACATGGTGTATTCTTAATGCATTCACAGATTTGATACAATATTTGAAACATAAAGTTTTGTATAAAAACTTATAAATACATTTGTACAAATATATATACAGATATAAATCTATACAGAGAGAGAAAGGGAGAACAAGAGAGAATGTTTGTTACTAAAGCAAATATAATCATCTTTTCTGGCTTATGCAATGGAAACTATAGAAAGATTTTATACTCTAAGCAATATCATCTTTCACTTATTAATACTTTAATTGTCTGTCTTTTGTGAACCAGACAGAACCATAGGAAATTCGAGCAGCTACTATAAACCAACATATATAAAAATAGTTCAGATTACATGTGGGTGGAAGATTCCACTTGACTGCTATGCCATTTTTAATGCTCATCGTAAAGAACCCATTTTACAATGATTTGATGATTTTCAAATGCATGTATTTATTTTACTCATTATCACTTTGCCATTTCTCCACAAAAGCCATTTCTCTTCGTTTTCAGTTACTGCTCTAATGTAATGCAAGTAGATATACAGTAATTAAGATTTTAACACAGATTATTACAAATTTGCATATAATAGTGGTTTCTTCCTTACCAGTGATATTCTGAGAAAAATTCTCTGTTAATGAATCAATAAATCATTAAGGAGAGAATACAGAAATTACTTTTTATAGAATTTTACCACCTTAGAAACACTTAGGTGGGAAAAAAACAAAAAACAAAAAACACGCATCATTTAAAATGCAATTACTCTTAGCAGTTAAATTCCTGAAATTGCAGAATTTAGCCATGTATATGTATGTAAACTGCAAGTGACATATGATACTGTGATGATCTGAGAGACAGAGAATTCTTTTACTCGATATTTAAATTTTAATGTTTCTTTTCAGTCTCTAATTTAAAATGATTTTTTTTTTTAATATAAATTTCAAAATGAATCATCCAGCATATTTCAGCAGCTGGACCAAAAAGGGCCCTTTCAGCATGATAGATGCAGTACGTTTGTAAGTGAACATTATACAACACAAATCTAATATTCTTTTATTAGGTTTGTTTCATTTATGCCAGTTCTGGATAGTCCAAAAAGACCTTCTGTGAATTATGAATAGATGAAAAATTTTGTGTTATATTTTCCATTTTAGAGGCCTTATTTTGGGGACCTTATAGTATATTTATTGTGCAGTTAAAATTCTGTTTACAAATTACTCTTCAGTTATTTCCTTTCCAAAGTACAATAGTTTTCAGGGCAAGTTATATGATGACTTTAAAATAGTGTAAATAAAGTATCAAAAAATTTAGTACAGTGACTTCCAAGTTTGCATGCATTTGCATAATTTAAAATGTCACAAAATCTTTTACAGGACATGAACATTAACTTCATTTAATTAAGTCATAATATTTGTACAATCATCATGCCAAAGAATCTCAGACTTCTGTTCTGTGCGGGGCCCATGGTCCCTTTCCTTTTAGCTGAGTAAAAAAGCTATAGGCTGTCCCAGCAATGTATTCTCTTGCCTGATGAAAACTACCCCAGAGGGAATTGAGGTCATAGCTTAGATAGAAGTCTGAGGAAGCAAAGGGGAAAATAGCACTCTTAGACCTCTGCTGTGCTCAGAGAACCATGGAATCACAAAATCACAGGATGGCTGAAGCAGGGAGGGCCCTCTGGATCCCTCAGGCCCGGCTCCTGCTCCAGCAGGGCCACCCAGAGCAGGGTGCCCAGGGCCACATCCAGGCAGCTGCTGGAGCTCCCCAAGGAGGAGACCCCACAGCCTCTGGCAGCCTGTGCTGTGCTGCTGCTCCGTCACCCGTACAGCACAGGATTGTTGCCTGACATTCAGAGGGAGCTCCTGTGTGCCTGTTTGTGCCCATGGCCTCCTGTCTTGGCACTGGGCACCACTGACAAGAGCCTGGCTCTGACCTAGATCATAGCGAAGGTTGATATACCTCTCTAAGGCAAAGTAATCTTGCTTGAGGAGATCCCTGCGGTATAAAGAGTAATTTTTATCACCAAGGCCACAAGTCTGCCCTCCTTAGGATTACGTACCCAAACTGCCCTTTCTTTAATGTGATTGCAAAAAACTGGAAACTGTTGCTGTATTTGCATAGTCACAGGCATGAGCTAACTTGTACCTATCTTTTCAATCTGTGCTGTTTGCATCTGGCTGTCCTAGGGCATGGGTAAAGCAGATGAAAACTGTCTCCAGCTGATCATGTACACATTCTGTATGTGAACAAATGCATCTGAGTGAAGAGGACAGAAAGAATGAAACTGTACTTTTTGCAGCACAACATGACTGTAGATAATTAGTTAAGATTAACTGTTTCAAAATATCTACGTAGCCAGGCCATAAGTCTGGCCAATATAAATTTGAACACCAGATTAAGTACAGAAGCTGTAAGGGAGCCACAGACACAAACTCCAGAAAAGTGATGCCACTGAAACCTGCTTCTCATTAAAACCACACAATATTGTATGCTGCCTGCTTCTTAGCCAAATAGATTAATATTTTCAAAACATTTCCATCTTTCCTACTTTTCTAAAAAAACTGTCCTGGACTAGATAGAGTTTAATGTTTCATCTAGATGCACCCATTCTAGACTTTCATCTCAGTTTCATTCCTCCTTATAGAGATAAATTTAGCAAAACTCATCACTATATGCTTAATATAACTGAATGAGAAGAAATGAGTTCTTTTTGTTTTTAATTCTGTTTTCTCTTCTTGCTTTTGGCAGTGCCTAACTTTGCAGAAAATTGCTATCACTGTTTTGCAGTGCTCTGAATTTCTATATGTTAACTAGTAAAGACATGCCTCTGGCTAAACTGAAAAGTAAATTTCAAAGTCTACAAAAGGAAGGAAGGGAAGGGAAGGGAAAGGGAAGGGAAGGGAAGGGAAGGGAAGGGGAAGGGAAGGGAAGGAAGGGAAGGGAAGGGAAGGGAAGGGAAGGAAGGGAAGGGAAGGGAAGGGAAGGGAAGGGAAGGGAAGGGAAGGGAAGGGAAGGGAAGGGAAGGGAAGGGAAGGGAGGGGAAGGGAAGGGAAGGGAAGGGAAGGAGGGAAGGGAAGGGGGGAAGGAGGGAGAGGAAGGGAAGGGAAGGGGGAAGGGAAGGAAGGGAAGGAGGAAGGGAAGGGAAGGGAAGGGAAGGGAAGGGAAGGGAAGGGAAGGGAAGGGAAGGGAGGGAAGGAGGGAAGGGAAGGGAAGGGAGGGAAGGGAAGGGAAGGGAAAGGGGATATATTTTTTGCATATAAGGTAGATACTTGTCACAGCTAGTATCCCACTGGAATGGGATTCAAACACTTTATCTACATGTCTAGATATTTTAACTTTAAGGATAGCTATCCTAAGATCTGGAATTCATCTACTTCCAAATACTCTTCTAGATGACAGCCCACTGGAGTGGGGCGTCAGAGCATCCAGATTGTGCGTAGAAAGATGCAGCCCTTGATAATCTGTGCAGTGCACCATTGTATGGCTTACCTTTCCCAGATCTGGTGTCCTTGAGACATGAGAATAAGAGATCAATCCAGTACTCAGAGTGCCAAGTAGACAGTAGGGTACCTCTTTGCTATCTCCACCTCTGGTCAATAGTGCACTGTGCACTGTAGCTGGAGAATGAACATGTTCTTGTGTGTAAAAATCACAGGGAAGGTAAGTCTGGATTGGAAAAGGCATTTCCAAGCAAGTGCTGACAGAAGTGGAAGCCATGGAAGCAAAAACGGAAAATTCCAGTGTCATATCATTTAGCAGGAAACTGTCACAAAGCAACTGCTTTATACATGTCAAAATCTAATCCATTATTCCATTGAATAAATAAATAAATATACAGTGACATCCTTAAACTTCATGATTCCAGATACTCGACTTTATTTCTATTTAATGTATTCCTGTGCTGCCACTCCCTTAACAAAAGGCATAAAATGTTTAAAAATTTACAGCTGCACATTCTGTCGTCTTTTTCCTGTATGTGTGTTTGAAAGCAGCTTCCTCCCCTATGCTTCCCATCACCCAATTTCCTCTCAAATAACATATAGTTCCTAAAAATATGAATCTGACCCCAACTGAGAGAGAAAGGTTAAAAGGAGCTGGCAGGACTGGATCCATCTGGTCAATCATATATTATGGCTCTGTATTAAATGCTGAATTTAATCACTGAGTACGTTACATATATGAGAGCATTAAAAAATAGGAAAGAACCATAGGGAAATCATTGAACCGATATATCACAAAGATGGCTCTGTTGTCAAGCTTTATTTTTCCAATTAGATCTGAACCATGTCACTTTTTTGAAAGAAAAAAACATGACAGAATCATAAGCTGTAAACTATTCTGTCATGAAAGCCACAAACTCCTACTGAAGACAAGGAGATCTTGAATGTAGTGAAGTCCTAATGATTTTATTTATTTTATTTTTACTTTAATAGGGACAAGATTTCATCAGCAAGTAGTCAGAAATCTTTAGGAGTTCACAAATAAATAAACAAATAAAAGGAAAATCAAGCTTGTTATATCTGAATAATAAATAAGAGTAAGCCATGATGCTAATTAGCTTTGTCTTTCTAAAATGCAGAGTCTATTGAAATAGAAAAAAGTTTTTATGATGCTCTTAATTGCTTGTGCTGTGGTTTTCATTTGGACTTTTCTCTCAAGATAGTTCAGCAGCAGTAACAGTAGGTGCTGACATCTCTCTCACAGGATGAGGACCTTGAGATGGGGAAGAAAAAAGTGATCTTCTCTATTATTATGGGTTTTTAAAATGTGACAGAGCATGACTTTTTAGTTCTGATTTTTTAAATTCATTTGCCAGCATTAAATTTGTTCTCTTAAACTGAAAATTCTTATTCTATTTAAGAATAGCTAACCGAAAGGGACTTGATACAAGAAGTTGAACTTTATGCTGCCGTAACCTGAAATTATTGGTTTTGCAACACCCAACTATATCTGTTAAACAAAACAAAGTAAAACAAACAAACAAACAAACAACCCTCCTCCCCCCCCCTCCCTCCCCCCCCCAAAAAAAGTACTTGACACACCAGGGAAATGGAATTCTAAGCCAAGAAAAATACTCAGTTTTTTTCCTTTTCAGTTCCCACTTATAGTAGCCAAATCTTTATAATCCAGCTGGGCTCCCATAGACCTGGGGAGCCCTGGGGCTCTAATTGCTCTGAGAAGCACAAGAATCAAAAAGCCTGGCACATTATCAAGTGATCTGCAAGAAGCCAAGAAGGATGGGGAGATCATGCCTCTCAAAGCTTCCATGTTCTTGGCTAAGACTTATCCCTCCAAGTGGTCTGTTGACAATCCTAAAGCTCAGAGAGGGGTTCTGCTTAGTAGCCAGGGAAGGACATTTTCATCCATTATATATGTCTACATTCCTGCAAATAGTTTAAGCAAATCAGCATTTTCTAGTAAAGCAATATTCCATATAAAAGTTTGCAGTCATTCGAATGCTGCCTTCCTAATAGAAAACAGAAGGATATGGACACTCACTGTCCTGCATCCCTACACTTATTTTTCCTGCCCTTCTATGCTCTTTCTACAATGCTGAGTTTCAATACATGACAAAACATACTCAGATCTTATATACTGCTTATTCTGTGTTTTTATTCTTCAATATTTCCTTGAATGATCCTTCTAATTCAGTGTTTTGTCTAAATAAGTTCTTTAAAGTTGGAATTTTGGTCAAGTTTGGTCAGATCATCAGTTTGAGCATCTGTAGTACACTACTTCCTTTCTGGATTTACTTTATACTCACTGTATGTTATTAAAATATCTGCTGCATTAAGTAGTCTAACGAATGTTGAACTAAGCTAGAATTCAAGAGCTTTTCATTGTATTACTTGTCATACACCTTGAACATTGGACATCTGTAAAATGGAAATACCAGAGACTTTATAAAGAGTGTTAATATTTATGGATGAAAATTAGTTTATAATCCATATTTATGGATGAAAAGTTTTTTTTTTTTTTTTTTTGGTAATAACTGCAGTATTAATTTTCATCCCGTACTTCATTAATAATAAGGAGATATCTGAATTACTCAAATGAAAGCTATTTACAAATAATAAATTTATTGCTGGTGGCAGAATTTGCTCTCCAGGTCTCAGAACCTCCATAAAAGCGCTGAAGAATTCAGAAGAGGAGTGGTTTAAAGACTCTGAAAAGGAGAAGGAACAATAACATGTTAATTAGTTCATGGTCTTTGTTTCATTCAGAAAATCTCAAGTAGTTTACAAACTTGGAGAAGATAGTTTAATATCCACATCTTAGAAACTGCATTCCAGTTAGAATCAAAAATATCCAGGTGCCTAAAACTCTATAAAATCACTTAAAAAATAAGCCAACATTTTCAAGTCTTGATGGCCCATTCAAGCCACACAAATTGGGCAGCACTGCTAACTGTCCCCATCTCATCCCAAGCAAGAAACTTTCTTATCAAGTCAATTCTTTATCAGTTCTTCTTTAAAGATGACATAAATTATGAAGAAGTGGTTCTTTAGATAACAGGAGCCTGCTTAGCAACAAGGACTCTTTATAACTGACTGCTATACCTGATAACCATAGTACATGAAGTCATGCTACTTCACAGCCAGAACTCACTTTGCCAACAGGCAAACCATGGAGATGGTTCCTTTCTGTCATAGATCACAATGGGAAGTAGAAGTTTTCAAAGAAAAATCAAACAGGGCAATGAATGCTGAACAAATATGCATATTTGTTGCAATTAGTCTGGATTTGGCAATTTGGGGAACATAGGGAACCTAAAAAATTGAAGACACAGTCATTTACACCAACTGTTTGTAAATAAAGATACTGCAAAGTCACTAGTGTGGTTCTGTGTGACGTTTACATTACCTCAATGTCCAAAATCCTTTCAGTACCAGAGCATTTTTTTCTTCAGAGTAGAAAGAATTTATATCTTTTACCTTTTTTTTTACCTGCTATTACAAAGTGTGCATTTTCTGATGTAATGATGGAAGTTTGAGTTTATTCTTCTTTGTTGATGCTCTTTCCACATGGATAAACTTGAACTCCCTTGTGCATCTTCCCAGGCATTGCCTTTAGCAGTACTGTCTTTTTGGGTGAATGTTGAGCTATTCTAACATTAAGAGTGATGCTTTTTATTGAATGACACTCTCAACTGTTTCACCTAATAGTTGTGACCAGGTTAGAGGCAAAATTCAAATCCCAGAAAAACTTTGAAACCTTAAGCCTCAGGAAGATGATTTAAAAGCGTATTTTATTATTATTATGTCAGTTGCTGTAGGTGATGAAATGCAACATCAGACAATTCATTCTTTGCTCCAGGTGCAACTTAATATATGCCAGGAAGAAGTAATTCAGCATGTCAAGGGGGCTTCACCACCTGCCTGACCCAACTTACTTAAGTACTACCATAAATAGGAGTGACTGATTAAGCAGATGTACCTTCATTGTAGTGTATGGCTAATTCTAGACCCTTGTCATGCAATGCCTCTGGGATGCTTAAGCTCTACGATAGATAAAAGATTTCAGTCAGAGTTTTTGACAAAATTGTCACGTTCCTCAGATGCCAAGGAAGTTTCTCTTCCACGCAGTCTTCAAACTAACACAAGTAAAGACTTTTGAAATTGGCTCAGTTTATCTGTGGTGAGCCCAAAATGGCAGAAACCCATATATCTAGAATAGGCAGTTTTAATCTGATTAACTGTTTGAAGCATAGTCAGTATGTTAGAGGAAGCTAGATCATTTTACCTTTCTTAGTGAAAAGCATATTCCCTTGAGCACAGCAAGTATGTAATTTACCCTCCGTGCAAGTCTGTTATGAAGTAACTACACTCATTACTTAGAAAAAAACTCAAGTAAGCATTTAGGGTTTTTATAGTATTTTTATCTAAAGACAATGCTTTCATTCCACATTATAGTATGGTGACTTCTATTTGCAATTTAAAGTTATTTTAAACCTTCAAAAATCTGAAAGCATGGATTGACACTGAAGTCAAACTAGCAGTAAAGGTTCCCTGACAGATCTCTTAGATGCCAAATTATATCTGGAAGCATTTTTTATAACCAAAATCTGAACTCTGAGATAAGGGTTTATAACGAACAGTTACAAAGGCAAAGCCAAATCACTGCATCTGGATTCAATGGGAGTGCCTTAAGGCACACGTTCTACATCTAAGTCTATATGAATAAATGGTAAAAACCTACAGTGATCTAAACATCTACAGAAGTATACAATCTTTTCTTCATGAATAAAACAGTGAGGATGTAGCAATAAAAGAGAAATATTTTCGTGATATGTCTATCTTATTATCTTTTATTTTTCAAAGTATTATTTCTAAATACATTGATGTAATACTTGCTACTGAACTCTATGTCTGTGCTGATAGATTTAAGTCTTCTTCTATATACAATCTGTAAACATTGTTTGGTATATATCATAGGAGAAAGACAGGACTTTTGCTATATCTGCATATTAGAGCAGCCACATATTTTGTGTGCTTCTCTAGTCCCAGCAGGAAGATAAATCAAATGTGTTCACTCTCCTAGAAGGATCCTGAAGGAGCATACTGCATGGTATTAGTATGGAATGGGATCTGCAGGTTGCCTGAACTCAGACTGCTCTTAGGACTGCAGAACCTTACAGCTAGACATGGATAAGTAAAATGAAGTCAGTAGAAAGCCGGCCACTTACTTGCCCTTTGTCCCATGCTCACAGAAATAAGTTGCTTTCAGTTTGATACTGCTGAAATATGTGTTTCTGATGTGTACTAAAAAAAAAATACAAAAATCACATACAGAATAGAAACTCTAATTTCCAATGTTCTGGTCCACTGGATTTCATTCAATCATTCATACCATGCAGCTGTGTCCAATGTTGTACTACTACAAGCTTCTTAAAACTTCTTACAGTACATCAAAACATAATCTAAAGCTGCCCGTATCTGCCCTAACATCCTGAGCTTGAGGAAAATATCCAGTCTTTTCTCTTTGTTCGCATTCTGTTACATTATTTACACAGCTCACACCCAAAATGATTACAACTGTTCATTCTGTAAGACTACATATAAGTGAATGAGAAAAGCTAATCATTGCTAAAATCCTCTAACCTCTAAAAATAAACATTGTTTTTGCCGTTTTCTTCTCAGTTCTCAGAGAGGGCATTACAAGGATGGTATCCAATAGTTATCTTTAGAGTTAAGCAAACACACTTCATGATTTCTCAGAGTCAATCTTCCAGGGTTAGTGATCAACAGAATCTTATTTATGACCTGGCACAAACTATTCAAAAACTACTTGGTACAGCTACCCTTAGTGCTACTATAAATGAGCTCAGTACCTCGCTTTGGGCCTTCCCATTTGGGAAGACTTGCCTTCAGGAATGTAAAATACAGTGACTGTGAAGTGAGAATACCAAAAGGGGTAGGATAGGCTCTTGCTTAAATAAAACATTTAGAAAAGTAGGGAAAACTGGAAGCAAAAATTGCAAGTTCAAAAATGGTTTCTAACTGGGCGTGCTAGAGGGAAAGGTGTTCAATGAAAGCAAGTGGCAGTAGAACTCTGAATAGTTTTCCAAACGATGCTATTAAATTTATGAAAAAGGTTATGCATCAGGATAGTCCGTGTTAATAGGAAGCTAAGTTCATTGGCACAACAGTCATATGTGCTGATTAGTGAGGTAATGTGACATGACTGCAGACTGCAATGTGTTTCAAGCATACATCAGAAAGGGTGTCAGCAGGACACATCTTGAAGGGAGGCCTACTGCTGAGAGGTGAGTATTTGGGTCTGTGTTTCATTGGCAGAAAAATCTTGCACAGCTGAGTAGAGGATTGGCAGCAGAATGACAAAGTAAGATTTTGTTCTTCAGTTTGAAATGTTATTCTTCAATATAAAATGAACATCAGGGGCTGAGAAGGTTAAAATTAAGGAAGTAGATAGATTTTTCACAATTTGCAATAGCAAATAATAAAGTGCAGCTTATGGTCACCTCGGTAAAGGGAAGGAAAATGGAGGGGAATGTTTACAGCACACTGCTTTAGGGCCTTCCTGCATTTTTTTCCTTAGATGCCCTAATGAACTTGAATTCTTGGCTAAGGAAGGAAAGCAAAGGAAGTAAATTTCTCATCACCTCTTTTATTTCAGCCTTTATTTTGAAAAGAGAGAATTATTTTTCATTCATCAGTTCTTTAGCTGGCAACATAAAGAAGGAATTGTAGCACTGTTATACTTTGTTTTGTAAGTGTGGAAGCAACACAGAAAATGCCAGACAACAGTTTCCATGTTATTACTCTCATGGAGTTAACAGTCTGACAGAAGCATTCTTTGCTGTTAAAAGAAGTTTCCTCTTCTCACCATTCCGCTGGGAGAAAAGGAATAGAAGGAGAGGAACAGAGTAAACCACATTCACTAAGAGGACACTAAATCTAGACCTCAAATGTATCTCTCAGTATAGATTGCAGAAGATACCTTCATTCATCCTCCTGGTCACAGTGCATCTTCCAATACCTCCACTTGTTGGGGGCATATCTTTCACTGCCCTTTTTTTATCGCTTGGAGAATAAAGGCAAAGCAGTGCTTTGTCTCTGCAGGTAACAAGAGGAATGGACTTGCCCTTCAGGTTTTCACCTGGATCACCTTTCAGATAAGCCAACTCGTAAAGCTCTGGTTTGGGAAAGGCCAGAGAGCTCAGTGCAACTGTGAGAGGGTGGATGAATGCTTGTCTGGCCTGGGCTCAGAGGCTGCCGGATGCGCATCAGCCCAGAGGTGCGTGATATGCCACAATGTTAGCGCAGCACTGTGCTCAAGCAAACAAGCTCTGCAGAAAGGCAGACATGGGATCAAGCTCACCCAACGACACAACTCACGTCTGGAGCTGGTCTGCATCCACAGCCCATGGGCTCCAGTCAGGCGGCAGCCACCCGCCAGACGTATCCAAAGGCTTGGGAAGCACGGGCAGTCATGTGACATCTTTGTTTGCACTGGCTAAAGAAATGGCTCTAGTTTGCCTGTGCCAGCTGACTGCCTACCGAGGCTGAGGTGGGCCAGTAATGTGATCTGTTATTAACTCCCTTCCTTTTGCTGCCTGTGCTTTTTGCATACTTCAGTGAGTCATGGCCCGTATTATTGCCTGGCCTCCCATATTGCTGACCTTCATTTTTCTTTATTTTATTAATCATCACTTACTCCAATTAGTTTGTGATATAAGTTGCCAGGCACCACAGTACAAACATGTGAAATGTCAAAAGCAAATAAAGGAAGCTCTGGCACCAGCAATAAAGTTAGCATGCTCTCCCAATACAAACATGCAGGGCCTGAAGACAAGCAGAGAACAAGTCACAACAGCACATGGTTATTATTTCTGTAGGTTAACAGCTTGTTTTTCTGCATTATAAAATTGAAAGCAGTCCATCAACTTTTCTAGAACTCCTCATTTTTCTGCTGGAAGTTAAACAAGGTCCTAATTCATCCAGAGAAATTTGTTCCCAATTTTCTGCCAAGTAGTAAAAGCAAGAGTTAATCTACTACCAGCTCCAACTTAAGGTATTTTAAAACAGCTGCTTTTCCACATATGTACCATGACTGGATTTTAGTCTTCTGGGCTCCATAATTCTGTCCTTCAGGAGAGAGCTGGGAAAGCCAAATTGTCCATGAGGTATATCCATCAGTGAGATTGTGATGACCAGCTCCTCTCTTTTCTGATTGGCAGCAAATGGAAGTCTTCAGCTTCAGAAAGTCTATCCTGTTCAATAAATGTTGTTCAGTGATTTCTCTTTCGTTCCTTCTTCCATGAGGCCATGTAAAGAAGACAGCTGAGGCAGAAACCCTGCTCATCCCTCTGGGAGTGACAGAACTGAATGCTACCAGCAGAGGAGGAAGCTGCATACCGTGTGGGCACAGGGCAGTACACCAAGTAGAAGCTTAGGCAAGAAAAAGCAACAGTGTGATGGCAAAACAACCCAAACAGGAAAACCTGAAGGCAAAGAGGAGATGTCTGAGGGAGGGTGTAGGAGGATCTCACTCGCTGAGCAGTGAGGTACTGGCACTGCAGCCGCAAGGACACAGCTGTAGCAATCCCTGTTCTAGAAGGTTAAGAGAACAAAGTGATCCACTGAGTGAAAGAGATACAAACTTTCCTATGTAAGCATAAGCACAAAAAATCTGCAATACCATCTCCTCTCTGATATTCTCACTCCACTTTCATCCCTTCATGACACTCAGCCTTGATGTCTGCATACCACCATTGCCTCACGGTATAGAAGTGCTTCCCACAAATTACTATTGTTTAGGTTCTAAACTTGATAAACTTTGTTTCAGTCCTTGATTTGGTTTCCTTGATCAAACTTGTCAAAAATGCTTGGGTAGGAAAACTGGTGACAGTCCTAGAAAAACCAAAACTTTATTCCTGATGGGGCAGCAGTGCTATGATAGCTTGCCAAAGCCAAAACATTTCAGAGTTAGTGGGGAAAAGGCAGTGAAAATAAGAATGATAGCTCTATTAATACCCCTTCTCAAGCTGTTATGCATGTTTTTCGCTTCACTGCCTTCACAGTCTTGTACAAAAGAATGTCATTAGTTTGCTGTCATCACCCTCCTACAACACGAGTTCTCATTCATGTGAATAGCCTTTTATCTTCAGGCTATCTTTCAGAAATGGTTTTCTGAGAAACTCAAAGAGAGAGTTGCTCCATACCATTCTGCATAGTTCTGCTCTGTTTCCCTTGCTACTACTAGCACTTTCCTTGTTAAGTATGGTAAGCAGCAGGTGCCGCAGCTGAAATAGCACATCACAGTGACATAGACATTTATCTCCACCATTTATTTGCTTCACACATCCTTTTCCACTCTTGTAAGATCTTTAACCAGTGTAACTGAAGGTATATTTATTGCAACAGCTACCAGACATCCTGACATCGCTTGACTGACAACTGACATATACCGGTTGCCAGTCTAGATACCAGTACATGTCTCTTGTTGAAATATCCTCGAAACTTCAACCTACAAAAAATAACGAGAACACAGTACTGCCCAGGCCTGTGCAACACCTATGACTACTTACCAATCACAGATAATCCTTTGCTGATAACTCCCTAATTGTATCTGCTACATAAAAATAAAATAAATCTGTCCTTAATAATTTTCCGTAATTTTCTAACTGGATTCAGCTGGATTCCATGAGAAATGAAAAATCTTGAAATAGGATAAATATGTAATAGAGCTGGATGTTCTTTTTATTTTGTCAAAAAAAGTTGTGTTTTAGCTAATGAACTGTTGATGTCATTTACTGTTACTGTACCGTTGCATGATTTACTGTTAATACACAAGCTATGGGTTGATACTGACATTGGCTTGTCTGAAAAATCATTTGTGTTAAAGACAGTGAGCATTGCATTAGTGATTTAAATGCTGTTATTGATTAATGTCACTCTAATATTTGTATTATTTACTTATTTATTTATTTATTTATTCAAAAACACCCTCAAAGCTTAACACAATTTTTTGAATGAAATTCCTCTCAAATTTCAAACTCAAAGTACCAAAGTATTTGCTACACAATCCTGGCAATCTGGATTTTTGTACCATGTTTTTTCCAGCTCTAGCTGCACAGATTTCTACATCTGCTTGAACCTACTATGTGATTTATTTTAATTTCACTTATTTTCAGAATGAACATGCCATTGAATGAACATTAAGTGTAAAAGGCTATCACAGCTAAGTCAACTGCAACTTCCTCTATGTATGATTGGAGTATCTGAATAGCTCCCCTCCCAGTAACAGAGACTGTATGCATAGTAATAGTAGCTTTGAGCTATAAGCTATGAGAAGGAGAGACTAGAGCAAGCAGGTGTCTACCCAATGGTAGAAGGGTCAAAATAGAAGTAATGATAATGCTATTATTTTAAACATAAAGATTGGAAAGTAACACTTCAGAGGCTGTTTAAATAATTTCATCAGTAATACTAAAAGTAATAGAAATAGCAACAGTAGTAGCAATTTGTAATAATATAACTCCACACACTACTTCTGGCTTGATAACATATCTGATTGAAGACTTGATATATTGAGTGAAACAAACTGTGTGTTTTCCCCATTTTCCAACATTTGTAGTGTTGTAACAGACGATCTGCCAAAGCTTTTCTAGATTTACTGTGACATTTGTTCAAAAAATGACATATTAAGGCAAAATAATTCCTTCCCTTCCCACTGCCATTATGGGTTATCAGATTATGCGTGGGTTGTGTGGTTGCCTTCAAACAGACATGAGCATAAGAACTCTGACCACTGCCATCTTCAGTCAGAGCTTAGTGAGCTCAGCTTTCTGTTGGCTGCTTTCAAACTGGCTCTACACACTGTAATTTTACTGGGATAAGTGAGGGGGATTGGATAATATACTGGTGGAGACAAAATGTTGCAAGTTGAGTATAGATATATGGTGGAAACATTCTCTGTGGCGCAGAAGAACTCAAAGCATTTTACTCTTTGGGGTCATTTTTCAAAACAGTTTCAGTCTTTGTCCAACTGAAAATATTTTCATTCCTAAGAAGTTCCACAGCTAAAACTATGGACACAAGCTTTTTCCCAAAACTGAATTTTTATTAGTGAATTTGGAAGATATGACTTGTCCAGTTTTAAACTGTGACAAGGGATTATTGCCAGCAGTTGAACTGGGCTTTTTTGCCTCCATTTTCTGAGAGCCACACCTTTCACAGGTTTCAGAGCCAATGGTTCATTAATGGTTAACTCATATTTTCATTTCATGTATTAAATTAATGATCATGTGCTTAACACGGCTTTACAGACTAGAACATAATGTTGTTCACCATGTTCTCACCTTAAAGGTGGAATTCACAAAGTCACAGAATTGCAGGGGTTGGAAGGGACTTCAAGAGGTCATTGAGTACAGCCCCTCTGCTAAAGCAGGAACTCTACAACAGATCACACAGGTAGGAATCCAGACAGGTCTTGAATATCTCTATAGAAGACTTCTCTGGCAAACTTCTCTGGGCAGTCTGTTCCAGTGCTCCATCAGCCTTACTGTACTGAAGTTCTTCCTCATGTTTATATCAGACTTTTTATGTTCAAGTTTTAGGCCAATGCTCCTTGTCCTACCACTACACATCACCGAGAAGGGCCTGGCCTCTTCCATTTATCTCCCACCTCCCTTCAGATATTTATAGACATTTATGAGATCCCCCTTCAGTCTTTTCCCTGGGCCGAACAGACCCAGTTTGCTCAGCCTTTTTCTCATACGGGAGATGCTCCAGGCCCTTTATCATCTTTGTGGCTGTCTGTTGGACTGCTTCTAAGAGATCCCTGTCTTTTTTGAAGTGGGGAGACCACATATGGACACAGTATTCTAAATATGGCCTCATCAGGGCAGAGTAGAGGGGCAGAATCACCTCCCTTGACCTGCTGGCCATATTCTTTTTAATGCACGCCAGAAATTCAAATTCAAAAGCTCCACACCGAAACTCAGAGCTTATGAGAGATCTGTGCTGATTTCTGCAACTCCTGGAAGATAGAATTCTTTATTGTTCAAGTACAGGTGGGGGTAATTGGTACACTGGGTATTTAGAGCACAGAAAATTGAGTTTAGCTAAAAAACATGCAGTGTAACAAGACAGATGGTGATAATCAAAACAGTCCTTTGTGATTAATCTGAGTGATGCCTATTTCACTGGACCAGAAATAAACTATGTACTAAAGAAATTTCTAATACAGTATAGAAATTGAGGAAATCGATCAGGTTGGATATCAGGAAAAATTCTTCTTAGAAAGAGCAGTGATGCAGTGGCACAGGCTGCCCAGAGAGGTGGTGGAGTCACCGTCCAGGGAGGTGTTGAAGAAATATGTGGATGTGTCACCGAGGAACACAGTTAGTGGGCATGGTGGGGTTGGGCTGATAACTGGACAAGATGATCTTGTTCATCTTTTCCAACTTTAATAATTCTATGATCTTATGAAATCATAATCACAGAATCTTAGAATCATAGAATCATGGCATGGCTTAGGTTGGAATGGATCTTAAAGCTCATTGAGCTCCAGCCCTCTGCCCTGAGCAGGGTTGCCAATGGAGTTCATGAAAATAGGAGTCCATGATTTAGTGATTGTAGTTTTTCCTTGGCAAAACCAAAGTCCACTTCTCAGGTGGATTTTATAGGTAAAAGGAACTTCACAACTCAATCTACATTCATTTGGTTCATCTTATTAGTGGTGCTGCCTTTTCCTGAGCTACTCTCATTGTCTCCCCATTCCAGTTTAGAGATTTTTCTGTTTGCCTGCATGTAACTGTGTCTTTCCTCAAGCCTGAAGCAGGAGATGAAATTCTCCCATACAGACCGGCTGCATGTTTCAGCGGCAGTGTTGTGACAGAGCATCCAGAGAACGACGGCTGCTTGAATACCACTACGAGAAGAACAAGAAGTCTAGCCTGGCACGTCCTGTTTCAGAATCACATACGGGACAGGGAGCTTGGCAAACTTAGTCAACATGTGTGCTTGAGTGTACGGGCGCTCCCGGCGCGCTGGACCTCCCCCGCTCCACACCGCAACCTTCTTCGAGCTCCAGCTCCCACCCCGGCCGAGGCGCTCCCCCTTCCCCGCAGCTCCCGCGCCCCCCCCGCGGCTCCGGCTGCCCCTCCGCCCCCCGCCCCCCGGCGCGGTCCCGCCCGCGCTCCCCCGCCGAGGGGCCGCCCACCCCGCAAGAAGAGCCGCTCCGCCGCGCCCTGCCCTGCACAGCGCCTGGCGCAAGGAGGCGGCCGGAGTGGCGGAGCGCGGCGCCGGGCACCCCGCGCCCCTCGTCCCCATGCGACCGCGGGCGAAGGGAGGTTGCCGCCGCGGGAGCTGCGCGCCCGGACCGCCCGGACAGCGGTGGGGAGCCGCCGTCACCCGCCCCCGGAGGGACGGGTTCGGCTCCCGCCGGCACTGAGGACCACGCGACTCGGGGGGACGGGCGACTTGCGGCACGGGAAAGGAGGGAGCAGCGGCACTATTCCCCAGCGCCGCCTCGCCCTGTTTATGCTCATCGGGGGACCCCAGGAACGGCGGCGACTTCTGCAAAATGACGAGCGATGACGAGCCCTAAGGCGGCGTCGAAACGTGCCGCCGCGGGCTGCGATGTGCCCCGGCGAGCCGCTGCCGGAGGGCCCGCGGGCAGCCCGCTAGGTGCCGGCCCGCCGCTCCGCTCCGCGTCGCCGCCCGCCCGCAGCGCCCCGGGGGCATGGGAGCGGCGGGCGGCGCCCGCTGAGAGCGCCGCGCTGGCCCGCAGGTAAGGAGACCGGGCTGCGGCGAGAAGGGGGCGGCGGCGGGGCGCCCTGCGGGCGGAGCCCTGCGGGGAAATTCTTCCCTAATGGGAAGCATCTGCCCGCGGTGACGGGCCCGAGGTGTAGGCGTCGATGGCGGCGCGCGGGGCGCCCTCCGGCGGCGGAAGGAGGCGATGCGGCCGCGCCCGGACCCGCGAGGTTCTGCTGAGGGCTGACGCGCGGCGTTGGGACTCCGCGCAAAGCGGCTCGGGCAGTTCTATGAGGTGCCCACTCCCAGGAGTGGGTGGGATGCTTTTGAAAGGTAGTTTTCGCTGAAGAGGGAATTAAGGAAAACGGCACCTGAATAGTCTCAGAGCAAATTATAAGCTGTTGGGTTTTGATTTTTTCTTTTTTTTTTTTTTGCAAAGAATGGTAAGTGTCTCATTAACTTGACCGCAGATATTTGAAAAACGTCTTCATCTCGATGAGCCTCTCCTTTGAACTTAATGGTTTGCACATGATGCAAAAAATGATGAAAAAAACTCACTAACTGGCAGATCTGAGAAAAGCTTACTTTTATACTAAAAGTAGTGACTAATGGAACTAATAATCTCCAGCAGAACTGTCTTTCCCTCTTTGTCACACTGTTAAACAAGAGCAGGAATGCTAAATTTCTGAGGCTAATAGTAGTTTGCCTCCTTGTATGGCTTTAATCTGAACAGCTCAAAGTCTTTTGATGGTGGAGATAAGAACAGGGAGGCAAACTTTCTTCAAAGCTAGGCGGCTTCATCTGTAATGAGACATCTGTACAAATTACTTGATACTCAGACTTGGTCAGTGCTCAAGGTGCTCATCAACAGTTGCATTTATTTGCCAGTTCTGACATAGTGTGCCTCTTCAAATGCCTCTCCATGAGTCCAGCCATTGGGCTTCACCTGCGCTGCTCTGAGAATTTGAACTTCAGTGCTGATGGACACGGCACTGCTATGGATACATCTGACCTTGCGCTTGTGCTTCCTCTGAGGGCTGTGCTTGTATTTCTAAATCTAAATCTAGTTAGTGGGCTAGGGACCTCAGGAGGTTGATTTGTACTATTTTAGGCAGTTTTCTGATGGGATAAATATCTAGTATTACCTTGTGATGAAAATGATTTATCTTTCTTTCATCGACTGTAGAGGGAGCCATGGCAACTTGCTTGAACTAGATGCTTCCTTTGAAATTCTGATTTTTAGATGAGATGAGCACTAGCCTTGGTGTGTAGAGCAAGCCTATGAAATGTATTACCATATGGAGACAGAACAACTTTAGTAGAATAGGTACTGAAATGTGTTACAAGAAAAAAAGTAGACTTTGAAGTGGCAAGACACTTGGATGAAATAAAAACTCTTTTCAGTTGAACTTTGCCTTAATTGCCTACAGAACTTCTGGGAGGTTGCAGAGCATCAAAAAGTATATAAAGCGTTTTCAAGGGATTAAAAAATCATCGTTTCTTCTCTCTGCCCCCCTCCCCATTCCCCCTTTTTTTGTTCCCTTGGACAATCCAGGAGGAGCGAGGCAAGGCGAGCCGACAAGATGCGGGAGAGGACCGCGGTGGGGGCACTCTCCGTGGTGCTGATCCTGGCGCTGGGGCTTCCACTAGGAGCCCTGGCCTGCCCCCACCCCTGCGCCTGTTACGTCCCCACCGAAGTCCACTGCACGTTTCGATCCTTAGCAGCCGTGCCGTCAAGGATTTCTAAACATGTGGAAAGGATCAATTTTGGGTTTGTATTGCAGTTTATAGCAAACAGTTTTACGTTCTTGGTGTGGAATCCTGGAATGTTTCGAACACATGCGGCATTCCAGGATCTTTGTGTCCACTTTTTAAGTAGAATTGCAGATTGTTGTTACTTCCAGACACTGTATTTCAAACATTGCAATTACAGGCATGAAGGGAATTTTAGTGTAAGTTCCATGTTTAAAAAAAAAGTTTTTTTTTTTTAATAAGTATTTTTATGGTGCTGTCATTTTTACGCTGCCACTTCTTATTGACAAATAGTACATGCATCTTACAGTGTTTGAAAACTGTATTGATTAAATCTGGGATATTTGCTAAATGTTGTTACACCTGATACACAAAAATGTAGTAGAAGTAAAATTCTCTAAGTAGCATTTTGGACCACAATGAGATAGCATATCTCAAAGCAGTACAGTGAAGACAAGTTATTCCATAGGATTTGGAGTTGTTTGTTTGTTTTTCCCAAGGAAATTAACTGTGATAGAAGTAGATATCACTGCTCTGGGGGGAGATAATTCAGGCTCCAGCTCACCTTTCTCTGAGTACTGCCAATTCACATCTATCTATTAGACTGTGAGATAAGAAGGCAGGGTTGAGAAGATGCACATGAGCCAGCAGTGTGC
This sequence comes from Meleagris gallopavo, assembly GCF_905368555.1. Taxonomy (NCBI): domain Eukaryota; kingdom Metazoa; phylum Chordata; class Aves; order Galliformes; family Phasianidae; genus Meleagris; species Meleagris gallopavo. The sequence continues at coordinate 126,148,683 of NC_139404.1, forward strand.
AAAGGCTGAAAGCCCACTGTCCTGGGCTGCATCAAGAGAGAGAGCCAGCAGAGAGAGGGAGGTGATTGTCCCCTTACCTCTGCCCTCGTGACGTCCCATCTGAAGTACTGTGTCCAGGCCTGGGACTCCCAACACAAGAAAGATGTGGAGATGTTTGAATGGGTCTGAAGGATAACCACAAGGATTTATCAAAGGGTAGGAGCACCTTTCCTGTGAAGAAAAGCTGAGGGAGCTGGGCTTGTTCAACCTGGGAGAAGGCTCAGAAGAGATCTCATTGCAGCCTTCCAGTGCTTGAAGGGAGCTTATAAACAGGAGACTGACTTTGTAAAAAGTTTAACAGTGTTAGGACAAAGGGGAATGGCTTTAAACTAAAAGGGGAGACTTAGGAAATTCTTTACTCACAAAGTGGTGAGGTTCTGAAACTCATTCCCCAGAAGAGTTCTGAATGTTACATACCTGGAGGTGCTCAAGGCCAGGTTGTATGGGTCCCTGGGCAGGCTGATCTGGTGCATGGCAGCCCTGCCTATGGCAGGAGATTGGAACCAGATGATCTTTAAGGTCCCTTCCAGTCCAAGACATTCTATGATTCTGTGACTGCTGACAGGCTGTATATCCCAGAAGTGCTGTGTAGGGCCATTGCATGACACAGCATGGTAAAAAGTTGTAGTCCTCTTCTTCTTGATATCAGAACTACTTCACCGGCTGGTATGAACTCCTTCCACCATCCCAAGGCCTGTAACCTGTGTCTGATGATGCTGAGTGATAGTAGGGATCTTGATTTATTTTTTCCTCTGTGATTAAAATGTCTGTCCACCACTAATTTATCCATCTAAAGTCTGATTTTATTCTCATATTCCCAAGTACTCAGTAAATCTGTATTGCAGAAATCAATTTTTTAAAATTTTCATTCAATTTTTAGTCATCTCAGAGTCAAATTACTGGAATTAATCATAACTGTCTAATTACTGCAGTTACAAATTGAATTGAATGAATGTCCAATTGGGTAAATCTTAAAACATTGTGTTTGTGTGAAGGATGTGGGTTTGTTTTTGTTTTTGTTTTTTTTAACGGGCTCTCAGCTATTTGTTCATGGTCCCCTCTGAGAAAATAAAATTTCATACACAAAGACTACTAATTTTGTCTTAACTTGATGAACTTAATGCATGACTCCAAAGAGAGTCATTGAAGCAGATTCATTAAAGGGTGCTTGCCAAAGAAACTGTAGTGCAGACTGGCCAAATTCTATACAGCAGAACATATGTCTCCAAGCGGCCTTATATGCCTCTTTGTGCAATGAAAGTATTTTGGAACCTGATCAGTAATCCAGGTCCTTGTTTCTCTGACTCATTACTCTTCTTTGAAGCCTACCTAATGTTACTTTCTTCAAAAATCCTGTCACTGTAGAGTGCATCAAATTGCCCTCCCCTTCCTTCTCCCACATTGAAAACTATACATATTCAGTCACCTCTCCCCTGTACATCAAATTCTACAAAAGCAAATTCTTTTCCTAAATTGGTTCAGAAAATCTTAAAAATCTTTTTCTAAGCTTCTAAATTATGTAGGCATTTTGTTTTGTTTGTTTGTTTTATCTTTTAATAAAAGTACATTATTTGATGGTGCTACCATAAAAGTCCTTTCCCATATTTTGTATTTTCGTTGCTGCAGATGACATTTTTGGAAACAGTCTTACCTATCTGTTGCATTTCTTTCATTTTTTGAGTGGACATTTTAGAATATTTCCATTTTAAGGTGCTATGTATTTGGGATGTAAAAATGATTCATTTCCTAAATAGAAATAATTTAGGAAAATTTAATTTGTAATATTTAAAGAAGGTTGTTTTTTAGTTGGCTTTTTTTTTTTTTTTTTTTTTTCCCCAGAAGGACTGATTTAAGATAAAGGAGTTTTAGTAGGATGGCTGCAGTATAAATATAAGTGGTCCGTGGTAGGACTAAAAATATCAAAATATTAGTCTGAATTTTTTTTAAATTCAGTATCTTCAGATAGGTAAGATGATGAGAATCTAGAAGTATTCCCTCATCAAAGTATTTACATTTCTCTATGTCTCTTCCCTTCATGCCTAGAAAGAAACTCTTAAAAATAGGAAAAAAATCTTTACAATTGCATGCTTTATTTGGAGCTATCATGCCCAGATTAGCACGTATATCTGATTTTGTGTCTACACTTGGAAAACTGAAATGCAGAACTAGGCAGCCAAACTTAAGACTTAGGCACTGGCAAATAAAATCTGACTTGTTAGTGCAAAGTGAAATCAAATAGTTTTTTTAAAGTAGATTTCCAGTATTACTTCTTAAATAAACATTCCTGGGCTCAAATTACATGATTGGAAGCTCAGTTCCTAGATCTTGTGTAAATAATTGATGCAGCCACTTAATTGATGCAGCCACTTAATTGTTGCAGCCACTTAATTGTTGCAGCAGTTAAGCACGATGTGAGATGTGACTTCCTGCGTCTCTTGTTGTTTGGGAGATATCCATTTTTAATGTCCTCTTTCCAAGTCTTCATTCATTGATTGTTAGATGCTGTTTTGGCAACACTGCAGCCCAGTTTGCCAAGCTCCATAGCATCATGGATTGGATACAGGCCATTAATTTATTACCATTCCATAAACTGAACTGCATGGAAAAACATACTGACAACTATTAGAACTTAAACGCCTATTTGTTACTCCCAGTTTTAAATTAAGACTAAAGTGCCATTAATTGATTTGAAAGAAATCTTAATGTAAACATGAGCTAAGTATACTTGGCCTTATAAAAATGTTTCAGTTACTTCTGGCTCTTTGACAATGTGCTAAGATGCATCCAATTTTTGCTGAAAGTTAAGTTACACTAATTTTACATTTGCAGTCCATGATCATTGAATCATCCCAGTTGGAAGGGATCTTAAAAGGTCATCTGTGTAAAATCTAATTACATTGTGATTTTTTTTCCAGGTTTAACAGTATACAGTCTATATATGAAAACTCCTTTGCAGGACTCACTAAACTGGAACTGCTTATGATACATGGAAATGACATTCAGAATATACCTAATGGTGCTCTGAAAGATCTCATGTCCCTGCAGGTAATACTCAGATCTTCCTAGATTTCCTAAATTCTGACTTCTATGAATAACTGAGGACAAAAATAAGCTTTTTTTTTTTTTTTTTTTTTTAATATATCTTTCTTAGAATAAAGATAACATTCCCACTGCCCTAAAATATTGGACTTCTGTTAACTTTGCCAATGTCACGCTTGTTAATGCCAAATAATAGTCAGTTTATTTTCCAGCTTTTGTCCAGCAAATCATTTTTTTTAGTGGTGCAAGGGATATTTGAATATGTGAGGAAAACTTTGGACTGCTTGTTTGGATTTAGATACAAAATCTAATCTATTTTTTTCTTTTTTTTTTCTTTTTTTTTCTTCTTAAGGTTTTCAAAATTAGTTACAATAAATTGAAAGTTATAACTGGCCAAACCCTCTATGGACTTTCAAGTTTAATGAGGCTGCATGTGGACCACAACAGAATCGAGTTTATTCATCCAAATGCTTTTAATGGATTAACTTCTCTGAGATTGGTCCACTTGGAAGGAAATTTACTCCAGCAGCTTCATCCACACACCTTTTCAACATTTATGGTCCTTAATTATTTTAAACTGTCAACAGTAAGACATCTCTACCTATCTGAAAACGCTATTAGCACGTTGCCTGCAGGGATGTTTCAAGGTATGCCACTGCTGGAGAATCTTTACCTTCATGGGAATCCTTGGGCCTGTGACTGCAGCTTACAGTGGCTCCTTGATTGGAGTGAAAATTCTGGAGGTAAGAACAAGATTAGAAATGCATTTTCAAGTCATAATATTAAAAAAGTTTTGCATATGAATAGCTTTGATATTTTTTGGGTAGCATTACTTACACGATGCCTGTGTGCACTATGTTGTTGCGCAAAGGAAGGAGTGTGGAAATCAAGTTTCCAGATTCCTCTGTGAGTCCTTTAACTTTGAACTATTAACTTTAATGCTGTTATTCATTGGCATTTCTCCAGAGACCACAACTTACTTTTCTGAGGGAGGCAGTTTACATCTATAATCGTGCTACTTTTTCAGAGGAATGTCTGCCACCATGTAGGCTTAGATGTGAGAAAAGTACCAGGCTGGAAGAGTTCTAGACATATGCAGAAGCAAAATATGAGAAACAGAAAGAAAACAAAACAGTTGTATAATGCCTGTAGGTCAGGAACCCATTAAATGTGGGCTTCTTTGAATGCTTGTTTTCAGTTTAGGTATCTGAGTGCCCTATCTCAGGTTACTAAGTGCTTATTGTATAGTAGGCCAGAGTGACTAGTGTTATACCACAGCTGTTAAAGGGGAAATCATCATTTAATTGCAACTGAAGAGGTTTTAGAAGAGTTCTGGAGTGATTTATATAACCATTTGAAGCATTTGATGATGATGGATCTTGTCATCTTAGAATATGTTCATTGCAATTTTGCACTTAGCTGTACTACTAGGAAAAGTAGTAGTATTAGCAGTACTTAGCTTTACTTTTAGAAGTGTTAATACATAGTGTAAGTGTCACTGATGGAGCCATAATTGAGGCGTCTGACTGTTACTGTATGTATGTAATAATGTTCTTATATATTCTCCCTTATCAAATAAGTGGTTATATTAAGATGCACTCCAAGTAGTAATGATGAAATATTAGATGATCTTCCATTCCCTGCACAGTGATGACTTGCTACCATTTTTATTCAAGTTGATTATTTTCTACAATAAACCAACAGTGATTTTAGGAAAGAGAAGATAATTATTCCATGCCATTTTCATGTGTGACAGTTTTTGTATTGTTGTACAGCTGTAGCACTAACTTCTGTGGGAATTCTGACTGGGAAACAGCAGTGCTGTTTCAGTGATCACTTTAACTATTTCAGACCAGCGTAGCAACTGCTAATAAGGTGACTATGTGCTAGTCCTATCATGGAGTATGCTTACTTCATCTTTGAAACATATATGAATGTGCAAGTGATAGACTGGTTCACTTTATTATTACATTTGTAAGAATTTCTCAATAAACCTTATATTTCAGACAAGCAAAGCATATGTTTTTCTGTTAAAAAAAAAGGTAACGACATTTTTGAAGTTCTTTTCACCTTCTTCTAGAAATTTGCGTTGTAATTCGTTCATTCATCCTTTGTTCCTCAGAAGTGATCAACATGACACTTATTCCTAGAAAAACTGGAATGCAGCATGTATCCAAATCAGTTATATAAGGCAACATTTGAAACTGTAGTAAAGTTAAACACAAATACATGACTGCTGTTTTCTAGACAAGAGTCTTATTGGCACTGATAGAACGACTCAAGGATACCATTTCTTGTTCTAATACTCCTCTGTTTAATCTTTATTTTTTCATTACAGTTTTGTTCTTTGTTTGCCGTTATTTCAGAGATCAGGGAAGAGGCGACATTTTCATTTTTTTCTTCTGTCAAAAGATTGCAAGTGCAGGAACTAACCAGTAAATTTAGTCGCTATGGGGGAATTTTTTTTGTGTTGCCAGTATAATACTCTATAGTTCTCCTGTAGCAACGAAAGGTTAAAAACCTTCTGGATTTTTTTTAATGAAAAATCTGGCATTTCTCAGGCAAATGGTACATTTTTGAAAGGTGGGATGACCTAGTCTTCAGAGGTCCAAAAGATAGGTAAGCAGGTTGTCATTGTATACATGCAGGCTTTTTTACACAGCATAAATATTTGCAGGCTTCTAAATTGTTGCTCTGGACACCCCAATTTCTAGTCACTTGATTCAGAAGTAACAAATCTAATTTACAACAGAGTAACCTGTCATTAGAGTCAGAAGAATTTGTGGTTGGTAGGAGAATCAGGCCCTGTGAAAACTGTGAAAACAAAGAGGCAGCATTTAAAAAAAACGTTGGCTTCCATATGCCACCTGTCATGCGTCATACCATGCTTCCCATGGCATCTTATGATCTCGGAAATTCTTTAACTCTGGGACACAATTCTACAGCTTACCTGTGTTTTCTTTTACTTTTTTAGTTTTTTCTTTGCTTACAGGTGTTCTAAAATGCAAAAAGGACAAAGCCTATGAAGGGGGACAACTTTGTCCTAGGTGCAACAGCCCAAAACAGCTGCAAAAAGAAGATATCCAAAACTTGAAAGATATTTCCTGTAGGAAACCTATCATTCAGTCCTCACTGAGGTACAATAGCAGCACTCAAGATGAAGAAGATGGTGAGAATTATGAACTCCCCCTGGAAGTGTTTCAGTCTTCTCCATGGAACATTACACTGAATATGACTGATGAGCATGGCAATGTAGTCCATTTGAACTGTGAAATCAAGAAACCAACAGGCTCTACCAAGATTCAGTGGAATCAAATCCAGACTCAGGAGATTGATATAAATGCTACAATATCATTGGATTTTGAATGCCCAATGAATCGAGAGAACTATGAAAAACTGTGGAAGCTGATTGCTTATTATAGTGAAGTGCCAGTCAAATTAGAAAGGGAACTTATGCTCAGCAAGGAGCCTAAAATAAGCTATCACTACAAGCAAGGCTCAGATTATGATGCTCTTTATTACACAGGTGTAAAAGCTCAAATACTAGCTGAGCCTTCCTGGGTGATGCAACCTCTTATAAATATCCAATTAAACAGGCGCCAGAGTACAGGGAAAAAAGTGGTGCTATCTTTTTTTACTGTGTTTTCTCAGGCAATTCATACCAAAGACATGAGGCAGCAGAGAAGCTGGGTAATGATAGAACAAAATCAAAGCACGAGGAAAGCACAGAATGTGGTAGAAGGGTCAGAGTGTCAGCTGAACTGCAATGTGAAAGCCTCTGAGCGTCCTTTCATTCAGTGGTTCTTTCCAGATGGGACAAAACTGCAGGCACCGTTTAATCAAAAGGACAGCAGATTTTCCATTCTCACTAGTGGTCAACTAGTAATCAAACCAGTGAGTTATACTGATGCTGGCTTGTATCACTGCACTGCCCAAGTGAGAGATGATATGGATATTATGACTTACAGACTTCTAGTGCAGCCTCCTGCTATTCAAGTAACTGACTCAGATATAGTGAGAGTTGAAAAAAATGTTGGAGATCCCATAGTTTTGCCTTGCAGTGCAATTGCCAGCCCAGAGGCACAATTGAGCTGGATTCTTCCAAACAGCCAGGTACTTAATGCTTTGTCAAACTCTTCAAAAGGATATGTGATGGATAATGGTACTTTGCTTATTCCAAAAAGCCACGTCAGTGACAGTGGCCATTACAGATGTGTGGCTGTCAATCAGCAGGGATCAGATCAGTTTACTGTAAGAGTGACAGTAAATAAAATGGTGTCTGACAGGTCATTTAAGAGGATAAAACTGAAAAAACGCACACGCTCAAAAAGCTCATCAAAAACAAGAGGGCAGGTCATAGATGATGGAGAAGGATCAGGCACAGGAGGGGTTGATGAATTCCCACGAAGAAAGAATCACCTGAAGGACAGGGAGATATCCTTTAAACAAAAAAGTGACCAAATGCTAGAGGCTCAAATTAAAAAGGGAAAGAAAGGCAGAAGGAAAATGAAAATTTGGAAAGGTACTGATAGAACCCAAGACAGCAATGTTGCGGAAGGCCGAAGAGCATTTGAATCTCGAAGGAGAATTAATATGGCAAGCAAACAGATTAATCCACAGCACTGGGCTGACATTTTGGCAAAGGTCCGTGGGAAGAACCTTCCTAGAACTACAACAGCTACAGCCATTTTGTTAACAACTGCACTGCCATCAGATGTGCAGAAAACTACTCCTGTCCCTCATCCAGTAGCCATCCCTCTGCCTTCAGAGACAACAGCTGATGTAGTAGATTCTTCTGCTGATGCATCACCTCTGGGAGAAAATGAGCCATTCTCAGTCACTGTTTCCCACAGCAGTAAAGCATTTTCAGCTTGGTCCACAATAACAGGGCTAGAAACTGAAGGCTTATATGACCAAAGAATTTTAAAAACACCTGCAAGTGTACACTCTATTGAAATCCCTGTATCGAGTCCTGTCTTTGCAACAGTGCAACCCCAAGGGCAGAAGCATCAGGATGGCAGGGCTGATTCTTCAGTTGTAGTCACAGAAAATATTCATGCTGTCACTAAAGAATCTTTGACCAAAGAAACAGTGACCAACTATCTTAATATTCAGAGTAGTTCATTCACAGTGGAACATATAGATGCAACTGTATCTTCTAAGTCAGAGGAAAATTCTGCTTTTGCTGAGCTACCACTTGATGCTTCTGTCCTAGCTGAATCTCAGACTGTAGATCTTTATAGTGTCTTGGAGAGAAATGAGAGATTCAACAAAGTGGATCAAATGAGTATCGGCAGTATAAGTTTAGCACCTTCTCAGCTGTATGACATCCCTACAGATTCTGTAAGTTCCACTTCATCTGTTACAGTAAAAAGCAATGACTTCATACATGGACACAGAGATGTATCCACTGGTCAGACAAAAATAGCAGATTTAAGTACAACTTCTCCAGCTGTTATATCTAGCAAGGTCCAGAGCAAGGAAGAATCAGAGACCCACAGAAGTACGGTGACTCAAGAAAGCGTGTCCAGCACTTACACAGAGAGTTTTCAGGGAAGAGAACAGAGAAACCTGTCTACTCCAAAAACAGATCCCACATTTGTTTCTCCAAGTACAAATGTTTCTTACATAAAAACAGAGAAGATAACTGCTGCTTCCATCACCAAATTGACGACTGCTGCCACAACATCAACACCCTATAGGAAAACAACATCTTCCCTAGTTACTCAGCATGCTAGGAAAAGGCCTTATGGGAGAAGGAGACTGAGACCAAATAGAATCCGCCAAAGAACAAAACCTTTCCCCGTTGTTGTTTTAACTACAGAGGCAATGCCTAACATTCCAAGAACATCTAAAGTTGAAGCTGTGACCCAGGCTTCCTCTACAGTACTTGAAAGTCCTGATCTTAAAAGCAGTGTCAAAATACAGGCTAAGGAAGAGGAACATAGGGAAATCACTCCTTCACTAGTTACTGATCCTGTTGTACTAGAGAAAATGACCAAAACTAAAGAGGTGCTCACAGCTTCTTTCTTTAGGCCTACTACTTCTCAACCTGAAAGAAAATACGTGACACACTCTACTCCTGAAACCTTGGTACTTCCAGTGACTGAACCCATCACAATTTTGTCATCATATGTTGCACATAACACAGCTCCCACAAAAGAGTCAAGTGCAGCTCAGAAACCAGAGCAAAATAAAATGTCAACATTTAACTCATTAGAGAATGTATCTGAAGAGAGGAGCCTTAAAGCACATTCTAAAGTTCCAGATAGTGAGGCAGAACTGTCAAGTACGGCTACCTCTGAGTATAGGAGCAGCTTGACATCATCTACAAAATCCATTTACCCAGAATCTCGGGAAGAGACCATCGCTTTTCACTTGGATGTTGTGTCTAATGAAGCTACTTCTGGAACATTCCAACCGATGTATCCTACCGTGACAGATTTAAGTATTCCTGCTGACACACTGGAAGTTCTTGAAGATGTCTCAGATTCAGAGGACTTATGGAAGCCCACAGAATTTTTAAAAACACCAGCAACAACGGAGACACACCAGCAACAAGAAATCATGTCTTTGTCCTCCTCCTTCAGCACAGTGGAAACTCAAACTTTTCCACCTACAGAAACAGAAATATCTATTGTGTCTCATGCTGGGGCAAAATCGTCTTCCATGGATAAGGAGGAAACAGTATCGAATGTATTTCATCACGATCCCACTTTGCAGACATCTGAAAAACCTCAGACTACACACAATGTCCTTATTCCATTTACAAAACCTCCTACTCTTCCTCCCCCCATCTCAAGCACTTTACGTCATTCTCTGCATTATACTTCCAAAGGCAGTAATGCCTTCAATCAAGAAAGGTTGCCAGCAGTAAAACAAGTTGAAGCAGAAAGTGAAAGAATGGTGGTGAGCTCAAGACTGAATGTACGCCCTACTCCTTTCTCTAGTCAAAACAGGATTAGCATACAGTCTAAAGAGGAACAGTTCAAAGAGATGTATAGTAGCAGGTCAAACAACAGTATATTGCTAAATCCAAACCTTCCCCATCCACCCGCTGGAATGATACCAAGCCTAAATCAAAGACTGCCAGTTGTACCTCCAAGGCATGTTCCAGTAAGAGGCACAGTGAAGCCTCCGTATGTTGTAACACAAGGTTCATTTCGTTATTTTATGACACATCAGCCTCTTCACTACACAAACAAACCAGAGATAACAGCATATGCAGCACACACCATCCAGGACAAAAAAACTTTTGCCTCTGAGAGAGAGACAACTACCCCAACACAAGCTACTCCATTTCACAGAACAAACGTATTCCCTACAAGCAAGTTTAGTAATCAGGGTCAGAATAGATACAATATTAATTCAAGATTTTTTGGTAGCAACTATGTTCCAGATAACAGAGGCACAGCAGGGAGACTACCAAGTCAAGAGATACCCTACTATCCCAGTTCCAGAGTGCCATTCCTGTTCAACAGAACAAGGATTTTACCTCACTTAGGTATACATCCTAAACCTCTGGTCCCTGGTCAACCAGTCCCAAAAGACATAAATGAGAAGAAGGTTGCCCAGGTCTCCCCTCCTCGGATTACAATGCAGAAAGCTACAGCTGTTCCAGTGCCTTCACATACTACAACCACCACATCACCACCAGCAGTAATTTTGAAGATAACCCCTCCATCCTTTTTCTCTCAGAGCAGAAGACCCCAGATATCCACTACACTTCAGCCTCTTCAGCCTCTTAAAAATGCCCAATATCACCAAAAAGTTCCATATGTGCCTTATGTGGGAGGCGTTACATCACACAATTTATCTATAATTCAATCTTCAAGCAATTTCAGGACACCTGGAGAAAGACCTAAAATTATCACAAAAGGATCTCAGAGCATATCCATCCTCGCTGAAACAGATGCTCTTATCCCTTGTGATGCAGTGGGTGAACCAAAGCCTTTTATTACTTGGACAAAAGTCTCTACAGGTAAGACAGATGAAAAAATCTTCTACACAGTTTTAACAGTACTAATACTTGGGATTTTACATAGAAATGCAACATAATTACAGGGATAGTCCAAAACAAAGAGCAAACACTGAATATTTTGTATCAGTACTGATAAAATGTGATTAATTGCAATCAATAGTTACAGATAAAAATAAGTTAGCAGTACTTCTTGTAGTAAAATAAAAGCTCTAGCATTTAATGAATTTATTTTTTGAAGGAGGAATAGCAACCAAAAGCTTGTTCACAGCAGTTGAACTTATTAGAAAGCTTGTGAATAACTGGTAGCTTTGCTACCTTAAACAATGTTGTATGAATTATCTCCATAAGCAAAAGAGAGATTTTCTGAAGTTCTAAAGTAAAGCACAGGGCCTGTAAATGTTCCCATACTGCATGTACTTGCAAGCTAGTATGGTTAGATTTGAACTAGAAACAGACTGTGGACTGTGTCAGAAGATGTCATGTGATCCATCTGAAGTTGTAGTTGGTGTTAAGTAGTTCTGTTGTCTTCCATGAGGCTTCTTTAGTGCAGGAATGCATGTCTAAAAAACCAACCCTTTGCCTTTCTATTTCTTTCTTCTCATTTTCTCAGGAGCTCTAATGACAGCCAACACCCGGTTACAAAGGTTTGAAGTCTTGAAAAATGGTACCTTCCTTATCCGAAATGCTCAGCTTCAGGATCGTGGACAGTATTTGTGCACAGCTCAGAACCTGCATGGCGTAGATAAAATGATTTTTGTGCTCACAGTTGTAGCCCATCAGCCCAAAATTTTACTTTCCCGCTACCAAGATGTCACTGTCTATTTTGGAGATACCATAGCAATGGAATGTCAGGCTAGTGGGATTCCAAGTCCACACATTTCATGGATTTTCCCAGACAGGAAGATTTTGCAGACAGTCACTACTACAGAAAGCAGGATAATGCTTCATGAAAATCGAACCTTATCTATCAAGCAAGCAACATTTTCAGACCGGGGAGTGTACAAATGCGTAGCTAGCAATGCTGCAGGAGCTGACAGCATAGCAGTGAGGCTCCACATTGCAGCCTTACCCCCCATCATTCAACAGGATAAGCAAGAGAACATTTCCTTGCCCCTTGGTAGCAGTATTAATATCCACTGCACTGCCAAAGCAGCACCTTCGCCCAGCATCCGTTGGGTGCTCTTTGATGGCACACAAATTCGACCTTCCCAGTTTGTCAATGGGAATTTATTTGTTTTTCCCAATGGAACTCTTTATATTCGCAATGTCTCCCCCAAGGACAGTGGGGTCTATGAGTGTATTGCCGCCAACATGGTGGGAGCCGCCAGGAGAATAATACAACTTCATGTGAAGAAACAAGCATCTAATGCTAAGATCACTGGGAGCTCTCCTCAGAGGACAGATGTAACGTATGGCAGTATCCTGCATTTGGACTGTAGTGCTTCTGGTGACCCATGGCCTCGGATACTATGGAGGTTACCTTCCAAAAGGATGATTGATTCCCTACACAGGTAAATTACTATTTCAGGTGTTGAAACTAAATTAGACTTGAACAAACATTAAGAAAAGAGAACTCATATCTGTTGAAATTTCACTCTTTTGTGAGTTTTGAGTTAGACCTAAAACCATTAAGGAAGAATTTGAAATTATATCAAAAGATGGTCAAGTTGTAATGTAATAGCATAACTTTCCTAAAAACAGCAGTACTCTTGAAAAGTCGGCTTCAAGTGTTCAGAATAATTTGCCACTATTTGTCTCTGTAAATGTAGCAAAAAGTCCAGTGCCAAAAATAATATATTTAGAGTTTGCATAGATCCATACTTCCCCCAGAAGAACTGGGATCACTATTTTTCAATTCTACTTGTATTTATCATTATACACTGTAAAAATGGGACAAAGAAATGATAATGACTTAAGTAATCGTGAACATTTTAACATTAGATAAATTAATGTTACCTTACTTAGATATTACCATGCTTAAAATAATACCTTCTCTAATGTTCATTATATCAAGTAAAATATTGCTTCTCCAAAACAACAAAACTGTTCTCATAGTTCACTGAAAACACAGTTTCTACTCTATAAATTCTCTTTGAGCACTGTATACAAGAAATATACTGAAATTTAAATACACCATTGCCAATAACTTTCTTAATAGTGGAATGTAGTCAGCATATTTTCATTGGGCAAACAGTGTATTTGAGTAATCTACAGATTATTGGTTTTTTTTTTCTCTTCTATGATCTTCATTTTATATAGCACACCTTCACGTTGGGGAGAAAAGTGTGAATCTACTGAGGAAATTATTTCTGGCCACAATGCACTAATTCCATAGTGCACTGGAAAGTAATAATAGCCTTTTAGCACATATAATTTTTTTTGCCATGTTTTGAAGTTTAGATCATTAATAAATTAACACTGTAGAAGTTACCTACTCTATATTATTGAGTCTAAACATTTTGCCTCTCTGAGAGTTTTCTGAGGGTTAAAAATTAATTAAAATTAAAAATGTTGAAACTAAGGCCAGAGGAAGTAGCTCATCTCGATTTGTTTTTAACTGAGTACTGAAGTATCAGACTCTACAGTTACATTCCATATAGGTTTGTATGGAGTATATCATTCAGATATGACGTGTTAGAGAATTCAGCATATGTAGTCAGAAGATTCAAAATAAAGGAATAATATTAAAGTCACTGCACAAAGCAGGGTAGAATTGTTTGGTTATGAGTCAATGGAATTATTTTTTTCCATTTTCTTTTTCATGTGACAGTCTTGGATATTTCAGATCATCTAATTGTCTTAACAACAGCTTTGCTCCTGTGTTTCCATACTGTTGGATTGTTGTTTTTCCCCAGGTTACACTCAGTAATTACTAAAATGTGATTTTGCAACTCATGTCCTCTTTTCTTTCCTTACAGTAACTTGGAGACTAGAATCAAAGTATTCAGCAATGGGACTTTGGTTGTCCATTCAGTTACAGATAAAGATGCAGGAGATTATTTGTGTGTGGCTCGCAATAAGATTGGGGATGATTATGTGGTCCTCAAAGTGAATGTGATGATGAAACCTGCAAAAATAGAACACAAGAATGAGAATAACCACAAGGTCAAGTATGGAGGTGACCTAAAAGTTGACTGTGTAGCTACTGGTCTACCAAATCCTGAGATCTCCTGGGGTCTTCCGGATGGCAGCATGATCAATACCTTCATGCAGTCAGATGACAGTGGCAGCCGGACAAAGCGATATGTCGTCTTCAATAATGGAACCCTGTATTTCAATGATGTTGGACTGAGAGAGGAAGGGGACTACACCTGCTACGCTGAGAACCAAATTGGGAAGGATGAGATGAAAGTAAGGGTCAAAGTAGTGGCTGAACCTGCAACTATCCGAAACAAAACCTATGTCATTATTAATGTACCCTATGGTGATGTTGTCACAGTAGCATGTGAAGCCAAAGGAGAACCTACACCCAAAGTAACTTGGCTTTCCCCAACCAACAGGCCCATTCCTACTCTATCTGAGAAATACCAGGTATATAGGGATGGCACCCTTCTCATCCAAAAGGCACAAAGATCTGACAGTGGTAACTATACTTGTGTAGTGCGGAACAGTGCTGGAGAAGATCGGAAAGTAGTGTGGATCCATGTCAATGTTCAACCTCCCAGAATCAACGGGCATCTCAATGCAATAACATCTGTAAGGGAGACAGCTATCAGGGACAGCAGGAAGCTTATTGACTGCAAAGCTGAAGGCATTCCAGCTCCACGGGTCCTATGGGCTTTTCCAGAAGGAGTAATCCTGCCAGCCCCCTACTATGGAAACAGGATCACTGTGCATCGCAACGGTACTTTGGACATCAGAGGGGTGAGGCAGACAGATGCAGTGCAGCTTGTATGCATTGGACGGAACGAAGGAGGTGAAGCAAGACTGATTGTGCAGCTCGTCATCACAGACCATTTGGAGAAACCTTCCTTCAGGGACCCTGTCAATGAAAGGATCACTGCCATTGCTGGGCACAGCATCAATCTGAACTGCTCAGTCCAGGGATACCCTGAGCCCACCACAAGCTGGATCCTTCCCAATGGCACGGAAGTGCTGAGTGGCAACCGTCTGCACAGATTTTACCATAAGCGGGATGGAATCTTACATATCAGTGGTCTTTCCACAGGGGATGCTGGGACCTACCGCTGTACAGCTAGAAACCCAGGTGGTTACGTGGAACGGGTAGTCTTCCTGAAGGTGGGACTCAGGCCAGAAATCAGCAATCAGTATAACAACCTGGTGAGCATCATCAATGGAGAAACTCTCCAGCTCCACTGCATCACCCAGCCAAACCAACGGGCGCAGATCTCCTGGACACTGCCCAATGGGATGGTCCTGGATGCTCCCCAGGCTGTGGGTCGCTTCTCCCTCCTGGAGAATGGCTCACTGACAGTGCGTGAAGCTTCTGTTTTTGACAGGGGCACTTACCTGTGCAAGGTGTCCAGTGACTACGGTACTTCTATTATGAACGTGCCTGTCATCGTGATAGCCTATCCCCCTCGGATTACTAGTGAGCCAGCACCTGTGATATATGCCAGGCCTGGAAATTCAGTAAAACTAAGCTGTATGGCCATTGGGATTCCTAAAGCAGAAATAACATGGGAGCTTCCAGACAAATCTCATCTGACAACAGGAGCTCAATCTCGTCTGTATGGAAACAAATTTCTCCACCCTCAGGGGTCATTAGTCATCCAGCAGTCTTCTCAAAGAGATGCAGGCTTCTATAAATGCACTGCTAAAAATATACTAGGCAGTGATTCGAAAACAACTTACATACACATATTCTAACACTAACACAAACGCCTTTGGCTCAGTGCTAGAGTTTCAGTCACTGCCAGCAAGGAAAGTACTGTTTGCAACAAAGCCAGGAAGGCTGATGGCAGAAAAAAAATTAATTCTGTTTTCATGCAAAGTGCGTTGCTTTTGTACTCAACATAATAGTACTTCCCTGCAATAGAAGAAGGCAGTAGATGTATCTAAATTAACACATTGGAAAAGGTCTTTAAATTGTTAAGACAATGTGATGTGTTTTTTCATGCTATTCAGTAGCATTTGAGACCTGAAGTATTCTGTTTTTGTCAATAGTCCAAAGCTATTCCGTGTTGTAAGAAGCACCTTAAAAGCACCAAAGAAGTATTAACTGCTAATAAATGAGCTGCAGTGATAGAAGTGCTTTAGTATTTTGGAAAAACATACTTTTCTTTATCCCCTGCAGCGCTTTTACATAATCTAGTCTTATAGAATATGATTACTAACTTTTCTGTTCGTTCTCCTATCAGCTCTTCAAAATCAAAAACTAATTTAGCAAATAAGAGTGATCTATTTTAATAAAATTACATGCAGACATTAATTACCATAATGTACAAACAAACCTTTTCCAGCTACTATGGATGCTCCAGTCAAGTCATCCGTATATATATTTTATATATATTTTTAAATTAGACTATGAGACTAGAAAGAGTAACAATGAATTTTTTGGTCTCATTTTATAAATTATTGGTCTTTACAAGACTCTGATGCATTACAGTGTTTTATAATGTTTAGGTCAATATACTGTACATTTTATAATAAAAAATATTTTCGAAAAATTGTATTCATTGGTTTTTGTTTATTTATTTTTGAGGAAATAGTGATCTACAGACACTGAGAATATAAAATTAAATCAGAAAAACAGAATTCATATATTGTTATACATATTCTTTTTCTTTGTAAACATGATTTCCTTATAAAAATACAACACTTCTGTTATATATAATTCAGAATGCATTTACATATAAATACTTAAATACTTTTCTTCCAATCAAGGATGGTTTTGTGGGTAACTACATAATTTTAATAAGATTCATCTATTTTGCTGCTGAAATAACACAAGTAGCTACAAGTAGCTGAATATGCCCACGTTTCCACTCAGAATTTTGAATAAGTTTAAAACATATGGATTCTTTGAGGTATTCCTGAAGTCTTAAACTTCTGATTGATTCTAAGATTTTTGCTCATATTTTAAAGCAGTGATGAGGAAAAAAAAAGCTTTCTTTTTCTAAAAATGTAAATTTAATGATTATCACATAAGAAAATATTAGATAGAATTTACTTTTAAGTTGGTGCAGGGTAAAACGTTTTGTAGCATGATGTACTGAAGTTGCACTTATGTTAGTCAAATAAATAGCACTTAATTACATCTTAATTTTTTTTTTTCTATGATTTAAATGCTTGATCACTAAATTAGCAAATCACAACTTAAGTTGAGGAATATGTCTAGAAATTTGGCAGGGAAGTTGCTGCGTGGTGGAGCTAATGAAGAAATGGATGAGTGTTCAACGACTTCAGCAAGATCGTTGACATGGTCTTTTCTAATCTTGCCAATTTCATTGAACGTGTCACAGATTAGGTGTGCCTTTAGTTACTCTGCTTAATTTTAAAACTTTATTTTATAGTAGTTCTTGTAAAATGGCAGTATAATTTTTGATAATAATATATCTTTTAAAGGCACTGAAGTTCTCATGGTAACATTCGATCAAAATCAGGCATTTTCATTCATTTTTCTATCTAATCTTCATTTAATATTTAAATGAATTCAGAAGTATTCCTGGATACTGGACTTCTAGATTATTCTATTATGAAAAAAAAAAAAAAAAAAATCTAAAATCAAATGTTTCATCTGTTGGGATGAAATGAAGCATCTGATAACGTGTGATTCATGAATCCAGAATTTGCTGCCAGAGGAAGCTTTGCAGGCATAAGAAATGAAAGATTTGGCTTTAGAATTCTTTATTCAGGTCAAGACCTGCATGCTTGCAAAATTCCCTCAGAATTGGACGTCACATTTTTTTATGTGTTATGATTTCCATTATGTTTACCTTTAACCTTTCATGAAAGCATATTACCAGTGAGAGGCCTACAAAACACAATTCTCTTCCAAAAGAAATATCGCTACAGCTTAACAAATATCAGATGAACATGTTTCACATTCAGGCAGTGTATGGCCTTATATTCTGCTGCTCTTAGGCCTAAGTCTGGATGTCGCTCCATATGTTAAAATATTCATTAAATGAAGGTAGTCATAAGCCTATGAATATAAATCATAATTTCTTCCGGTATTTCCATAATTATATGAAGACATTAAATAAATCAATGAAAAATTCACATTACTTTGAGCACATTACACTTCACTAATTTTTTATTCAGAATCCCTCAATCATCTTTCAGAACAAGCAGGAGCCATGCATTCAAGCCCAGTGGAGTTTATTGTTGCTCTTGATTTGAGAAGGTTTCACAATTTTTACTTGATTAATCAAAGTAAGTCCTGTGTAGTTTCCATGGGGGGGGGGAGGGGGGAGGGGGAAGGGGAATTAAAAAATCATTTTTTGCTTTGAAAATTGTTTAAAAAAAGATTTATTTGACATCTTTTTTGGAGAAACAGAGTAACAAGATGTCTCATTACAGCTGTGTTGATTATAAATTGTAATTGGAGTTCTATATACAATTTGTTGCTTTGACCATCACAAAAAGAGGTTTACTGTGACCATATCCCTAGTACTACTTACAAGCAATATAAGCCATGGTGGGAACATAAGCCAGAAAAGCAGAAAAATTTAAAGAAAGGAAAAAAAGAAAGAAAAGAAAAGAAAAGAAAAGAAAAGAAAAGAAAAGAAAAGAAAAGAAAAGAAAAGAAAAGAAAAGAAAAGAAAAGAAAAGAAAAGAAAAGAAAAGAAAAGAAAAGAAAAGAAAAGAAAAAAAGAAAGAAAAAGAAGGAATTAAATAGAGTGTTCATTGTTCATACCATCAAGATCTGATAAGATCCCTAAAACACTAGCCAGTTCATTTACATATTTTAGTGATTATCTTCAAAAGCTCATGAAGGCCAAGTGAGGCAGAAGAGGACTCAAAAAAATACTAATGCCGTAGTTGAGAAAACATAAAACAGCTGAACTCTGGTATCAGGAGAAGTATTTTGTTTAATTCATTACTAAACAATCTAAGAGCATCTGTTGAATAACTCAGTGATAGGAAGCAGCTGTTCTGCAACTTTCCACCACAACTCATGTCAAAGCAAACTAGTTACCTTTTCATAAAAGTAATTATCTCAGAGAATAGGAAGAGAGGATTGAAGTATTAAACAAAATTTTTTACAGTCACATAGGATGCTCTCATCTCTAAAGTAAGGAAATATGATTTATCTATTATTAAGTGAGAAAACAGATATATTCAAAACATTTAAAGAGGAGTCATGAATAATGGGTTGTGAGTTATGAGAACATGTCAACTGAGTCCAGCCCAGGTTGTTTTTTTCTGGACCAGTAGAGTTCCAAATTTTCATTTAAATATCTCAGGTATAGAGAATACATTCTGAAACTAGGTGGGTAATATAAAACTTGAAGTAGCACAGAAAACAGGATTATGATTCAGAATGATGGTAGATAAGTGAAATGACTGGAAATTGATGAATTTAATTTAAAAAGTGCAAATTCAATAATTTTACTCAGGCCGAAATTGAATAAACAAATAGAAAAAAATTGGTGAGGAAGACACAGGAGTGGCCAAATTATGATACCGTTTCAAACAAAACATCACATAGAAATGAAGGTTGTGTGAAAGAACACAATGGAGATAATGGAGGTAATTATTCTCTTCCCAGCCAGTCTCAAATTAAAAATAAACAAACAAATAAATAAATAAATTGAAAGGAATCCAAGAAAGTGTTCTAGGTAAGTTAACCTATAAGGATAAGTCATGTAGCATAGAGGTAGTATCCCTCTGTTCTTCAAATAGTTCAGTTTATAAAGCATTCTAACATCAGGCAACTCACAGAGCTGCACAGTACATAAACAAATAACTGCCAGGCCTTTAGGTTTTTATTTTGCCCAACTTGTATTTTATTTATCAATAAACAGAAAATGTATTTTCAAATGAGCATTCACCTTATTCCAATATAAAATTTCCCCAAACCTATGCGCATCTGGCTTGTACCTTCATTGTTAGTCATGTGATGTAATAGAGCGTATTCCCTCTCTCTTATTGTTTGCCACTTGACCATAGTGCATTGCAAGTGATGAAATATGGTTTAAGGTCTTTCAGAGAGCAATTAACAGTCCATTAATCATCCCCAGAAGAAAATACTCCCTCGAAAAGATAAACAGTAAGACAGAATCCATTGCAAACAGTGAGGAAACACATGAAGGAAATGTGGAGAATTATCATCTTATGGTAGAAATAGTGGGTTGTTAGTTGTCATTATATTGATGTATAAAGCTGAAGATTGGTGTCTGTGTTCTAAAGGGTTATGTGATTTTTCAACTACTCTATTTTGTAACAAAATATACTATTTTTTCTCTGAAAAACTTTTACTGCTGGTTCATTCCATTAACACTAACACTGAACAATTAGCAAAAATGTTAATAACTTTGCTAGAATAGAATATACTTAGTAGGGATGAAGAGCAACCCAAAATATTAACCTTTTCTGTAGCACTCTTTCAGAGATGATGTAATAGAGAGAAACAGGGAATGCAATAGAGGGAGGGGATCATAATTGAGGACATTCTTCTCATGCTTCCCTTCCCACAGGCAAGATTCACAGTCACTCTTGAAATGGTGAGAGTGATACATCTGACACCTGGGGTAGTGTGATGAAGAAGATGCTATGACATTGAACTGCAGCTGTGTACCACCTACTAAGCACTTGTTTGAATATAGGCCCCCCATAAAAGGAAATACATCTGTTGGCAGTAGTAGTGAACTATGGCTTCTTCTTTCCTCCTTGACTCCATTTGTTAAGCACAGCTGGCTGTAATATCAAAGTATTTATGCATTCTTGGTGTCTAATGGGCCAGATCACCAAGTGGGAACTTCTGATGGCTGGAGATGGGATGCAATGGTATGAGTTTTCAGAGGCGTGGGGGTGGAATGACATGAGATGGATAGTCAGGTTATAAAATTAAAAGAAGAAGCGGTGCTGTCAGATGCAGTTGCTTCCTATGGGGCTCCGTATCACTCAAAGCGAACCTGGCATCACATGTATATTGAATAGCTCTTGAAGTAACAACACTTTCAGGAGGCTCACAGTTAACTCCCATTGTTATAAATCATTAAAGCTCTGGCTTAAAAGTAGGTGGTTTTTTTTGGTTTTACTATAAATGCTCAATGGATTGAGCACTAGAAAACTGTAAGAGGCATGTTAACATTCTGTAAAATTAACCTGTGTCATTAAAATAATTCATATATATCATCTTTGGATCTCCTGTCTGTCACGCAATATGTTGTTTGTGTGGGCAAGAGGATTACTTACAAGGCAGCCAGGCAAGGTTGGGTGACCTGATTTAATGGGTTGCAACTACCAAATAATGCACTGTTGTACTTTCTCTGTTCCAACAGAAATTTTCCCCTAGATTGCTTACACCATCTATTTTGTTTAATGTAGGAAGGGAGGGAGGGGGGGAAGGGAAAGATCTGTAACCTTCTGCCTGATAAGTGGAGCTGAACTGGCTCATCCAAGAATGGTAACTATTGAAAAGTCTATGAGCAAAAAAGAAAGTACAAAGTAATCTGGAATGTAATCAGAAGCACCTCTTCCAACAGTAGTGAAAAGTTAAGCTTACCCTAGCACTCCACCAGACTTTGCCCTGTGAGTAATTGGAAATAAATAAATAAATAATCTCCCAGAATATAATGAGATTTTTGTATTATATCAAAGCTATTCGACATGCATCCTTTTATATAGTCTTGTGAATGCTTTCGTGGAGCATATGTAAGTATATATATATATATATATATATAACCATACGTAGTGATCATGAGCAGGAGACCACTCTATGTGGAGAAGTTGGTGGTCCACATCATGGTTAACCTAAGCAGGATCGGGCATCCCGTTCTGTGCCATGCTATACCATGTTGCATGTACAGTGTGTCTTTCTGGTCTGTGTTGTGCTGTGCAAATTCCTTGGCTGCAGTTGATTTGCTGAAACAGAGGAGCCCACAAGCAGCTCTCACTTTGTTCTGGGTGATAGTCTACTACTGTCACAGCCTTACCTTTATCTACGAGAGTATTAAGTGGTTCTTGCATGAACATCCTTTCATTTGACTGTAAAAAATGATGAATAGAGTTGTTTAATTCTAAAACATAACTAGAATGGCCAAAATGGGGTAACCCTTCCTAGGACAGAACATACACAGCGTGCTGCACCCTAATTAGAGACAAAATCAGCACTGAACAACTCAGAGTTACCAGCATCAGAAGGGAGATAAGGTTACCTATCTTAAAAGGTTACCGTCCTTTAATAGTGTTAGTTTTAGCACATGCCATTTTAAGCAATACTTGGCAGAGTGTCTGCCTCACTGGGATGATAATGAATGAGTACCTCCCAGTGCAAAGCACCATTTGTTCAATGCTCTTGATAGCATGAAAGCTGCACCACCTAATGATCATTCTAGTGAAGAAGTGTAATAATTAGAAAAGTCAAAGATATTATTCAGACAAGTTATCTTTCACAAAAATTCTCATTGTTTTCCTCAAAACGTGGCTTAATTTTAGATTCTCTAGACTATAAACAAACAAGGAACTATTTGAGCTGAATTAGTAGCAGCCTTCAAAGGCCAGAGGAATTTATGTAGATTTTTCTTTGTGTTGTGGATGACTTGAAGATTTGCCCTCAATTAGGCTGCATCCCTATCCTTCTCAAACTTGCACCAAAAAAAATTGTTCTATATCCTTGTAATCTCAACACACTGTACACACAACTGCATTTAATAGCAATGCAGCTAACAATAATGAGAACAGTGTCTCAAAAAAAATTCCTTTTCCTTTCAT
Source organism: Meleagris gallopavo (assembly GCF_905368555.1). Lineage (NCBI taxonomy): Eukaryota > Metazoa > Chordata > Aves > Galliformes > Phasianidae > Meleagris > Meleagris gallopavo. Next base: position 126,171,586 of record NC_139404.1, read on the forward strand.
TAGTGAGTATTTTGAGTACCCTGGGAAGCACTGTAAGACACACACCTATAACAAAGGTCTTCCTGGTCCTGGGACATCATGCCGTATGTCATGCTGCTCCATTAATCATTGTGTTTTGACTCATATAAATTATCTGTTCCTATGTTGAGAGAGAGGGTTAAAGGGTTGCAAAGAGTTAAATACAGAGGAGACATGAGGTGAGACTCTGAATATGTGTCGTGAAATAAAAGATTTTGGAGACTAATGAATTTTCTTTGTTGTGAACCTTTTTTTTGGTATTTGAATCTTCATTTTGTGTGTATTTGAGCTATGTGGAGCCAAGCCTTTAAAACAAAATGTATCCTGTTACAGTTTCCTCTAACAGCTTCCAGTTCCATTCTTAAACTATTAGGCAACATTTAAGAGTTTTCAGTTTATCCAGTTCAACTTTTAAAAAAGAATTATTAGAATAAAAATAGTCCAAGTGATTCATACAAAATGCCAGTGAAGCTGAGAGAGATTCCCAGTTCATTAAAAAAAAATAATAAAAAACAGGCTTTCTTTACATAATCAGGCACAGAAACGCCAAGAGGCTTAGGGTTTGTTAGCTAAGAGACTCCAAAGATATATTTTTTAATCTCTCTAATTAACTTCATGTAAAACAAAGCAACACATAAGTATACTACCTAAATACAAAATATAGGAAGCAAAATAACTTGATCATAGGAGACTTGCTGAACAAAGATTTGTTTGAGCCCTTCCTGGATGAAGATTTCTTCATATTTGTTGACATATCCCATCAGCTAAATTCAATTACTGAAGATTAGAATCAAGCTTTCTGGCACTACGTGGATTTTCTCCAAAGTGAAGAAAGCAAAAATTAACAGTAATTACAGATGTCAGACCATCCCTTAGAGCAAAATGCATCCCAGAGTGATTTCTCATACTGTGTCACACTGACAATTTCTTGGGTTGAGACACCATTACTATGTTCTTTCACTAAAAGTAATTAAATTGAAGTTGATAAATCTAAATATACTGCAAGATTTCACTAAATAGAGACTGAAATGTGAAGATCTGGTCCTGGGTAAAGGAAAAACAAAATCACTAAAGACTGCCTCCCATTCAACAAGAGGCAAGTGGACTGTGCCATTCTCATTGTTACGGCCATTCTGTGAGATGCTGTTGCTTATGCCCAGTTTATAACAGCTTGGGTCACTAGTGATTTATTCCAAAAGTAATCTGATATTATGCTGTTCACCGCGGCTAACAGTATAATATTCTGTTTTCTGTCTTCACCCAGAACAAATATCCAGATAGATAACCTCAGAATTAAGCAGTTATATCAAGTCAGTTATAAATATGGGGCAATATTCTATACTTATATTCAATTTCTTTAAAGGTGCATATCCTGTGAATTTGTATGGCATACTCTCTTAATTTAGGTATGTGTATATAGCGTTCATATTTGTATATGTGCATTCTCTCTGTGTATACATATACATAGACATGTATATACATATTTCTTTTATGCACTCTCCTTCAAAGGCTCAGTTACTGCCCTTCATAGAAAAAGATTATCTTCCAGCATAACTTTGAATAGCCTCTCTTCATTCCTTTCAGCTACTCATTTTAGAAAGGTATGGTCCAGTTGCAGATGCTGCAGTGAAAACAGCAGATATTGCAATGCTTTAATCATCATCTCAGGAAAACTCTCAGCACTGGAAGACTCTTAACTTATGTTTTACCAGTAAAATTCAGAGAAGATGCTGGAAGTAGCACTTTCCTGATGTTATGTGAATGAGATTTACCAATCCACAAAAAGAAAAGAGATTTTAATAAAATCCAGTTTCATTTTCCTTGGCTTAATAAAACAAATGATCTGGTGAGAAGCACACTCCAAAGCTTTTGCAAATTTAAAAATATGTATTTTAAAAAGGTATTAATATTATAGAATCACAGAATCATAGAATGGTTTGCATTGGAAAGGACCTGTAAGATCCTCTAGCCCCCCCCGGCCATAGGCAGAGACACCTCCCTCTAGACCAGGTTGCTCAAAGCCCCCCATCCAGCCCGGCCTTGAGTTCCTCAAGGGGGTATCCACAACCTCTCTGGGCAGACTGTTCCAGTGTCTCACCACCCTGACAGTAAACAATTTCTTCTTAATATGTAGTCTAAATCTACACTCTTCCAGTTTAAGCCATTTGCACTCATCCTGTTGCTACCTGTTGATGTAAGAAGTCCCTCTCCACCATTCCTGTAGGCCCCCTTCAGATACTGGAAGGCACTATAAGGTCTTCCTGGAGCCTTCTCTTCTCTATGCTGAAGAACCTCAGCTCTCTCAGCCTGACCCCATAGGGAAGGTGCTCCAGCCTTCTGATAATTTTTTCTGATTTGCTCCAACAGCTCCATGTCCTTCTTGTGCTGGGGGCTCCAGAACTGGACACAGTACTACACATGGGTTCTCACAAGAGCAGAGTAGAGGGGCAGAATCACCTCCCTGACCTGCTGGTCATGCTTCTCTTGTTGCAACTCAGGATACAGTTCACCTACTGGGCTGCAAGCGCACATTGCTGGCTCGTGTTGAGACTTTCATCAACCGACACATCTAAATCCTTCTCCTCAGGGATGCTCTCAAGTCATTTTCCGCCTAACCTGTATTTGCGATTGGGATTGCTCCTCCCCCTTGCACTTGATATAGTTCCTAGTTAATCATGTTCTTGATCTCACTTTATTTATCCTAAAAATGCAAAGCTCCTCAAAAGGAGTTTTCAAGACAGCCAAAATCTCTATCTAGCACAGTAAGGGGGAAACACTATCTGCTGAACACAAGAATCCTTGACTGTTTGTGGATATTTATACAGCACTTCCTATTTAACCTTTCCCTTTGTTTTTGTACTGATCTGCAAGACATGCTGAGAAAGATAACAAGGAAGGCTACATGCTGCAACAGACAAGACATGCAGAAGTCGTCAGAAGATATATTGCTGTTATAAGAAGTGAGTGAATATTTATTTAAGTTGGTATAATCTTACTGAATTTGGTAAGATTAAATTGTTGATAATAAGGAAAAATTTTGACCAGTCATCACAGCTGATGCATAAACAGGTACACTCACACCTTGACCATAACTCTTCAGTAAAGATAAGTTAAGATGATTTAGAAACTTAAGAACTTTGAGATAGAAGGTAGCACATATTATTTTTTGAGGCTTCCTATTATCATATTATTATCATGTCAAGATTATCCTCCTAGCTTTTAGTTCAGGAAATGTGCAGAAGTAATTATGTTTGACATTCATTTTCAAATTACAGGACCGATCTTTGTCTAAGAATAGTAGGTTAAAACCAACCACTCAAAATGTTGGAAAGAATTACAACAAAAAGTCTAAAGAACAAGGTTAATATGAACATCACTAGAATCCACTGGGTTGTTAAAATCTCACTGAGCTAACTTTCAAGATTTAACACTAGTTCAAAAATGAACTACCTAAATGGCCTATACTTGCTAGTATAGTAGCTGATTATTTATTAATAAATTGTTATCAGTTTAGAACACTTTTCAGACATGGAATCTTATTTCTACATTAGCTGCACAAAGAGGCTGAAGAAATTTATGTATGCAGTCATCAAGTAATTAATCCAGTAATGGTGCAGTGTATTGTTTTATAGTCATATCAACCAGTAGTGTCTGAAATAAAATTACTTAACACTTTTCAATAAAAGCCTCAATTTATAGGTTTTTATGACTTTGAGCTAAAAGTAATTTATTACTAATTATTTTGGCTGAAACTTTCCAGCTTGCCCTTTGCTTCTGATTCAGGATTCATGTTTGTATTTTGTTTCTTTGTAGTTCATAAAAGGTTATACTGAAAATGGCTCAGTTGCTTCAAAAGTGAAGTAAAGGAAAAAATATCTGCCAATATTACAAACAATTTCCAAGTATTTCATTGAAGCATTTGGTGAAGACTATAATATTTGGAAGAACATAACTCTAGGATCAAAGACTCATAGAACAGCTCAAGTTGGAAGGGACCCACAAGGATCATTAAATCCAACTCCTCAGAGATCTGTGTGTTCTGTTTTACACCTTAATCTTATTTGGCTGACTCTCACCCTAAATGATGTGAATAAGGGGAGCAGAAACAACACACTGGTTAATATGACTCCCTGCAAGAAAATGTTCTGAACTAAATTCTCAGTGGTGCCCCCACATCCTGTTAGGATTCCAGATTCCAGCTTGGAAAAGAACCTAAAATTAAGTTGCCACATGCACAGATGTTCAGCATCTTTCAGAATAGGCTAGGACTCTTCAGTATGCCCAAATAAACCTCAAGTTAAATTTAATAATGATTTGACCTGCTTGTGAAGTATTGCAAACTTTGAAAATGCTGAACTGTATTACACAGAAAGGAAAAAAAAATTCCACATGGGAAATCAAGATGAACTCATGATGCCACAGGAATGTACTTCTTAAATTGCTTGACTTTTATGAATATACTTATCTTCAAATCAACATCTAGCACACTGCTGGATAAAAGATCACCATATAAAAATTCAAATGAAAATCTAAGTAAAAGACAAAGACAGGCAAGTATCAGAAGACCATAACCTTCATGCAAAAGTGTCCCACATTAATGGGGGAATGAAGATGTATGTGAGTTCATAATTTTATTTACAACTATTCTGAGAACCTGAACCTGGGGTAGAAAGAAGTTGAAATAGAGGCTTCAGGTTTCCAGAAAGTATGTTAATTAATTGTGAACTCATACTACAATGTTGTAAATTTCTGTGTGAGTCTAGAGAGCTTATTTTCAGACATATCTGAGAAATAATTGATGTGCTAGAAGAGCTCTTTCAGATGACTTTCCTTCTGGGAAAGTGCAACCAAATATGTGGCAAATGAGTCTTTCTCCTTGCCCTTTTTTCCCCTTTACCTCCAGTTGGATTTCCAGTGGGACAGAGTCTTGGACATAAAGTAGAACTGCTAGAATGATCAAATTCCTCCTGTGTTGTAATAAAATCTGCAGTTGAAAAAAGAATATGTTGTCTAGACTTACCTGCTGGGATTCGCTGCAGTGAAAAGCAGAGTCTTGGTCTCTTGGTCTTTCAGTTCAGACATCTGTCAGAGTATGTCAGAGATTCCTGCAAGCTCATATACCCAGGTGTCCTTTATACTTTTTTCTTTTTTTTTTTTTTTAAGGGAAAAAAAAAAAAAGAAGAAGAAGAAAACACCCAAACATGGAGCAGAAAGATGACTGGCATTCCAATATCCTGCCTTCTTTTGAATATGTGGTACTAACAGGTCATGCACCCAGACATGGGAATTTGAATGTTTTCCTGAGCTCAGTAATATAAATAAAAAAGTTCACCATCAAAAGTACTCAGAAAAAAAATATTGTTGCTTAAGAAGCTTTCCTGGCTTTTTTTTTTTTCTCTTGATCTAAGATGTGGCTTGCTTGGCTGACAGGCTTTTACCTACAGATTACAGCTAAGATGGTGTTTTACTACCTCTTTTTAAACAAAAAAGCCTTCAAACTATGGATCTGCTCAGCATTCACCTTGTATGGATACTTCTGGGTGTGTAAGTCTTTGTCTTACACAGTTTCCACTTTGGGGTTTATTTACAGTGCTTCTTAATACTAATCTAAGTAGTGGTTCTAGCGTTACAAGTATTTCTAAAATGTGTTAACCTAAGACTTGCAACACAAAACACTTTCTAAGTTTGTCTTTTACAGTCTTTGATCTTTTCTAGGATTTTGTGTTTCCTGTCTGTCCAGTCAGTCAAATTATTCTGCTGCTTGGGTTCCTTATGACATATTTCTAATGTGATCTTTAGTTTGAAATCTTAGCCACATAATAATAATTTTCTTCTGAATGGGGAACGTAATTACTGAAGTTGTGCTTGCATTCCCATCAGTTCATTTTTTGCTGCCCGGGGTATTAATGCAGGTCAATTATTTTTTCCTTTGTGGCCTTTGTGACTTTAGGCTTGAAAGTGCTTAGAGGGTTTACCACTACTGAGATGACACTAAACACAGACTGGTATCTGACATAAGCTGAAATGACATGGCGGTGTTCTCAAAGTGTAGGCTCACTTGATTACTTAAACCATCCTTTTGTTTATGCTGTATAGTTTCCTGAGCATTCTTCACCTTAGTAGTCCAGCCCTGCTGTCAGCAGTTTTGAAGTATTTGTTATTTTATACACTGTGGACTCCTCTGTGCTCATCATCAATTTATTTTCAGTTGAAAGAGTCTTTAGAGACTTCATTTAAGCTTGTTTTGATTTCTCTTACTGTATCTGCTGAAACCGGCGTCACATTTGGTAGACACTGTTTTTATTTATTGTTCTACAAACTTCCCTACATTATGAGTCAAGGGGATTGGCTTCTTTTATTTTTACAAAACTTCCATAACATTTTTGAAAATGAGTGTAGCCATTTCTATGCTTTTTTTGCAATATGAACAAGAACAGATAATATAAAATAGTACTAGGCTTTTAAATGTTTTAAATGTTACCATAAAGATAACTACAAGAGTTGTCCAGCCACAGCAATAATTAAGTCTTACCCTGCAGCTGTCTGTGATTTCTGCCTTCAGTCTACTTGTGTCAAAAAAATTGTAGGTTATTGTCTTGGGGGAAAAGTGTTCCAGTAATTAACTAGACAGTCATTGTTGAAAAGGGTACCCACACACTTAAGTGCTTTGCTGGACTGAGGCCTTACGCATGTAATCTGCTTACTCCAGAGTGATGTGATAGCCTTCCAAGCCTGAGCCATCCTTCCTGACTTGGAAAAATTCCTCCCCTTCCAACTTTTCTTGGCAGACACTCAAACATTTTGGTTCTTAGCACTGTGGATCTCTTACCGAAAAAATAATGCACTCCACAGAACTTTTTCTTGGTTTGTATCAGATTTTGTTACCATTTTACCAATCAGTCCAATATTTTTTAAAAGTCTGCAGTACATCTTTGATCTTTGGTTTGTATTACTCCAAAATAGAATTTAGATTTGGTGAAGCAAATCAGACGTTTTTATTTAGAAGAATAAAGTGAACCCAGGCAAAATCTTAATGAACCAATATATGTTATGTATAAAGGCAAACATCTCAAAACTGCAAACTATATATATTGAAGGATTTAGTACAAAGTTCTGATTCATATTTTACATGACTTTAGGGTGAGGCTGCAGCTGGAAAGATGAAAAGTTTGATACTAAAATCCATATCTGATTTATGTTTGAGAAACTGATTTCTCCTAGTTGACTGAAATTCTGCCCAGGGAAAATTAAACCTGAGCAATGCTGTTTTGTCTCAGTTATAACTATAAAATGTGCCCTATACTGTCTGTTCTGAGAATAAATGTTCATAAACATTTACACTAAGTTTAAGAAAAACACTAATAAACACAGCATTTTTACTGCACTCTTTCCTCCCCAGCTAATCATCTGGGGACTTCTCTGTCCTTAGTTCAGTTATACCCTTCCTAAAGTGAATTGAAATTGTGCTTTACAGAGTACTAGGAATTGTGTCTCCCAGGGAGAAGTGACTTTCTGTGTGTCTCTTACAGCTACTCTACTCCAAATTATGAAAACTAACAGATAAAAATAGCACAAAAACAGTTTTTGATAGAGCAAATTCTCAGCTACAAACCACTGTTTTTCAACAGTCATCATTAGCTATGCATTATACCAACAAACAAAAGCCTGTATGGTGCACTCCTAAAATTCTGCAGAGGTTACCCTCTGTTGCTGTCTTGACTGTTGAAAAGCACCACCCTAAGCCTGTGCTGAAATCCACTGTTTGGTCTCCATCAATATTCAGTAAGCATTGATGAATGATTGCCATTTTTTTCTGCATGGAGGTATTCAATTCCACACATTTAGTTCATCCACACTTCCGTCTGTGACATCATTCTGTCAGACTGCCCCTCTGCTACCATTTGTTGTACAGAAACAAAATGTAATGTGATATTGGTGGGAAGGTTCAATCCCTGTTTCCATACAGCCAACATCCACCTCAGAGATCTTGGGCCAACATCATAAAATAAGAGACATCAAATTTGAAGCAGCCCTCATACAATTAACCTGTACCACTTTCTATTTTCAACTTGATATTGATTCTTTTTGCTTATGGAAAGGTTCTTTAATCATTTATTTTCTCCGATGGTTAGATGGCTATTAACATGTACCTTAACACATCCTTCAGTATAATATTGATAGGAATAATTAAAAAATACAAGTTTGTTTATCTCTAAATCTTTCCTCTGACAGACCTTAGAATTTGATCTATGTATGTACCAGGTTCTGTAGATCTTCAGGTTCTCTGTACTCTCATAAAGACCACAAACAGACAAAAAGCAGGTTCCCAGCTATGGAGTTCTGTGATTAGCTGAATTTATCTGTGTCAGGAAAGCACTGGGTTTGAGTTTCAGCTGGTGCTTGGCTTCTTTTGTTGTTCCCGTTGCTGCCCCAAGCAATCAAAAGTCACGAGAGTTCAGCTGATGCTCATGACTACAGACATTCTGCTCTTGGGTGCTCCTGGCATTCAGGAAGCTGTCATAAATGTCAGCGACACAAAGCAGCTGTAGGATCTAAGGAGCTTTTTATTCTGAAACACTTTCTATATAGTGTTCCTTGAGCACAACTTATAACTTACAGTTCACAGAAAGTTTCAGAAATGTTTAGCTGAGATGGAAGTCAACAGAAAAAAACACGTCTGGATAAATAGTACTCCATACCAGAAATCTTACTTTATTCCCAGCTGCATTGCTTTTCACCCACCAAGCTGAACACATCAGAACAAACAAGGGGTACCTTAGGTTCTTTCCATACAGTATGTTTTCATTCCCCTGGTCATACTAGTAAACTTTCTCACATTTACTTTGGTTGTTTTGTAGAGAAATAGGCAAAACGTAGAATCACATAGTTGGAAATGACCTGCAAGAGTATCTAGTCCAATACACTTTGATTTGTACTATTTCCTTCACTTCTGTTGTGTTTTTTTTTTTTTCAAAAACCAAACTGCTACTTATCTTTTTTTTCCTCTTTTGTGCTAGTACAATTATTCTCTATCAAAATTTGCTATAAGAATGTTAAACAAGACCAATCACAGCCTTTATTTATCTCAGAAAATTCTGATCACAGCATCCTTTTTGATATTAATTTTAGTAAATTCAAATCTACTTAATAAAAGGTGTATACTATTCACTCATTCTCCTATCATACCTAATAAGATGACAGAATCAGGTGTTCTGAAAGAATCTGTTGTCTTCTGCATTTTTGTTCGTTTCTAGAAAGTCAAGCATGTTACGATGAGATGCCACATCTTTAGTAAAAATTTGCTCTGTTTAGAAACTTCTTTGTTTAACATCATGTTTCTCATGGTAACTTTTCTTCTGAATCTTTGGGGTTTTTTTTGTTTATTTACTTCTGTTTTTTTATTATTATTTTTTTAATTTTTCTTTTTTATTTAAACTTGGTCAGCTTTCTAGGGTCTCATCCAAAATGACAATATATTAAGAAGAAATTGTTTACTGTCAGGATAGTGAGACACTGGAACAGGCTGCCCAAAGAGGTTGTGAATGCCCTCTCCATGAAGGCTGGATGGGTTTTGAGCAACCTGGTCTAGAGGGAGGTGTCCCTGCCTATAGCTGGAGGGGCAGGGGGTTGGAACTAGATGATCTTAAAGGTCCCCTCCAACCTAAACTATTCTATGATTTTATCTATAGAAGGAAAAATTGGAAGAGAGAAAGAATGAGAAAATCAAGAAAGATTACTCATACTATGTGAGTGAACTCATTTTTAAATAAATTTTGTGATTTTGATGAAGGAATATTTAGAGAAAAATAGATAATGCTTTAGAAACAGAAGTATCCTCTTCAGGATAGAAACTACTACTACTAAAAACTACAAAATTAACTCAATTTTTATGAACATAAGTCACAAGATCCACTTAGAAAAGATAAAAAAGCATAAAAGATACATTTTTGTCATCACAGTCTCAAACAGGAATATTAAATGACAGCATGAAAAATGGAACTAACTCATTCAAAACTCTGTAAGAACAGAGCTAGATCTGGGAATTTGCTTTACCTCCTTGGAGTTGATGTCAATATGAATGTCAGCTCTTCAAGAAGTGCCGTGGAGAATTATACAATCATGGAAAACCAAAATTTGACAAAAGAACTAATAAATAACAATAGTGGTAGAATGATTGTGATGGAAATATGAAATATCTTCACAAGCTACACCACCAGGAAGAAATTAAGCTATTTAAGATTTGTTGTCAAGTAATTTAGACATTGTACTGAAACTGGAAGTCAACTTTCAGCCTTTCCGTATATGGGAGGTACTCCAGCCCTTTGGTCATCTTCATGACCCTCCCTGGACCCACTCCAAGCAGAGTGCATAATAATAATAATAAACACATACGCCTTTTAAAGTGTATCATTAAACATACATATATATATAGACAATTCATTTATCACCAAAATAACAACAACAATAAAAAAAACCACTATATTTTTCCATTTTAAAAGAAGATATTAAATAAAATGTTACTATTTTCTCATCCCTGTTTGTGGGAACAAAAGACCAATGGATTTTGCTTCTACAAATATTTTACAGATTAGTACTGGACTGGGCCAGTGTGTTTCCATCTTCCCTTGCCTTCCCTGTCCACTGAAGTAAATATCCTAACTTCTATACTAATATCATTTATGTACTTTCTCTTGGACCTAACAAATATCTTATTTGTCTTTGTTTAAATGAGTACGTTTAGGTCACACACTGTATGGTTACAGAGTTCAGAGAGCATTCCAGGAGGTCTGGATTCGTTCAGGCTAACTTAGCACTCAGAAGATTTAAGCTATATCGGGGATCATCTGGTCATGTACTCAGCAAGGAGCTAGGACAAAAGCACACAGCCAGCCTCAGCTCCATATCACGCACTTTAGTTGATTTAGCAGGACAGAAATGTTGGTATGTACTTATGGCTTGATCTGGATCACATTTTTGTGTATGAGTGATGCAGTGGAGGCACAGACTGGGAAGCCCAGTCTATTCACGCAAGGAGAAGCAGTTTCAACAGGAGGAAAGCAGAATTTTCTCCCTACCCCACAAATGCATTAGCACAATTCAACTGTCTTCTCAGAGTTGTTTGGAACATTACATTTTTCTCTTTCCATGCTTGTGGGAACCAGAAAATACTGTCTCCCAGGAATCGAGATAACAGCAGTCAGCAGCTGGAAACATCTGGCTCTCACAAACATCTCCCAGTGATCTAGCAGCTGTTGTCTCTGCTGAATGTCACTCAAAAGCTACCATTCTGCTGTCTTTGGCCCCCATGCCTTTGCTGTTGCCCCTCATGTATTTCAAGGTCATTGTGCATTTTCAGAAAAAGGATACAGATGCAACAAGACAGAAATGGACCAAATATTTTGCATCTTCTTCCATGTGTTTTGTAAAAAGAGTTTTTAATGCTCTAACCACAAATGATAGGCTAAGATGAAGTCCAAGGTGTAGCAGTATAGAGGTAAACAAACAAGTTTCACATTAAGAGTTAGACTCAAAAAGCCCAACTGTCTTCATGAACAGGGTTAGGGTTTTGTGAAAAATTATCTTACCTAGCTTTGGTAGCTCTTTAGATTTCTGTATCGCACTGTGTTCCTATTAACAACATACATAAATTTAAGTCTGATGTTGAGGATGAGTACATTTGTGCACAGAGGCCTGTATGTCTAAAGTAGTACAAATAAAAATGGAGTTTTCAGCACATTTTCACACACCTCAGAAGTATTTGACTCAATTAATTAGTAGTCATCAGAAATCATTGCAGGATTATAATGAAAATCAGACTTTTTTCCCTCAGCATTGCTTTGCAGGTTTTCTTGCCCTGTAATTTGTGTTTTGCTTTGGGACATTGAGAAAATTTCCCTCTGTCTTTTATAATTTAAACATTTTATAGATCTCAGTTTTTAGTATACATTGGATCAAGTATCTTACTGCATATGTGTCTTTTCTACTAGGTGTATTTAATTAGTACTTCACATTGCTCAATTTGATAGATTGCCTTTAAAATCATACAGTGATTAGACGATTTCATTTAACTTGTCAGAGGTTTGGTATGTGCAGTATATCAAAATTTCCTGCTTCTTTCACAAGAGCCAATGAAGTCATCACACATGCTGGCCTTCTTCAAAGGGCCAGTCTGTTTACTACCAGTTTCATAGGACCACTGGTTGGAGGATTTCAGCTAGCATTGTTTTAGGCATAGAAGAACCACTCATTGCAGGAGAAGATTTTATGCAAATGTAAGATAGGTGTCCTCTCTTTAGCCCCCAGCAAAGATTTGTAGACAACACTTTGTCATTTGGGGGTGAGATAAAGAAAATGAGAGAGAGGCAGAATAGTCTCTTAAGCAAAATGCACTAAAATTTAAATTAACATGTGGGTTGAAGAGTTTCATTTATTTTATGTGGAAGTACATTTGAAATTCTGTATGAATTTTCGCCAATTTTATCCATTCCTTTCTCCAAAACCATTGTGGACTCACACTTGACTATTTTATTTATATCCATGACCTGCTAAAGATTTCAAAAGCTTTGTATGATGTAAGCCAAATTCTGAACACAGTTGTACACATCTTGATACGGAGAAATATTACCTTATTTTGTTTCTGTAAGTCAGATACTACAGGCTAAATCTGAAGGCAGATTGCAAAAAGCAATTAAATATTATGGTTTTAAAATAAAGTGAGACTTTTTCTTTGAGTTTTTATTTTATATGAAAATGAACATTTAATTGAACTGACATGGTGAAAACCTTGAGCATGTAGTGTGCCAGTCAAGTTAGCTCAGCTAACCTTGCCCTTTTGTGAGCTGCAATGAATCCTGAAGTGAAGCTCTGGTCTGAGGCAGTAGATCAAAACCATTATCCAGGCTTCCTGTGAGAATTAGGTTGGATCCAACCCAACACAAGACTCCAGCTGTGCCTCCCTGCTCCTATTAGACAGGAAACAGAAATCTCAGTTAAACTAGCCTAACCACAAAACATTCACAGCTATATATTACATTCTTTCTCTTTGCAAAGAGTTCTACTTTATTAATCAAATGAGATCAGTTAATCTCATATGAACAATTTTTCTGTTGTCTATCAAGTGAATCTGTTCTCTGTGTGTGGAGAGAAAGAGAGAGAGAGAAAGAGAGAGAGAGAGAGAGAAAGTAGGAATATGTACATAGGCTATCCATGAAGCTGTACCATGTAGAAGAACACTTGTGCTATGCTTGAGACCTGTTAATGTTTTCTTTGGGTTGTTACAACTTTTTGTGTAAGAAAAAAAGGGAATTTCTATAAATCCGTGCCTTATCATTAAGAAAATCTTTGTCTCATTCCAAAACAAGCTGAAGCGATATTCAGGCATTCCTAAAGGAAAAAATATCAACTATAGCATAGCCAGTCGGAGTCAATACAGTGATGTCTGAGGAACACTTATTTCGTTATTTTTGACAGGTGGACCAAAGCATGAAAGGAGGAGACAATTAACACTGTAAAAGAGGTTGTTCTAACAGTAACCAGGTCTATCAGGAAATGCAGATGTCTTTCAAAGAAACCGTGCTGATGGCAAGATTCAGATTTAAAAAAAAAAATTAAAAAAATTGGATACTACAAATAAGCATCCACAGAAAACAATGTTCAGAAGTTTCCCTCTCAAAAGACACAATGGGCACTGTCCTGATCATATGTTCAAATTGAAAAGTAGCCCTTCCACCTTAAACAAACTTAAGGTGTACACCACTCTAACTACAGCATCTACTTTTTAGGCTCTCGCCAAAAACCAACTACTGCTTCTTATCTGCAGCAGTGAAAACCATGTGTTTCCCAATGTTTTTTTTTTAATATACTTACACATATTCCATTGTTGTATCTTCTTCCATGATAAATATGCTCTGCTTCCAGCTGTTCTGCAGTTCCACCCATATTTTAAGGATTTAATAACATCGTCTAAAAAAAAAAGCCACCACAGACTGTTTTGGCAAATAGAATCTCTACAGAAGTAAACACTGAAACATTAAGTCATCATCATGTTTACCTTCCACTGCTTCTGTGAAACATTTATTGCTTCTACTTTCTTGAAGAAGCAATTTAGGCAGTCATTTACAGTTTTAAAATGTGAGCTTCATTTTTTACAATATGACCAACAGCAAAGATGTAAAAAGTAATGAAAACTGATCTGAATAAGCATTCTCATTTGCTGTGACAACTGACTCCGTTTATTAAGGAACTTACAATGTACCCCACTATCTAAATTTAGGTATTTTCATTCACCTGTTGAATTCTGTTAAACAGTCACTTGTAACATCAATGTTACAACACCAAATTACCTATTACTGTTTGCACATTTAGATTTACACCCTTTTCCCTAAATTCTATTGTCCTAGCTATCATCAAACAGCTTAACCATGAATACATCTCCATTGGTCCTTTTTCAGAATGTTGACTTTCCAGATGTATCTAGAAACACAGATCCATAGGTGTACTTGCATAATGCATAAAAGAAGCTGCGCCAAGAGAGGAAATCTTTCTGACATCTCACGATTGATAGAAGTGAATGCCTATGGAAACAATGAACAGAACCTTAGCTGGTTTTGTTAGGTCACCTAGTAGATTTACATCTTTTGACAATTATCATGAGACTGTTTTTTCTATGGTTTTACTCCCGCTTTCTTTTTACTATGAAACAGTTCAAGAACCATATTGCTGACTACTTAGAATGCAAAATATTTGTAAATCACACTTACAGATTTTTCCTCTTTTCCTGTAAACAAACATTTTGATCTTTTATCAGGTCTTGTTCAAGGAGTTAACTTCTCATAGAAGGAGTGCTGATGGGCCACAAATGCCAACACATAAACAAGAGACTTTTCAAAATTTTCTCTAATATCTATATGATATTACCTATTACTGAAAGCTTACCTTCACAATTTCTCTAAAAATGTACATTTTTTCAGGCATGTGAGAAACATTGTCAATTGCAGAAACACAGATTAGAAGTAGACTTACTTTCCTATCCAGACTAATGAAATCCTGGACCTCCCTGAATTCTCCAGCAGGGGTGAAAATAATGTCTATTTTCTCAGGAATGGAAGGAGCCATGAATCTAGACATCAAAAGCAAGAAAAAAAATATATTGAAACAGAAAATACTTCAAAAGGGAGAGTGAACAGAAAATCCTCTTCCCCATCCCAGCTGACTGGACCGAATTGAAAAATCCTGTTTTTAATAGAACATTTCTAAAACAGAGATCCTCAAATTTACTTTCCTTAGGCAATCCCAGTTTTGGCCCTGATTCCCAGCACTGTGGCAGGCATTTCATCCCTCACCAGGTCTCCAAGAGAATCAAAATTTTATGCTGTAGGATAAAAGAAAGATTAAAAATCATTATTTATTAAATTACCTGCAAGTTAAAGTGCCAAATAAAGCAAGTTACTTTTGATTCATTATGATCTTTCTTTGAACATTAATGATATTATTCTAATATTATGCTAGTTATCCCACGTGATGCTTCCATTTAAAGATACTGGTATTCATTAGTTTTCAGAGATTTAAAAAAAATGTATTAAGTGGTTAGAATTATAGACCACGTATGTAAATTTCTAAATTTAGATTTATCTCTATATAATTCAGATGTTTTATCTATTTATGTCTACATATATACACTAACATTGTTTTTCAATTCAGTTTTGCTTAAGGATTTTTTTTTTAAGTTTTCTAGTTTTTATTAACTACATCATCATCATGTTCTCTAAAGCTTCTGAAGGGAATTATAACAGATACGCTTCTAACTGCTGACAAGTATTTTTATATATAGGAAACCAATTTAGTCAATGAAAGCTTTATGCTTTTTGCAGGGTTGTAATGACTGGGTATTAAGAGATAAGAAAATTCACATGATATGCATTTAGCATTAATTTATTAATAACCAGAAATTGTTATTACAAAGAAGTTAGACAATCAAAGTTACTGAGCCATTGCTCTTCTTGTTTGTGATTTAAACTTAAGACTCAATTATTTGTACATAGCCCATCCTCTGAGTGATGTCCTTGGTATCTACCTTCTAAGTGCCACGCCACAGGATTTTGGTTCTGCTCCTCAACTGGGAGAACAAAGATCTACAGTTACTCCACCCATAACAAATTTTAGTTCTGTCTGCTGGAATGCATTTTCAGACAGAATCATGCCTTACAAATTTCAAGTCTGCTGTCTGAAAACATTCACTGGAACACAAAATCTCAGATTATTCACAAATGTTACTGAACAATAAAACTGAATACAGTCTGAAGCCACACCCAGCATCTAAATATTTTGTAATTTTTTATATCTTTTTTTTATGCTGCTTTACCACTTCTAATACAACAATGCTTTCTCTTCCTTTTTGATGTATTTCTTTAATCCATGTGTTCTATTAGAATGGTTCATCCCATGGTTTCTCCCTTGGATCCATTTTGGGTATTATTTTTCATTTCTGCCAAGATGAAATGTAAAAATAGAGTATTTTTCATGGCCAAAACCAGTATAAGCAGGATAAGCAGAAGAGATGTGGTTCTTAGACTTATAGGTTCATAGGGCTGGAAAGAAATCACGTATCTTCTCTAGGTAATGTCTTACCTTTATTGAGTATTTCATATTTCATCAGACTGTTTTTCATTCAGGAAGTCATAATCAAAGTTTCAAAGTTTCCTTCACTTCATACCTGCAGCAGTTCAATACTGTGAAAAATAAGTTATGCCTACACTATCACTGATAATAATTTAAATGAAAATAAATTTAATTTAAAATTACAGCAATCACAAGATTTAGGAGCTTATTTATTCAACACCCGGATGGCATCAGAAAGTGAGGAACTTCTTTTAAAAAAAATTTAATATCCATAGTACTTAGAGAGTTAGCCTCAGTGTTTCTTGAACAGTCATATTGTAGATTTAAAAGTTCTCTTTAAAATACATTCTAAATTTCATGTTTCAGTTTTTCAATTTTACATTTCTTTGATGAAGAATACAAAAATTACTAAAGATTTTCAAATCTTAAATGAACAATGCAAATACGTCTAACAAAGAAAGACTTTTTCTCCTCAATGAATTTCTTCCAATTCATGATCTTTTTTGGTTCATCTTCTTTTCAGATTATCATCTTCTAAAATGACACAAAAAGATCTGAGTATGGCCAGAATTTTCCCACTAGCATAAAGTATGATTCATAACTTTAGCCTTATAGTTATTTTCAAGAAACTGAGTTGAGTTTGAAAAAGATCACTTTCTTCTATTAAATTCTTTTAATTTCAAAAATGAAGGTTTTTTTTCTATGTTCAACAGTATGCTTCGATTAATCCACTTTGCAATGTGCAAAATGAATACATTTCTTATGCATCTTTGCCCAGTATATGAGCATTTAAGTTCTAATACTTGAGAAAACTGGTAATAAGGAGATGAATTCTGTATTTGGTTCTGCTTGGCTGAGCATCTAAGGGTGGATGAAGGCCAGATGCTAAACAGAAGATCCTCAGGGGCATATTTGAAACAGAGTCGTATATTATTTACAACCTCTACTGTAACAAAGTCCTTGCCTGGATGTCTTTTATATGCAACAAATACAAGACTGTTCAACAAGCACCAAGTGACAGAGCTGCATGGAAGCTCAGATGTGATGTCCATAGTACTGGGCATGACACTTTTTGTTCACAGATGCTAATCTTCCATCATTACCAGTTTCTCTTCTCTTAGGGGAATATGTGGGTTAGAAAGATGTATTGCAAAACAGATGTCATGACTGTTCATCTCAAGAACCTATATTACTCTGCCAAAATGAAGAAATGGAAATAGATTCATCAGTGGAGCTCAGGCTTTCCAGCAATGGCCTGAAACCTGGAAGTCACTTGTGTAACTTGCCTGTACTGTAATGTCACTATCCCGAAACGAAAAGTGGGAGAATCACAGAAATGCTGTGACTGAGAAGACAGACTGTGGAATAAGGGAGCTTGTATTTGAAGTTTAATGAATGCATACTTTCCAGTTAAAGTTAAATTGTGTGACAGTGTCTAAAAATGTTCATGCAGGAGAATAAAAGTATTATTGAGTTTGTTCTAACTTATTAAAGCACCTTTCTCCATAGCACCATTGTCATTTTAGATTGGTGGACAGTTCTGTTGAAGATTTTCAATCACAAAAGAAACCAGTACTAGTTTAAAAGAAAGGGCAAGATTCATGGGTACTATTCCACAGAACAAAAACATTGATACTGGAAAAATATGGATTCGTTCCTATTTATTTTAATAAAGCATTTGTACATGCATTTTAGGGTTTTCTCAAACAGTGGACTTGAGGGAAATAGTGTCATATCCCAGTTGGTCTGGGAATACTGCCAGAAATATTATAGTTGTCTTGTGTTTCTGTTTCTGTGTTCAAACAGGCCCAAAGAATGTATCAGAAGATTATGAAAATGAAAAGCAGCTCAGCTTGAAGAGTAAGTGCATGATGCACAAACGTAGACTTAATCATATTACTTAGCATTCATGTAAATATATTTTGAGGAAAAAGCAAATTATTAATCAACATACTCCTTTTGGTTTAAGATGAATGTTCATAGTTTATTTATTTATTTATGTATTTATTTATTTTTAAATGAAAGATAAACAGGAAAGTAATTGTCCTACATAAGCAACGTGAAGGATAAATGAATATACGAAAGTCTAGGAAGTGTAAACTGTGCTTTTTGAAATAAGTAGATATCTTGTAAGCAATACTAGTAGTAATAATAGAAAAATTCTAAACTAACAGTTTGTTCTAAACAGTTTATGTGACTTGAGCCAGATTTATTCTTTGTGTATGTATATTTGCAATCAAGGCATGGATATGTTCCAAAGACTTGTAAAGCCAATAGTAGGAGAACTCCCACAGTAGATTCCTGATCAGGCCCGTCAGTATGCTAACTGGTAGACTTAAAGCACAATCATTATTTTTTTTCAAGAAAATCTTCAAAGCAAATGTTCTGCAGTATCAATTCACAAATACTAACCAGATCTCTATTAAAAAAAAAAAAAAGACAAAGTTTTTTAAACTTTGTGATGAATTACATATGCCACTATATGGTTCTAAGATATATAGTAAGTCAGAAACTTAAAGTACTCCTCAGATTCATTTAAAATTAAATAATGTACTTCAAGATGGAGGAGTTAATCACAGCACACACAAACCACATACATAAAGCAGAGATACGCATATGTATTCTATTCACATGCCTATTTTTGTACATTCTTTTTAGGAAATAATATTGTTATAGCTTATTCACAAACTTCCTGGGCCTGATTATCTACTCTCAGAACACCAGTGATTCACTTTCCCCTCAGTGGACCTATTGTGCACAAAGTGAGGACAACAGCAGTTGGTATGTGGCAAGTGGATAATTGAGTGGGTCTATCAAATTCATTGTATTCAGTGAATCTGGATCTTCAGCAGTGGATTAATTTGCCCTCCTGAAGTGGTCTCTGTAGATAGTTCTAAAACATTTTTTTAACTCTAAAGCACAGAAAGGCTGTAATTACAAGAGAAGGATTAAATTCTAAAAATACAACCAAATTGCTGCTCCAGTGGAAGCAGAATTCCTTTAAAGTAATCTATAGCACCATACAATACATGTCAATCTTTACTCTCTATGCCTATAATTATGGGTGACAGGTGTGAAATATGTGAATCTAAGGTTGCAACTAAATTCCTCTTTGTATTAGAAGAGAAAGGGGAGAAGAGAAATTATCCCCAATTTGATGAAAAGAAGGTATCCTTGCCTGCTAATAGCATGACTGACAGAACTGCCCGTAGAGATGGTGAGAAATCTCTCTGTAAGTAATGATTCCACTGTCCTACAGTGAAAATATGAAGTTAATAATTATTCAGTGTTTGAGAGAGCAAATGACTTAGTCAAATGGAATGCTTTTAAAATAAGCTAGAAAAAAAACAAGAAGTACAGCAGCAAAAGTCTTCGGATGGTGTAATTTTGTAGACACGTACAGTGTAGGATCAGCTCTGCCAATTGAACTAGGGGAAGCCAAGAGGTTCAGTCACCACAATGGGTTTCAAGTAGAAAATATAGATGTAGAAATTCCCCTGAAATTACTGCCCGTCCTGGGGGATGATTAAAACATATGGGCTGCTGTGATGTAATCACTTCTTAAAGGCATTTGACAGATGATGCTGTGCATATCTGTCGATGTGGAATAAATAGGTCTAAACTACTAAGATTCACAAATTACTTATTTCACCACCTTCTTTAGCTAGGAATACAGATTTGGTAAGGATGATTAGATAAAGCACAGTGAATGAAAATAAGCCTGAGTTAGTCATGGCTCTGTTCAGAGCAGAAGGGACAAAAACATTGCTGTGCCCTTCATTGGGCAATTATGACATTACTCATAATAGGCTCATCCATTCACTCCTCCTCTCTCTCAAGGCTCAGCGTAGGGCTATATAAATCCATGCTAATGAGAAAAGATTCAGTAGAAAATGTGTAAAGCAACAATCATTACTCATACACTATTTATGATGCCTGGATATTTCCAGACAGAAAAGAAGGTAAACATCTGTATCTCCCACATTCTTACTTCCAAGACGTGGAATAAAAATACATGGCAGGATCACCACCTGCATTCTTGTGTCTGAGGAAGGATTCAGCCAGTACACAAACATCCAGACAAATCTGGAGATGAGAATCTCAATGAGATGACAACTTTCCCCCCTGCTCCCCCCCAAAAAAAACATAATATTTTCTTACATTCTCTGCAGCATCAGCAAACAGCCCCAGGACTAAGGCCATGACTTTCTTCAGTGCCACCACTACCCTAGTGCCATAATGGTATCTACAGACCCTATGGACCACCCAAATCTTGAAAGAATTGGATCCAGAGTACCTAACCCTGACCCATAAACTGCATTTTTCTGGTCAGAACATAACAGTTAGTCCATGAAGCAGAAAGACTTATCCAAGTTTTTCTTCAGTATCCTTGTTGGAAAAAAAATACTCAAAGACAGATATGTACAGCCTTAAAAATGGCTACCTTGCCAGAATTCAAAGAGATGGTTAAGTAGTCAAAATGTCTACCTGAAAAGTCAACATTTTGTCCATCCTCACATTGTTATCTTGGTGTAAGCCAGTATTCTAAAGATATGAAAAAACAAAATAGAAATTCCAGATCTGAATTGTCTTAATCACGTCAGACTTAAAATTTATCTTATTGTGATGAATTCTACCTTGTTTTTAACAGTTGAAAGTATGTTGGTCCTTTCTTTTTGAATTTGTCAGGAAAGACATAAATTCGGTGTAAAAAACTATAACTTGCTTTTGAAAAAAAAGAGTGTGGATATGAAAAAGTACACTCTAACATTTCCTTTTACTTTACTCTTTACAATTTTGTTCTGCCGCATTTGATACATGAAGGATTCTAAAGAACCTATCTATGGGGTCTTCAGAAGAAGTATATAAGGTGATTTAGTAGGGAATATGGTCAGTAGCAGGGTGGAATGTCACTGAGGATTTAGGTTAATGCACAGCTTTACAATACCTCTCCATCCTACATACTGCTCCCAGACTAAGCCTATTACTGTGATGTATTTGGCTTCAAAAACAGGGAAACATTCCATAAGCTTTTTTTCATTATGAAAAACAGCTGAAAGATTATATGTATCCATATGAAAAGAGAAAATTGCTGAAACTTTTGAAAGGTGAAATTTAAATCTCCTTCTCACAACTTTATGTTTTTGAGAAAAAAAATAACTCTTTCTCTCTCTTTCTCTTTCTGCCAGACATTTTAATCCACTGGAAATCAGGTATGAAAAGAAAAATTTCAAATGTTTGTTGTAATGCAGAAATGAAACTTTATCAGTATTTTGAAACCTATATCAATAAACTAATTTTTAAATTAATTCTCTTGTGTTTTTAAAGCTGTTAAGGATTATCTGATTTCTGATCATTCACTCTGCTTTTTCCTCTGTACAACTGATTGATTTTCTTTTAGAATTCAGGAGGCTGAACTTTTCTTCTTTAAAATGAATGCACAAAATTCTAGCCATTCACATTCTTTCTCAAATATGGCTTTGCATTGGTATATACTGACCAGTACAAATGCTCATATCTAAACATCTGCATCTTATTACCTCTCATGATCTACTGTGAAATGATGATGAACATGCTCCTGTTTACTTACTGATTCACAACCATAATTAGGACAAAAATGAGAGAGGTGCTTTTAGCTATCCTGTGTTTTAAAAACTTTTTTGAAAAAGACTGTCTAATCAGATTCAACCAGCTAAACACCACGCTTTGTTTTCAGTCATTACAGTACCTTCTTTCCAATGGCTCCTGACTGGGCCAAATTATTCTTGCTCATTCCCTCCTTGTAAGGGAGACAGAATAGGATGGTTAGGTACCATATCTATGGTACTTACACTTGGACGAGATGAACCCAGACCTAAGTGAATAAAATGGTGGAGGTACTAATCTAGCACAAGTCTGTGGCTAGTAGATTCTTAAGAAAAAAAAACTGGTTTACTGTCTGCAGCAGCACTTCTGCAATTCTTATTTATCTTCTTTTCCTTTTCTGTTTTATTAAATCATTTTCACAGAATCACAGAATCACAGAATCACCAAGGTTGGAAAAGACCTACAAGATTATCCAGTCCAACCATCCTCCTATCACCAATAGTTCTCACTAAATCATGTTCCTCAACACAAAATCCAAATGTTCCTTGAACACCTCCAGGGTTGGTGACTCCAACACCTCCCTGGCAGCCCTTTCTACTGCCTGACCACTCTTTCAGAAAAGTAGTATTTCCTAACATCCAGCCTAAATCTCCCCTGGTGCAGTTTGAAGCCATTCCCTCTAGTTCTATCACCAGTTACACGAAAGAAGAGGCCGACCCCCAGCTCAATACAACAGGTAGTCATAGAGAGCAGTAACGTCTCCCCTGAGCCTCCTCTTCTCCAGACTGAACAATCCCAGCTCCTTCAGCCGCTCCTCATAAGGCCTGTGCTCCAGAATCATTATCAGTCTTCTTTGAACATGCTCCAGGGCCTAGTTTTTCAATGAAAAATACTCTTAGTCAGTATTTGTGTTTTAACAATTGTCTTTACTGTCATTATACATAGGTGTGTCTGAGTTTAAGGGATTTTAGTTGGTTGGTTTTGCTTTTGGTGGGAAGATGAGAGAACAAGAGCAGGAAAGGAAATGTAGCAGGACATTGAATAGGTCTAAAGACTTTATAAAAGCAAGCAGTGGAAAACTAAGGGAGACAAAAATCCTGAACATGTGTTGGAGACAGCAAGACACCTTCCCATCTGCTCTTACCAGTCTGTAAAAAAGTAGAGATGTGTAATAATGGAAACATCTGGATTAGAAAATACAATTCCCAAATTAGATCACCACAAATAAGTAGTTAATGAAACACTGGGCTGTCCTCAGTGTTGGAACAAATTATTCATTTCCAGCTAAAACTGTAGGGTAACATTTTCACATCTGAATGGAATGTTTTTCAATAATTGCTTATTTGCATTTATTCCCTTTTTTTACCTAAACTTTTAGTCCATATTAAATTAACTATTAAATGAATTTCATAATAAGGTTCACTTCAATGGTAATGCAAAATTAAATTTTAATCTAAAACAATGTAGGTGGTAGACAAATGTTAATGCTTATGCAACTGTACATGCCTCATAAATTCTATATCATAACAGTGAAAGTGTTTCTCCTAGTTCTTCACGTGATCCCAACTGTGTAAGAGAGCTGTATTTGCCATAAAAATTCCTTTTCCCCTCAGAAATATTTCCAGTTTGGAAAAAAATGTACCACACCATCTTTAATTGTTCCAATTGGTCCAAATGAACGCAGTATTCCAAACAATCTGGTTAAACAGAGATTACTCAAGCATCAGCAAGACAGAAAACAAATGAGTAATTGGCATGGATGACATAAGTGACATAAATAACAATAATAATAATCAGCTGTAGACATCTTTTTTAAACAAGTGTTCCAGACTCTTTATAGCAAATGTATACTTCGGTTGCTGATGATTACTGTTTTTAATTCAGCTTGACTGAAAAAAAGTGCATTAAAAGAGCCCCATAATAAATTTACCATTAACAATACAAAGTCTCACTTCTGTGCAATTTTTTAGAATATTAGATTTCTTTACCACATAAAAAATCACCATAAAAGTGTTAATCTAATTGACACCTAATTGTATAAAAAGGGAATATTTTTTCATGACTTAACAGTTGAAAAGGCTGTACAGAAACTGTTCTTCCCTCCAAAATATGGCACACATTCAACCCCTTCCCTGTTCATAGAATCACAGAATATAGAATCACTGAATCACTGAATCATAGAATCATAGAATCATAGAATTCATAGAAAGGCTTGGGTTGGAAGAGACCTCAAGGATCATCAAGTTCCAACCCCCCTGCCACAAGCAGGGCCACCAGCCTCCAGATCTGGTACTAGACCAGGTTGCCCAGAGGCCCATTCAATTTGGTCTTGAACACTTCCAGGGACAGAGCATCCACAGCCTCTCCAGGCACCTCACCAGCACCTCACCACTCTGTAAAGACCTTCCTTCTGACATCCAAATTAACCTTCCCTCCTTGAGCATAAAACCATTCCCCCTTGTCCTATCACTGTCTACCCTTGTAAAAAAGTTGATTCCCTTCCTGTTTATAACTCCCTTTTCAATACTGGAAGGCTGCATGGAGGTCTCCTCACAGCCTTCTATTCTCCAGACTGAACAAGCCCAGTTCCCTCAGTCACTCTTCCAAAGGGAGGTGCTCCAGCCTCCTGATCATCTTTGTGGCCTCCTCTGGACCCTCTCCAACACCTCCACATCTTTCCTGTATTGGGGGCCCCAGACCTGGATGCAGTACACTAGATGGGGCCTCATGAGAGCAGAGTAGAAAGGGACAATCACCTCCCTGTCCCGATGATCAGAAGAGGGGTGCCACCCCTCTTCTGAGGGAGCCTGGGATACCATTGGCAGAGTCCAAGATACCACTGACTTCTAAGGCTGGTAATCAGTGGTGTTTGAGGACCAAGGTGATTACTTTCCAGCCCCATGGTCTTGCCAGTTAATGAGTGACTATCATAAAATCATAGAATCATAACATGGTTTGGGTTAGAAGGGACCTTTAAGATCATCTAGTTTGACCCCTCTGCTATAGGCAGGGACATCTCCCTCTAGACCAGGTTGATCAAAGCCCCATCCAGCCTGTCCTTCAATGCCTTCATGGAGGGGGCTCCAATGTCTCACCACTGTCAGAGTAAAGAATTTCTTCCTAATATCTAGTCTAAATCTACCCTCTACCAGTTTAAAGCCATTTTCCCCCATACTCTCGCTCTACGCCCTTATAAAAAGTTCCTTCCCAACTTTCCTGCAGGCCACCTTCAGGTACTGGAAGGCCACTATAAAGTCCCCCTAGAGTCTCCTCCAGACTGAAGTGCCCCCACTCTCTCAGTCTGTCCTTGTATAGGAGGTGCTCCAGCCTTCTGGTCATCTTTGTGGTCCTCCTCTGGACCCACATGTAGTGTCTAATTCTGTTTCTGATCAAGGTCTGTGTTTACAAAAACAGAAAGGAAAATTGTGAGTGTGGTAACAGTGATAATTATCGTGGGAGTACACATGGGCTGGAGCCTTCATTCATTTCTGAATCTGGCCAGACTGCTGCCATAACCGAAAAGCAGTCACTTTAAAAGCTCTCAGGTATGTCTCTTTTTCACCCCAAGCTCTTTAATTCTTATACTATTGGGATGAAAGAGATAAAATTGGTCTCTACAGGATTACATCTGTAAATTAATTATGGCAGACTGATTTTTTTTCTTTTTCTCTAGGATTTGGGGAATTGTTTCTGTATATTAAAATGAATATGCAAAATGAGGAGGCCTTGTAAAAGTAAAGAAAATTGTTAATGAGTAAATTAATCAAGGAAAATACAAAGCAAGATTGTGAACTGCTTTCAAAAAAGATGATGAAGTGTTAAAATAGATCAACAATTATCAAGCTGATGGACAGACAAGAACCCACAGAATCTATAAAACTAAAAGCTATCTACATTTAATAATCCATTTTGCATAGATAATATAATAATTTATCACACGATTAGGCTTTTAAGTTTTCATATCTTGAAACCAGTACCCCACGATTAGACAAATATTCAGCCTGTGCATCTGACTCTCATGCAAAAATTAAGTTAGCAGATATAAAAACACAAACGTAAACATATACATCCACACAACTTTTGTCCCTCTGTGGGTCCTTTAAATAGTTTGACTTCATAAAATCAATGCGTTATTCTATTAGGCTTTTTGGAATAAATGAATTAGAACTGAAACAGGCTTTGGTCTGGAGAATGAATTATTTGACCTAATGCCATTTCTTTTTCATCATTAAAATTCATGCTTAATTGAAAGTTTTTGTTGTGTTCTTGTAATAAATGGAATGTCTTGAAGAAAATTAATTTTACACAAATTCAACATTCTGGACTTAACTTTATTTTGTTATTTCTTTTGCCTTACAGGATCAGCCATCTGGTCAAGAGGCTTTTAGTTGACATAAGTTCATTCTTGAAAGAAAATGAGAGGCAGGAAACATTTGCTGGAAAAGGCAGATGAAGACTTCATTTTTACTCTACAAGCCACTTTGGTATATTCTCATGCTGCTGCACTTGGTGTTTCCAAGCAAGATAAAGGGATGTTTCCTACTGTTTCAGGCTTGTATTAATTATTCTGCACATCTGTTCCTTCCAAACAGCAAGAACATACATGAATGCTTGTATAAATGACAAAAGAAGGGTGGTCTACAAGTATTTTAGATGTGTACAACAGCATTTTGGATGTGTGCAATAAAGATCAGGCTAAGACTGTTTTTTTTCCACTCTGCTGGAACTGTGACCTCTGGACTTAACATTTTTCTTATAACGGCAGCATTCTCAAATGAGGAATAACAAATTTCTTTCACTGAACTGTTACAAGATCACCTTCTAATCTCAGCCCTACAGTGAGCTGTGTCGTATACGATAAAAGCCTTCTCATAATATTATAATCAAGTCAAACTGACTTGGTACACAAAGGAAATGAAAAGAAACATCTGCCTTATGTAATGGTTTCATATGTAATTAGTTTTCCACAGACTGGATTTCATCCACAATTCCATCATTTTCTCCATTTTGTTGAATCCCTGTTGACATCTCAATAAATTTCTTCCATCATGAATAGATACTTCTACTCTAGCTGACTGGTGCAGCGGTATTAATAGTTTTCATGAGAGTTGCTGGGCAGAAACATGTGTGGACATTTAACCACACACACACAAAATTAAAGAGTTTTTCATCAAAAATGAAGGAGTGTCAGAATCATTTTTTGCAACACTGTATGAGCCAAATTCACACAGACCGAAATGACTGCAGAAAGGGGAGCATTTATTTCCTAGACTTACAAGAGGACTGGTTGTGACTACATCCACCTAAAATGGAGGCAGCTAAGTTTCAGTTCTCCTTTCTGCTTGGTCTTTACCAGCAATTTCAGCTTAATTGAACTAGAAGGAATCAATTTCTTGAAAACAGAATATACTGTTGTTTCGTAAGTAAATCAGAGTAGAAACAGGTAACCTACCCAAATGGTGACTATTTACACTATTACTACTGTTCAATTCAGCCAGAGATTGCAGTCTTCCCGCATTACAGTTTACTGGGAGGAGCTACTCCTGTCATCTCCTCCTAAGCATTTCAATGCTCAAACAAGTCCAGTGTGCAAACTGTTTAAAAGGCGTTCATGACTTCACACCAGCTTAGTCTCAGAAGCCTATTTTATTTGGTGTCATTCTTGTGGGTTTTTTTAAAGCAGTGGTCAGTATCAGTTTGACAGAGTAACAGGCATATTACTTCTGGCACATCTACAGCAACAAATACACAGGATGAGATGCAGTGGTACTACCAAGGGATTAAATAAATCAGTTATGCTTACAGCTAAATATGAGGGTTTTGTTTAGGATTTTATCTCTTTTCAGTAGCAAATAAATAAATAAATAAATAAATAAATAAATAAAAGCCATAATCTTCTTTTTCTAGAAAAACACTTTGCAGATGAGAAAATAACCCAAAACATCAAGTATGAAGGCTGTCTGTATAAAGGACTTTCCAGGCAAGGCTGGATAAGGCCCTGGGCAACCGGATTTAGCTGTGGATATCCCTGTTCATTGCAGGGGAGTAGGACTAGATGGCCTTTCCAACTCTAAGGATTCTATGATTCTATCTCTTCAGCCACCGTATCATGCAACACCTGAGTATCAGTTTAAAATTCTAATAAGAGTCCTGGACTTTTACCCTGTGAAAAGTAACTGTGTACATGCCATGCTCAGAGTGAGCAGACAGACTCATCTTACTATTTCCACACTCATTCCATTTCTACAATCTATACTAGATCCTACTTGGGAAATAGCACAGAAGCTTTTCTTTTCAGATGGTCTCTGCCACTGGATTCAGCTGGAAAAAAGATGAGATATTTTACAAGTGGAGAAATAGCACTAGACACAATTTATTTCTTGACAAGGAGCTTCCCTAGACATCAGAACTCACTTTCTCTAAGCGCTTTGTGAACGATCAAGCAATATAAGAGTGTGATACATCTGGATAATGAGATCTAACCAGCCAACACTGCTCTCCTAACACTCTCACTTCCAATAAAAAAATGAATTCAAGATTTACTTCCTCCTGTTTTGCTACACAAACATCAGAACAGAGACCATATGTCTGATTTTTCTTAGATGATTCAATTCTATTTTACCTGTGAATAAAATATGAAGTACATCACTATAGCTGGAGAAATATTTTACTTTGTGCTCTGGAGTGCCTCTTCATTTCCTTTCAGTTATGTATATAAATTTAAAACACATGTGCAGAGTAGGTAACTGGGAGATCTCTTCATTCTTTTCAGCATGAGTGATGCTGACTAAATTGTGTTGTTTGCTTAATATATGACTTGAACTGATACTACTAATGAATTTATGATTGATAACACCATCATATCATCCCCTTGCACATGAAAAGTATACCACAAAACTTTCTTCCCCATTGATGACCACTGAGATGACCTAAAGCTACAAATCTGTAAGCATAAATATGGGTTTCTATCATTAACAAAATTAGAAAAGTACAAAAAGGCGTAACTGATGAATAACTGTGATGCAGTCACACTATGCCAGGAATGAATATATTTTATTTCCTGATCTAAACTATGAATCTATTTTATTTCCTGATCTAAACTATGTCTTATACAGAGAGTCCAGGTCTCCTGGCTCCAAGATTAGTACCTCTGGCAGAATTTTAGGTTTTATAATTATGAAAGTGACTACAAGATGAGAGGTCTGTTGAGGCCTGACAGGACCCACCTGTCTCAGGGAGGGAAACAGTTCTTGAATCGTAGCCTGGTGAGACTGACTGAGAGGGCTTTAAACTAGGATCAGTGAGAGAGAGGGATACCATTACGAACACTGCAGTTAAGCCAAGGGATGGTACAGCACTGTCTGAGGGTAGCAAGGCTAATGGGAGCATCTATACAAATCCAGGGAGCACATCCAAAATGCTTGTATACCAGCACAAGCACTATGACGAAGGGCAAACTAAAAGCTTTGGTCCTTTTCCAGAGCTGTAATACTATCAGTATAAATAAGACTTAGTGGAATGAGTCCTGTCTACTGCTGAAGTGCTGGGAAGTGTGACTATTGGCTCCAGGTAGAAAACAAGAGAAGCCAAAGTTCAACTTTCATTGACCTTACTTAGAGTGATGTCAATAAAAGAAGTATTTTTTAAGTACATCAATAGAAAATATCATGGTTCAGCCTATGAGTTGGGTAGTTTTGTTCTTTGCTGGGTGATGATCTGGCTAAATAGCAGAGCTCAAAGAGTCGTAGTGAGTGGGAATACATTTGGTTGGTATTCAGTCACTAGCAGTGCTCCCCAGAGCTCAGTTCTAGTGCCAGTACTGTTCAACATTTTTATTAACGATCTGTATGCAGGAGCAGAGTGCATCTTTAACAAATTTGCTGATGATACTAAACTAGGAGATGCTGCTGACTGTCTGGAGGAACAAGAGGCCTTGTGAAAGGATCTAGACACACTGGAGCCCTGGACAATCAGCAACAACATGAAGTTCAACAAATGAAAATGTGTGGTACTGCATGGGGATGGAGCAATACCACACACACACACAGATTGGGAGAACAGGGGCTGGAGAGCAGCTCGGCAGGAAGTGATCTGGGTGTGCTGGTAACAGCAGCTCAGCATCAGACAGCAGCATGCTGTGGCAGCCAAGAGGCCAAACTGCACTGTGGGGTGCACTAAGCACAGCATGGCCAGCTGGTCAAAAGAGGTGATTCTCCTGTTATATTTACTGCTGGTGTAGCCTCACACTGAGTATTGCGTGCAGCTCTGAGCTACACAGTATAGAAAGAATGTTAATTCCTTGAAAGCACTCTGAGGAAGTCACCAGTAGCAGGGCTTGTCCCAGGCTTCTCACTGAATTAGCACACTTGTTCTCTGCCAGACAAGGAAAATCTGAGTTTCTTCCTAAGTCTCTCAGATGTGTTTTTTAAGATTACATAGGTGACAAAAAGTGAGCTTAGACTCCTAAGTATGTTTGAAAATTAAGGCTATCCTTAGTTCATCAACAGTACCTTCATAAATATATATTTATATATAAGTAACCTTATAAAAAGATGGAAATAAATATTACTGATGCATCTACATTCTAAGAAGATCCAGAAAACCTTTCTTGCAATTTCATATTTATTTAAAGGACTTGCATAAATCTTTTAAAGATTTACAGAACTGAATACCATGCAACTGTTATTTCTCAAATATAATCACAGAATTAAGCACAGAGGAATATAGCAGAATTTTTTTAAAACTTGCTAGACCAAGACAGGGCAGTTTAGATAAGTAGATCACTCCTCCATGGCAAAATTTTACAGATAAGTACAACTGATAATTTATTATATCTGTTTCCCTTATACTACATTTTTAAATAAATGACTGCATAAGACACTTATTTTTGTGACTGAAACATGCTGTGGGTTTGGGAGGTGATAAATCAAATGCAGCAAGAACTCTTTTAGTTTAGATCAGGAAATCAAGGACAAAACAGTCTTGCCATGTTGTCTTTAGGGAATGCACACCCTCCAGTTACCATCCCACAGACTTTATGTATGTGAGTTGTTTTATTGATTAAGAGTGTGATGAATTCATATAAATAAAATTAAGGGCCATAATTTACATCCTTGTTGCAACTATTCCTTCTAGATAGCTACTTTGCATCATCTTAAGCCAATATTTGTTGATGTTAACAGTAGTTTACAGAATCACCACATTGATTTCATGTGTGACTGCAGACTGTGAACTACAGCTGTTCTAAGAAACTATATTTTCTAATATCTTTGAGTCTCTCCTGTAAGAAGAAAAAAAAAAAAGTTTTCTTTGCCTCTACAGTGCTCCTCAAAACATCGTGATGGTAATGTGAAAAAGTCATAGAGTCAATCTAAAATTTATGTGACACTTTGGAGTTCTTCCACATAATTTCAGTTTGCCGTGGTATATAACAAGTTTAATAATCTTTTTTTTATATATATAGAAAAAATGAATCAACCTGAACTTTCAATAGCCTTTTATTAGCTGATTTTGACAAAACGTTTATTGTTTCTTCTAAATCAAGGTAGCTGGAGGTTAGTAGGTTGTTTCTGCAATATGAACATTTATCTTCGATATCTGTACTGGACAGAGTGTAAATAAATATTGTAAGAAGTTTCTGACATGTGCATATATCAAATATAATCTTCAATTTGAACTTTTGACTACACTTAATTTGTTTTAAAGCACAATTTTAAGGTAGAATTAAATACCAAGGGACTTCAGTAAATGAATACATCTTCCATGGAAAATAATTTCAGAAATATTAACAAAATATTAAAAAACAGAGAGTACAGTTTCTCATTTAAATTTCCCCTAAGTAGTTGTACAAACGCAATATTAGGTTAAGACACCTATAGGCTGGGAAGATCAAATAAATCTCTTTGGACAGTTCAGTTTTATTACAAAGTAAGTATTTATGACACCTTTATTCCTAATAACTTCTAGGGAATTTAAAATTTATCATAAACCTTTGCTAATGTCAAAAAAAAATTTCAGTTTCTTGACTGCTTTAATGTGGCCCAACTGATCTGTGCAGAATGAATGCTTCAGTTTCTCGTGGTGCTATGGAAAATGCTAAAATCCCCAAGTGCAAACATCATAGTCAAATCTGTTTTGTAGATTTTCAAAACGTTGTTAAAATAACTCATGATGAATATCCCCTACTTTACCAATGAGTTATTCATAATTAAAACATAGAAACACAGAGAGTGGTCGAAGCTGAAAGGGATCTGTGGATGCTATCTGGTCCTACCCTGTTTCAGCAGGGCCACTCTGAGTAGGTTCCCCAGGACCATGCCCAGATGGTTTTTATAAATGTTCAAGGAGGAAACTACAACCTTTCTGGACAACTGTGCCAGTGTTCCACCACCCACACAGTAAAACATTTTCTTCTCACCCAGGGAAACATCCTGTGTTTCAATTTGCACTTATTACCTCTATTTTGTGGGCACCAATGGAAAGAAGCTGATGAGGCACTGAGTTTTCCTAGTAAAAACAGGCATTTCTAATATTAATATTTTTCACATAAAAGTTAAATCCTCATAATCAGACTGATTGGTACCAATTTGAAGTATTTATAACAGGTCTTCTCACCTGACTCTTGGACATTAGAGAGAGAACTATGTCAGGATGATAAGCCTACTTTCTGGGGAAAATGGAGGAAAAACAGGCACCTTTGTCACATCAATGCATAGTAGGCAAGCCTGGATATACCTTGATATCTCAACTAACTCTGTGGGACCTGGCTGACATCTGTCCTCTAGATAGACCAATCTGGGGAAAATAGTTTCAAATATAAGTAAATACTTGAAACAAACTTTTTAGTGTATTGGTCACATAGCTAACTAGAACCTAAAAACATATTTTGAAATATTTTTTTGTATAACTTCACTAATTCCCTTAACATTAAAAAGAGGAAAATTAAAAGCACAATCTATTATAAATATTTCCATCAAGATAACCACACAAAATTCAGTGGAATAATCTGATTTTTAAGATTTAGTAGAGACTTAAAGCACAGCTGTGCTTTTCATTTTGATAAAGAAATTTGAGAAGATGCTTCAAGATTTCTGAAAAAAATCATCAGTGTTGAACACCCATGGACTAGACTGAAAAAGTGTTTTGAGAGAGGAAGAAAATTGCCCTAGTTGCTTTCTGCCAGAGTGGTCTCTACTAAGTATTAGGGTTCTGAAAGAGATGGCTGATGTGGTTGCCAAGCCGCTCTCCATCATATTTGAAAAATCATGGCTGTCTGGTGAAGTCCCTGGTGTCTGGAAAAAGGGAAACATTACTCCCATTTTTAAGAAAGGAAGAAAGGAAGA
The DNA here is from genome assembly GCF_905368555.1 of Meleagris gallopavo. NCBI lineage: Eukaryota > Metazoa > Chordata > Aves > Galliformes > Phasianidae > Meleagris > Meleagris gallopavo. The sequence continues at coordinate 126,205,149 of NC_139404.1, forward strand.
CCCAAGGAACTACAGGCCACTGTCTCTCACCTCTGTGCCTTGGAAGATCATGGAGCAGATCCTCCTAGAAGCTACGTTAAGGCACATACAAGATAAAGAGGTGATTTGAAACAGCCATCATGGCTTCATCAAGGGCAGATCTTGCCTGACCAATCTGGTGGCCTTCTGTGATAAAGTGACGGCTTTGGTGGACAGGGGAAGGACAATGGATGTCATCAACCTGGACTTCTGCAAAGCCTTTGACATCGTCCCTCACTACATCCTTCTCTCTAATTTGGAGAGGTGTGGATTTGAAGGATGGATTGTTCAATGGATTAGGAATTGGCTGGCTGGATCCAGCCAAAGGGTTGTGATCAATGGTTCTGTATCAGGCTGGAGGCCAGTCAGGAGCGGTGTCCCTCAGGAGTCGGTCTTGGGACCGGAGCTCTTTAACGTCTTCATCAATGACATAGATGATGGCATCAAGCACACCCTCAGCAAGTTTGCGGATGACACCAAGCTGATCAGTGCAGTGGATACATTGGAAGGAAGGGAAACCATCCAGAGGGACCTGGACAGGCTGGAGAAGTGAGCCCATGAAAACCTAATGAGGTTCAGTAAGGCCAAGTGCAAGGTGCTGCACTTGGGTCAGGACAATCCCAGCTATTTATACAAACTGGGGGAAGATCTCCTTGAGAGCAGCCCTGCAGAGAAGGACTTGGGGGGTCCTGGTGGATGAGAAGCTGGGCATGAGCCAGTAGTGTTCACTTGCAGCATGGAAGGCCAATGTGCTCTGGGCTGCATTTAAAAAGGGGTGGCCAGAGGGAGAGGGATGTGATTGTCCCCCTCTACTCAGCTCTTGTAAGGCCCCATCTGCAGTACTGCGTCCAGGTCTGGGGCCTCCAGCACAAGAAAGACGTGGATCTCTTGGAATGGGTCCAGAGGAGGGCCACTAAGATGATCAGAAGGCTGGAGAACTTCTCCTTTGAGGAAAGGTTGAGGGAAATGGGATTTTTTAGTTTGCAGAAGAGAAGGCTGCAGGGGGACCTCATAGTGGCCTTCCAGTACTTGAAGGGAGGGAGCATATGAACAGGAGAGGGAGCAGCTGTTTCCGAAGTGGAAAGTGATAGGACAAGGGGGAATGGTTTTAAACAGACAGGGGAGGTTTAGGTTAGATATTAGGAGGAAGTTTTTCCCTCAGAGGTGGTGACACACTGGAACAGGTTGCCCAAGAACGTTGTGGATGCCCCATCCCTGGAGGCATTCAAAGCTAGGCTGGATGTGGCTCTGGGCAGCCTGGTCTGGTGGTTGGTGACCCTGCACATAGCAGGGGGTTGAAACTCAATGATCATTGTGGTCCCTTTCAACCCAGGCCATTCTATGATTCTGTGATGATTCTATGAAATTCAATAGGAAGCATTTAGAAGTAAGGCAAAACCTAATTGCTTAGTCTGTAGTTTCTCTGTTGGGTGTAAGATTATGTGGACTCTTGTAATATCCAAAATTTTAGGGACAGATGTGTTTATGTTTGGTGATTCATATGCTAAATGTGTTGTTTTGGTGAGTTGGAATCTTCTGTTACAATTTATATTGTACTTAATAGGATGTTTAGAAAAATACAGGAAAGAGGAGCATCGTTTTCCTTTCTGTGTGTTTTCTGGCAGACCTCACAATTCATCATAAGATGAGGAAAAGACAACTAGAAGGAAAAACTTGAAGGTTACTTCAAAATCCTGGAAAAGCCTTACTTTAAGCTGACTTTTCTATGAGCCTACCAAGCTCACTTAAAAACGTGAGGACTTGGAGAGAACGAAGATTGTGATGCATGCTGGGACAGTCTGAAGAATGTGGGGCTTACTTTCCTGTCCAAGACAGTGTGGGTAGATATTAACATGAAATGCATATATATGGACTTTAGAAATGCCTTACATTTTATTGGGCTTTATTCTTATTTTTAAGAAAAAAAACGAAGACACATAGGAAACAGTAATAGGAAGAAATTTTAGACATTTATTGCATCCCTGCCCTGACGGAAGGGTTATCTGAGATAAAGTAATTTTCATAAGCATATCCTTAACATGTTTGTTTATACATACTTTTATTGAGTAAGGCTTTACAAGACTAATGAGTAAATTATTTCACAGTCCTATGGCTATTGACAATGAGAATGTATGAGAATTTTTCTCAATTAACTCCATTTTCTGAAATACAGATCCATTATTTCTTGTAGGTAGCTGGTAAAAAAAGCTTCTTTACTTTCATTTAAATATTGAAGCCATTTATCATTTTCCTCTTTGTTGGTTTAATTATTTGTTTTTGCTTTCTAAATAATCTCTATTCAGTCATCTTCCTGAAGCTTTTTTTTTTTTTTTTCTTTTTTCTTTTCAAATTCTGATTATTCTCAGTGTTCATCTCTGGTGTCTGTCCAAATGGTTCACATCCTTTCTTAATTAAAATACTCTAAATAATATTTAGCACTCCATCTGAGGCTTCAAGAGCTTCAAGAAGACTTGAAGGACCACTTAATGTGTTGTGCAGACAATATGTCTCCTAGAGTGCAATTTTCACAATACTTCTGGCTCACATTTAGATTGTGTTCCACAATAAGCACAAGCCCTTTGTGTTGTTAGAGAGCTGTTGTTCAGCCAGCTCTTCCCTGTCTTGCATTTGTACAGATGTCCCTTCCTAGCAAATATCTTACGTGAAAGACGCTGCCACCACTCCAAAGAGAAACCCAGTAAATGCTGTACAGACCCAGAAGTGTAACAGAAATTATTCAAGGTTGACTCTGCTATTTAATCACTGAATCAGAATTTTTAGAGTTGCTAAGGACATTTAGAGGTCATCTAGTCCAGCTCCCCTGCAATGAATAGGAATATCCGCAGGTAGATCAGGTTGATCAGTGTGCCATCCAGCCTGACCTTAAGTGTCTCCAGGGATGGAGCATCCACCACATCTCCGGGCAACCTGTTCCAGTGCCTCAGTACCCTCACTGCAAAAGACTTTATATCTAATCTAAATCTGTCTTTAAGTTTGAAACAATTTCCCATTATCCTGTAACCACAGGCCATGCTAAAGAGTTTGTCCCCTTCTTTCCTGTAGCTCCCCTTTAGATACTGAAAGGCTGCTATCAGGTTACCTTGGAGTCATCTCTTCTCCAGGCTGAATAACACCAGCTCTCTCAGCCTGTCCTCATAGGGAAGTGTAGAAAAGAATGCTTTTCTGTGCTGGGAGAGATAAAGGCTCGAGACTCAGTGCCTCTAAGGATGTTATTTCTGCAGAACAGAAGGGGACCCAGTGCATACATCTCAGTGCAACGGTAAGGTTGGAAAGAATAATTGAGTTCACAGTAGGAGTAAGGAATTGATCCCTTTGATATTGAAAAACTTCATACAATATGCCAGGATGAAAAGGCAGTGTAAGGTTTTGGGGAAAGAGATACAACTCTCCCTTTTCTGGAGCTACCCTTTTACCAGAAGTTCATTTTCAATTTGCTTAGTGGTGACATATTTACTAGAAAAGGCTAAAGGTGTGTATCCCTCCTTTTCAACTCCACTACTTCTCCACACACACACGTTGGCATAGAACACAATCCTTGAAAGACAAAACTCTCACCCATTTACAGTTTTTTCCTCATCACACTGCGACCCTGTCATCACCCTTCCCCCTTCTATTAGCTCCTGTAGCTGAGGTTATTGTTTGTTAAATGTGATTCTGATAATCTGTCTTTCACAGGGGTAAAGTACATAATTTGAGCAATAACATTTCCTGAATCACATCAGCTTTTGTAATGATGGCTATGGTCAAATGATTATTCAAACAAATATCAAAATTTCAATTTATTTTTGCTTTACTACTCTTTTTTAGCATTTAATTGTAAAGGCTTCATGATGAAGTTTGGTCCTTTGTGGAGCAGATACATAGAGGTGAACTTACAAGCCACTGAAGAACAGATTCAACGTATAACATATGAGTAATGGCATTCTTAAAAATACAAATTAAAGTGAGGAGGAGGAACAGATTGCTGCCAAGTGGTGAATTGTAGTGGAAGAATTATTTTCATGCATTTAAGAGAAAGTGCTGAAATGATTTATAATCTGTTTTATAAAGTACTTGACGGCGTCCCTCAAACATAAACCTGGCCAGAATAATTGCTAGATTCCTTTGCTATTCTCAGCAAGTTAAAATTAAAGCTCCAGCTTTCCCTATATGAAAAGTTGTGATTTTTGTCCCTTCAGACAGAATGAACATATTCTCCTCCTTGTTCCACCAAATGGCCTCCTCTAAGCAGCTGAGGGCCAAGCAAAATGCAACTGTTTTCTGCTTGTGGTTCTTTTTCCCAGAGCTTGAAAGGGATGCTGGGCCCTTTCTTTATGCTTTTAATTTGTAATGAACTTCTGCCAGAGCACAGGTCAAAAACAGTAAAAAAAAATAAAAAAATAAAAAAATAAATAGTTGGGTACTTAATCCTCCCGACAGGCACAGGTCCAGTACCTCATGAAGATCCTTATTAAGGATGTCTGCTCCATTTCAGTCAGGTGAACAATGTCATGTTGATGAAGTAGCCTAGAGGAACTGTTCAGGCATGACTTCATTAACGCTAAAATACCACATCTAATAATCTTAGCAGGAAACACTGACTTTCTCTGAAGCTCCCCACTTCAGCTGCTTCAGGTTGAGCTGAAGCAGCTCCAGAAGCATTTCAGCCATTGTCCTTTGGAAAACTCCTTTGGAAAACAGCAATGACAACTGGTTCAATAAACAGCTATCAGACACCTGAACACATATTCCATTCTTCTTCCTCCATTAATGTGGATTCAGTAAAAGATACTTGTGTTTTAATTAATAGCATGCAAGACATTGTAGAACAATTCCAAATGCATGAACAAACTTTGGGACAGCTCTTCCAGAAAGAAACTCTTGTCTCTGAAAACATTTCAGAAGATCTGGGCAGCCAACAAATGGTACATAGCACTATCTGTGAAATCCTTGTTAGCTGCAAAAAATATCTCATCAGATATGTCAGCTCTAATTAGTCAGAAGGCTACGTGGTAGACCAGGGCAACTTATACGATAACAGAGGATCAAGTGCTTATGTAGCTTTTGTCTTCAACAACTTGCTTGTGTGAGCACAAGACAGTAAAGTCTTGTAGTTTTATCTTTTCCTCCTCTCTGGGGGAAAGTCAAAAATAGTGGCCAGATACGGGTTTTTATTTTTCCAGAGGATGGTTATAGTGCTTTCCACAAAGCAAAGATGTCTATTTTGAAGTCTCGTTTTTAAATATATTGTTAGAAACTTTGATGTATACAGCACGTACAGAATCACAGAGAGCCTATTACAGCTATTTCAGTTGTGGAAGCAATAGAAACTGGCCTCTGTGATGCCCCAGCATTTCTGCAAATTTATTGTGGTTGGGTTATCATTTGTCTAACTGATACTACAGGACAAAGCATCAGCACCTGGGAATGAGGGAAAAATATATATAAAAAGGGTCATCTATGTAGCAAAAGACAAAAATATGGAATTGACCACAAGTTGGCTAAATACCTGTCAGTTATTTGTTTCTCCAGGAAATAAAGTTTCCAATTTCTCCAATTTAAGTACATAATCCTACAGGAATAAACTGTGTTTACCCAAAACAGTCAACCCATTTGGTCACTTCCCTTCAGGCCTCCCTTTCCCTGACAACAGGATAACACTACTTGAAGTCTGATTTAATTTTTAAAAGCTTATATTTATGTTCTGGTAAGCTATTTACTTTTTAATACACCTATACTTGGTCAAGAGCAAGGCTTTTCTAAGCGTTCAGAAAGTGATTTCCTTCAAACAGCTGCAGAACAAAATCCTCTTGAAACAACAAAGGTCCATGAACAGTAAACAAAATCAGGCAAAATCAGATTCTTCATTCTCATATTGAGAGGTCCCTCCACTGAATGCTGGAAGAAATAGTTTACATCTTTTTCTAGGTGTCATGCCTATTAAGGCTCCCTCATTAGTGAAGGAAGCCTACTGAGCAATGAAACTAGTCCAAAATTGAGTGTTTACTGAAAAAGCCAGCCAAGTAATTCTGGGCAGGAGCTGCAGGGTGGCCTTCTGCACTAGCTCTGCCTTTCCTAGTGGGGGAGCTGGATAAGCTCCCTTTTCACTCTGCTAATGAAACCCAGGTGAACTGTATCTTTTTACAAGTCTATCCAACAGAAAAGGCCCTGAGCATCCCAGCTTTGCGCATTCAGTAAGTAGAACGGCAGAGCTCAAAAGTGTGATCAGAAGAGGTATCCTTTCACTCACAACTCTTTGCAGTACTAAGCTGTTTCCAAACAGCACATGAACAACAGGTTTTTGAAACCCTCCTGCGGGGAGGATGCACATTAGTTTATGGCTAAAAGCTGATGCAGAAAATTAGCTGGTGTGCCTGAATCTCCTGCAACATCTCCTATTGCCTTTCCCTTTGGACTCTTTCCAGGAAATAATCTTATTTTGTAATTAACAATTGAGCAGGCTTGAAAAGTAAGACAAAATGTGTCACCTGTCCAAGGAAACACTGGATTCTGAAAAATCTAAGGGCTATATTTCTGTTCCTGTTACGGGGTTCTTGACCAGCTATCATTGTTTGTATGCTACTAACACACTCAACAAAAAGATAACTCATGCACCAGAGAGACTAAATGCATGATGACAATTATGTTCTTGTGGTTAATCATGAATATTTCACTTTCTCTCCCATGAAATCTAGAGATAGTACCTACATTCTAGAATGAATTTTGAGGCAAAGGAGAATTGCTCATAAAGTTTGGCATGTGCTTGCTTTTTAAGATGCAGGTTATTAGAAAAGTATTAAATAATATACAGACTTCCCCTCTCAACTAAAATAAGCATTGCAGAGAAACCATGTACCAAATGTAGCTGTTGCAAAATAAGCAACTGTAGTATTACAGATTTTTTTTTTTTTTTTCCTGCATGAATATTGAATAAAACTGTTTTTTAAATGACCTCAGGGTGTTGTGGTAACTGAGACCACATTCCTTCACAAGTCATCATGGTGCTTTGTTTTATTAATAATTATACAGTAAGCTACAGTAATGCTGGAAATCTCCGTCTCTTGCACACCCTTACTATTAGATCATCAATTTGATAGTGAAATACTTAAAATCCCAAACCAGCTCAGAAAAGGCTTGTCAGGAGACATTAAAACTGCTTGGTCTTTAACCAGGTCTCTCTGGCTTACCAAAAGCCAATTTTTCCCAGCATATGTGCCTGCTATTTGAGACTTCTGTTTGCCAAAATGTTCTTCTGGCTGGGATCAATCCCTTAGATGTTGTGCTGGAATATTTGCCAAAATAGGGGGAAGATTGCACTGCATTTTGATCCATCTTTTCCTCAGATTTCTTTTTTAGCTTTATTTTGTCTCCTGAAAAATGTCATGGCAATGACAAAGAAGTAATTTTAACGTGCGGTGTTCATGCGAGGTATTTACCAAACATAATAAATGTATCTTCTCAAAAGCACATTATTTCCCAAATTTTAAATGTAACTATTAGAGGATAAACTTGGAAGCAAATTTGTTCTCCTTTCTGTTAGGCTGTGTTAGATGTTCAGACACTAAATGTAACCATACAGAAAGCAGCTGCTGTAATAACCTGTCCAGTATGCTCTTTTTTAGCAGCATACTACAGCAAGAAGTTCTACATTCTCTGCTAATTTTCCAAAATATTTCCACGTCAATATCTTCCACATGGTAGCAAAATGGTTGCAGGCCTGTGCAAATGAAAAAGTGATTGATGGTGTATTGTGCAGCTAATCCAAAGCTTACTGATGTCAATGCAGTTCTTTGCTTTGGCTTCTGTTGGTTTAGGGATCAGACTCTAAAGCAATTCTTGTGAAATGTTAGATGTTTATTCTAAGTAGGAAAGGATGAACTGCAAGCCAAACATCTTATTCAAAAGAGAGAAAAAATAGCAAGGCCAAGCTTGCTCTCATTTCCATGCTGTGGACTGTGGAGGAATAATTCTTTTCTTAGTGTTGATTTATAAATAACTACATTGCCACTCTGAAAAATCTTAAAAATTAGAAAAACAAAGCATTCACAAGAAGCAGTGCTAGAAACATGAAGAAATCACATGCCTTCTGAGGCAATAAACACTGTGAATTTTTAAACACATGGTATTGTATTCTTAGAACCTCAATTCTAGTCACACACTGTCCCTTTTTAAAAGTCCATGAAATTAGCAATCTCAAACACTTGAAAACACTTTAGATCTCACATGTATTTTGAGATCTGAATTTCCATTGTGTACCTAGCTTATTCTGACACTACTTACTGAAAGCAATAAGATAATTGTATCCCACTATCTGTTCAGCTCATCCCAGTGATTCTTCTCTTTCTTTGCTTTATCTGGCTGCATTTTTTGAGATCTGTTTCACATTAAATAAAGAACTCCTGCCTTTGGAATAGCTATTGGAGGGCTTCACAATTCATTCCGGCAAAGACTGAAGTGAAAGCAGATTCCTGTGTATTAATGGACTCTTTCTTCCTCTTAAGAAAATAGTGGAGTGAAGATTTTGCCATTCCTGATCAGACCAGTGATACTGTATCTCATCTCTATAAGGCAGCCAGATATGGGTGCATCTGATAAAAACACAATGGACAATCAGAGGTGCATGAGTCCATTGAGAGCTCCCCCTTATCTCAAGCCACTCATATCTTAAAATTAGACCATTTTATGCTTTCAAAACTCTACTGTGGCCCGTAAGTCTGTGATTTGATTATGTTCTGAAATGATTTTTAGTTCATTTGTTCTCAGATACATTGGAAACCTCTTACTGCTGTAACACTAGGGAGAATAAATATCTTAGGAACTTCTCTCAGTGTTTCATGTGTTTTTCTTCAGTATCACCCTGTGTATCAACTCTAGCAGGAGATGATCCAATGTCTTTGATATTTCCTTGCAGAGAAACCACTTTAGAATTTTATAGCAGTGCCATGTGCCTTTGCATCATTTCATCTATGTGAGTATTTATCCTGACTAGAAATGAGAATATTATCTCAGATAGGAAAGTCTTATTTATACAGTGGAACTGTAACCTCTCCCATTTCACAATCTCATTTTCTTTTTTAACAGGTTTGTCTGCTCTGTTGCCCAATATCTGGCACTAAGCAAAAGTTGCTGTGAGTCAGTTCATTTCTCAGCTTTCACACTCACAGTTTTCAGAGGGTCCTCAGCTTTCTCAACTTTTGATTAATCTTGAATAAAGTGTGTCACCACTTCACTATTCCATGAGCTTTGCCAGCTCTGAAAAGCAAGCAAACAAAATTTGAAATCGATTGTACGATTCTTAAGGCGTTCTGCTGTTAATTATCTTGTAGCACTTTTCCCTTTACAAAAATAATGTTTAAATTATATCATATTTCTTCAAATTTTATATTTTTTTTCCAAGGACATATTCTTTGGCAAAATGAAGACTACAACTTCTGCATGTCATTTAAAGGATAAACAAAATGGGGAAAAATCTGTTAGTTCAATAAAATAACGCTGCCAGAGGAAAACCATAGCTAACATCAGATTAGTGTCAAGCTTCCTGTGCTACTTGTGCCTTGCCTTTCCTAGAGGCTACCTTTCATAGAGGGAGAGGGAATCTCTCCACAAGCCTGCCTCCTGCTTTAACTTCTCATTTTTGAACAAAGCTTTCTTGCCCTCCCTGACAAACACAGCAATGTGTAAGTCTTGTGGCATGGTTTTCTGAGTAAATGCATTGAGAAGTGAAAGTCAAAGCTGTGGTCTCCTGTGACATGAAACTGCCAGCAACTCCCTCCACACAGCATGGAACGGAGGAGGTATTTCTGAACAAAACAGCCACCCTTTGTTGAAATGCGAATATGAAGCAGTTTTACAGCCTGTAAGGTCTATCCTAATAAATGCAGCAGTTCCATTGCTGTCAACTAATCCATGCAAATAACGTGTACTAAGGATTACTGTATGTTAAAAGTTACTGCAGGAAAGACAATTGGTTTCAATTTATCTAAATGTTTTGTATAAAATAAAAAGCAAATCAGGATTAAATACATGAGGTGCAACAATATCAATCACGGTTATTATTTAATGATTACTGTGATTACTGTGTGATAAGCTGCAGTCTTTTCTAATTATAACCTAGGCCTGGAGGAAAACAGCCATCTCCTGAGAGGCCAGTTGACACCCTTATGCTTGCTTAACAGCAATGCAATTACATATTTACTACTTATTTTAAGTCCCAGATATCTACCAAGAATTTATGTATTTCATGTTATTTATTATTCTTCTGCATGCATCTGAAGTACGTTTATGTATATACCCAGAAAAAATAAACACATCTTCCTCAAACTCAAAATCTAAGATACAGTTCCTTGGAATATTAAAGTCAACATTCTTGAGAGCTGATACTTGAAATCAATCAGATCACTAAATCATCTGGACAACAGTACTCAACAACTATTAAAAATGCATCTAACAATCAGTAATAGATTCAGATACCTAATTTCCTTCACTCACTCTTAGAGTAAAATTGGTCTTGACAGCTTATAGATTTTATTTTACTTTAATCTACACTTAAAAGCAGATTGGAAAAACAAACTTTTGATGAATTCTAAATTGCAGCACATTTTAATTTATTGAAATTACATTTTACTGTGAAATCATGATGGAATTTTTTTTTTTGTTTGGTTAGTTTTTAGATACATTTCTTATTTTGTTTTAAAATAGAAGCTGACTTCTTTTTCCATTCTTGAGCTCTGAAAATCACCACACTGGAGACTGCAGCCAACATGCACATCAATCTAAACCTTAAACAAGCATTCAATTATTCACTGGCCAACTTGATTGCATCACAAATTGAGTGCTTTCTGATGAAAATGCCAGAGAAAAATTAAAATAATGGGAACATTGATTATTTTAGCAGTTCTACTTTTACAGTCATTATCACTGCAATCTCAATAATAGAGATAGATACTGTACAAATTAGTTAATTTGGTTTATAATATAATTGTATGATTGCATCTTGGATCAAAATCTTTATTTTGAAGAAATAAATTCCTTCTCTTCAAAAACACAGGATCCAATAACTACATCTTTCTGCTCTTTGTGACTACTATCATGACTACCATTATCACAGAGATGTTGTAATGCCTGCTCTCTTTATCTTCTACAAAATATCTAAACTTCCCAAATTTTGTGGTTCTTCTCAGAGAAAGCTAGGTGGCATGAGTTCAAAAATTCTCATTCTTGGATACAGTAAGAATACAATGAACTTCACTGTTACATATTTTTAACCAAGATTAGTCAGTTCTGTGAAAAGAAAACTATCTCAAAATCAAACTACAGGTTTAATGCAGAGTTCAAGTGTAGTGTGGTTAGACTTTTCTCATGGCTTGCAGCTTCTTTCATGTAGCAGATTGGAAAATAGAAAAAAAAAAAAAATCCAGTTTTAACTTTCATTGTTATTTTTGTCTTCCAAAACTGAATCCCACAATTGTCAAGAAAATACTTTGAGTTCAGCAGAGGTTTGACTTTTAGATGGATGCAGTGAAACATAAATTCCGGTTCCACACAGCATTTTATGGTGCCAGTTATGCATTTTAGCAGAGCTAAACTCCCATTCCAAGCAACATCTTTCAAAAGTCATTACACTGGGAGTGTGCCTGGATAAACTCACTTATTTTGCCACTTCAGACCACTAAATCCCACATGCTGACAGTGAGACCCAGACCCAAAGCTGAGCAGACTGTGCAATAGAGTGCATGCACTTTGTGCTCTGTGCCCCTATGTCTTTGGAAGAATACTTATGCATTTCTCTCACAGGTGAGTATTCAAGTGGCCTAAGGTGTCTGCAGTTTTTCAGTGTTTATTCAAAATGAAATTACTTCAAAGTTCAAATATATAAACAGTGGAACTAAGTGAGATCAGGCCTGCAGTCTGCTGCATTCCTAATGCATATACTGTTATTTTTAGGGAGATTGCAATATGTGCTGTTCAGGACAATAATAAATGTAAGTTCTTGTTAGAGACACATTAGAGTTCTGCTGTATTTTTAACTAATTTTTTGGCTGGCTCTTTGCAGTGTAGTGGGTGGTGGAAAATCGTAGCACGCCAATGGCACAGTAACAATTTCCTCTGCAGCATCTGCAGGACATTCTTATTTGAAAGCTGTGATATTTTGTATTCAAAATTCTATCTAAAAAGCAAACAGTGCTGCATAGATATAACATACATATTAGAAAACTTACATTTTTTCCTAACTATTCCTACTATATTCTTTGAAAATGAGACATAAATTGAAAGAGAGAAATGATGCACAAGATTCCATAAATCAATTTTATATTAATATAGAATAGAATTACTGCTTCATAGAATCATTAATTCTGGAAAAGAACTCTAAGATCATTTAGTCCAACCATCAACCCACCTCCACCATGCCCACTAACCATGCCACTCAGTGCCACATCCACATATTTCTTGAACACGTCCAGTGAATTTACCACTTCCCTGGGCAGCCTGTGCCAGCATCTGATCACTCTTTGGAAGAAGAAATTTTTCCTAACATCTAACCTGAAGCTCCTCTGGTGCAACTTGAGGCCATTTCTTCTCATCCCATCTCAGTTACGTGGGAGAAGAAAACAACACCCACTTCATCATAACCTCCTTTCAGGTGGTTGTAGATACCAATTAGATCTCCCCTGAGCCTTCTCTGCTCCAGACTGAACAATCCCAGTTCCTTAAGCCACTCCCTTTGTGCTCTGGACCCCTCACAGCTTCATTGCTCTTCTCTGGAAATACTCCAGGTCTTCAGTGTTTTGGAGAAATGAGGGGGAGTTGAACAGCTTCTACACAAAATATAACACTACAGTGAGGTCTAATGAAGTAGATGAACTAAAAGTGAGTAACCTATATGCAAAACATAGAATCCATCATGGAGATGGAAAACTGCAAGCAAAATAAACAATTACCTAACTATATTATATATCAGTCATTTAAATAAATAAAAAATATCGGAATTACTGAATTTTATATTGAAATAATCAGTAAAAAGGGATGTGTGACAGTTAAAAAAAAAAAAAAGTAGAAGTTGGCAGAGAAAATATTCAGCCCAGATATCAGTATCTCATAAATCTCATTTACTAGTAATAAATAAATATCCATAAAAGTTATAAATAAATACAAATAAATGTCTGGAGGCAGCATGCATTTGTAAAGAATAAATTTCATATAAATGAACATATAAATGAAAATCTTAATATGTTGTAAGAGTAGGGCAATCACAGAATCACAGAATCACGGAATCACCAAGGTTGGAAAAGACCTACAAGATCATCCAGTCCAACCATCCACCTATCACCAATAGTTCTTACTAAACCATGTCCCTCAACACAAATCCAAACCTTCCTTGAACACCTCCAGGGTCGGTGACTCCACCATCTCCCTGGGCATCCCATTCCAGTGCCTGACCACTCTTTTCAAGAGTCTGTGCTCCAGACTCCTCACCAGCTTTGTTGCCCTTCTTTGAACCTGCTCCGAGGCCTCAATGTCTTTCTTGCAGCGAGGGGCCCAAAACTGGACACAATACTGGAGGTGCGGCCTCACTAGAGCTGAGTACAGGGGCCAATCACTTCCCTGTTCCTGCTGGCAACACCATTCCTGATGCAAGCCAAGATGCCGTTGGCCTTCTTGGTCACCCAGGCACACTGCTGGCTCATATTCAGCCAAGCATCAATTGATACCCCCAGGTCCATTTCCTCTCCACAGTCTTCCAGCCACTCCACCCCAAGACTGTGGTGTTGCTTGATGTTGTTGCAGCTAAAGTGCAGGACTCGGCATTTGGCCTTGTTGAAACTCATCCCATTGGCTTCAGCCCAGCTATCCAGCCTGCCCAGATCCCTCTGTAGGGCCTTGCTACCCCCAGGCACATCGACACTTCCAATCACAAGAACGTAAATAGGTATGTTGCCAAATATTTCTCCAAAATTAAACCAAAATGAATAAAAGGAGAAAAATATGGTTGAGGTCTCTACAGCATGGATAACCATCTAAGGTGAGATTTTTCAGAATTGTAACCTTGGGTCTATATGTCTAAAATCTTTGCAAGTTCATCATTTGGTGTTTGAGGCTTTTACTGGATTAGGCTCTTACACTCAACTCTCAAGAGCTGCCAGAAATCTGTGTGTATAATACTTTTTGCTTTTAGTTGCTTTTGCTTGTTTAGTTTGCATATTTCTAGGTGTTTATTATTCTTTCCTCTTTTTATTCTAGTTTGATGTGCTGATTCACCAGTGACACTAACGTGTTTTGCGGTCTGAATAAATCAAATGGCATGCATTAATTATAAGCTGTTGAATTTTTTTTATGTTCCTATTTCTAAATACGCACAGCCCACTGTAGAGTCAGAGAACACTTGGAGCCTTCACTAACTCCATGAAGAATCCACTGGAAAGTGTCAAAGTATTGCACATACTGTGCTATTTGACTCAAAGAGTTTGACTTCAAAGAGACAGGGAATATCAGGAACATGTTTGCACTATGTAGTGTGAACCTCACAGATCTTGATGGATGAGCTATGAGCAGGTGTGGTGAGGGCCCTTTGCAGGAATCCTAGGCTCCTTGCAGAAGTGGCATCCCCTGCCTGTGGCTGAAAGCTATAACAGAAGTAATGCACAAATATCTTTGGTCTCTCTTACTTTCTGCTTGCTAATTACTTCATGTAACAGATTGATTTTCAGAATGACTTTCTTAGGAACATAAAGTTAGATCACATCTGGGAGTGTATGGAAATATACATATTGAAAAAACTACTAAATGACCTGCGTTACTGGTTCTCCTGTACCCTATTCTGAGGATTCTGACTAAAGCCTAATCCCTGTAATTTCCATGCATCTCCTGGGAAATTACACAGAGTTTCAGGTCTAACTCTACCATCTACAAGGGCTGTTAGGTATGTTTCCCACCTGGCTAGTGAAGAAAGTCCAGTTGTTTCTTCTTGAGGAGAACAGTTCTTCAACTTTGCAGGTTTCAGAAAACAGGAAGGTGTTGAATTAGGAAAGTATGTATAGTGTCATCAAAGAAAGTTACGACAAGTCAGAGAAACACATTTCTTATTAAAGAAAAGCAATTCAGGAGACAGAAGAACTTGAAAAAATGGTAGAGAATGGGGCAGGACATGTCTGAATTCAAGGTCAGAAGGACAAGTGTTGGGATCACAAAGGGGCATCACAGAGTTTGGGAAGGACCAGAGTCAAAAGGTGAATGAGATAATTAAAAAAGTAAAATTAAGTTTCTTGACTTTACTGAAAAATCAAATGCTTTGGAAGCCAAGAAGTTTACAGTTTTTAGATTGAGAACTAAAAACCTGATAATTTATCTGCTGTACCCTTGTTTCTGATGCTTCTTTATCTTCTGTGATGCAGCTTGACTGTATTGTCCCACAGTACATAACAGTACTTCACCAGAAGGATCATAAACCATGAGGCTTGAAATGAGAGGGAACATGGAGTTCTTGAATAATTTTCCATTTGGAGACCTGAAAGCACTCTAGTGAGGTGTAAGAGATGCTTGATATGTTTGTGGTTGTGAACGTGAGCTTACAGCATTTCCATTGCAATGGCAGATTTCTGGACTAAAAAAGTATTTTCCTGGACTCAGTAAGTACTTTCAGACCTATATACTAATGATCAATGAGAGCACCACACAGCAAGTGAAATGCTGTCACACCCACAGAAGGACTAAAGGTCATGAGAAACCAGAAATACAAATCAAATACCCTGATGGATTATTTCTAAAAAAAAAAAAAAAAAAAAAAAAAAGTCTTTAGAAACACCTTACACTTACTGTGAGAAATTAATGAGAGCTTTCAGGCAAAACAGAAATTCCTACACATGCTAATGCTGTCTCCTAAGAAGATGCACCAAAGTAAAGAATCCTCCCATCGCACCTAGTTCTCTTCATTTCTGGATGAATAAAAAAGCAGTGACTAGGGAAGTGGTGGAGTCTACATCCATGGAGGGATTTAAGAGATGTATGGATGTGGTACTAAGGGACATGGTTTACTGATCAGAGAGGTAGGTCAGGTTGATGATGAGACTTGGTAATCTTAAAGATATTTTCCAACCTAAATGAGTCTATGATAAGTTATATATATTTTTTTTTATTTCAGGAAAAAGTAGAGAGAATGAGGATGCTACACTGAACACAGAAGAAAACAGCAGAATATAAACATTATTCTGGAATTTCCCTACAGTGACATGCTTCACCACTTGACTGATACATGCAACTCCCATCTAGCTAAGCTTTGTATAGGCTCCTTTACAGCTCCCAGATGTGACTTTGTGTTGACATTACTGAAACAAATCAAATTCCAAGCCAAGTCTGTGAAGACCAGCACAAAATCTAAATCAACCTTTCCTTAGACAGAAATGTACCACGGAAATAGGTTGCTTAAGTTGTTTAAGTTTAGTTTCAGCTAAATCACCACAGTGTGTCCTTGAAAGAAAAGCAGTCTGGGATATCTTGCAAGGGACAATGAGGTGCAAAATTACATCTACTCAGGAAATTAAGAACATTTCCTTGGAAAAGGCAACCTTTCTGAACAAGTGGTATTGGTTAAGCACAGTATACTCAGAATGATGGAGAATGGGCTCAAAATTTACAACAGTAAAACAATTCTAATGACTTATAACTCTTAGATATTTTCTGAGTTCCTTGTTTGAAACGTGGGATTTTCATATCTGTCAGTTATGCCAAATAAACATGAAAGTTAGATTTTTTTTTTTTTTGCTTCCTTAATCTATTAGTATTTCTCTAGAAGCATTTAACACTAGTAAAAACACATTACTTCTGGTGATAGATTTAAATCTCCTGTCTGAACTTTGCTAATTGGGGCTGTCTCGTACAGAGGCTTTTGCACATCAGTGATGTTCTGTAAAAGTACCTCAGATCTGACACTGCAAAAGATGCACACATTTCAGTTACTAGGCTATAATACTGACAAAATCACTATGCAAGGATTACAATCCAAATCCCTAAGTAATTTCAATTCTTTTTTCCCAAGTGACTTTTTTCAGCATGTATCCAAATAAATTTATCCAATGAGATTAAAAAAATAGTAAAAAATCACAGAATCATTGAATCACCAAGATTGGAAAAGTCCTCCCAGATCATCCAGTCCAACTGTCCACCTACCACCAATATTTCCCCACTAACTCATGTCTCTTAGAACAATATCTAAATGATTCTCGAATACCTCAAGGGATGGTGACTCAACCAAATCCTTGGGCAGCCCATTCCAGTGCCTGACCACTCTTTACAGAGAAAAAATTTTACCTAATGTCCAATCTAAACCTCTCCTGGTACAACTTGAGGCCATCTCCTCTAGTCCAATCACTAGTTCCACAGTAAAAGAAGCCGGTTTCCACAGTGCCATAACTTCCCTCCCTCAGGTCATTATAGAGAACTATTAGGTTTCCTGAGCCTCCTTGAGACTAAACAATACTATAATCAATGTCGTAACATGTCCAACAGGTCCATAATTTTTTTATATTCAAAGATACAAGATCAGTTAGTTAATTGTAGAGGAAGACTAAAGACTGTTTTTCCTGTTTTACTGAACAGTTTGGTTTTTATTAACAGTTGTGTCAAGGTATACACATGACCAAATACATTTAAAATTGCATTGTTCAATTTCCCAGTTCATCTACCATTTAATATAATATGCCATAGGGATTCATTACTTCAAAATTCTCAACAAAGCATATAGGAAAATACTAGTTTTACAGGTAAAAAGGAACTTCATTATTAATTACAGGTGAGGAAATCTAGATATTGACATGGTGGTGTGGTAGCACAGCCAAATAAGTGAGCATAAAAATTAAAAAATAAAAAAATAAAATAAGTGGAACATTATTCAGATATTTTCTTCCTTTTGTAGTGCAGTTCCTTCAAATTCAGATTAGCTTATCTTCTGAAAACCTTTCTTAACTATTACATAGATATTTTTCTCTCCTGATAATTCGCTTTGAGTAGCATTTGAATAGCTCTTGAACAGATGTTTCTCATTATAAATGGAACTTGCAGGCTCAAAACTGTTCAAGGATTTATTATTTTTTTTTAACCATCGTGAGGAGTGCCTAGTAATGAGTGCCTAGCACAGCACTCCTTTAACCTGCAGTCAATTCACTGGTTTACAGTGCTTGTATCCCTGTGTATTAGTAGAATCATATTTTAACAATCTCAACAGTTAGTAATACTACTCCAATAAATTATGTGAAAATTATTGCCTATTTCTTTCTTACTTTTTTGTTTGTTAGTTTGTTGTTTCCTTTCTTCCCTTACAACACAATGAGCCCTGTATGGTATTATTTTAACTGAATGACTGAATCTTTTTTTTTTTTTTTTTAATAAATACAAAAAAAAAACAAAACTTTTTTTGAAAATAACTGAAGGAGAGCTGTTCAATGGTAAGCCACTGGAAGACATTTGCTACAGGAATGAGACCTAATAATTGGATTACTGTCTATAGAAACAGTTTTTAAAAATATTCCTGAAGAAAGATGATAGTCCTTCCAATACAGTTACAACAATTAATTTTTCATCTAATATTTTCAGTGTGCTTGAATTGAAGCACTGAATAACTGCTTGAAATTACCAGAAGCAATAAGCAAGCCTTATTCTCAGAGCATGCTATCTCTTTACCCAACTTCAGAATCTGTGCTCAGCTATAGAAAACTATGCTGAGTTCCACACATTCACTGATACGTAGGCATAAGTTTGATTTTTGTTTACGGTCATAGCACCACTGAATGACCTACAAGTGCAAAGCATATGATGAACAAAAATTTAGTGTCACTGAACTGCAATCATGTCCAAATTTGAGGAGCTGGAATTTAAATCAGAATTTTTCCTATATTCATACCCTCAACACCATGGGGGAAACAAAGGAGAAGGGAGAAAAGGTTTTATCTGACTTTTATTTATAAATATGATTTCAGTTTTAATTTCCTCTGGCCGAAGAATGGAAACTGCTGCCCTCTGATGCCTCACTGATACATGCAATAGGGATGATAATACATTTCTGCTGAATAAACAATGGACTGCTTATTGTTCTGTGCCTTGTAGATATTTATCTACAGCCAATGATAAAATCGAGATGTGCTCACAAAGCATTGGCCTAATTGGAAAAAATGGTTTTGGTGTTAATGACAACCCACAGTATGAGGCAATGGAGACATAAGTTTTTGTCAGGATTTTGGCCAGAGTAGTAGGGCCAGTAGTAGGGATTGAAAGGCAGGTTTCCTGAACTGAACAGTACTTTTCCCAGAACAGGTCATCCCCAAAAAATAGAAAAGCAGTAAATGATACTCTAATTGATACTGCTACACATAGGCAGTATATAAAACAAATTCTGCTATCATGTTCTCTTTTCCTGTACAGGTGCAACATCAGTTGACAAGATCAGCACCAAAGAACTGAGTCTGGATGTGTTCTGTCTGTAGCAAATAAGGCTGTAAAGCTGATCTTAAAAAGCAGAAGCATAGAACAAAAGTGTGTAAAAGCATGTGCTACAAGTAAAAAAAAAGTGAACGTTTTTAGATAACTACGATACTTGTAAAACATTTGATCAATACCCTACATTAATTCATTTCCTCAGTCTCAGCAACATTTTTAAGGATGCTTCTCCAGTTTCCATGTTTCAAACACAAACTGTACCTCCATACTTGAAGTTTGGGCCTGTACTCTGATAAGTTTCCTCAAGCTGGCTCTTGCCTTATTCTTCAGTTAAGTCTCAATATTTTCATTGGGAATATTCACAACATAAAGGAGACTGAATATAAGATGTAATTTTTCCAAGTGCATAAGTAGTTGTGACAATATCAGTGTCTTTGAAGGAAATATCAAATACAAGTTGAACCTCTTCATCAGGTTGCACAAGTTTTCAGGCAGGGATGGCTTGAAAACTTTTATGTATTATTAAGGAAAATCTGTTCTTTTTCCTTCTGAGTTGGCCAAACCCCAGCAGCATTTCTGCGAGCTCCAGATGCCGTTATGCCCAAAATTTTTGTGCACTTTATTCCCGTAACTAGAACCAGCTCAGACATGAGTAACACACTCCCCAGCAGCTTTCTAGCCCACAAGCTTATAGAAATAACTGCCTCACCTAGCAGCACTGCACACTTCTGTCCAAATACTACTTTTTAAATATATACATATAAAAAAGTGCAGTAATTTTTGGCAGGCTTTTTGAGACTTACTCCTGCCAATTAAAGGCTACAGGAGTTTCCAAACCAAAAATCAGATGCATGGCAAAACTCTTAAGGACATTCTGCAGTCTTCTACCATTTCAAGAAAATAATCTTTCTATTTCTCAAAGTTAAGATTAAAACAGATTTCATTGATTGAGACATGGGGAAATATATTTGAATTTTAGCTCATTTAATGTCAGAAGTAAACACTCAAATATTAAAAAAAGCTATCACTTAATAAAAGAGAAATCAGTGACCAGATCCCCTTTTCTGGATACATTTAGAGTATGCATCTCATGCAGGTTTTAAGACAGTCCAAGCTTGTTTCCCTATCTTCACTGCTCTAGATGAGAGAGGATCTGGGGAATTTTACAGAGAAAATGGTGATTATATCTTGGTAGTAGACATTAGATGAGCTTATTAAACACAGCCGAATCCTTGAAGCTGCAAAGTTGATGGAATAAAGAATTTTCTGGGAAAGGGAGACAGTTATATGACATATTTATTGTTTTCCTGTAAGACATGGGATCAAAAGTCCATAGTTAGTAACTGTAAATTTCAGTAGTTTTCAGAATTGGAAGATGTAATTCAAACAATTTTCTGTAATGATTTATAACAGAAACCATTATAAGAAATGCATGGGATTCCTGGCTTCAACATCTGAGTGTTGAAAATGAAATGTTTGAAATGCTTTATAGAAGGCTAGTTTTATCTCCAAATAATTGCACAAAAAGGAAATACAAATATGTTGAATGAACCAATATAACTGAATCGTTTTTATGTTTAAAAAAAAAAAAAGAAAAAAAAAGAAGGAAGTAATACATTATGATTTGTCCATTAATCTCCCATTTAAGGTCCCTATAGTGCACACTATTGGATGAATTAATATATTTGTTCAAGCTGCCATGAGGCTTACAGACCCATGACTTCACTTACGTAAACTGGATGCTCAGACATTGTTGTCAGTCCTCTTATAAATATATATCACATTCATCAAATGTCCCAGCAACTTAAGTAATGGCATCAAAGGGATAGTTTTCTGGAGAAAAAGCGTTCATTGATTTTGGTTTGTCATAATGTAAGCTTGGAAAAGAAATTGATTAACCTACAAAGACTCAGTATGTTCCATCTTATTCGGTAGTTTAATATGTAATCCATGGTTCAGTACTTCACCAGTGAGGGAAGATGTATGAAAGTCTCAAAGTACCAAAGACTTGATACTTAATGGAGGAGACGTGTTTGTGTGTTCATAAAAGACCTCAAAGGGCACTGCTGCTACTGTGCCTTTCACAGCTTCAGATTCAGAGGAAATTACATCAATAAGGAATATGCTCAGGATCCTCCATAGCTGACATGAATTTCAGCTCTCTGTGGCCTGACCATTCCAAAGCTCTTCCTGTTATGCTGGTTCCACACCTGAGACTGTTATTTTCTTTTTTGGTCCTTTCCCAGGAGTAGAGATGACATTTCCAGGGTCATTCAGGTAATTAAAGCTGTCTCCAGTGAGGCTTTCAAACACATTTAAGTAAGCTTGGTACCTTGATTTCAAACCAAAACATTTCAATAAGCTGCAGAAAACCTCTCCTCTGTGAAGATTTGCATCTGTTTAGCTGATAAATACTCTGAAAATCTCTTTCAATATGTGCATTTGCAGATGTGTGCCTATATCATATCTAAATAACACCAATTTCAAACCATCCTCCACCATGCATCAAATCTATACACCATATAGACAAGGAAACAGTGAAAAAGTGCCAGAAGGGATCATCCTCCACTGAAACTTCACAGTGCTCTACTTCTTCAAGTATTACCCCCAAAGCATCTCTGTTTAAACCACGGTTCCCAGGATTGTTAGGCTGCACAGCTCCTGACTCAGTGGAAACTCCACAGCTGCCTCTGATACCACAGGGCTGCTACACACACTGCCCTGACTAGAACACTCCTTCAGTAGCAAAAAAGCTGGTTTGAAAAGTAAGGATACAGAACGATTTCCCAAACTGTTTATTATTATTTAATTTCTGGACAAAACTGTAAAAATTTTTCTTTATATTTCAAACATTCTAAAACACAGAAATTTGAGGATCTAATGAGTGTTAAATGGCATATTATAAGAGGAATATTTCAAAATTTGATATTCAAGGTGACTAGGTAATTAGCCAATCTGCAGCAAAAATGATAACACAAAAGATGTATTTTGTAGTGTATTCTTACTATAGCGAGAAAAATCTCATCTAGTTTATTTTGCCTGGATCTTAGACCATTACTTTTTTTCCTGAATATATCCTTACTAAAGAAGTTTGGTCTGTTTTTCAGCAGTAATAAACACTTGAGTGTTCAAAACCTTTCACATTTCACTGCCAATAGTCAGAAAAACATTATCATTTGAATTTGAGTCCTGAGAAACCACAAAGTCAGATCAAAGTCTGTGTGCAGAGTAGATGTATTCTGTCTGGTAAATAGCTGTTTTGAAATGACATTTTCATCTTTGAGATTTATATGCTCATAAAGTCAAGTGCAGTATTGTAGATCTTCACTTAATTCCTTTTGCAACATACTTTACTACGGGTCTTAAATCAGCCCTAAGACTGCCTCATCTTTTTAATAAAGAGGCTACAGTTTTGTTACCAAGCAAATCTTTTTTGCAATCTGCATCTTTTTTCTTTATTTGTTTTACTGTCACTCAGAGAATGAAAATATATATAAACAAGTCATCCATGAAATTCCATGCATTGGTGTCATAACTCTGAGGCCTTTCAATCTTTGTACACGAACAGTTCACAGCTCAGACGTCTGACTTGATCGAGCACAGATGTCTATGATATCACTGAGTTCTCTGGAAGACAAAGTATATTATTGCAGTATTAACATTGAATGTGTTTCTGTTTAATATGTGCTCCTGAGACCAAATTCCCTATGTCATCTGGGATGCTTTTTTCCAGATAAGTACAAGTCAATAGAGTTGTGCTAGCAGTTAAAGTCATACCAACACTTATGATTAATGCAAATAATTTGTTGGAGTTGCTAATAGTTTACAAGAATTGAAGAACAGATCAAAAAAATTCATGGAAGAAGAACCTGCTCAGAGCCAATAACTACAAAATTCAGGAAATCCCTGGTGGAGGTGAAAAGTGTGCTGCTATATATTCCCAATTTGTACACTCTTTCCTATACAGCTGTTATTATCACTTGTATAAACAGGAAAAATCAAATCATCTTTAGTCTGATCCACTGTGGATGTTTATATGTTCATATCTCTATTGTGAAGTAAGTAATAGCAATTCTTAAAACTATTTCAGTCATGTCAGTAAATTAACCTTCCAATCCAATGAAAACAATACAAGGAACCTTCAGAGAGTGTAATACTCAATACCACTCGTTTTTGATGCAGCAGTGCTGATATAAAAACAAATAGAAGTCTTACAGATTTCAGAGAAGGACAGGACTGATCAATAATATAAATGAAAAAAGAATCCCTGAGTGTCACTACAGGAGATACAGTGCAAAAGTATAGCAGAGTACAATCTGCAAATTCCAAACAAGTAATATTTCTTGCTTTGGGTAAGCTCTTTTGTTCTTCACTATTATCTTTGGAATACAAAAGTACTACATTTGCAGCATTCTTAGCTGTCCTACACAGCATTTAATCAATTTAAATTCTACGTTATTCTGCTCCCAAGGTGCTTAAAATTTTTTCTTGCTGCGTTGAACATTCAAATGTCACTACAAAATTCAAAGCTCATTCCCTCTTGTTTAAAGTTCTATCACAACTCCTTGTATATTGGCACTTCCTGAATTAACAACAAAAACAGATCCAGAGTTTCCAGTTAAAGTAGCTAAGGAAGGATTCTTGAATTCTTCCCTCTCTCTCTCCCACAGTCTCTATTACCTGAACAGATGTGAACTTTATTTTGGGGCAGCCATATTTCTCACCACATCCTGTGATTACAGTTTATATTAAATTCCTTCCTTATCTTTCCAATGTCAACTCTAGTTTTATGCCACAGTCTTCTTGCAAAAAAGAGTGTTGACTAAAGCCAAGCAATCAATCATTTCTAATCCAGCATAATCCAGTAAATGATGATGTGGTCATCCAAGTCTTATTTCAAAATACACCTTAACAAATGTACTTAAATCAAAGCACAGTAAAGGTTAATTTAATAGGTTAGGAATGTGAGCATATATCTTAATGTACAAAACCCACATGTCATTAAATTCATGTTCTGCAGAATCCATGGTGTTTTCAAAGGTAATTAGCATTCAAAACTTTAAAAATTCATTTGTAATTTTACTATATTAAACAAACTCGCATGCATTAAATTCAACACCAAACTAAATCAGACCTAAAATGTTTTCAGAAGGTCCTGTTAAAAAGCCAACGACCCTTAAAGTGACACAACTACATATTGTGATGTTCATTAAAAAATAACAGTTCGTTTCTCTTTCTCCTAATTACAAATAGGTTTAGAAATACAAATTCTAGTGCTCAAAAACTGTAAGACCCAGAAAAAGAACCCCAAATTAATTACCTCTGGAATTTACGATGTTTAAAGCAGTCTCATTATATCCAGAACTCTGCTCGTATTCATGAGTAATTAAGACAGAAAATTCTGTTTTTTGCATATTAGTATTATGATGATGGAGTAAAATTAAGATATTATTTTATTTTTCACAAGCATAATATGCCTAGTTCAGATAGCTAATTGCCACAAAGGTATAAACTGTTTTGCTAAAACAGAGAAGCAGAATATGTATTTGTAGAATTTGAAACCTGATTGTTGCCAAAAATGTGCAGAGTGAAAAGTCTGCCTAATTTTTACTGTAAAAGTTTTGAATTTTAATTCTAAACTAAAACTGAACAGTGCTAAGGAAAATACACTACAGTACAGTGCAACAGCATTTTGCTTCACAGAAGCTTAGGAGATTTTAGTAGCATGTTTTGATGAATTAGAAAACCAAAATAGAAGTTAATTTTCTAATTTCTCTTAATGTCTTCACACTACTCTAATTCAGAACCCTCAATATAAAATAAATTACATTCTTCGTTGGTCTCTTTTCTTTAGGTAAACGCAAAAAGATGGGTATGTTCAAGTCAGGAAAAGAGATTAGTTCTATGGAAGGCACATTAAGAAGAAGCAAATTACATCTGTGCGTTTATAGTGAGCTGCAACTAAATTAGCATTTTTAACTATGCTATAAACTGAGCTCCAGAAGTCAGATTTCTTCTCTATGAGGATCCGCATCAAATGCAGAGGGGATGATTTATAATGCAAAGGAGCATTTCTCTCTTCACTGACCAAAGAGGAGATCAAGTATCATATTTTCTTACAGTGAAAGTTAAATGAAGTTCATTATTCCTTCTCACCACATACTCAATTACAATTTACCAATGCTAAATATGTGTATATACAAATTGAAGATCTCCTCAGCTAATTGCAGATGGCATACTAGTCTGTGGAAGATGCGACATAGTCGGGGAGAACTAATTATTCTTTCCCTTCCCTTTGGAAGATCAGTTAAAGTTCTGCTGTGGTTTATAGCTGAAAGCAGAGTTTGCTTCCAAGTGATAAACACAGATGTTTCTCATAAACAGAGCTAGAGTAACTAAAATGTGCATATATATATCAAATTTCTCTATGAAGCTAAAAGTTGCTCACAGTAATGGGTTAAATTCAGAAGCATTTCATTGTATTTTGAAGTGCTGCAGAGCCCATCAAGCCCGTGATGCTGACACCCTCTCAACCTCCCTGCTTAGCTCAGGTTAAATTTTGAATTGTTGCTGGAATACTCAACCAAACTTCTGCTTCTGTTTGACATCCAAAGATGTCTTACGAAGTAAAAGCTTATCCAAAGTTGCCTCAGAAAGTGACTTTCTTGCTTGTCAAGTCTCACATTTTTCATGTAGAATAACCTGCCGACCACTGCCTCACACGAGTACTACTTTCTGGCTTAACTACCAATAGTTTAAATAAGCCTTTTCCAGAGCTCTATTGGGACATCTTGGGTTTTATGATTCATCTACACAGTTAAAGTAATTGCAGAAAACAGACATGCAGACTCCCAAGGTTTCCAAATCTACTCACTTTTGCTTTAGATAATGCAAGGAACAAACTAAACATAACACTTAACACCTGCACTGACTTCCTTGCTTCATCTTCTTACTCACCTAAGCAGTGTTTAGATTTAAATCCAGTAAGTATTTTCTTTCTCTTGTGTACCCTGCCTCTTGACTTGGGTTAGTTTTCATGTTGGTTTCTCTGCAATCATACTGTGCCATTCTGTTCAGGGGTAATAACTCATCCTCTGTTACCCTAAACCTGTCACAGCTTTTAGACAAAAACTCTTCAGCTTCACCTCACTATATTACAATACAAGAAGTACCAGCTTGTGGGTAGAGAGCCTGAACATAGCCAGGCTCAGTACAAACAAGCAGCTATGATCATCATCCCCTTAAATACAGTGTCAGCAACAACTGGACATTGATAACTCTTTCAGTCACTAACCAAGAGAGTTATGCTTCCTTCACCTCCTTAGCTTTATGAATATTTTGTTCTTTTATGCAGTGCATGAAAACTGCAGGATGGGACAGTTAAAGCATCCTCAGCTTTCTCTTCCAGGATAAAGTGATAAAGTGCACTCTGGTGGGTGATGACATTAGATGTGTACAGGGAAGAAGTGGATTTGAATGATGTTAGACAGGAGGGGCCTACACCAAAATGTTCAATATCTTAGAGTAAGGCTGTGATTATTAGCTACAAGACAAAATACAGTGATGCTTCTTGGCATACAATGCTCTTGAGGAATTACTTCTGATCTGATTTGGAAATGGCATGGGTCTCCAGGAATGGATTGATGTCTGTGAGGAAATCAAAGAGCACAGGAAATGTGCGCTGTACTGACTCTGGCTGGGATGGAGTTAACTTTCTTCATAGCAACATGAATGGTTCTGTTTTGGATTTCTGAATAAACAATTTTGGTAACACAGCAGTGTTTTATCTATTACCGAGGAGTGCTTGCACAGTTCTAAGGTCTTATCTGTTTCCCCTTCTGTCCCCGCAGCTAGAGGTGAATAAGAGGTTGGGAGGGGACACAGCCAAGACAGCTGGCCCAAATTGGCTAAAGGGATATTCCATATCATACAGCATTACAATCAGCAATAAAACTGAGTGCGGCAGGAAAGAGTTCTTCCAAGGTAGCTGTTGTTCAGCTGGTTGGAGGGAGGGATGGACTGCTGTTAAATCACTTATGGGTTTTTGCTTGATTGATTTGGTTTGTTGGCTTGCTTTTTCTTTCTTCTCTTATTAAGTGGTCTTTATCTTGATGAGTTTTTCTTGCTTTTTCCCTTCTAAATCACTTCCCCATCCTGAAAGCAACTGGGCTGAAACTTAGCTGCCAGCTGTGGTCATCCAACACAATACCAGAGAAGAATAGTGTTGAAGACAACTTAAGTGTTTTACTTGCTGAGAAATTTATTGAGTTCTTTTTGTTTATTATCCATTTTCCTATCTCTTCCATAGAGTGCCTAAGCATTTTACTGTAGGCCTTTGGTTCTCTGATGAAACAAAAAGCTTGCTTTTGTGATATTTGTTCTATTGCCTAAATCCATCTGGACACTGAACTCCAGCTGCTTATGCTACATTTGAAAAATAGGAACTAAGTGGTGAAATTATTTACTCCAGGTTCATAATGTTCCCCCCAGTGTGTTGATATATAATGTGCACTGAGGATACTGCCAAAAATCATTGGTGGTACATGTACAGAAACAGGAACATTTTCTATTTTCTTTCCACATAATTATTTACTGGTAATGGTATTGCAACCATTATGCTATATAACGTTGAATTAGAAAATTACCAGTCAGCTGTAAAACAATATTGCTATAGTAATATTTCCATTGCAAATCATATTCTTCTAAAAGCCAATGTGTATGGAAAATTTTCCATTGGCCAGCATTAAGATTACAATTGTAACAAGCCTACATTTCTCCAAACATGCATCTGGAATAAAACCTCACATCTAATACCCTAAGTTGCTTTTTTTTTTTTTTAATTTGAAGAACTTCAGGCATACGAGCTGATACATGACCCACTGGAGTGACAGCATCCCTGTCCTTAATGTGCACTTTAGATGACACAGTGAGGACACACACAGTAAAGGTGGCTCACAGCTCAATCCTTTGCTGAGATTAAACACTTGGGAAGTGCTTTTTAATTCCTGCATGCACAGCTTGCAGCTTGAAGTATTGACACCTTTCCCTGAATTTTTCAGTGCTATGAGCTGTCTATCAGATTTTGAACTCTTACTATGCTGATATATTTCTGCTGTTGTGCCACTCACACATAAGGGCTTCACACAGGGTG
Source organism: Meleagris gallopavo (assembly GCF_905368555.1). Lineage (NCBI taxonomy): Eukaryota > Metazoa > Chordata > Aves > Galliformes > Phasianidae > Meleagris > Meleagris gallopavo. Next base: position 126,233,740 of record NC_139404.1, read on the forward strand.
TGTGATACTACAACTGACAGCAAATCTCAGTGCTTTGTGGGTGTGCTCAAGGCAGCTTTCATGACAAGTATTAAAGCTAGCTTAACAATTCTGCAAGAAAGTAGTGAAAAGTAGCCAAAAATCCAATACCATTCCTAAGCTAACGCTAAATAAACTATAAGGAAATTCCTGTAGTAAAATTAACTTTCTGAAATGAACTTTGCTTTCTTTAGCAATTTGAGGTCAGCTATAACAACAAGAAAGCAGCACTGGAACTATTACAAGTACCCCGAAGGAAAATCTCCAACCAAGTTGAACTCTTCAACTTCTAAGTATTACTTGCAAATAAAATTGTCTAATTCTGCCCAGCTGGAAGACGGCTATGCAGGTGCATCTTTCCTAATGTTACTTGCTGAGGTTTTGCTTTTTTTTTTTTCCTGTGTGTAGAATTTAGCGTTAATGTATTTTCCACAACAGGCATTTTAAACCCTATACTCAATTAAAGACATAAGGAAGATGAGTTAAAACAAAAAGTGCTCCCAGGTCTTGGAAAATTTGGCCTTGTAAAATCAAAAGAAATAAATGAAGGCAAGACTATAGGTGTTCTGCATGGTTTGAGCAGGTTTTGTAGAAGTGTGAGTCCACTCTGCGGAGATTTGGCACCTGTTTGGAGGGAGCCCGTGAGTAAGCCTTTCCCTGAAGGACTTTTGTTCTTTCTTCAAGCAAGTGCATACACACCTAGCTGATTTATTAAGCAGAAACTCACAATAGAAGGAAGATGACAACTGATGGCATGTACTCCCATGAGAATGGAAAAACCTGACACCAAAGGAGAGAAGGGAGAAAGACATCAGGGAGCTGGCAGTGGTTTGCTGGCTATTCCAGCCACACCAAGCTGTGCCTCGAAGCACTGATCACTGATCACTCAGAGCCAGAGCCCAGCACCATCAGCCCTGTTCTGCTCACTTCTGAGAGAGGGACAAGAAATGTCACTGCAACCCCTCTCCTCCTGAGGTGGATACCCCAGTAGTAGGGAAAGACCTTCACAAGATGCAGGAGAATCAACCATGAACAATCTAACTAAAGTACTCAGAAAAGCAGTGTTTTACCGTTATTGCAAGACAGCTAAAAGTGCTTAGGATCAAATTTATTTTGTTAGTCAGCAGTGTAGTGCTTGGGATAAGAGATAAGCTGGATGTCTAAAAAGCAGAATGCTTAGAGATCCCAATCCATGGTAAAATGAACCATGCTGCTACCAGCATGAGGAAAAGGCAAGGAGGATCATCATCGTGCCCGGGCAGTCTTTGGCTGCTTCAAGTCTCAGTGAAATCATTGCTCCTGATGCTATTTTTGCCACAGCACATGGCTCCATTGATTAACTTGGTCTTTGCTCATCATACAACTGCTAATACACAGAAGAGTTTCCTAAAAGCAAAAACAGGTTCCAGACACAGACCCATTTCAAAACAGTGACCATGCAGATTAAAGCCCTTAGAAGACAAGAGGATAAATAACACTTTACAATAGAAGAGCTTGTGCTGCTGCAACAAAACCATGAGGAATTTGAATTAAATGAAAGTGAGCTTTTAGATATGAGTAGCATTATCCCTTCATTATATTCTACATGCAGTTTGGACATCAAACTCAGGAGATAGTCCATTTTTCTTGGCTTGAAATCTGGAAAAGAAAAAAAGGAAACAGAGAACAAAATTTAAGTATTTCTTGATCACTGCATACATCTGGTTTTAATTTGACCAACTGATGTATGTATAATTTCAACATTGTGCTCCTACCCTTTCATTCCTCCCTGCCATCCTGTGTCAAGTTCCTTGTTCTCACTGCATGCCCCTGCAGGGCCGCTGCTCCCTAAATCCCAACAGCACCCCTTTCACTGGACACCAGTGCTTGCTTTTTCTCTCCTGTCAGTGGACAGGGACCACACATGAACTTGTTCCTTCAAGCATGTGATCTATATGCTATCCTTTTTCTAAAATGCGCATGACTGCCCGTTATTACTACTGCTTCATGACTATTTGGAAAGCAGCATACCCATACCCGAGTACAGATAGTTAACAAGATAAGCATGAGAAATGAATGCAAGAACTGAATGCCATTTGCAAACACAACTTGGCCAAGACAAACTGCCCTTTACAATGCCTTCTTCAAAATCATATTTGAATGTGCAAAGTTTGAGTTTAAGAAAAGGAAGACTGGAGAAACAAACTGAATGAAATATAGTTCTTCCAGGTAATCGAAAGAAAATATTCACAGATGTTAATCAATATACTTTCCTATGGAGAAACTGATTATCACTGTCCCTTCTTATATCTCATTTTATAGGAAAGAATTATCCTCAAACACTCAAAGACTGAATTTGCATAAGATCAAAACCTCAGTGTAGCAAAGGATTTAGTCTCTCCTTTTACGCCAGCACTGTAGAGTGCTTTTCACATTTTTGATTTACAACACTATGAGCTATCAGCAGATGCCAGCTTCACAGACTGTTCAGAGTCTTCTGTCTTGCGTTTGAGTTCTATTTCCTCACACTCCTCTTTTTCTGGACAAAATGACCTTGTCTTGCTTTCAGTCTTTTCCACTGCCATAAATAGATATTAATGTACTTCAGTTTTCCATTCCATTTTAACAACGTTCAGGTCAGATCTTCCTGACCGTTGGAAGTGGATGTATTAACAATAACACACTAGTTCAGTCTGGTTCTGTCCTGCAGCTATTTCACATAATATTCAGAACTGAGAGATTTTATGGACAAAATATCCATCATAGTTATGGATATTCCACTACCGATGTGACAACTGCCATTGTTTCCCCATAAAATGATGATGACCATATGGATGCACAAGTAAATGAGCAGAAAGCACTTCCATGGAAGAAATATATTTTTAATTACCAGATTTACATTCAAAAGCATGGGGAAGACTTTATAGTCTCTTTGCTGAAAATGCAGTAACTGGAGAAGTTTTTAAAACTCCTACAGCTTTAGCTAGCAACACATGCCTAGCATGAATATTTCCAGATCATACTATTTACCTCCGACATTTTGTTCAAAATATGTTTATCTCATCTTTTTTTCCTGATGGTTAAACAGCAACCTATGAAAAATGTCAGTTGAATAATAGATTACATTTCAGAATAGGTTATTACAATACAACCGTGAAAATGTTTCATTCATTCCCCAAGTCTTCAAACTCTTCAGTGTTCATTATGCATATCAGCAAAAACAAGAAGAAATAAATTTTGTCATCTTTAAAGAATGGCATATTTCTGCCTGTATGATTTCCTCTGATACTGTAGCAAAATATATCATCTAGTTCAAGGTGTTGGATTTATTTATTTATTTTGTTCATACTGTTGTTGGTTTTTTTCCCCTAATTGGAAAAAGGGTTGTATTAACATACTGACTGAAGTGGTTCCACTTTTTTGGTAAACAGTCCATATTTATTGAAAAACTGAACATTAAAAAAAATAGAAAAACAGATAAAACCTTTTTATCTTTTTTTTTTTTTTGGAGGGGGGGGAAGGGTGGGAATACTTGCTCTAATTACGGTTTATGTCATTAAGACTTGACATTTTCCTGATATATTATACTGACAGAAGAATTGCCTTACTGGGTACTTACCCAATCAATCAGATGCAAGTTCTGATTAAGTTCACATGAGCACCTCATCTGATTTTGGAGGCAATGAATCATTGCCAGGGATGGGGCATCCACAACCTCCTTGGGCAACCTGTTCCAGTGTGTCACCACCCTCTGAGTGAAAAAATTCCTCCTAATATCTAACCTAAACCTCCCCTGTCTATTTAAAACCATTCCCCCTTGTCCTATTGCTATCCACCCTCGTAAACAGCCGTTCCCCCTCCTGTTTATATGCTCCCTTCAAGTACTGAAAGGTCACAATGAGGTCTCCCTGCAGCCTTCTCTTTCCAAGCTAAACAAGCCCAGTTCCCTCAACCTTTCCTCATAGGAGAGGTGCTCCAGCCCTCCTTTGGACCCATTCCAAGAGATCCACGTCTTTCCTGTACTGGGAGGCCTCAGGCCTGAACGCAGTACTCCAGATGGGGCCTCAGAAGAGCTGAGTAGAGGGGGACAATCACCTCCCTCTCCTTCTGGCCACCCCATTTTAAATGCAGCCCTGAACACAGTTGGCCTTCCAGGCTGCAAGCACACACTGCTAGCTCATGTCCAGCTTCTCATCTACCAGGACCCCCAAGTCCTTCTCCAATGGATTTCAATGGACAGTGCCAGCATAGTCCCTATACCCAGAAAATCGGATGACTTGATTTCTGTTTCAGGTCTTGCTTCTGAGCCGTCTGTGAGAAGGGATTCAGGAGGCCTCGGTGGTCCAAATCAAATATTGGGATAATAATTTTCATTCCTTTGAATGAACACTACAGTTTCAGAAGAGAATATCCAAAGAGGTTAAAGAATTTCCAACACTGCTGATTTTCTAGATTTAATTAGACAAAGCCATAGCTAACCTCATTGTGACATCTAATGGTTCCTTCCAACTGACCTTATGATTCAATGATTTCAGCAAGATGAGCTGCTCTTGCCCAAATGCATCTCAAAAGAACTGCAGGCACATATGAAAGATCTGATATTACACAACAGCTGACACTGATTTTCATGTAGATGCAACTTATAGTGACTGTGATTTCAGAGAAAAACATCCTTCCTTAAAAACCTGACCCCAGGCTTTTAACATGCAGCTTAGTTGATTAGATTCAAATCAGAACAATAATATGGTCTACAATAGAGTTAAAATTTTAAATATGTATTTATGTTATTCTGATTTTGGGGAGTTTATTTGGTTTTTAGTATTCTACTCAACTACTAAATTTGAATAAGATCAAATATACAATGCACATATGGGTGAAGACACCAACATCTGATTAGATCATTTTTATGACTGTAGAAAATAAAAAGGCACTTCAAACCCAATTACAAACACTGCTATAATATTGTCCTGATATCATTACTAGATTTAAAATATAGTGAATTCAAAACTAATTTATCAAAGAGATGGAGGAAAATAAAGAAATGAAACTCATCATAACAGAGCTAACAAAGCTCTGTTTTGAAATACGTGCTTGCTTCCAGTTCCTTATACAGTGCAGGTTCAGGAAATTATTTTATGACCTAATTTCCCCTGATAGCATTTGTTATGAGGCTAAGCAGTAAGGAGTTCCACCATGCCTTATGCTTTGCTGACTGCAGCCCTGGTGCTCTGCAACTAATGGGGCACAGATGGGGCCATGAACAAACAATATGAGGTAGGTGGGAAGGGACAGATTTATAGTCCTACTCATTCTCCTCCCCCTCCAAAATAAACAAAACTATGGAAAAGCTAATCCTCCTAGGCTTCTAGAGAAATTTCTAGCCAATGTGATGTGTACAGCTTAGAGGTTTCAAAATGGAGTGAGGCAATTAGACTGTCAGATGCATTCCTCTTGACATGACATGCTAATCTATAACTATTATGACTGCTGTATCTTTTTGAAGTCAGTTTACCTTGGAGTAACACATGGTCTAAGAGGAATTGTATGAAGCCAAGCAATCTATATGTGATATTTCAACCAAATGGTATGCATTTTCAGTCTTGCATGCATTAGAAGTGCTTCTGTTTCAGCCCTACATTTAGGGCAGGGTTTAGGATCTACAAGGATTATTGTCTCTGAAAAATCTAGCATAGCAGAAGACAAGCCTGTCAGTGTGTGCTTGCTTATAAAAGCTACTGACACAGATATTTAATTCTAGGTACACACTGGCTCACCAGATGTGTAAGATAAAGTATTTTTTCTTTTAAAATAAAACCATTTATTTCTAGAGGTAGAAATAGATCTTTCATTCATGTATGAAACTCCTTACATACCATTCTTGGCCCTTCCATCATTGCTTTCTTTTTACATGCACACAAAAATATAGATTTCATTGGCAGTGAATAAGACTTTTGCATAACTCACTTTTTATAGGGGTTGCTCTTTCATCTGGTCTTCCTCATGTTTGTTGTAAAGTCTAGCAGTGATCTAAGAGCAGTCTCATGCTGATAAAATTGTTTTATGAGGTAACAACACAGTATGATTAGTTTACTACTCTTCCATCTACAAATTAAGATTTGAAGATCAAGTGATGTTTCAGAATTGTTGAAGATGTAAAGAAGTATAACGAGCTCCTTGAAAAAAATTTATATATGTAACATCATACCTCCTGACATCTCTTGATTAATCATAACAAAACATTATTTTCACTGACATTTGAAAGTTTTAAAAAAACTGTTATGATTTGGAAATCAAAGGCACACTTTACTATATCAGTCTCAAAAGACTGTGTAATAGGTGTCATCAGGTCTGCTATCTGTAGTTCCAGCAATTTGTGGAAAAATACCTCTCTGCTATTTCTAAACCAGGGAGTGAAGCTGATTTCACCAAAATAACACCACACAGTCCTTAGGTAATGATGGCTGTGAACTCCAAGCTCCAGACCAAAGCTGTCCTCCTAATTGTTTGCAGACGATGCTGACATGTTAGACAAGTAAGAATTGCTCACAAATGCACGCTGGAGTGTCAGCTCCAATGCGTTAACATCAAACAGACCTTCATACGTAATGTGATCTCATGCATTAGTGTACTGTAATTACATTGTTTTATTCATTCTCAATCTATCTGCAATTCTTCACAGCAAGCAGCAAGAAACAGCCATGACATCTCATACTTTCCCTAACATAAGTGATTTTGTCCCTGTAGGACTGTGGTCCCCTACAATTCAGGAAGTTTACCTCTGAGCTTTTCAAGAATGAAAGAGATATATTGAGGAAAAAGTATTTTTTTGAGCTTAATGAACAATGTGATGATTTTACACATTTTAAATAGTTAGCTGTTGGTTGAGGAGCCATTTCATAGTGTTCTAAAAACAAAAAAAATGTAAGCATATTGACTGGCTGGGGAACTGGAATGACCAGTTCCAGTGCAGAAAAAAAGGAAGGAAAGACACAGTTTCCTCAAGAATCTCTTCCTGCAAATAATCCAATTTAGGATAGTATCTCATGCTGCTATCTCATGAAACAGCAGCGATTACTTTGTAAGTTAACTCTGTACTATTATCATTAAAACTAGAACATAAAATATTAGGTTTTGTGCTTCCCTACTCAAAGGAGGTGGAGATTATCTTTAAAATAAAGAAAAAGCACCACTGAAAATAGGCTCCTGCACCACAGGTTCTTAGCCAGGTGCTACTAACCCCACTGGGTTAAGGTCGCTGTTACTAAGTGGGAGCTGAGAGAGCAGTATGGCCAAGTGACTGCTACAGGGCCCAAGGCATGACCCAGACCCAGAGCCTGGAGACAGGAGGAAAAGGGAATGCATGTGAGGATGAGCAGGAGGAAAAAGCCTCAGCAGTAAGACCCATTGTCTTAGTTTCAACTGGGACAGGATTATTTTCTTCAGTGTGTCTGGAATGATGCTATGTTTTGGTTCTAGGAGAAAAACAATGTTGATAATACACTGATGTTCATAGTTGCTGCTAAGCAGTGTCGTAAAGAGCCAAGGCCATTCTCAGAGAGGGCCCAAGGAGCTGGGAGGGAACAGAATCAGGACAGCTGACTTAAACAGGCTGAAGGGATATTCCATACTATATGACATCATGAGGAAGGAGTTTTGAAGGGGTGGGAGCTCATCTCTCTCTTCCGCTGCTTGGGGTGCTAGCTGGGCATCACCTGGGGGGTAGTGAGCAATTGCTTGTGCATCACTTGTTTTATATATATATATATATATATATATATTGGACTGTGTCTGCTCAGCCACCTGCAGGGTTAAACCGCAACACCCATCTAAGGCTGCAAAGTGCTGTGTTTTAACCTAAAATACACATTTGTTTAGAGGCTAAGGGATAAAAGAGTTAGCAGCACATATGTACATCACTGTTCAATGATCAAACCTCTTTTTGCTTTTAATAGGTGTACTATGAGACAGAAAATCTGCTGTCCTCCACATTTAATTTATTACAAGGGCATGTCAGAATGACAGAATATCTTCACTGCAGGAACACCAAGGTTTTTAGGCATGTTCCGTTCTTCTGGGGAAACTTTAACAAAATTTAATCTGTATTGACTACTTTATAAATGAAGCTGTGGGATACAGAGTCTGATGGCTTCTCTTTACCCTTCTACATGGAAAACCAGCAGTGGCCAGTGTAACGTTTCATTTTGCCTCGAGTTGCTTTTGTTTGTGGCAAAAGCATAATATAGTATCACTAAGGATGGGTGACCTGGCGTGACACTGCTCATCAAAACATTTTCACTCCGCAGGCTGTAAATCTATTGATAGCCCTGAGTTTTGTGAACAATTACTGTAGAAGTGAAGAATATCCACGTAATTTTATTTGACATGTAAACTGCACTGTGCTCCAAATCTGTCATCACTGCACTGAAATCCATTCTTGATATTAATTTGTAAAAACGGCAGGTCATTTGAGGAGGAAAATATTTTTTTTCTTTTTTTTTTTTCCCCTGGAGAACAGTGCATCTTGGATTTGTAGGAGACAAATCTTACAAGGGCACCTTGCCAGTCACTAAGCCATGTCTGTCAGCTAGATCTGTTTCCCATGTAAATAAAACTCTATTTATAATGTATTTTTTTTCCTGGGAGTGCTTTGTTTGAATACAAAAGCATGCAAACAGTGATCATATTTATTTAAGTTGGAAAGTTAGAAGCTAATGAAGATTGATGGGGTGGAAGATTTGTTTTCCAAAAAAATATCTGAAACTTCAGACCAACTTCTTAAAAGCATAAAATTTAGCAAAGGAATTTTTCCTTTTAAAAAGAGTTTTGGGGGCAAAAATGCATTTTTCTATTCATAGTATTGAGAAATAAAAAAAGCAGTTAAAGGCAAAGCCAACACAACTTGGATACCTCTTAGCATAATCCCATGTTGTGATTGGTTTCCTCAGAAATAGTCTGCAGTGAAAATTAATGCTTTACACAAAATACAACAGAAAAAAATGCTTTGTTACTGCTGAACCCCTAGCATTCTCCACTCACTGATTTCAAAACCTCACAGCATTAGGCCTCAAGCATTTAAAAATGATAAGTAATCCAATAGTTTCACCTCCTTCACTGAAGTCCTGATGAAGACCCAAATTACTTATAAGCCAAATTAATGCCAACAGTATCAAGATCCGAAAGGGTTCCTGGAAGATTTTTGTTCCAAAACGGAAAGAAATGTCTCTTCTGTCACTCACACCAAGCTTTTGAGTGGAAGTTCTCACAGCTGTGAGCATGAAAATAGCTGGAAAATTGTAATTCCAAAATTCCAGTATTTATAACTATCCCCCAGACACTCAAAGTGAATTCATACAATGGACAACTCAGTACTGGCTTGGCCGTAAAGACTACTAACAATAATTATATAACAACATGAGGCTGGAAATCAGATAAGTGTGTGTCCTCCAGGGGTTACTATGGCAACAAATACTCTTTAATATCTTAATCAACTAATTCAACAGTTGGGCACACCCTCAGTAAGCTGTGGTTGACAGACTAGAGGGACAGGATGCCATCCAGAGGGACCTACAGAGGCTTGAGCAGTGGGTCACGGTGAACCTCATGAAGTTCAGCAAAGCCAAGTGTAGGGTTTTGCATCTGGGTTTAAGCAACCTCTGCTACCAATACAAGTTCAGGGATGAAAGGATTGAGCACAGCCCTGCCAAAAAGGACTTGGAGGTACTGGTAGATGGGAAGCTGGACATGAGCCAGCAACGTGCCCTCACAGTCCAGAACGCCAACCACATCCTGGATTGCATCAAAAGAAGCGTAGCTAGGAGGTGAAGAAAGGTGTTCCTGCTGCTCTACTCTGCAATGGTGAGACCTCACCTGGAGAAATGCATCCAGATGTGGAATCCTCAGTATAGGAGAGACATAGATCTGTTGGAGCACGACCAGATGACAAAAATGATCCAAGGGATGGAACACTTCCCTGTGAGGACAGGCTGAGAGCTGGGGCTTTTCAGCCTGGACAGGAGAAGGCTCCAAGCTGACCTGATAGCATCCTTTCAGTATCGAAAGGGGAGCAAAGGAAATAAGTGGACAGATTCTTTAGCAGGGCCTGTGGCAATAAGACAAGAGGAAATGGTTTCAAACTTACAGAAGGGAGATTTACATTGGATAAAAAGGAAAAATTATTATATAGTGAGGGTGGTGAGGCACTGGAACAGGCTACCCAGAGATGTGACGGAAGCTCCATCCCTGGAGACTTTTAAGGCCAGGTTGGACCAGGCTCTGAGCAATCTGATCTTGCTGTGGATGTTCCTGTTCATTACAAGGGAGTTGGACTAGATGGCCTTTAAATGTCCCTTCCAACTCTAAGGTTGGGTTATGTTTTCTATTATATTTTAATTCTGCATTAAGACTGTTCTTCATTAGCTATAGAACTGGAATGTTACTGAGACCACTGCACATGAAAACCATCATTTCAAGACCTGTGCCTGTACTAAAGATCCTTCTGGTATTACATTAATCGGATAAACATCCAATTCAACACAACAGGTTTAGTTGGTTTTGAATGGGTTCACACAGTCACCCTAAAGGAATTTGACTGTGTGCAATGAGAACTCCCACAGTTAGTTTAATGAATAGCTCTTTATTGAAGCAACAAGTTACAGATTTCCCTGGATTGCCAGTGATAAATAAATATCTACAGTAAGGCTCAGTAAACCAGTATTTACACTTGTGAATCAGACAGGATTTGTTATAAGATTCTCCAGGATCAATACTCTTGGTTAACAAAGTTCTACAGTTTATCCCTTGAAGTTCATAATGAGTTCAAAAGTTCAATGAACGTTTTTTTCTAATCTCAAAACTTCAACTAAAAGGATTTTCCTAGTGCTGTTACTGCTAGTTTCCAAGAGTTATGCAACAATCCCATTCTTTAGATATGTCTCACACAGAATTGAAGAGGATGGGCTTGAAATCTCAGAATAACAGTATGGTTGAAGTTGGAGGGGACCTACAGAGCTTGTTTAGACCCATCTCTGCGCAAACACAGTCACCCAAAGTAGACTGCCCAGGACCATGTCCAGACAACTGTTAAAGATCTCCAAGGGGAAGACTCCACTGCCTCACTGGGCAAACTGTGCCAGTGCTGCCTGGTGTTCAGAAGGATCCTTCTGTTTTAGTTTGCGCCTCCTGTCTCTTGTCCTGGCACTAGGCACCACTGAGAAGAGCCCAGCTTCATCTTAATTACACCCTCCCTTCAGATATTTATAGACACTGATGAAATCCCCCCCCAAATCTTTTTTCCTCCAGGTTGAAGAGAACCAGCTATCTCAGCCTTTCTTCATAGTAGAGTTGCTCCAGTCCTTCATTCATCTTGGTGACCCTACACAGGGCTCTTCCCAGTATGCCCACATCTTTCAAATTCTGGAGATTTCTAAAAGCCTGCTGCCAGATAACAAAGGCTATGTTTTTTCCTTCTCATTAGGGATCTTTGTGCTCCATAGTTTCTTGTGAAGACCAGGCACAGGTCTCAGAATCAGAGAAAGAAAATTTCTTAGAATACTTACAGACAAGCTCCTCCCATTCCTCAGACTTTTAACCATTAAAAATTAAAGCCTCAACAAATTTCCATTCAGTTGCTACAGTGCTGTTTTATGTTGGAATTCCATAGAGCCACTTTATTCTGAAAAGTCATTTTTAGAGATAAAGCAGAAAAGTAGCAGATTACTACAAATAAAACCAGCTTACACTTTCTCTCATTTACACTTTTCCTTATTTATCTTATTATCAGGAAAACTCTGTAAAGTCCTGCCAAATAAAGTCCATCCCGGAGCACTCTTCGTAGGCAAACTGACTAATAGCATACTGACATGGAAGCACCTTCAGAGCTGGAGGTGCAATAGCCTCTTCACTTTTCAGTCCTTAGATCTCACAACATAGCAATGCTAAGTCATGTTCCTCTGACTTTCAGATTTTTGTTCTTGAAGGAGACAATGTAAATGAACACTATAAGATTTGCTTATATCAACAAGCACTAAAAAGTGTATTTCAACAGAAAGGTGTGAACTTCAGCTTCTGATTTTCCCTTTACAAATGCTGACTAGCTGAACATTCTTTTCCACAGTTATTTCAGCAGTATGAGCTACTTACCTCGTAAAAGTTGTTCTGCACACATTATAAAAATGTACTGTGGATTATTTCCAGACTGTATGTAATGTGTATTATCATATATTGCTCATCCCAGATGAAGATCATGCTCACGCCTAAAGAAGGCTCAGTGAAGAGTAATAAGCATCAATACATTATGTCAATAATTTGCCAGAAAGTAAAACAACTTGGACAAAAGATGTCATGTTACAAAGTGCCTTCATACAAGTTAACTGTAGGAATCATCAATATGCTTCTTCTAGAAAAAAATCCACAGGCAAAAAAATCATTGGAAATTATACTGAACAAAACCAGAACCTTTCATATTAATGACTTTAGTTTAGGTCAACTGACTAGTTACAAGAAAAGATAGCTAATCAGAAGCCTAAAAGAGTTAGTTAAATCTTTCCAGAACTGTTTCAGCCTTCTTATTCATTTTCTTCATGATAAAAGCACAAAATGCTGTCTCTAGTCCAAAAGCTTTACAGACAGCAAAAGCATATATCATGTTCATTCATTATATTGCATTATTTTTTTCAATAAGTGAGAGCGTGGTTGAAATTCAAAGCCTTGTTCTTCTGAGATGGATTTTCTGGAAATTGATGTCTCTATGGTTGACTTCGCTTTTTTGAGTCAAAAAATTCACACTGTAGTATTGGAGAGTTCTTTGAAAGTCATCTGGTCAAGTCAAACCTGTTTCTCTGAATTACTGCCTTTTGGCTTCTGGTCTCACATGGAATGCAGTAAACACTTCTTGAAATATTCACACATTTCTACTTTTAGTTTGTACAATCTAGAACTGGAAAAAAAAGATTTACAGTGGGTTCCACATAAGAAGCTTTGCAATTTGGTTCTGAAAATAAAATTTATAAAGAAGTTTGCCTGTATGAAATCCTCTTGTATATAGAATAGGCCTTGGGATTGCTAAATTTTCTTGGAGTCCGATGGTTGTTTACACCCCAGAAATGCTGAAGAGTCACAGTAAGACTTTTCCACTTACTTGCTGTTTCTGCATTGGAAAATATTGCTTAAAAAAAAAAAGAAAAAATGTCTAGGCAATTGAAATTACAAGAATCAGTCCTGTGTGCTGAGTATGTGCTAAAGTTTAACCATGCCTTGAAGTTATGCCTCTGCTAAATGCAAGCAGCTGGGTCTTCAGTAGTCCTTCTTTGAAAGTGATCTTTAATACAGGAACATCATCAATGGAGCTGTTCATTGTAGTCAGAACAGTAATAGGAAAAATGTCACTAGTGGTCATAGAAGACAAGCAGATTTTCACTATTGCTCACACAAGGATCACCAGCATATCCTCTGTGCTGGTGGAAGAGAAAGAAGGGGAAATAAGTTTGCTATCACCTCTGTATAATTCAGTTAGAAAGCATTAAGTGAATTCCCAGTAGCTTTACTTCCTGCACCTCTGTTTGAACTGAAAACAAAAACAAACAAACAAAACCCCTTAATTTCAATATGACACTACATTGCCAGTGCCTTAACACAGCTAGAATGTTGTCAAATTTTCCATTGCATCTATTTTCAGTAGCCTGAACAAGAACTTGTTTAGGAGAAAAATCTCTTTCTGGTGCATGAAAGAATAAAATTTTACTTTAATATCTTCAGTATAGAAGAGTCTATTTTTCCTACCTCTTTCTTAAACGTAGGCACTCAAAAAGTGAGTTTAAAAATTAACTATACAGTTTATTGTTCCACTTTCCCAACCTTCTATCAAGCAAAAAGCAAGATATTTCAGTACCATCAATAGACATGGTTATTTGGCATATAATGTGTTTTTAATGTATTTGAGGCTCACTTTTTGAGGTAATGGAATCTAGGTTTCCCAGGGAGCAGGACTGGGATCTGATCCAACATATTCATATTCATTAGCCATGATTTTGTATCCCAAGGTAACTCTTTGGAAGAAAACAACTACATCTGGATTTCACATAGATTGTAATGCAAAACTGCAAAAGGAAATGCGAAAGTAACTGTTTCATTGCCAGTGTAATTGACCAAAAATCCAACCAAAGTCAGAGTCTAATGCAACTTGGGGAATTTAAGTAGCAACCAGACTGTCTACAATATATTACAGTGACGAGCTTATTGTTCTTCTTTAAAGCAATGCTGTGGGTCATGAGATAATAAGAACCAGCTTTTTCCAGACACAGAAGTTGTGTCTCTTTTCTCTAAACAGCTATTTTTTTGAACTTGTTGTTATTTTTATGTCCACAGAAATACAGAGGAAACAAAGGAAGTAAAAATCACTTACTTTTTATCCGAAATTGAGCTTCCCAAAGTTGAAAGTTAAAGCTGGTGACCAACAAACCTGTTAGTAGCATTTCTGAATGTGGCTATTTTTAGAGCCATTTATAAATGTGTGGCCTTTAAAAGCTGTCTAAAAGGGATCAGTTTGAAGCAATTTTATCTTAAATTAGCAGTGATAAAATAGGTTTCTAGTTCAAAGGAAGAAAAAAAAATCCATTTCTTCCACTGTATAGTATTTATTGGCATACAGCTCCGATGGAGTCTTTATTCGCTCTGGAATACAGGTAAAATGTCTGAATTTGGTGGGCCTATAGGCAGCATAAAGTCCAGCAATAACGGCTACTGAGAAGGTGAGGAGCCTGCCCAAACTGAGCCATTTCTCTGCCACCTGGATCTCACAGGAGGAGTCTTGAATTCAGCCTGAAAGATACCTTTCCATCAATACCAGCACCCAAGCTCCTTGGGCTTGGCAGGAAACAAGCCCTAGCCCCTTGGCATTTGCATATGTGTCAACACATGAGATCCACAAGGTCAGCCTGCAAATGTAGTGCCATACATAAGATCTTATCCCACCAAATACAAAATATAACCTGATTCTACTGTTTTCCCTGACTCAATTCTATTGTATATATGCAAGCATAAAGAATGATACTGCATGCTCTGGAAAACACAAAGTTAAGCTCCAATTATAAAGTTGGAAAGGTTTTAAGAAACAAACAAAACAAAAACAAAAACAAAAACAAAAATTCTCTTTGGAAGATCTAGAATTTATTTATAAATTCCCTTTTCTGGCCTTTTACTTAGGATATTTGAGATATGTTTCAGCAAGAAATAGCTCACAGGGAAACATCATCTTTGTTCTCAAAAGAGCCTTTCAGCTTCTAGATTGAACATTGCTTTGGAAGGCAGAGACTTTGTGCCACCCCTTCACGCTAAAACTTGCACATCATTTTTATGATTCACTTCTACTTTTTCACTGTAACACAGTTCCTGTGGTTATGACAGATGCTACTTTTCCATCAGTTCCCATGTTAGCTGTGCAGCCACTGAGATATTGAATACCAGTAAGCATGGGCATTTGCCTTTTTTTTGTCTTTTAATACATTTTTATTAACCTCCACTGTGTTAAGAGGTAGAAAGAAGACATGAATATTTATATTATTAATAGCTAATACTACTATAATGTAAATACAGCAAATGTCACTACTTGTATCCATAGTTCTTAATAAAGTGAAATAATTTCTGTTTCTTCTTTGTAGTACCTAGTCTAACTTTTACCATACTATTGTGTAAAAGAGCCTTTTGCTTTTCATTGGCTCACCTTCTATACAATCTTAAAAATAAATCTTAAAAATGCTGAAAAATCTTTCCCAATGCTATAATGAAATAAATGAAGGTATCACATCATATGTCTGTATTTTATTTCTTTTTAACAAAGTTGTAGGTACTTCACTGATCATCATGGGTACAGCATTCACTGGGTATCCTTAAAATAGAATAATGATTCTCCTCCTGGCCTCATGCTCTAATTTAGCTGGCATCAGACAGTTCTAAAGTACATAAAACAGCAGGGAAAGACAAACTGTAAATGTATCAGTTCTAAAAATTAGAGCATTTCTGTTCCGAGCATGATCTTTCCTCAGCCACATGAGGTTACTAATTTGTTCCAATACTGCTATGAGCAATTGTGGCCTTCTTTAGGTAGCACGTAATGTGCTTCAGCAATAGTCCCTTTGCCTGCAGGGGAGCTTCCTCTTCTCTGGGGCTGAGGCTGACACTCATTCTTCCTGGCCAAGGCACAGACTTTCAGGGCTCACTGTTCCCCTGTAGAAACTCTTTTCCAAGAGCAATACCATATTCCAAACAGAAAAAAAGCAGACAGCAGGGAAAGGATTCTGAAATTCTTTGATCATTCTCCAGATGCTTCCAGAATATGGGTCCCTTTTTATACTTTGCTTTGGAGACACACGAAAAGAGGAAAAATTGTGTTAAAACTCTGTGCCGAAAAGTGCATGTAGAATTGCTAAGCTGCTTTTAAACCCATGAGAATGTATATGAATCTGTAATTGCATTGTAAGTGCATTTTTATAAGTATAGAGAAATCTTTTGTTTCTGTCCATTGAAAGCATAAATCTCATAAATATTTTTGCACATGACCATCAACAAAGAATGACAAATAGCTCCTTTAAGGACTTGGGATCCCTCCTAAGTTAGTTGGTCTCAATGCAAAAGAGTTTATTTCTGTTATTTCATGCTCCAGAAACAATGTACTTGTCATATACATAAATCTTCTCCATTTAGTTTTTCAGTATTTCTCATTCCTTCAGTGGCATGTATTCAGACATAACATAAAGAAATTCACATATATTTTTTTTCATTATAGACAGTATTCCTGACTGATTACTGTTTTTGGTTTTTTTTGCACTCCTTTTTAACTCTTCTGTGTACAACTTGAAAATGTATAATATTAATATATTAGTCAACTTTATTAGCTAATTTACCATATAAGAATTGAAAGAATTTTCTGGGTCCTGGAGTCTTATTCTACAGGCAGAGATTTCACACAATTCTTTCAAAAAGGGAAGCAAATTATCTAGATGTATCTTTAAAGTTGGTCTCATTCTTGGAGCAAATTTCTTTGCAGAAGCTAAGTTGTACTCATTGATCCTGGAGCTATCACTGTCCTTACATCAGAAATTATTTTTCCTCCACTTACCTACCCAAAATACATATAGATAGGATTTATCAATACTGCCACTATGTGTTTCACTATTTTTACTGCAAGTTCTAGAACTTCAGCTGACCTAGTAATGAGTCCACATCTTATAACAATCAATTTTCTGCCATTTTGTAGATGTGAAGAGAAATTGCCTCTTCTGGACAAAGGAAACACAAAGTGCTGGTAGTGTTATGAAATACAACGCATTACACTGACAAAGTTTAACAAAATATTTTTATTTAAAACTGTAATCACACTTATCTCTAACTGTTGTATGAAGTAGCTTATTGTAAACTTGAGATGCTTGATGTTTTGACTTGAGAGATAATTGTCATTATATTTTTTAAGTGCTAATTGAAAATATCAGCTACTGGGATAGAAATTGTAAATTATAAGAATTTAGATATAAGAAAAATAGCAAACAAACAAGCAAACAAAGAAGAACAACAGTATTGCATAGAGATACTATCCATAAATTCAATTAATGAATGGGAACTGTTTGTCTAGTTTCTTAACAACAGATTGTTTTAATTTCCCTTAGGTCATCAATCTTTGCTCATGAAATCTTTTTTGGTACAACATTGCACAATTAGGACAATGGATTTCCTTTTAAGATGCAAATTAAAATAGCTGGAGTTCAAATATCTTTTTTTTTTTAACTTTATAGGATCCCAAAGCTATTTGTAAATAGCTTTGGGATGCTATAAAGGATCCTTCCTACAAAAGGATTCCTTTTGCAGGAAACACTTCAGCATCAGTGCATAATCTTCTAAGACTGAGAGAGGGTTAGAGTATTATAAAAGAATTGAAGGTTTGCAGGAAAACAATACGGCTGTTAGAGGAAGAACTGGGAGAGAATGAAAGGAATGCTGTCAGTATTACCAGGACTAACATGAATTTCCTTCTAGAAACCATCATGGTATCATAATCCACATAGAAACTGCAGAGCGCTAGTGAAATGCAAAAGCATACTGCCCTCAGTGTTCTGTGCTTAGGTTTCACTGGCTAGTGAACTGGGTCCTATTTTAAAGACTGCAAGAAGGCTTACATTTATCATTCGTGATTCAAAAAGAGAATACCATACAGCTTGTTTGTTAAATAAACATTTTAAGAATAGTAAGAAATAGTATGATGCATAATTATTGCCAAAAGTTACTGGCATAAAACTGCCCATATTTCTTTGTTTTGTAACTTCTGCATAAGCTTGTGCAAGAGTCCATTAGTACACTGACGGCATCATATTTAGATGCTTCACATAAGTAATCCTTTCCTGACCTCTGTTCAGAATTGTTAAGTCCACAATGACAATGCCAAGGACTATACTGGCTGGAAACTACTTCTCTTCAGGAGAACAGCAGAGTCTCCAAGCAACTCCATTGCCACATTAGCAAAGACATTTTGCCTTGGTGAAGAGGTGACCATTTAGCAAAGATATTCTCCATCACTGAAGTGATGGCCATCTCTTTAGACCATTGTTTCATCACTGGGTGCAACATCTGAAATGCACAAAGCATAAACCTTGAGAACTACATTTAATTTAGGTCTGGTATAGACCTAATTTAGGTCTATTATATTTAATTTGCAGAAGACTACTCAG
The DNA here is from genome assembly GCF_905368555.1 of Meleagris gallopavo. NCBI lineage: Eukaryota > Metazoa > Chordata > Aves > Galliformes > Phasianidae > Meleagris > Meleagris gallopavo. Next base: position 126,252,447 of record NC_139404.1, read on the forward strand.
AACTGCAGTTCGTTTTACTGTCAGTGACAGGGCCGTGGTCTCGCTGAGGGCCATGGAGACTACTTGTCTCAGGGAAGGCCACGGCAGCCACTCTAGTCCCACTGCTCTGGTAGGAGAAAGCTGGGGGCACTGGGACAGGCCAGGACCTAAGCAGGTCGCTGGGGGCTGGGACAGACCAAGGCTGAGCATGGTGTGTGCCCAACTGAGCAGGGGCCATATCTAGTCAGGGCAAGGTTATGGGGAACTGGAGCCCTGCTCTGTTGTGGCCTTGCATGGGCAGCAGTTGGTGGCTGTGGGTCTGGCCTTGGGCAGCTGTGGGAGACCCAGGGTATATAACAGCAACAGCACAACCTTTGTACACAACTAAAACCATCTGAACTAGTAATAATTATGTCTTTACAAGCCAAGTTTTCATTAGTAGTTTTGGAAATCCCAACCAGCTTGTTGGGCATGTCTGTGCTTAAGGCATGCCCACTCAAACAGGTGCAGATGAACCCAGGTATTCCATGCTTGTATCCCAGAGCTGATGAACAGGGACCAGTTTTGACTCTATGGGCATAGATTTCAGTGTAGTTTTCTAGCTGACTGGACTCCTTGTGTTGGAGGAGCACAGCCTGTCAGAGCTCAGCACCACGCTCAGGAAGCCATCTGCTGCTCGATGAGTGTGCAGCAGTGTGAAACACAAGCAGAGCGAGATGGAATGTGTCAAACCCTGCCTAAATGTATTTGCCATAAGTTATGGCTTGAGGTTGGAAAGCTCTACAGTTAGCCGACTTTAGATACTTCTGAGGTAATACATTTGAGACAAGCATATTTTACTGTGGCTTGTTGTTTTAATCAGCATTTCTATTACTGAGAGAACTGGCAGCATAAAGCTGCAATTCATAACAAATCTCTTTTCCACATAGCCCCAAGTCACTAAGTGAACACATCAAAAGGTGTAAATATATAGTAGCTCTGAAATCGTAGTGATTGGCATCCATGTAGAAATGCCTCCTGAACATTAAAGCATGTAGGGCCTCACTACGTGCAAGAACAACATTCCCCTGTATCGTAGTCATCTATGGATCATGTTGGGCTTTTCCTTTCAGATGCATCTACTTTTCTGAAACAGCTCCCCTATCTATTCACGTACATGGTGTGCTGGTCTGCATTAGTTTGATGAACTGGCATGCATCAGCTGGATTTCCTTCAGGGAAAATTAAGCTGTTGGTAGACACACTCCTGGACTTTTAGCCTCTTGGGTCAGACTGAAGTATGTCAAAAGCCCCGCAGTGCATAGTGAGACTATGGTACCATCTGCCTCACCCTGTAGGTCCATGTGTTGGTCCCTCGCTATATCACCTTACAGTTTTTTTTTTCCCACCAAATTTCATCCTTCAGTGGTGAAAACATACATCTTTCACAGAGAAAGATTTAACATGGTATGTTTAGAATTCCGATTTCCACAAGGAGAACACAGGATATTGTGTATTGTATGCTGTTTCTTCTTGTAAAATGGTTTCACAGTGTGCTATATTCTACCGCCTTGCCATCTTGTATGACCGTTTTCAAGAATGCAGCTCATAATGTCTTATTTCCCATTTTTAGGTTCCTCTCTGCATTTATCTTTTATCTCATTTGGTATACCTCATACTATTTCTACAATCACAAGCAAGAAACTACCAAGTGGCAATAATACTGCTTTCATCAATAATTAAGAGTATAAACTTCCTGAAGGAGATGGGATGAATTCTTTCTGAGGTCTTTGGCACAGCAGACTAGCTGAGTTGAGAGTTTAGGGTGACATAATACATTTTTCTGTGTAAATGCAAGGAAGAATTGAACACAAAGAAATCTAAGTTCCATCCATGTTGTCACAAAGTCTGGTAAATGCATTAGCTAAGGGCGGTGATTAATTTAGCACTCATGTAAATGAAATGTGCTGTCAAAGTCATTTTTAGTCTTAATCTGAGTTATAAATTCATGATCAACTGTTGCTAACATGTCACTTTCTAATTATGGTTATTTGTCATACCAACATATTTACTGCTTTGTATTATCACAATAATGCTTCTTTTAATACAAATGATTATTACAAATGTATCAGCGCTTTCATAACACCTCCAGAATATTATCCACTAACTGTACTTCTCTCGAGATATGACCTCGTGACCAAATTATTTCTGACTTGCTGCCATGTATAACCATAAATCATATATGTACGTTTCTTAATAGGGAAACATAAATTCTAGTGTAGAGAGAGAAGTAAAATATGGCTAATAGAGAGGAAAACACATCCCATGTTGGGACTGAGGCATGAGAAAGAAATATTGCTCAATTACTCTATTTTCTCTCTACTCTCACTTATCTGCATTGTTTTTTTGTTGTTTGTTGTTGTTGTTTTGTTTTTTTTTTTTACCAAATAATTATAGCTAATAGAGAAATGAGGCACAGAATTTCAAAACTGGGCATACTTTACCAACATATAGGAGGAACACAAGAAGACACATTGTTTTCTTCTTGCTTAAAAACAGGAGCTTAATATAGACACCTAAAGCTATAGAACATGGAGTGGGAGCCATTCCAAGTCTATGTTTCTTGAAAACAGACCAGGGAAAAGACAGTGCATAAAAAGCAACGTGTCAAGGGGCTTCATAATGTTATTTGTTATTAACTTGGCTGGTCTCCTCCTTCCGCCTTTTACCTATTACCTTCCCTCAAGAATCTCTGCAGTACGTATCTACTTGCTTGTCAGGGGGCAAAGAAATACTGAAACTGCCACATTCAGAATAGTTGTTTCCAAACTATAGGATAGCTTTCTCCATGCTTGCTTCCAGCAAGAATACTGCTAATGCAGAGTAAGCACTAAAATGGCAAGAAGCAGCTTGTGATTTGATATATTCCCTCTACTTTGCTTATAAAATCATCTCTGAAATTCTTCCTTGGGAAAAACAAACAAACAAACAAACAAACAAACAAACAATAACCACAGCAAACACAAAACAGAACAAGAAATACCAAGGACCAGTTTAATAGTGTTAATAAATATCAAAGAACAAAGCAAAACATTGGCTACAACAGTGAAACCTGGTGCATGGCGCAGAGAATTATTATTACTTTTCTCTCCATGTTATTTCAGGACAACGTTTAAATCAAACAAACCATTTGCACGATTTCCCAGCTACCTAGATCACTGGAGGAGGTTTATGTGTGATTTTGCTTCATAGCATCATTGCTGTGAGATACATTTCTGCTTCTGTGAGGGGAAGAGCCAACATACGTAAGTGCTGTTATTTTAAATAGCATGGCAAAGGAATTAAAAACTTGTTTGGAAACTATATAAAGATTGTTTTGCCACATTAAGGCCAACTAGGCATGCAAAAGCTTCAGATCTCTGAAACCAGGACTGTTTCAGGTGCCTAAAAAGAATTAAACATTAAAATCTGTAGCATTTAAATTCAAGGATCGTTTGGCATCTCTAATAAAAACTCATCAGTTGCTTGCAGTCATGTAAAATGGCTCAGCCATTTTAGTCAGGCTGCAATGGTTCACCAAAATCAGTCTAAGTTTCTGTGTACATTCAGACTTGCCCCAAAAAAATGCTACTTGAAACTGCAGAATAAAACTCTGCTTAGAGAAGTCTGAGTTTGGAGGAAAGCCAGGGAATTCTTTTATCCACAGAAAGTTAGATTCCTAAGAAACTCTCAAAGTGTAGGCAAATATAGATTAGGATAAGAAGAGGATTAGCATAAGAAATATGAAGTCTTTGTATAATGTTTTTGCATGAGCACAACGCATAAAGCTGTAATTGTGCTTATGTTTTTTATCTGCACATGGTTAAGAGGCAGAAAGGTCATGTCAATTTCTCTATTTATGCATACAAGTCTAGTACTTATATGTAAAATAAATGGAAGATTTAGATTTATAAGTCCTGAAAAAATTGTGTTCTATATATGGATCTATGGAAAGTCTAAGGCCCTCAGAATTTAGGTATTCAACTGTGCTTACTGTATCTTGTAAAAACCAAGGCTGAATTGTTTTCTGTAAAGTCAGTGTGCTGTTCTTGAATAGCCCCTCAAAGCCATGTCCAGAATAATTTTTAAAAGATAAACAATGTAACAGCACTTATAGTTTACATAGAGGCATGGATAGACAATTCTCTGAAAAAAAAAAAAAAAAAAAAAATTCATTGTGGATTTTTCTACAGTATGTTATTTAAAGTCTTATATTAATATTAAAGAACAAGAAAGAAACAACATAAGTCCATGTCTGTTTGAAACAAAAACTGCAAATATTTTTTATTAATCTGCAGAATCAATCATAGGGGAGGGATAGCTTTTATGAATGGAGTACAAAATACACACAGTTTTAATACCGAACATTTTGTATTGGCATGAGAAATATGACATAATTGTTTTCTCATATGCTCATGAACAAACCAGAATTGACTTGACTGAAAAAGTACAGTAAGTTGGAACAACAAAATGAAAATTTTCAGTAGAACAGCAGTAGCTTTCAATCACTCCCTGACTAGACAACATCTTACTTGTTATTTTGGCATTATTATAGGACTGCCAAGGACAAATGGTCCAGGAAGGTCATTCCTTTTTTAAGGCCAGTTTGGCATTTCTCCTGTACCGAACCAGTGGGTTTTATTTTATAATGAAAAGAAATCCTGCAAAAGTGCTTAAAACACAGGTTCCTAGTGTGTGCTTCAGTCTAGACTGTCCTGTCTACGCTAAACTGCTAGACCACGTTGGGTAACAGCCTTTGCAGGACTCATAGTGTTGTACATCATTTGGGACTATTACATCATCTAATCTGACCTGCGAGATATCATAAGACCTTATATTTCATCCAGTTATTTCTGTATTATGCCCAATAATCTATTTGGTTGAAGCCTTTTCATCCAGAAAGTCATCCAAGCTTTGGCTGAACTCATTAAGAGAGAACTGCCTTCTCCAGAAGTTTGGAGTGTTGAAACATTTCATCAGAAATGGTGGCTTCTTTACTGCCTTCAGATGTTCACACTGTGCACATAGATACTCATATTTGTTAAGCTGTTTATTATTATTATATAAGTGACTCCAACATTCATTATGTTCCCTCTCAGAGAAGGCTGCATACTCTTGAGAAATCACCTCCCAGTACATTCTTTAATCAAGTATTTTTAAACTTCCCACTGTAGATTGTATTCTGTGATCCTAAAATTACTTTTCTTCTTTGTTATTTTAAAAAATTTTTTTAAGAAAGTAGACAGCAGAAGAACAGCACTGCAGCATTCTGTTCCTCCTTCGTTGTGTGCATGATCGTGTACTCTTCTCACTGTAGTAGCATTCTAGTGATTCATATCAGGTTTAAAATACACTATAATGACTAGCCCCTTTTCAGTGTATGCTCTCTGTTTGACCGAGCTTTCCTTTTGTGATCCCATGGGTGAATGACCTATGTGTTAAAACCTACCTTGTTGCAAGGACACAGCTTATTGAGTAATACAGATTCCAGCATAGGAAAGCTTTGTCTTGATCATTAATCAGGATTCTTCAATCCTAGGAATAAAGGTTTTCAGCAGGATTTTTTTTTCTCCAAATCACGTCAACAAAGTCAATTCCACTATATCAAAGGTAGATATTTAAACACACAATTTTTAGGATCACATTTCCTCAGTAACAACTGCCTTTGCTATTATTCTCCAGTTAGTCTATTCTCAACTCATTTTATATATGCTTGGCTGATATTGTAGGCTATTCACTTTGCAAATCAGAATTCATTTCACATTATACAAAGCCTTTCAAAGCTGTATAGCTGTGTAGATCACAATTCTGCAATTATCATCTCCCAGTCTAGTAACCACAAATGAAAAATAACAGGTTTCTTTGACAGCTAATGCTAATGTAGCTAGCCCAGGCTTGCTCAGGTCAATCTTCCTGTGCATTATAAATGTTGGCAACACATTACCTCTCTCCTACATTTCTGAAATTTCCCTGGTATTATCAGTATTTATTTTAAAGCATGGCAATAGGCCAAAGATTTCCTTCGACACCCAGTTAAGTATGAAGTAAATGCAGCATTCACTTCAAGACAGACAGAAGGTATGATGTCTGTGCACAATTGTCTCATCCAATTTGGGTTATAACTAAGCTGTCTGCTTTGTAAAGGGGTTGTCAATGAGGCAGTATGAGAGCCATTTCTTTTCCAGCATCTACCACCGCTTCTGATTGTGCTCAGAAACAGATACATCGCCCTCCAGCAACACCCACCAGTTCACAGGGGTCAGTTCACTGGGGGGACCAGAGGAAGCACCTTCTGGAGGCCTAAACCCAAGAGGTAAGGAGCCAAGAACATGTCACTAGTTATGGAACAGTAATTGAAGCAAAGGCTAAGATGGACTTTCTGAGTTGCATGTCTCTCAAACAGTGTCAGCAGTGCAAACACTCCCTTGACAAGCACAGTGAAGAACCGTTTCTCACTTGCTCCTGGACCCATCTGATTACTTGCAGACTCAGGCTGAAAAAGAGGGTAATGGCCTTAAGTTGTGCTGGAGAGGTTCAGGTTGGGTATTAGGAAAAATTTATTCTTTGAAAGAGTGGAGAGAAATTGGAACAAGGAGGTGGTGAAGTCACAGACTGTAGAGGCGTTCAAGAAATGTGTGGATATGGCACTAAGGGACATTGTTGGTGGGCATGGTTGAGATACGCTGATGGTTGGACTAGATGGTCTTAGTGATCTTTCCTAACCTTAATGATTTGATGATTCTATGAAGCTAAAAACACTCTTATCTCTCTGTGCCACACTGCCTTGCTTGGTGTTCAGTAGCACTAACACAGTCATCATGGATTGAGGCTGTCCAGAGGCCCTGCAGTGGGAATATACCTTTCCTCATGGCTGCAGTAGGTTAAACATACCTGTTCTACTCCAGAGCACCTAAAGCCAGGACTATGGGTGCAAGGGCTACAGGTGGTGTTTGGAGCAGAGATTTAGGTTGTTGGCCTTCCCCTCCCCCTTTTCCCTCATGCCCTGTGCCAAAAGGTGAGGGATCAATGGGGATCCGGCCCTTCATTCACACTGGGGCTGCCTCTGTTCTTGCTTTGTTTTTCTTTGCCTCAGCCTGAGCTGAAGCAAAGCTGTTGATGGGTATGGCAGGAGGCAATGAAAGGTGGCTGCTTCAAGGAAGAATTCTTTACAGCAGATGTTTTTTAAATAAAATGGAGAGGGTTTTTTTTCATCTAATGCTTTTAGCATACTGTAAGGAAGTAAATTCTGTTCTGAAAATATAAGAATCCAGCTTCACAAAAAGATGTATTCAACTTCTGATTTTATTCTTTTTTACATATGATTTTGGAGGGTCTTTTTTCTCACTTTTAATTACATGCATGCTTCTAAAACACTGCCTCCTAATATTTCTTACCCTAGGAGTCAGGTGACAATGAATGAATTGTTGGAGGAAAAAAAATGCTGGGTTTTGAAGTTTTTTATTCCACAGACTGAAAAAAAAAAAAAAAATGAGAGAAAAAAGAACTGTAAAATCTCTCCAGTTATTGTATCTCATTGAGATCTAATAAAATTATCTCAGAAGGTTCATCAATAGTAACCATTCTACATTTCAACAATAGGCTCTCATATCTGTGATAGGTTGAGCTCACTAGGAGTCCTTAAAACCCCTGCAGTGCACTACCAGGGAATCCTACTCCAAATTCTATTGAAGAGCACAGTGCTGCAAAGCTCCATTGATAATGATAAGTATTCTAGCAGCAATCCACTACAAGTGTCATTGGGAAGTGTAAAACATAGCCTTCAGAAACTTGAAGTAGTACAGTAGTAGTAGTATCACATTCCAAACTCCATTAGGAAAATGAATTAATTTCACAGAAAGTAAGGTGAGGGTTTTAATTATGCAAAATGTATAATTACTCTAAATAGAATATAACTAGCATATCAGAACTAATGTGCTTCAGTTTGATGAATGAACAGGCACCTTTGTGTGTTGAAATTAGAAGACACTCATATAAAACAAACTTTTACTCCTGGGTTGCCACTTAAAGCCCCGTGTGCCATTTAAGCTCTCTCTTTAATGACAGAATTAAGAATTGCATTAGATAATGGCTGAGCTGCCTGCAACAGAATTTGTTGATCTTTCAATGTTTTCAATAGCAGACATTTCATTTCATAAAAATATTCTGAGAGGAAAATGATATACGTAGCTGTCCTTCAGTGTGTTTTCTGTCTGCTGTGTACATTAAAACACCATTGTCCTGGAATGTAACTGACTATTTTGTAACTTACAGATGCTTTAATTAGAGTGCATAAAACTCCAGCCAGTTTAATCTTGAGAAGTTGCAGTGATGTACTCCTCTACAAACTATATTTTGATTTTATCACCAGATGGTTAGGAACAGCCTAATTGTATTTTAAACATCTGCCTGTTCCCAGATGCTGCATTCTTCCATGCAGCAATTCTTAAAGGATTTCAAAACACATTTTAAAAATGAATATCCTAATCCCAAAGTTTTGAACTGCAAAGCAAAGGACAAGAGCTCATCAAAAATCTGACTAGAGTTACGAAAATGGGCTTATTAGGTACCTAAATACTTTGTATTTTAATAAGTAGTTTGGGTTTTCTAACATATAGCTAGACTTTAGCTTTCCAACTTTAGAATGCACTCAGGCACAATGCTGCAAACATAACATTCAGCTTGACATGAGCCCTGATGTTCAGATACCCTGGCAAAAAAGAGTTGATTTGCAGCCAAATCGAGGTAGTTACATGGATTCCATTCACCTTTTGTCTGAGATCTGTATTCTGTTAACTTTACTCCATCTGAACAATCCTGTTGGAGAAAAAGATGGAAGAGCAATTTTATAGATGAGGACTTTTTTACTAGCTGTCCAATGCTGTGTTTTTCTACCCTCTAGTGGTGAAAAATCCTCCTCTGGGAAAAAAAATAATAATAAAAAAAATCAGTCACGTTTTAAAAACATTACCTAGATTTTCAATTGTTTGAGGATTTTAATAAGAGTTAAAATCATTTTTTACATTATAATAGGATACCAAAGCATTTAAGGCACTACAGTGTTACAGGACACTAAGGTGTCTATGTTAACAAAAGCCAGCTTCTAAAGAGTCAGTGCTGCAGTGCATATTAGTAAAAAATTATTAGAAAATGTAGAAATGTGACTCATACAACTGCTTGTTACTTATTTCCTAGAGTATTTTAACTATGAACCTCAGGTTGAAAGTGCAATGCATGTGCAACATGTTGTTAACAAAGGCAGCAAAAGATTTATTCAAGGAGTGTGACTTTTAACAGATAATCCAAGCGTATGTTATAGTTCAGTCCTATGAATGGAAAAAGGTAAACTCAACTTCTGATATTAAAAAGCTTGTTTTTTTTCTGGAGAGTATGTGCAAGGCTTCTGTCCAGTCATCAAAATGAAGGTTACAATGTATATTCTAGTTGGAGTTATTATATGTTTTACATAATTTAAATTTCTACTTGACTTTCTGGCTAAATTAACTCAACAAGCTGGGAAAACTGAAATAACTGTCATGTGCATGCTGTACACGGAAATGCATTAAAATATGATGGCTACTCCAAAGATAATGCCTCCTGTGTTATTATGTTGTTCCATGATGTCAGGGGCAGATGTTAGTGGTACAGCAGTAGAGGTTGAGCCTTCCCACCAATATTCCATCGCATTTTATTGCCATGCAATCGATGGCAGCAGAGGGGCAGTCTGACAGAATGGTGGCTGACGAGGAAGTGTGGATGAAGCAAAGGTGTGTCACTGAATTCCTCCATGCAGGAAAGATGGCACTCACTGACATTCATTAACACTTGCTGAGCATTTCTGGAGACCAAACAGTGGATGTGAGCACAGTGAGGTGATGGGTGATGCGTTTTAGAAGTGGTAACAACAGTGGGTCATCTCCACTGGTGAAGTTTTTAATGAGTGCAGCATGCAGCTCTGGTTCATTGCAGGCAAAAATGCATAGCTAGTGTGGGTGACTATTTTGAAAAAGAGCATTTCATAGCTGATAATTTGCTCTATCAAATAATGTTATTGTTCTCTATTGTTCTAGTTTCTGAAGAAATAAATAGGAGGCATAACTTTAGGAGCAAGCTACATACTTGAAATTTATAGGGGCCCACAAATAGAATTTTTTTTTAACCAGTTTTCTCTTATTTTACCTTCTTCTTGTTGATAGGCTTTTGGATAATTTCTGCCTTTGATTTTATAATATGTTGCAGTAAGTACAGCAAAGTTTAATCAATGGCTAATACCAGAGCCTACATGATGAATAATAACATCCTTATCAATTTGAAGGTATGGAAACTGTCAGTGAACTATAGATAACAGTTATTAAAGCAAAGAATGCCTGAAACTTGTGCATAAAAGTAACATCAAATTCTGTTCATATAATCTTCTTTTCATCACAAGGATTTGTTTAGCTATGGTAATTAACTTTTCTTCTGACACATTTTCCATACATACTCACAAACCAGCTATCTCTACAGCATAAAAAGTATTGTAATTGCTACATTTGAATCTATGTTCATTGCTAATATTCTGATTTTAGTTTAATTGTGTGCATATATACATATAAATACTACACATACACGTATATATCATATTGAAATACATGAGAAAAGTAGTCCAGTCCCATAAGTGCATAAGAAATATAAATGACTTAGAGTGCAGAGTCTGTAAAGCACAGATGTGAGTATTTGTGCTATTAAAAGTCCTATCTCTGCTCTAAACAACAAAGGCAGCCTTCTGGACAGTCTTCAGAAATGAGCAGGGGAACAGTAGACATCAGAGCTGAGTCTTCTGAAGTCAGAAGGACATTTCCAGTATTTCATTAATCCCTATTCTTATGTTTGCCTGAAAGAATTTGAGCTTCATACCTGAAGCACAGCTCTTTTCCTTCATAGCCAGATAAGAACAGGGCAGATGAAGGCAGAGAGAGAGCAGAGACATAGCACAACCCTGGTGCTGGCAGAGGCACTAGCTCCTGTCACGAGACACAGCAGGGTCAGACCTCAGGTACGTTAGCAGACACGAAGCAGCTGCCAAACAGACAGATCAGGCTCTCCAAAGCATCAAAGGTTCTCCAGAGCTGGAGAATTGACAAGGATTTGCACAGAGAGCACTTTAATCTCCAGGCCTTTTGCAGTGGAGTGCTGAGCATTGGTAAAGATTGGAACAAGGAGGCTTAAGTCAGGATGTGCTATGTGCATTTGAGCTGGAGAAGGAAGGGTTTGCAAGGGAAAGAAATCTGAGGTCTGGAGACTCTGTGGGTCTTTGATAAATCTGGGCATAGATAAAGCCTATATTGGTGGTGATCAAAGGGTGGAGAAGGCCCTAGAGACAAAGGTTGACTTTGGCAGCAGAGCAGAAATAAAGTACTTGGTATTGCTGAACACTTACGGTTGAAGACCAGTTAAGCTATAAAACTATAGGGGAAATTCTTGGTTTGTTTAATATATTGGAACTGGCCAGTGTCTGTAATGCAATATAGGAAGAAAGGAAGCCTGCAGTTTCTGGGAAATCTGATCTGCATCATTGGTAAATCCAAGCCGGTAAATTCCAGGAAAAAAAACTAAAAATAAGGAATCTTTTAAATGCCTGCAAAGGTTAATAAATATATAGCAATTGAAGCTGTTTCAGTTTTGTTTCCTGAAGAATTACTTTGCTATTTTGGCAAATATTAATCTTGTTCAGTTTAAAAATGAAAGAAGGGAATTTCAGTTCTTTGTATTAAAATCTGCTTAATATAATATCAGCTGTGAAGTCACTACTTAAACTTTTCTAACAACAAAATAAATGACAGTTGTCAAGTTCTAAGACTCTTCCTAGTGCCCCCATAGATATAAATAAAAAGTGAAAAAGATAAACTTTCTCTCTGTGGGTATATCTTGTTAGTGGTGACCTTCCCCAAGCTACCTATGTAGAATTTTGTTCACTAACTCTTAAAAGAGGGACCCATAGTGTTTAATTACAAACCACAAAAAGCCAAGAGGGAGGGAATGGGCAGAAAAATCAGACATATTAAAATATAGTGTACACATGGGGGAAAAAGAATTCAATCTATAACTTCATAAATGGATAGGTAATTGGAGACAGCACATGAATGGCAATTTAAATTTAAAAAAAAAAAAAAAACAAAAAACAGAGAGTTCTCAGCATTTTTATAAGGCTGCTGATGCTACAGCATTTGAATTCCAGATCTCAGCACTTAAGGTGCAGTCAACAACTTCAAGGATATTTCAGTATGCTTGTCTACTTACCTCCCTGCAAAAGTCTACAGAAGTGAGATGTTAGAAGAAAATACAGCACACTCATGAGTGAAAAAAAGTGAGACCACATTCATTATAGGAGCATTTGGATGGCATGGCATTGGCTAGTCACTCCTGCTGAATACACATTTTGTACCAAAAATGTCCTGATTTCTGGCATTTTGGTTCCTTTTAGCCATTGATTTCCTACAGTGAACTGGTTGGTCACAGCCTTGACCAACTAAGCAATGCTAGCAGAAGACTGTAGTACAGCCTTGGCTTAAAAATGCCATTGATATAAAAACATTTCACAGCTATTAATCCATGTTTTTGTTCCATGTAGACCATCACAGCAAATCTGTTTCCATGTGGCTTTATTAGGAATTTTCCCACCATTGATTTCCGGAGCAAAGCTGTGTTCCCGGAGTGCAAACATCCCTGTTATGAATGCACGTGCCCCCTTTCTGCAGTGCTGGGTCATTAGTTCATGCGTTCAGTTGTTCCAGCAGATAACTCATGAAATCTGTGATCTGAAATCGGCAAGACATCCTGTTTTATGAAATAGATTCTCAATTCTGAATGACAAGTCCTCCTCCTCATGCTTTGTAATACAGTTTCAAAGGACTTTGATTTAACAGAAACTATTTGTATGTACAGGTCAGTATTATCCTCTTATCTCTTCATTATTTTCTCAGTGGTAAGGACTATAAGTAGTAGGCTTGAAAACAAATCGTGTCATGGCTGTTGAAATGCTAAACTCAGAAGCTTTTCTCAATTGCCAGGAAAATACCACAGTTTTAAGATGGCCTGTGAACTGCAGTAACAAGGAGCAGCATTTCTGTAACTCTAGAACAGTAGTTATTACCAAAAACATACTCCAGGCTCTCTTTTTGACTTTGCTATTTGAGCTGTTTTCAGATACACAAGTGTTGTGCTGTGCCCTGCAAGCCATGTGTAATCTGCATGGAACACATGCTCTTTGATTTTGCTCCCAGCTTTTAAGGAGCTTCAAGACCTTTTGCATTTTCAAATTCCATACCTCTGTGGATGCTGTGTAACAGATTTCCTCTGTCGTGGATTCACTTATGTCGTTTTTCATGGGATCACTTTACAACAGACAGAAAAATTGACTTGAATATGGAATACTCAAAATTTGTAGGCTGTTTATTTTACTAGAATTTTGTATGATTCCCAATTATTAATATCTATTATTATTAATTGCTCATGAATAAACAATGGAAACTAAAACCACCTCTACTTCTTGAAAATTTTTATAGAAGTGTATTAGTACAAATGCATTTAGACTTCATACTCAAGTTTAGGAAATATTAAAAATCTGTGACATTTATCAAGTTCTTTCAGTGTAAATAGCTGCTTGTGGTTTTTTCACTAAATTATAAATTAACATGTTTCTAAAATAATTTCGTAAAATTCTCATAGTTTTCTTGATCGTCTACACCCATGTGAGTGTATTTAGATTCAGCATAAGAAAACAGTCTGAAATGAATACTTTATACTTTTAACCATCCCTCCATAGATCGACTAGCTCTCCACTAACAGTATAGCTCTCAGTATCTGCAAGAACAGTTGCAGTGCTGGAAACTTCATAAAACACAAGAAAGTAATATCTTCGATTCTCAAGCACATGCTTTATTCCAGCCTCTGACAGGTTTAAGCAGTTTTAAAGGGCAGAGTTTTTAAGAACGTATTAGATATATGTTTTACTTCCACAAATTTTCAAAAGAAAAATCTATCTTTTGTATTTTATAGCTCATCTTTATTGGATCTCATCACTATATCCCAAGCAGAAAGATCAGTACATTCTTGTTTTGCTGTTGTTTCTCTAGTGTATTCAGTGTAGATTTTAGTCTAGCCATCTCAACTGCCTGAAATTTTCTACTCTCTTTCTCGTGGAAGAAAAAAAATGAGTTTTATTTATTTGAAATAAGCTCTGTAAATTCTGGTATGTATATATATTCACACAGATTCGGCTATGACTACCTTCACTGCAGTGGAAGGGAAGATGGGAGCCCACCTGCCTCTTATTAATCATTTAACTTACATGTGACAGTTTCTAAATAGCAGCATCCATGCAGACATTATGGATGTGTAAACAGTCTGCATAGTCTAGAGGAGCCAGCAGTGGGAGCAGTAATGTGTTTAGAAGAGACAGGTAATCTTTGGAGCACTAAAGACACCAGTGACTACCGCTGTGGATAGCACAAGGCTGTACAGCCCTGAGTGGGAAGCAGGCAACAGAAAGAAAAGCATGTGCAAACCTGGGACAAAATATAGTAGGCATGACCAAGGGTAGCACAATGGCCTTACTAGTCTGAATTATGCGCAGGCAGCACAAGAAAATTTATTTTCCACTGAGAATCACTGACTGAACATTTCCCTTACCTGAAGAGATCCAACTTCTACTTTTCTTACAGAAGGTGGGATTCATGCAAGGGAAATCCAGTCAGTCATGGTTCACAGACCACAGAATGGCTGAGGCTGGAAGGCACAAGCAGGGCCTTCCCACAGAGCAGGGTGCCCAGGGCCACATCCAGGCAGCTTTTGGAGATGCCCAAGGAGGATAGCCCACAGCCTCTGTGCAGCCTATGCCACTGCTCCTTCACCTGCACAGTGACAAAGTGCTTCCTGATATTTAGACAGAGTTTCTTATGTTTCAGTTCGTGCCCATTGCATTGTTTCTGTTTTAAGTGCTGTTTTTACACCTGCTGTTTCTAACAAAAAAGAAATAATCATGGGAACAAAATTCATAAAAAATAAATATATTTTTTTAGCTGAGTAGAAAATAAGAGCAGCAGTGACTTCCAGAAAGGCAGAGAATGAATCAAGTATTCTTTAAAATGCAACAAGATTTCAAAAATATATTAGTCACTAGAGGGAGCTTCTTAATCATCATACTGTACAAAACTGCTACCAGTCTGGGGCTTCTGATTCTCAGATGTTTTAAGTAGTTCAAAGGCCAGTAAGTGCTACTTCCCCCTATTCTAAAGAAAATGAGGGTAAAAGACAAGAGTGTGCAAGACTTCCACATTCATTCCTAGCTCAGAATTAATACAGACTTTCTCCACAGAAAATAGGCAGAGCTAGGTAGCACAGTGTTTGGAAACAGCATTAGCTTAGCATAGAGCCCTGGGCCTTGGGGAGAAGCCCTCTGTATGGGGCTTTCATCTTTCTTCCAAGATCATACACCAAAATAAATACAAGTTGCTGTCATAAGAGGAGTGTGCTTAAATCACTAGTCTGCTCTTCTTTCCATATTTTCCTCACACCATGGCTGTGCCCAGGGGTTAGTTTCCAGTAGGCAGATTTCAAGCAGTGCTTCTTGCAGTGGTACTCTGATTCAGCTTTTTCTGGGTTAGAAGGCCCTAGATAAAACAAGGGGATAGGAGGTACATTCCTGCCATGTCACTGCAGACATGAACTCAATTTTCTGCTACACTATAAATTTAGTAAATAACATAGCAGTTATACAGTGTGGTTCTCCATTACAAATACTATACAATTTGTAAGAAGTCATGGAAAAAAAACATAAGAAGCAATAAAAGAAGCAATAAAATAATAAGAAGCATGAGAGCCTGCTCCAGTCAGCACTGGGACTGATGGCATCCTGAACAGAAAGACGCAGTACCTCCGAACATGCATTTTTTTAGACAACGTGCAGCAGCAGAGGGCTGCACAACAAGGAATCCTTCTCATGTTAATGAATCCTGAAATACTAACATGAAGGTGAATAGGAAATAGAGATGTACAGATTGAGTGACTATAGAGGAGGTTGAGAATAAGGAGCAGACACTGAGAACGGAAGAGAAGGATACCAAGCACATCACGTCTCCTTTGTGTGTGCCATCCCAGCACAGAAATTTGGGTTGAGGAGAAAATGGGAGAGGGGTAATATACACTGCTGACATTGCTGACACCAGCCATGGAGGTGCTCCATGAATAAACCAACCTGAGCACTGCCATTGGTGGACCTCCAAATCCTAACCTAACAATGTCCCTTCTCTTTTAACATATGAAAGCACAGGAAATTCTCTGTCGGCACTGCAAGATTGCTGTTTGATAGTATCTTTTCCAAAACACTTGGTCTGACAGGGTTCAAACAAGAAAATCAAGAAAGAACGCACTAGCTTGCATGTAGCTAAACCATTGCTTTGAGCAATAAACCAGGCAGCACTCACATGTCCAGCCAAATGACTCATCTTCTGCATAAGCAAATTCAAGTCTCTTCCTTCCACCTCCTCACCACCCCCTAAGTCTGCATCCTACTGCAAGTGCAGAGGTGACACTGTCATTGCTGCTGGCACTCAGGGCCGCTATAAAGTGAAGATATGTGCTCAATTTCCACAGGCAAAGAAATACTGCTTTGTAAGTACGTCACTTTTCTGTTGTGGTTTTTTTTTGTTTTGTTTTGTGTTTTGTTTTTTTGTTTTTGTTTTTTGTTTTTTGTTTTGTTTTGTTTTGTTTTCTGAGTGGAAGTGAGGAGAGGTTTATTAGGAGCTGTTACTGCATCTTTATTGGAGCATGTCAGACCTGAAGGAGATCGTATGCTTCCGGTGAGCAACCAGTGGCTGGGCAGGCAGCCACTCAGCTGCACCTCCAGCATGCCAGCCCGACCCTCGTGCCTGCATGAATGTTGCCATTGTGCAGATGGCAGCAGGACACACAGCTTGAGGGACCCCAGCACAAGTCAGCCCATCCAGCTGCGGTAGAGCACGGCTTTCCTTGGGGGGAAGTGCGCATGAGCAGCCAGGGCAGATTTAAGGACTGCCTTCAGAACAGATGTGGGACACTGCACCGCTGTAGCAGTGATCATGCTGAAAAATTTTGAATGGTTTTAAGTCGGCTGAAAGATCACACTCCGGTGCCTCAGCTGCCTGCATTGAGCCTAACCTGATACTGCCAGGTACCATATTCATATTTCCTTGCTGTCTCTGGAAATGCACAGGAACATTTTAATGGACATTTGGAAAAGTTTCTTGCTGCTGTAGATAAAAATATCTCAAGGAAGTGTTCAGAAGGCATTTCCCTTAACAACAGCATTGTTCTCATTCATGTCTGTGTTCAAAGTGAAAGCAGTTAGCTGCAGAATATTTATGCTGAATGTGCCTGTTTTGTTGTTTTTTGGTTTTGTGGTTTTCTTTTTGTTTGTTTGTTTTTTACCTAAATGAAGTCTTTTATAAATTAGGATATTTTAGAAGACATTTTCACAGACTGAGAAGGACCAAACTGAATGGAATATAACCTGTGAGAGCTTTCAGTGAGCACTGCCAAGCTGATGTCACAAGTGGCTGCTGTTGTTGGGAAATGTGAATCTAGGTGTAGCTGAAAATACAAATGTTTATCTTGTGAGAATTTTGATAGAGAAGTGATTTTAAAAGTTTAGTCAGTAAGGGAAAACAGTAAACTATAGAAGACTTGCAAGTTATTTCACCTCAAGATTATTAAAATGGATGAAGAAAGGGGTACTACTTCTGGAGGTGTTAACTAATGAGACAGGAGGAGAACTTTGCTTCCAGCTGGGTTCAGTTCAGGTGCAGAGCAGCTGCTTGTGGCAGCTTGGCCATGGAGGCCCCTCAAGGTGTTAGTTCTCCAAAGCACTCACAGCCAGGCCAGAGAGAAACTGGCTGCCCACAACAGGGCGCCTGCTGACTTCTCAAAAAGATGATGAACGAGGAGAACTTCTCTGACAAGCCCTCGTGCTCCCCAGGAGCTACTAAGGTTTCTCTGGCAGCATTCCCACTGCCATCAGTGAGGCAGTGGCCAGGCAGGGGTAACTGTCAAGCAATGCAGCAAGCTGTTTTCTGCACATTACCTGCTATTCACAGCCAGCTTCCGAGGAAGTCCAGCCTGGAGTTCCACCCTGTGCTTTGAAGCAAGATAATCCAACTATGAAGCACAGGCAGGTTGAGATAAGAAATTACACCAAAATTTGAGTATTTCCACTTCCCATTAATTTTGACTTCTGGAGGCATATAGTGTGCATATGTAAAACTGCAGTGTACCCCAATATCTTTCTTGTATAGGCTTAGGAGGCAGCAAAGACAAAAGCCCAGATGCAGAAGTCTGAGTGTCTGTAGATAGCAATATTGCATCAGTATTGAGGTATTGTAAATGGCCGAATAACAATTTTCTAAGTATAGAGGAGTAAATTTTCCCATTGAGGCTTATAACATTGAGGAATAAAATGTATTAACCATGGTTATTAACTAAAATGCTAAATATTATAATTTCTGGGAAACAAAATGTTAAACCAGCACAATTTTGGAAAGTGGGACATGGGATGGTTCCACAAGACATGAGGTAAAATTGAAAGGATTCTATTGAATAGCCTGGGATACAGGGCCATTTGGTTTTAACTATAAAACTTTCTAACAGTTTGTCCTATTCAGGCAGTCAAAGAAAAATCCCCATAGGAACCTTTGCAGAAAGCTGTAGACAGAGGGGAGAAATAGCACAGAATCTGACACATACAAAGGTGAAAAAAGCTCAGCTCGGAGTTTAAAGTCAAACAACAAGAGGGCGTAAATGTAGTGTCTTCTGTTCTTCATTGAAAGAGTTTGACTAGAGATTATATGGCTGAAGATTTATCTCATCAGCATGAAAGGAAACTTGGCATGTTATGTGAAGAAGTAGCAGGTTGTTACTATCTCAGTGATTACAGAAAAAATAAATGATAGAAAGGATGGGATTTTAAAAAGATTTTAACTTCCTTTTGACTAAATACTATTTTAAAAAGCTGAGCTGTGTAGCAGAGGAGAATTATTTTGCTATTTTAAGTGAAACATCTTCACAAAAGAGCAAAATTCCTCTAAGAAATGAAGACATCCTGTCAATGAAAATAACATTAATGCTTTTACTCTTCTTCATTTACAAGCTGATCAAAGTCAAACTAAAGCAAGTAAATGGATGCTGATGGGCTTTGATTAAGTTTTTTATCTATTTTTATGGCAGTGACAACTAGAAAGATGCAGACTTAACCAGGCTCTTTCTCTTGGTTTTACAGGATCTGAATGCTCTAAATGCAGAAATGATTTGGCACAAATATCACGTTGGTACGAAAAAAGTTCATGAATTATTTTAATATTATTATTAAATCTGAAGCCATCTAACTTTAATAATGACAGAACATCGTATTGTAAAAGAATGGGCTTTCTGTAAAGCATACTCGCAATCTGATTTTCTGTTTGTTTGATTGGTTGGTTCTTGCTTTTACCACTATAATATTAGAGGGATGAATGTTCAGATCATTGGCTTTCTTCCTTCTCCTGTGTTTCAGGACATGCCTGCTCAAAGCCCTGATTTTCAGTCTACTTCTGCAGCCACTAATGACACAGCCTTCCATTATCACTCAGCCAAACTTTGTCCTGTTGTTGGCTGATGATCTTGGTATAGGGGATGTAGGTTGCTACGGGAATGATACTATCAGGTAAGGAAACAGCATATTAATGAATAGAGTTGATACTTGATGCAAGCCTTCAGTCTTCTGCCCATCACCAGCCATTACAGCTGTCTTCAAATTCATTTACTGGAGAACTGGGGAGATTTCCTATGGGAGTCACTATGTAAATGTAAATAACACCACCTGGAGTATCTTACACGCTAGAGGGCATTCCCAGAGCCTGCTCTGCTATGCAGAGCTGTTCTTATCTGGGAACATGTAAACGGAGAAATGCTAAGCACTTGCATGTACCTGAAGATAGAAATACTGTCTCCTCTTTCAAGTGCTTTGCCATTCTTTCTAAGACTTACATCAAGCAAATCACTGATGTGAATTATGTTAATAGGAAATACTTCTGTTAAAAGATTTGAGGACAGAATTTGCCTTTTCTTTGGAAATCATGCCACATTAATGCCTTTTGGCCTCCTACCACCTTGTCACCAAACTCTGTGTGTTCACCCCCCCTAAGCCAGAAAAGTTCTCAGAATCTCATCCTGACAACCAAGTAGCAAGTTTCTGGCAGGCATCTCTGCATGGGTTGGCCTCCAGCATAAGATCATCCTCAAGGCTTGAGTTCTTTTTTTCAGTAGCGGTGGGGAGCCTTTCACGAACACCCTCAGTAGCATCTAGGAAATAAGAAGGAATAGAAGGAATAATTGCCTTGAAATTTATCCAGATAGCTTTTTTTTCTTTTTAATGAAGGAAAAAAAAAAAAAAAGAAAAGAAAAAGAAAATATCTTATCTTGAATAAAATAATTCAAATACAAAAAGATTCCCAAAACAGAGGTAAGTGTATTATTCCTCATTCCCATTCCTTTGAAGGCTCTGTGATTGATATCTGACAATGCTGGTTTGCTTTTAGGACTCCAAACATTGATCGCCTGGCAATGGAAGGAGTGAAGCTGACCCAACACATCACTGCAGCTCCACTTTGCACCCCCAGCAGAGCAGCGTTTCTCACTGGCAGATATCCCATTCGATCAGGTTTGCTTTGCACAGCCAAGTGGCCTTTAAACATTACTTTATTGCTGAATGGAACAGTGCTATACAGTCGGCACAAAAGAAATGAGAGTGCTGTGGACATGAAAGCACATGAAGTCTCACCAGCTAGGTCTAATACCTTTGATGTTGCATCTGTATTTATGGGGTACGGTGAACCAGTCTGGGGGCAGGGGAGAAAGCCAGCTCTGCAGAGTAGGTTGCTCCCCATCACCTAGAACTCTGCCTTTTAGTGCTCTACTGCAGCCAGAATGGAGTTGTACTGCTTTTTACCTTCAGATAAGTCATTACAAAGATCTACAGAGTAAATCTCTGTAGATTTCTGTCTGTTCCCTCCAGTCTGGGTGCAGAGCAAGTTGTTTGCAGAATAGATTTATTATCTGTGGATCAGAATGCATCTGTCCTACATAATTACTGTTTGACAGCTTTATTATTTTTCTCAGTTCTCTTTTTGAATTAAAACTACTATCCTGTCAAAATGCTTTCTTGAACTGAAGAAGTATGATAAACAAGTGGCTCTGTATGTTTCTAGCAGTGACTGTATTACTGGTCTTATTGCAAATGATCCTCAGTGCCTTCATTCCTAAGGCATTTTGAAGCCAATATGTAATCTATTTTTGTACTGATAACTTGCACTCAGACTGGAAAATGCACATGCACCTGTATAGACCCTGTCTCCCACTGTAACAGCAAGGCCAGGACATCCAGTGCTTCCATGGCATTTCATACTTTACATTACATCATTTGACAGAGTTATGTCAGTATATAAAGTTGTAACAGGGTGTAAACCTGTAGATGTGGAGAAGACCATGGTGCCATGTAGCTTCTCTCTGGGTTTCAGCAGCCATATACTGGCTCTGCCACTCTGCAGAGCTTGGGAGTTCCAAGGCAGCCTTATGCAAGGTGGAGTTTGAGGGTGATGGAGGCCAAAATCTGTCCTCACCACCACACCAGGCCAGTGCACTGCTTGCAGCCTGGATGTTACTGCAACACGTAAATGCATCTATGCAACTGTGCCAGTGCAGATTAAAATGGCGCAGTGTGAGCTGCAGAGAAGGATAGCTATTATGCAGTGGAGAGGTTTAACTCTTTCTTGTCCTTATCCACTGTCCTAGATTCATGTACCCAAGCTAACAGCATTAGGATAAACATTTAACCCATAATATCAATGAAACCAGGAAACAAGGAAGTCCGTTTCATAAAACTACCAGCTTTACTTCTTGAGTTTTTTTTATATTTTGTAGGAATGGATGCTATAAACAATTACCGTGTTATTTTTTGGAATGGAGGCTCAGGAGGGCTCCCTCCAAATGAGACCACTTTTGCAAAAATACTGCAGCAACAAGGCTACAGCACAGGACTAATTGGTATGGAAATGTTTCTGAATCATAGGATCAATCATAGAATCATAGAATGGCTTAGGTGGGAAGGGACCTCAAAGGCCACCCAGCCACAATCCCTGCCATGGTCAGGCCTGCCCTCCACCAGCTCAGGCTGCCCAGGGCCCCATCCAACCTGGCCTTGAGCGCTTCCAGGGATGGGGCACCACAGCTTGACTGGGCAACTTATGCCAGTGCCTCATCACTCTATGAGAAAGAAATTTCCTCCTAATATCTAATGGCTTACACTGTGTTTCACCCATAAATCTCACTCAAACCAATAAGTTTCTTTAGCAAATGCCCATACCTCAGCAGTAATACTTGTATTTCCTGATCCAAGCATATCATGTTCTGACCAAAAAGAATCTCATGAAAGAAGAAATGTCTGACAAAAAAAAAAATAACCTTTACTGTTGACCTGCTTTCGAGCACGTTGACATTAGGTCATTAAAAAAATATATTGTAAAATATGTTGTTAAATATATTAATTGAATGTCATTCTACCAGTTATTCCAGTGCCATTTAACAAGAAAGCAAACGCATGAGTTTCATGTAAATGAGTTGCATGTTTATGGTTTGTGTTGAAAAGAGCAGACTTGCAACTTGCACAGAAGGGAACAGCTGCTGCTTAAAACAGTGGAATCAGTTCAAAATGTCATGGGATTTGGTCTTTCAAAAACAGAAACAAAGCAATTATTTCTTGTTAAGTACATCGTGCCACTGTAGTTCACCAATATTTAAGCAAAACCCGCAAAACATTACATCCTTCAACATTAATAGAAATTCCATTTTGCTTTATATTTTACAGGCTTTTTTAATATAGTTGTAACTTTTCTTCATGATGCAGTTTCAAATGATTATTTATCTTAGATATGTCACATGGCACTGCAGAACTGAGGAAACACATAAGTTCCTGAGATGAATATTCAGTGATTTGCCCTACTTCATCCAAGCCTCTAAATGCCCATAGCCAAAATCTATGACTGACACAAAAAAAACAACAGTTGCACAAGTAAACTGAATGTTCTGCAAAAAAATGTCTGCAACAGTGGATTTATATTCATCCAGAAGAATAAATTGGAGACGTAAAGAACAACAGCAGACAAAGTGAAGCCTTCTAAGCATTTTAAGTTCTATATTAACAAATCTTTCTGTTGCATTTGTAGCAATATCATAAAATAGCCTGTGCCGATTAGCCAAATTCTTCAGTTTGGCATCAGCATTTAATCACTAATGAAATAATCAGATTTGTCCCCACTTTGAAAAAGAATTGCTCTGAGGGGAGATTGCTACATCCCACCTGAGAGATATCTAACAAAATCGGTCACCATTTTCCCTGGCATTTCAGCTATCACAGAATGGCCAGGGTTGGAAGGGACCTCAAGGATCATGAATCTCCAACCCCCCTGCCACATGCAGGGCCACCAGCCTCCCCATTTAATACTAGACCAGGCTGCCCAGGGCCCCATCCAATCTGGCCTTGAACACCTTTAGGGATGGGGCATCCACAATCTCTCTGAGCAGCCTGTTCCAGTACCTCACCACCACTCTCTCTGTAAAGAACTTCCCCCTGACATCCAACCTAAATCTTCCCTCCCTCAACTTCAAATCATTTCCCCTTGTCCTGCTGTATCTACCCTTTCAAAGAGTTGATTTCCCTCCTGTTGATTCACCTCCCTGAGAGTGTCTTTTAGTCATGTAGTTTATCTAGATTCACAGAATCTGATTATATGAACTTTTTAGGTGGTAGAGTGACATAAAAGAAAAATAAAAAACTACTAAAAGAAACCATAAGAATAAATAACATTCAAGTCACAAAACAAGAAATCTTAAATAACATCTGTCTGTATCCTTACAATTGAATGGCCACTTAATTGCTGCTGCTGAATGGTTTGTCATTGGTTTGTTCTGAGCACAACAAGTTTAATTGCAAAGTCAAATCTTACTGATAAACTGTGATTTGATGTCAGGAAATGCTCTGCAGAGTCCTTGTAAGTCATAAAGCCAATGTTATATAACATAACCGTCAAGGAATAGTTTATCCTTATTAGACAATTTCACTTCTGTAGTTTTGAGCTTTTTGGAGCATGTCAGAAACCTTTATCAAACTCAACTAGAGATTAAGGTGTCAAAGTACATCTAACGTCCAAGGATGCTTTAGCTGCACCTGTATTTATGACCAATACATCTACACATTTATTACAAACCTGTTTCATTTTACAGCTGTCTCTAAATATAAGAAGAGGTAAACTGAATATAGATTTTGGCTCTAAGTAATTAATGCACCTAGAATATAGTTTTCCCCTTTCTTTATACTAATATCCAAAAAAGTAACTTTCTTTCTAGGATAATGTATTTCTGTAAGTGCACAGTTCTTTAATCCACAATAAGAATTGATTGCAAATTAGGTTTTTAGTAAAATTCTAAGGGTTCATTTTGATCTATAAATCTGACATCCAAGGCCTCCATTGCATTAGAGGTTTTAAAAAGTAATTAAACTGCACCTCCTGCACAAGACAAAAGAAGTAGATTCTTGTCACTTGATTCAGATATTCTTGAGCCTCAGTGTTTGAGCCAAAGGAGCCAACTTGTTGTGTTTCTGTGTAAGTACCTAACCAGTCTGATTGCATAGACTTAAAAGGAAGGAAAAGCATAATTTTGATGTGCCATTCATCATAACAGTGGACATCTGATCTGATCATAAAAAAAGAACACATGGTATTGTAAAATGCCACGTGGTCTTCCTTTTGATATTTGAAGACTTTAAAAGAAAAACACTTTGACTGTTTATGATTAAATACAAATAAACAGAAAAAAAAAATCTATTTTCATTCAGGATATGAAGATAATATTATCAACAAACTGACTTAAACATATATAGTTTCATGATAAATCCTGACCTCTTGAGCTTAAGCCCTGGATCCTGTGGTTTACCTGACAAAACCACTGTTGAGATGTATGTTGTTTGGATACCATGCATCACTGAGTCTTGCTGAAATCCTTCCATTAAGTTATTAAAACTTTCCAGAAACGAGTCTTCATAGCATCTTGAAAGTAAAAGGCAATAGAACAGTGTTATTTTTCCCTGTGCTTTCCAATGGTCTCCCTTCTCCTATTTCATACCATTTCATCTTCAAGAAGGCCATACATTTTGTAGAGTTATGAAAAACTGATTTTTTTCCATATATCTAGTTCTTTTTATAGTCCAGACTTATTTGTATTTGATCATAGCTGCAAGGCATGAATATGTATACAGAGAACCAATAACTCTGGTGGAAATTTATAATTTATAGTGGTTAACATTCATCAGTTATTCCCCATTTTATCCGTGCATACTTAAGTATGTATCTGTAGGATGAAGAAGTTGCCACAAGCAAGGAAAAAAACAAAATAAAACATTTTTTGAGAAATGTTTTAATGAAGAAAAGCTCATTTTTACATATTATTTCTTTACCTTTTAATAATATGCATTTTCAGGGAAGTGGCATCTAGGTGTTAACTGTGAACACCGAAATGACCATTGTCATCACCCTTTGAACCATGGGTTTGATTATTTTTATGGGATGCCTTTTACACTAATAAGTGACTGCCAAACAACAGAAGAACCAGAGATGGATAGAGCCTTCAGAAGGAAAGTTTGGCTTTATACTCAGATGATTGCCCTTGCTACGCTCACCACTGCCCTAGGGAGACTCACCGGCTTGTTTTCTGTCCACTGGAAAACAGTGACCTGCCTTGCTCTGTTTAGTCTCCTTTTCTTTATGTCCTGGTTCTCAAGTTATGGATTTGTAAGATATTGGAACTGCATTATGATGAGAAACCATGAAGTCACTGAGCAGCCAATGGTGACAGAAAGGACTACATCTTTTATTTTGAGAGAGGCCATTTCATTTATTGAAAGGTAATGTGAATTTCCATTACAAGCTTTTATTCTGTTTTTTTGCATGTCTTTCAACTTTTAAACAGCATTTTCCTCTGTGAAGTCTCTGTAATTTTTTTAACAGAAGATAGAATAATTAATATTATTATATACTAATAATGATTCTATAGTACTAAAACAAAAGACGATGCAGTCATCGGCCACAGCCAACATGGGTTCAGGAGGGGAAGTCCTTTTTAATCAACTTAATCTCTTTTCTTTTGACAAAGCTACCCGTGTAGTTGTCAAAGGGAAACCAGTTAATGTAATCTTTCTGGATTTCAACAAAGCTTTTCATACTGTTTCTCACAGTATCCTTCAGGACAAAATGTCACACATACAGCTAGACAAAAACATAATGTGATGGGTAAACAACTGTCTAGGGGGGGCAGTTCTATTAAATGGGGTCAAAACAGGCTGGCAGCCAATCAGTAATGAAGTTCAACAGGGCTCCACATTAGGGCCAGTTCTCTTTAATGGCAGATGATAGGAGAAATGTGTTTGCCAGCAAGGGAAAGAAAAGTGATGAATTAGCTATATCATGCAGACTGATGTGGGGAGTCATTGGCAGGTGACAAACCTCTTCATTTCAGTAGCACTGAGATAGTTTGCAATAGCAGAAAGTGGAGCTTCAGTATGAAACTTTTCTATGCATGACTCAATGGGAAAAAAAAAAAAAGAGAGAGCCAAACAGTATTTTGTCAGACAGATCCTAACTGGTATAAGATGATTCTGAGTTTAGTATTGGAATATGTATGTAAATCATAATGCCATTTTCCATTACAACTGAGCTCTGTAAGTATTGAGACCCTTTCTCTTAGTAACGGAGTGTTGATTTCTGTTTTTTAGAAATAAGCACAAGCCATTCCTCCTTTTTCTTTCCTTTTTACACTCCCATACCCCTCTACTCACAACAGAGAAGTTCACTGGGAAGAGTAGCCATGGTTTATATGGAGACAATGTAGAGGAGATGGACTGGATGGTGGGTAAGTCACCAGCAAATAAAAGTGTCTCCAGCTACTTAATGCCTAGCTGTGCACAATGAAGGGTAGTAACACATTTTATAATAAAAATGCAGCTGTCAGTAGAAGAATAAGGAACAGAATTAACAGCGGGGAGGAAAAAAGTCCTAATATCTGTCACTGTTGGTTTACACTGTTAGCTTTTTGTTTTCTACAGTCTTTGATCAAGTGAGTCTTTCCATTCTGCAAATGTACAGTCTAAGTTTTTGAGGCCTTGAATAACATTTTATTTATAAAATTTTACAGCACACTTCTCTTCTTTACCGTAGAGGCTCCTGGTCTGTAACTGTTATTCTTGCACTCCTTTTCTAAAATGCTAATTATAAAAGAGTTACAGCACACTGTCATTTTTTGCTTTTATAGACAGTGAAATAACAAATGTAAATCTCAGTCCTGCAAAACTTTTCTTTTAAACATTGACCATACCATGACCATACATAAATGTTTGCGAGTCAGAGGCTAAAAAGTATATTGTGTGAACTATCTTTTTAATTCTTAAATATATATGCATTCTTGTGTTTGCAGGGCAAGTTCTAAATGCTATTGACAGGGAAGGTTTGAAAAAAAATACACTAGTTTACTTTGCCTCTGATCATGGTGGATGGCTGGAAAGACAAGAAGGCAAAAGGCAGCTGGGTGGTTGGAATGGAATATACAGAGGTAAGATGGTGACAACCCAGCAACAACTACTACAGTATTCAGGGTACCACTAAAGCTTAGGTAAGACTGCATGTTTCAGAATTAACAGGTTTTTATCACTGGGAGTTAATAATTATGCATACAAAAATGTACACAATTCTAGTATGTGCAAATAGTTGCATGATTTTCAAACTGGCACTTCCTCAAGAGGCAGCTGATCACAATTGTTAATATGCATGCTTAACATCCATAAATATGATAATATCTGAAACTTTGCTTTAACTGCAGCAAGTATTTTGTATGGTTGCAAAAGAGGAGAACAATGTTGGGAAATCACTTTATACCTAAAATTTTATCCCACTGAGTTCTAATGTTGCAACATGCTTATAAAACAACAAAAATAAGTGAGAATAGAAGGTAACTTAAGGAGTGATTGTGTGAATACGTTATCAGTGGTGCTTACGAGAAGGAGCTTAGTGTAATCTCTAGGAGGAAGACTCAAGAAGATAACATTAGAGAGTTTATGCTAATACAGAGCATTCATTTAAAATTTCCTTTTTTTTTTTTTTTTTTTTTTTCAATGAAAGGTGGAAAAGCTATGGGAGGCTGGGAAGGAGGAATCCGTGTTCCAGGGATATTTAGATGGCCAGGAGTGTTACCTGCGGGCAAAGTGATTGATGAACCTACCAGCCTTATGGACATTTATCCCACAGTAGTTCATTTGGCTGGAGGAGTAGTGCCTCAGGACAGGTACAAACAAGTGTTCTTATTCTTATTCCTCCTTTTCTCTCAAGATAATAGAAAATCTATTTCTGAAATATATTCTAAGGTCTGACATTTTCTTTTCCACTCCTGCTCCTTTTCTAGGCATATAAGTCACTCTAGCTCAGTCACCTCTTCTTTGCATTTGAGATTCAACATCTGCTTATAGACTGCAAGCATCTTCTTTGCTCAGAGCTGTCAATTCCACCAGAGCTGTCCAGAGGGAATGCAGAACTGAACAGCTGTCCCCAGTCTGATGATCTCCATTTTTTTTATTAGAGTAATTGATGGTCGGGATTTGATGCCTTTACTGCAAGGAACAGTTGAGCACTCAGAGCACAAGTTCCTGTTTCATTACTGTGGCACTCATTTACATGCTGTGCGATGGCACCAGAAGGACAGTGAGTACAATTATTATTGCTCAAGAACTCAATTTAGTCTACAGTAGGACAGATTTGTTTACCCATTTTGGGGGGAGAATTCAAACTTTCCAAATAGTTCCATGTGTAAGATGATAAAGAACATTGCCTGTACTTTTGTGACACAAAGTATTTGCTTATGGTTTCCAAGTATGTGACACGAGCTCTGTAGAACCAAGCAGAATACTGGAGTTCAGGATGGGTCTTGCCCATCTATCTATTTGAATGCAAGGCCTGGAGAATCCATGCCTTCTTTGTCTCAGGGAGCAGTCTTTGACTCGGTCCTTTGTCTGTCCTTCTACCCTAACAAGGAACAAGCCATGGAAACCCCAAATCTTTTTTTCTTTTCTGCGTAAAGTAACAAAAATAGGCATAAGTGATATTTGCTAAAAATTTTGAAGAAATTTAGAAAAATCAGAAATCATTTTACAGTATTAGTTTATATTTTGTGTCATTCAATTTAAATGAAATTACAAAACATATCAAGCAGTTAATGTAGACCCAATGTGCAAACCAATCTCCCAAAAATGAACTCTAGGAAAACATTCAGTCCTCTAATGCTTGGTGATAATAACCATCAGTATCATTCTGAGCCTTTTTTCTTTCCTGACAGGTGGAGTCATTTGGAAGGCTCATTATGTGACCCCAAACTTCCGTCCACTTGGGGCTGGGGCTTGTTACGACAGAGGATTTTGCCCATGTTTTGGGGAAGGCGTGACCCATCATGACCCTCCGCTACTGTTTGACCTCTCACGAGACCCTTCTGAGTCCCAGCCTCTGTCAGCTGACACTGAGCCCCTCTTTGACATTGTAATAGGACGGATTGGGAGAGCCATTGAAGAGCACCACATGACACTGACTGCAGTCCCACAGCAGCTCTCCGTGTACAACATCATCTGGAAGCCGTGGCTGCAGCCCTGTTGTGGGACATTCCCATTCTGTTGGTGTGATAAAGAAGGTGATGATAAACTTGCTGACCTATAAAGGAAATAACTGAAGTTACCCAAGGTTTTAGATCATGAATATTTTCTCTGTGGGGGGTGTTTATTAGTGGATTGTTTGTTCAGGTTTTTTGTTTTTGTTTTTAATGGAGATTTTATTTGAGAATCGTTCCAGTGAATTGCACAGTATTTGGTAAAGGTGGCTTTAGACTGGACACTCTCAGGGAAGGAGAAGGGCAGTATGATCTGAAGAATGTGTTTTAACTTGCACGTGCTGACAATTGAATGAATAATTCAATTACACTGAAATGTAACAACATTAAACTTTTACCAGTAATTATGCAACTTATCTTTTGTTGTTTATGAATGTATATTTAGAAGTTTTGGTTGGTTGGGTTTTTTTTCTTTGGAATTTGTAAGTCATTCAGGGATTAAGTTTCCTTTCTTTTTTACAGTTAATGGCAATGCTAGATATCCCTGTAATATATTTTTGCAGACTACTTTTCCTCCTACCTCCAGAATATTTCCTCATATTATATCCTCTAAAAAGTAGCTTCCTTCCTTATAGCTAGTCCCTCCAACGGCAGTGATGATGGCAGCTGGTTAGCCTGGGGCTTCTTCATCAGGAGTGACTACTTAGTTGAGGCATGAAGTTTGGATATATATAAGCTGGATCTGCCAGTGCTTTCTGAGGATAGGTGTCTTTTGCTTGCAGTCAGTTTCTTTTTATGGAGAACACAAAGAGGAAAAAAAATTTCCTTTTCCAAAGCCGTATTGCAACCAACTTCCTAAGAAGCACTAGCAAGTGCATAGTGGTATTGATGGTCACACAAGTACAAAGTCATTTGAGCAAAGATCACATAAGCTATGTCAGTGCCCTAGAAATGGCTAGGACTCATTTCTCTCCTTTGGTAAAGTGTCTAGCTTATTTTGCTTTTATTTGCTCCCTTGTTTTCCTCAGTTCATTCATTGAGAAACCTACAGGCAAATAAAAAGACCTACAACTTAAAAGCAATGTTGTATTACATGCTGTGATCTCATGCATTTCACAGACTTGCCCCCAGATGAGCACCCAGATGCTCCTTCACTGCTCACTTTGTTCAGAAAAACGCTCAGTCCTACTGTGAAAACTTCAAGGGATGAAGTGAATCCATCATTTCATGTATACCGGATTCTTGCTTAATTACTCCATGGTTAAGAATATGCACTTTATTTCATATTTGAATTTATTTGATTTCACTTGTTCTTTCTTGGCTAAATTTAAAGTTCGTATTCAATATCCAACATTTTCTTAACAAGAATTTACTACGGGACATTTATTATTTTTTAATTTTTTTTTTCCAAGACTCACTTCCATTCTCAAGCCAAGGATTTTACACCCTCAGTTTTTTAATACCTTTAAAAATATGTGAGTGTAAGACCTGTGTATATAACTGAAACCTTTTTATTCTTCGACAGGAACACTTAATAGCCCTGTAGGGTGTCTGTTTGGGGCTAGAGGGTACAGGAAAATATCTGAGCTAGAATTGGCATTGGTCACTGGTGTTTGCCCATGAAAGCACGGGTATCAAGTGGAATGAGAGCTTTGTTCCCTGTAGTCTCAAAGTCAGCCTCTGGGCATCTCATGTAGCACTATCACCCCTCCAGTCCTCTTCCTTCATATGCTGCTTAACAGCCACCTAACAATGTCATTCCAGCTCCCACTCTCCCTTACTAGGAGTTTTATAAGCAAATATTGGTACATGTTGCCAGTCAGTCCATGACAAGTCATGCTGTACTTCCCAGTAGTTTCAGGCATGGTTTTTCTGCTACACCTGCTATGCTTTTCTTTTTGAGTCATAGACCATCACAGGACTTATCATATTCAGATCTTGTTTGTACTGTTCTGCTGCCAATGACTAATTAAACCCAGCTAATGTGGCACAAGCAACATTAAACTCATTTAGCACAGAATCATTTATAAAAATATGCTTTCAGAAAGGTTATTAATAGTAGTACTCATCAAGATCTGTTCATTTATTTTTTCAGTGAAGGACAAACTATCTGGGGAGATTCTGAACCATCCAATAACTCAAGATACAATTCAAACTTTCTAAGTTGTTATTACTTCATGGCCGCTGATCATTAGGGATCCTGCAGATCATGGAGAATGTAGGAAACACATCAAAGAGGCCCTGTGTACATTGGCTCAACCCGTTCTGGGACTATGGACTTTGGGACTTGCTCTTAACAGCACTGGGTATTACCTCTGTGGGTGTTCAATGTTGTTTAACCTGCACTACCAAAAACATCAGGCAGAGGTCTCTTCAATAGCACGACAGCACACAGGCACAACCAAATGCAAACTAATTACAATCAATATCACCACCACAGGGTGAAGCAGCAGGTGTAACAGGGTTTTCCTAGTCATCCACGATCCTCCAGTGACCCTATCCGAGCAGGCAGTCAATGAGTTTTTTAGGGTTATTTTATCACCCTGTTTTGTCAGCCTGTTAATTCCTCAGTAGCTCAACCAAACTGATTTTCATGCAAAGCCACAGAACATAGAGAAAAATTATATAGACTTTTTAAAGTATTTTAAGTGACTCTTACTTGCAAAGCAGGGGGCTTAAAGGATCTGTATGCAGAAGCTCATTAATCTCTTCTAGTATCACATTGTTCCTTAACAAGTGCTTTGTTCTCGAGCCATTTTTGAGTTGACAGAAACCTATTTACATATGTAATTCGGGGAATAAAGTCTTTAAATGGTTATTTTTTAAATGAATAGCTGTGAAGTGTTCTAAAACTGCCAGCCTTTTAAGAGGTTTCTCATTCATTGGCAGTATTGTAAATTCTGCAAAAATAGCATTTACAACACTAACTTAAAAAAAATGGCAGCAGCAGGAGAAGAAATTCAGAGTTGGCAGTCTTTGAATTACATTACAGTAGTTTATAGCTCTAACATATTTAGAGTGCACAGAAATATGTACAAAATGTAGCTGTTATGATTTTATCTATGTCCATAGTGGCAATTCTAACCCAGTTATGAGAGAAGCCTGAAGGCAGAGGACAGTCAATACAGGCATTCTTAAAACAAATAGATCTTCCATCCTTTTCTTCTTTTTTACAGAAGGCTACACAGTGCTGCAGAGAACTGCCCATTTTCTTGAAGGTAATTTGATGCTTCGTATGTTTTCTACAGCCATTCCTTACTAACATTCATGCATGTATGATGTTGGAAAGCACACTGTGGTAATTTAACATTTGTTTGGAAAGATACATGGAATGAAGGCAGATGTGGGTTTATGATGAACTTGAATTGCTTTGCTGTGGTAATGTATCATAATGTAGAGATCTTCTCAGTACAAGGTGTGCATGTTTTACATAGACCTGTTTGAGCCTAAAAGTTTTACAGGGTTTAAATAAGAAATTTTCAACCCTGGGGACCTTCTAGTTCAATACACTTTGCCTTCATGTTTATAAATTCAAGTTATTGAGCTGTACACTTCAATAAAGGCAAGGATTTGCATTTGGTAAGCTGCATTGCTGTGGACTATGATCTGAAGTGAGAGTTTAGACATAATTCAGACATAGACTTCTACGTTATAATATACCTTTGTAAGGGATGAGAATTGCTAATTTGTTAATTTGAGAAGTTATCTCAGCTGCCCTAGGGTACTAAATGTCTTTTCAAATTCCAGTCTTCCATACATGCATGCTACTGGTGCAAGCATAATTTTTGTCTTCCAAAAAATAAGGTTTGTTATTTTTGTCTAATGAAAGCAGACAGCTGTTGTCTGCCAGTGTCCCACCAGAAGGCATGGCATGAGGCAAGCATCATTCTCAGGCTGAAGAAGGGATTAACTCATCTGGAGGCACATTTTGAACTTGGAAGTTCAAGCCAAAGACAGTAGATACCTGATAATATATGTATATCAAAGTAGTAATGGTGAGCTCCCCAGAGGTTATTTCAGCACCTAGAAAGAGAACTGGGTGGAATTTTAGTATTTATTACTGTGAAAAGTACACTCCACTAGCCATGAAGTCCCTCTTACAGGACTTCAGGTGCCTCTTTGAGCTGAACACACCCTCTGAGCTAAATCTAGGCATCTCCCTGCTCTGTGCTCGCTACAAATGGCCGCATATTCCCTCGGGGGCAATCTCCTCTTGAGACAGGAACAGTCATGAGGAAGAACGGAGGCAACAGTGCTGCAGGAAATGTATTTTGTTATTCAAATAGAAAAGTGACTATGAGTATGGGTGACATTTGGATTAAGATGCTGGCCTGAATATATGGAGATGGTAAGTGGAAGTGATATTTTTTTCTTTTCTGTGCTTGCAGCTTAATATCATAGAATGTGTAATTTTTATCTCTATTTTCAGTCACCAGTTAACTTCTTTTCTTGGTCAAGTAGTACTTAATCACAGGTTTGAATTCCTAGTATTTGTCACCATTGTGTCATTAAAAGCACACGGAAATTATTTATACGTGGTTTAAAACAAGCAATCAGTGGAAGGCCTCTGTGAGTTTGCAGTACAACAATCTGTAGTAGAAAATAAACGAGTTAATAATCCTGGGAGCCAATTTGATAGAGAGAAAAAAAAAAATGTTTGCTTCACTCCTTCACAAGGTAAGTTTTATAAACTCTTGCTATATGTAAAATAAGTCATTTCTGCTATGCTCAGGAACCTTGAGGTTGGGTCCTCATGTTCACAGCATTTGGCCTTTCTTAGTCAAACCATACATCATGATACAACAAGGCAAAGGAGGGCATGATATATCTTTTATAAACCAATACATTATTATTAGATAGAAACTGCTCCAGTAAATACTGCTACTCCCAGATCCTACATCACTCAGGGTTTCATTTACTGACACTAGGCTTGTGGTTAGCAGCCCTGGGATACTGGGCCTAGGAACAAAGATCCTTTGAAGCTGTGCAAAGTGCGTCAACAAAACTGTTGCCAGAGTAAAATAGTGACATGAAAGGGAAAAAAATAACATGATTTATATTCTAGGCAAAACACATTTGAATCAGTAAAAGGTTGATTAAATAGCCTCCAAGGATAAAGAATGCCTCTAAGCAAGATTTTGTGCTGTGTTGTGATGGTTACTGTAGCCCTTTAGACTGCATAACTCTTAGTTTTAGTGTATTTAGGATAGCTTGGATAAACAGCTCATGCTTTCTTCAACCAAATAACAACAGGTCAGTGAAAGCCCTACAAACTATTGCATGCTTAGGCCTTGACATTGCATGTCTCTGGGAGCCTCACAGCTATCAAGACAGAAACTTTTCCCCCACTGGGACAAATGTGCACCTAGAGGTATACTATATACCTCAACTTGGTCTGTGTTGCCTCTTCTTTCCTCATTTATTTCACTTTGAAATTGTTTGTGAATTCGGCTAGCCCTCCATCTGACTAGTTTTTTGAGAAATCACAGCTAAGTCACTGAATCTCTTGCTCATGTTCTACCTCTAGGAATCTCTCAGCTCCACTTATGATGGGCTCCTGCTCTCTTTCTGCAGGACGCTCAGCAGTCAGTCATGAAGAGAGAGAAGATAAACTGCTGTCAAAACAGGGAAGAAAAATGAAAAGAATGAAATGTGAATAGATGTGGAAATCATTTTTCTGTAATAGATTATTCCTATTCTGAAATATTCAATCAGTTATCCCTTGAGGTAAGAGAGTAAATCCAAGCAGACTTGCATTCATTCCCTCCGGCAGAATTCCAGCAGAATGGATGGATTATAGTGGATTTTTGTTAGATGTGTATCACATTTTGCTCACCCTGTGAAATAGCCATCAGCTTGACAACTCTATCATCTTCTGAAATTCTGTCTTTCAAGAAAATCTGTTCTGTCAAACTGGCATCTTTAGAAAGCTCTGAAAAACAACTAACTATATATGTCTCTATCAGAAGCTCGATAAAGCCTGTTACTAAAATGATTTTGATAAATTTTATATATAAATTTTTGGAGGAGTGAAATGGAGTCTTTTCTCCATTCTCATGCTGAGGGTGCAAGTCGGAGCCAGGCAGTTGGCCAGTGTTTTTTGAGAGCAGTCCTGTTGCATGCTTTCTGAAATACCTTATTTGCTAATATCTCACTGTCCTTGAATGCATGACTGATCTTTGATGGGCACTTAGGAGTCCTATTTCCATACGGATTTTTACCACCATCTGACTCATATCCACAGCCTTACTTTCTCACCTCTGTAAAGAGAAACATTCAACCTGAGATGAACATAACTGATATCTCTCAAATCTTCAACAGATCTTGAAACTCACAGTCATTTGTTTTCTCAGGAGTAATTTGCATGTCTTATCTACTTAGCCTCTGAATTTCACTGAATGCATAGAAATTCAGTGTCTTTGCAACTGCTCCCAAAATTTGTGGGTCATTTAGCAATGAAACTAAGAATAGAAAGTGTTAGGAAGATGAGGGGCCTGGCAGACAGGAGAAAGATTGTATTGAATGTATTTGTTTAAAGAACAAGCACATGAACACAATGGGAAGGCAAGGTGTTCAATCTAGCAGGTTTTGACAAACAGAAAGTGAGATCTAGGGACATTAACATAGGATAAATAATGTTAATATATTGGCGATTTACCAACCAAGACTTTCTTTAAGTGAAAGGCACTTCTGCCATAATTTTAAAGGAACAAGATTATTTCATACTTATGAGAGGTACTGAGATACTCAGTAGCGATGAGATTGAATGAATTTTGTCTGAGCAGCAGCAATGAATCAAAAAGAATCCTATCAGAGAGAAAGTCATTGAGAATAGGTCATCCTTACTAAAACTCCTTCCAAAAGATGTGTATCAGAACTAGCCATAATTACTTGCCCAAGATTTACATATACACATATGCTCTCAAAAGTGTTGTATTAATAAATTGACTCATCTATAACTCAACTATATTTTTGTATAAACACACATGCATAAGTTGAATTTTGGAAAGCTGTCTTTGGGTTAGACCATACAAATTAAATCTACAAAACTGTATCAAATAGCACCACTTATAGATTTTCTCCTTCAGGAAGAGAAACACCTCTCTAGTTGTAGGACACCATATCATACAACAATAGGATTGGAAACAGGCATTGTCAAATAGTAGTCAGTTTGTCCACATTTCTTTACCCTCCAAGTTGACACACAACTATTTCAGTACAAACAATTTGCCAAAATCAATTTTTATTATTTAGCCACAGCAGTATTCACTTAGTTGGATTTGTGCTGGTCATAGCTTGAGATTATATAAATAGTATTCAGGACTGGATTTGAAGAACATCCTACAAACACTCTAAAATCTGAATGTCGATGCTCAAAAGAGTTTCAACACAGTAGTAACAAGCAACATTTGCATGTGCAGTTTAAGCTGCTGGAGGTCTAATGATCTCTGTTCAATCAAACCTCATCATACAACATTCATGTGTTATATTGAAAAAGCTATCTTTCAAGCTTAAAGAAGAAGACCTGAGGACACACTTCTCAAGTGCTACAGCTTGAATTCAGCATGTAATTACTACCAAGATCACATACAATCTTCAGTATTTCAAGAATGTGCTTTCATGATGCAACTTTTTCAGAATCTGTCTGATCCCATGGATAAACATCTGTGATGTCTGCACTTGAGCACAATATCAAGCTTCTGTCAGACGGCATTTTGAGAGCAAAGCAAAATATCAGAAGGATAGTACCTGGAAACATCAAAAATAAGATTATAAGAAAAAAAATCACACAACATCTGCCTGTACCACAATGCTGGAATGGTTACAGCATTGCCTCATAATTCCCATTCAGTGTCACCACGTAAGAGTTTGTAATCGATTATGCATTTTTATATGTACTTTAAAAAAAAAAATGTAATCCCTAAGAAAACTACTACTATTATAAAGAGCAAATAATTCTGTCACACATTTCAGAATTTGTCTTATTTTCTCATTGGCGCTTCAGAGTTTTTCTCTTATCTGTATTCTTCAGTGTTCACAGGATTATTTTTTTTCTCTTCTACTACTCTCAGCAGAGGACTGGAATACTTAGAAACCTCAAACATGTAACCTAGCTACAGAGTTTACTTTCTCTACAAGCTCAGGAAATATTTGAAAGATAGCCAGCACATCCATTAGGCAGACCATTTATTTCTTATTAATCACTGCTAAGATTAATAAACTATTTATAAACTAGGTGCTTATGATACTTAATTCTATGAAATCACGTAATCTCTTTCTAGACAGTAAGATTAAGATCATGAATAGTATGACAGCCTTTGCTTATTACAGGTTGTCTTTTCTATTTCTCAAAGCTTTAATAATTCAAAAAAGGCATGAGCTATTCTGTATTGTATTTGTAACATGGGCTCTTCAAGTACAAGACTGTGGTTTATACCTCTTTCTAGTGGGCGACCTATGTTAAGAGTGGCCTCCAATTTCAGTAGAATTTTATTGAGGAAAAATAAGCAAATGCTAAGGGCTAACAGACTCTAGGTGGAAAAGCTCAAGTTTATATTTTGTTTCTTAACATTTAAAAATATATGCACTTTCAGAAAGCCACCATTAAGTTGTTTATTTACTGTGAAATCCACAGTGACCGCAGTCATCACCTTTCAAATGATGGGTTTGGTTATTTTATGGAATGCTTTTCAGCTTAGTGAAAAGCTGTCAGATAACCTCCGTGATTGATGAGAGCTTTCACAGTGAAGCTCTGTCTTTATAATCAGATGATTGGCTTCACTATATTCACTACTGCCTCAGGACAACTCGCGGGTTGGATATCAATCATCTGGAAAACAATCACCTCTCTTGCTGGGTTTGTTGTCTTGTTCTTTGCCACCTATTGCTCAGTCCTGATTTGTAAAACACATGAACAGGGTTATGATGAGAGCCCATGAAATTTCAGCACAACCAGTGATGATGGAAAGGACTTCATTTCTTGTTTTGAGGGAAGCAGCATTGTACATTGTAAGTTGAAGTGTATTTCCCTGCAAATATATTATTGTTTCTGGGGCACTTTTTTTCTCTGTTTGAATGAAGGAAAGTTTTTTAAGCCTACATTTCAAAATTGAGACTGACTCCACTGATGATAAGTCTTCATTCCAAAAGCTAAGGGAGCCCTAGGCTTTCCATAACCACTAGCTCTTTTGGGGCACTCAACTCCCATCACAAAATGATGCTCTTTCTTGGTATTGCAGGCTTTGCTGTGACTCAGCCTGCCAAATTGGTTGGTTTGAAAGACTAGCAATAAAGCAGCCTTACTGTAATGCCTTTAGCTTGGGATTTAAAGTCACAAAAATGCCAAAACAACCTATAAAGACACAGTGACTTACACTGCAGATAAAAGCAAAGCACAGAAATGCATCTAATTAATGCAGTCTCCAGTTCTGTGGGTGAAAAAAGAACAGATGTGTAATGTACGCTAGCTAACACTGGTTAATTCAACAAAAAATACCTACAGTAATATTCTCAAAATCTAACATGTCAAAATAGCAAGTGCTTTTAAAAATCCATATTCAATCTATCTGAAACATATTGAAAAATTGAGAAAAGATTGCACTAATGCATTGTAGTGCAGTGAGCACAAAGTGAGTAAAAGCTGAGCTGATATTTAAAAAAAAAAAAAAAAAAAAAGCCTCCGTTTTATCCTCGGGATGGACTTTTCCCTCCTTCCCTGGCAGGCTCCAACATTCTCTTCCCAGCAGGCCAGTACATCTCGGGCCCCACAGCCCTGCTCAGCCTTTCTCTGCAGCCAGGCCTCACAGGACAAAGGGACTTCACTCGGTATCCGCTACTGCTTAGACAGACAAAAAGAGCGTGGGTGGGGCTGGAGAAGCGTGCAGCGGTCAGCAACAATTGTTTTTCTTCCCTCCTTCATGCCTCATGGGTTTGTGAGGATTTGGGGCTGAGGGACAGGCTATCTGCTTTCCTTATTGCTCTTTCAAGAGTTGTTGTGGTTTTGCAGTGGCACACAAGTGCAGTTTGCCTCCTGATTGCTTCTGTGTGGGGCTCCTTTTGCTGCTCTCTATACTGTGTTTGCATCCTCCCTACCTACCTCCAGTCCTCTGTCTTCCTGTGTTGCTGTTCTCAGCTGCAAATTCAGTGTGTGTGTGCTACAGGGGCAACCCAAAGCCAGGAGGCACACTGAGAGCACCATCAACCATGAAACATAAGTAACTCCCCCTCTTTTATGATGTTGACCCTTGACATCATGGCTACTATGGCTGAACTTGCCCACCAACATACCATCACATGTTGGCCTTGAGTTGTGCCAGGGGAGGTTTAGGTTGGATATCAGGAAAATTTTCTTTACAGAAAGGGTTGTTAAGCACTGGAATAGGCTCCCCAGGGAGGTGGTTGAGTCACCATCCCTGAATGTGTTTAAAAACCGTTTGGATGTGGTGTATGGGAACATGATTTAGCAGAGTGTTCTTAGAGGTAGGGTAGTATGGTTAGGTTGTGATTGTGGGGAGAAGCAAAAGTGTGGTGGAATTGAGTGCTGGTACAGTTGTTTCCCTGCTCTGCCTGCTTCTAGTCCATTGCTTGCTGCTCTCCTGAGCATCCAGCTGCCTGGAAGCTGTGCAAAGAAGCAAGGCAAAGCAGAACAGCACATTGCATATGGCATGTGTCTCTTATAGAGCTACAATGCATGCTGCAGTTCACATTCTACATTCTAATATACCGCTGAGTGTGATTATCCTGTTGTGTAGTATGTCATTACAGAAGGCAGAAAGCAAGCAGTTATTCTCACCTGACAGTTAAGCTAGTAGCATCCCTCTAACATCTTTAAGGAGGAGGTGTTATTTTCAGCTCTCTTGGGCTGCAACGGTGTGTGGCGGTGGCCCCCCCAGTATGGAAATGAGGAAGGTATATGAGATATAATTTACTTTGATCAGTGAGTGTTGTGATCATGGGCAGATATTTTTGAAGTGGAGGTTTGTCCTTTTTCTTCTCTATTGTACTTTAAGAAGGATAGGCTTCAATATAGGAATATATTCAACATGTGAAATATTCAGAGGCTGGAGGAAAAACTGCCTGGAGTCAAAATGCAGTGAGGTACAAAGGGCTGATTTTCTCACAGTTCTGTGCTTTCAGCTTGCGTAGTCAAAGCTAAAGAAAAGTGGAGTTTGACAAGGTGCCTAGAAAAAGGTATATAAGCCTGTTTGGAATTGGAATTGTTACAAATCCATTAAATCCATCAGGTCCACCTAATTCAACCACTTGATAAACCAAGATTTCAAGTTGAATGAATTGTATTCTAAGTCAATTAAACTATTGTTAATGGTTGATAAATTTGGAGAAAAAAGTGTTGCAGCAGTCATGTGTAATATGCACATGAAATGTGCTCTTTCAGAAGAGGGCAAGTTCTGGATAATGCTTACAGACAATTAAAAATGTTTAATGGAGTGAAATACTTCCACACAGAGTTGGGCTGGCCTATTGTTACTGCTTATGGCTCAGTAGGATTTGGCTTCGTTTAGCAGAAGTGTTAAGACTGAGTTTCTGTAGCGTCCTATGACCTTCTGTGTGGGAGGTACTAGGCTGAAAAACTGATGGGCATATACTTCTGATTGTAAATGTAGTAATTAAGTTTTTAGTAAATAATGACATCTGAGAACTTTTCAGCTGAAATTAAGTGGTAACATCAATGACTATTTTCAAGCCAATAGCAAATAATCTCATAATTTATTGGTTCAGTTAAACTTTGGGGACTGCACTGTGACTTCTAGTCATTCTTTGTCTGGGAAACTTCTACTGAAAATAATTTAGTATCATCAGATTTCCCTTTGTCCATGCAAAGATGAGGCAGTCTATAAAATTAGTATTTTAAGATTATTTTGGTATTATATGGATCAGAAGAATTTCTGTACTGAGGAGGTGTATTGGGATGAAAACTAAGAGCAGTCTTGAAATAAAGACAGGGAAGATTTGATGAAAAGAAGCTTCCTGAAGTATGGAGCTGTTATCTTCAGGTTATTTGGACAGTTTAGGTGAGAGTGTTCAAATGGGCTTTACTGGAGCTCTGTCAGGTAGCTTGTACAAAGGTGTCTTGTAGCTGCTTGGGAAGATGCAGTGAACTTTATCTGTAATGCCAACAACTAGTTGCTGGTTCATGGGCACACAGATGTATTTGTTGTTCAGATAAAATTTTAAATTTTAAATTTTATCTGACTGTCTTTCTGTGGAGCCCCGTAACTGGTTTCTTTACAATACTTTATTTTCTTCCATTTTAGGCATTCACTGTCAATCATATTGCTCTTTGCTTGGAAGCATTATAGCATAAATCACCTTGACTACAGAAATCATGCATATGTATTTGCATGCTCCAGCTTCCAAATTCTGTCTCAGTCTCAGCAAAACTCATCAGCTAGAACCTTTATTTTTTCTGCAAGGGTTTATGCACTAATTAATCTCCTGCTGTCTTTGTCTTGAATAAGCTCTAGTGCTCTTTCAGTATAAAATAT
Source organism: Meleagris gallopavo (assembly GCF_905368555.1). NCBI lineage: Eukaryota > Metazoa > Chordata > Aves > Galliformes > Phasianidae > Meleagris > Meleagris gallopavo. Next base: position 126,294,682 of record NC_139404.1, read on the forward strand.
CTTTTCTTGAATTATGGTGTTGGCTTTTTTTCTGCCCTCTCTCCAGTTTTTAAACTTCATGTTGAAAATTGTCACCTTTTGGTCAGAAAAACAGTACAATTCCTATCCATTCCTATCTTTGATGTAAAATCACCTCACTGGTCTCTCTGTTGTACAGAGATAAAATAATTGGCTGAGTTATAGTTTTACTATAACATCATGCGAGTGACTATACTCAATTTATTATTTTCAGGATCTCTGCCTACCAGGAGATGATTGCAGTCCTACCTTGCACAGTCATTGCTGCCATTCTATTCAGGTGAACAAATTTCTGGCTCTTCCCTTCATGTATTCATTTGTACTTGGCAGAATTAAACATACGTTGTTTGACTTGGCCCACCCTTTCTTCCAAGCAGTCCAGGGTTCAAGTGAATTTTTCCCAATGCTTTGTTTGCTCTGTATTTTTCCCTTCCTTACCCTTGTGTAGGAAATGTAACTTCATGAGAAATCAGGAATACATGTATTCTTTCACTCTTATTGCTGTAAAGTTTTATCAGTGTTTTGTAATGAAACATTCGTTCATTCTTCCTCCAAATATTGTTGAAAGGTGATGCTTTTAGCCCTAAGCATCATTTTAGGTTGTTGTTGATGCTGTTTGTTTTCATAATGTACTGTAATACTACATTACCCCTTAGGATATGGACATAAAAATATAAGCAGTAGGTTACCTGAAATGGAATTTATTCTTGACCTTATCTAAATCCACAAACAGGATTGCCATTGGGGTCAGCAAATACCCATGAAAACAAATACCCAGAAAAACAAAATGCTAGGATGGGGCTGCAGACAAAAGTAAAACAGATTTCATCATTTGTTTTATTTTATTTTAAATATCTGTATCAGACAGATGGGAAGAGGTACTCTTGTCCTTAGCATGGAAAGAACGCCCGAGTGACTGCATTTGAGAGCTGCTTGTTTCCAGCATTCTTTAGAGATCTTTCCCCTGCTCCTCTAACTGAATGCATTAGCACTCTGAAGGATTCATCATGCCAGTTCTGTAACTTTCACGAGATGCTACACTAGCAAATAGGAAATTCTCCTTTACTTAAAATGATTAATCCAAGTATAGAGATTAGAAATACCTATGCTGTTTCTATAGCAAGACCTTATCACAACTCTGTAAATCACTGTTTTAACTGAGAAGTACAATGTACAAAAAAAACAAAGCAAAAAGCTAGAACTTTGCTCTTGGGTGATTAAATTCCCATAGTAACTGTAGTTACTAATTTACAACTGGGAGTTCATTGTCTCTTCTCTTTACAGAAAATCCTGTATGTTGTGCTTGCCTGTTAGAGATGGCGGTTGCTTGTTCATTCAAAAATATATTTTTCTATATGAGATCTTACAACACAACCGCAAATCCTGGCATGGTTTGCAGGAGAATTCCCAGCCTGTGCGAGAGACTGAGCTGCCCTCTGTCCATCAAAATTAGCGCGTACTGCAGTAATTACTGCTCTAAAATTGTGCAAGTTAAAAATCACTGTAGGACCAGGTCTTACTTGGAGGAATGCTTAGCTTCAAATGCACTAAGTGTATTTATTTAAGAAGTCTGGTGCATGTGTGTAAAAATGTAAATTCTCCTTTTGCCAGATATTAAATGCAATTGAGCAGTATGTGGGGTGTTAGCATCTTGGAATGCCAGTAGAAAGGCTACTGTCTGACTGCAGTGATGTGGCTGGTAGAAATGCAAGAAGTGAAATGCAAGAAGTAAAACTCTGGCCTTCTGTTTTCCACTGAAAATGAGACTGGGAAACTGAGTTTTCCCACTGATTTGTTTATGATGCTACCCATCTGCTGACCGAGGGCTCACAACCACTCTCAGAGTCCCAGATTTAAACAGTTACTTTGTTGTGTTTCAGGAGGTACTTCCTAATGGCGCTGATTTCATGTTTACTCTGGAATACATTTGGCTTTAGTACAGCTGTGGACTCTAAACCCAACATACTTTTGTTCCTGGCTGATGATCTCGGCATTGGAGATGTAGGATGTTATGGGAACAATACCATAAGGTAAAAAAAATTCTCAGAAAAATATATTTTATACTACAGAATATCTATCCTGAGTAATTAAACCTAACAAGAAAATAAGAGCAGTTCTTAATTCAAGGCACTGGTAGTTCAGTAATTGGTACATTAAAGTACTTCTTGTTTCTATGCACATAGGAATGGAGCCTAAATAAACAATGCACAGTGAAAGGGAATAAACATCATATTTTCATTTTGGTTTTAATTTTTTTCTACAATTTCCTCCCTCCCCTCCCCACGTGCTAACTCTCCAATTACATATTTTAGCAATAAAATTTTCTCTCATTCTCATTCATGAAATTCTTAATTCCATTTCATACATACTTAAGCTTCTCTTTTCCAGTATCCGTTTCCAGCTACTGCTTTTCCAGTATCCATTTCAACTCTTCCTGCTGCTGTAGTCCATTTATCTGGGAGAGATAGGCTCACATAAAATTTAGCTATGTAAAGTTATATGTAAAATCTTAAAATATAAGTTCTGTATAATGTTACATCACTATATTAGGAAATAAGTACTGTGTTTAAAAGCATGATGCAGAAAATCTTGGTTCCAGTAATTCTGTGTGCTCTGGAAGACTGACTGAATAAACTCTGAAATTAAGGATCTAATTGGGCTGGGAAAAAAAATGAACAGCAGGAGTTTTGGAATAAAAAAAAAAAAAAATCACCCTCCTTTTATAAAAGTCTTTCCATTTTAGTTTTATTTTTAAACTAAAATTACCAGCAGTGCCTAGGTTTCTTCCCAGTGTTGTCAAACACACTCTATGCCTGTGTCTCAAGAATGAATTCTCCAGTAGTCACAAGTCGTTTTACCCACTGTATCAAGATTTGTAACTGTACCAGTCCTGAAGTATATGGAGAATAACTGTTTGAGGAACTATTCTAAAACTCTTGTTTTTCTTGGCAGTTTGTAAAAATAAAGTTCAGGATACTTCTTTTAAAAATTGAAATTTTATTTTAGGACCCCAAACATCGACCGCCTGGCAAGAGAAGGAGTGAAGCTTACTCAGCACATTGCTGCAGCTCCACTCTGCACTCCAAGCAGAGCAGCTTTTCTCACTGGCAGATACCCCATCAGATCAGGTTGGGCCCATTTTGAATGACAGATTTCTAATGTACAGAGCTGAGGGACTATAAAAGCCAATAAGAAGGAATGCAGGGGAATTCAGCTAGTTCCTCACCCTGAGTTAGAAAGTGCATAGCCAGTGTCTGTAACTTTCTGTAAGTAATTTACAGTCAGAAAACATTGTCTCACCAGCTGACATCAGCTTACTTTATAGGATTCAGAAAATCTTTATGATGAAAATAGATGGCTATAGAGAAATGCCAAGAGTACCGTTTGTCATTTCTTTAGTACATCACAGCCTGGGCTGAACTGTTGGAATTCATTTTGATGGTGATGGTTAGAGATAAGGTTGAAACAAGGCTCCCAAGAGAGAAGTGTGGAAGTTCATAGCCACGATAGCACAAAAAGTCACAAAACTGAAGTGACAATGGAATACTGGATCCATTAACCACCTACTTGAGACACCTTTTGGAAGACTTAATAGATATCTCCCACTAGGCGTTACATAGCAAAATGAGGTGCTTACATTAGGAGAGCTAAGTGGAAAATCAATGTGTTGAGAGAGCTATATCTCATCTAACATTATACAGCATCCCCCTGAGATAGCGAAATGCAGTTATCTCTTATTTTAGATGAGGAGCAGAGAGGCCAAATTATAACATATACTCAGAAAAACAGAAAAGAGAATCTACTATATACTATCCCCATCAATTAATTTTCAGCTTGATTTTAAATCTAGCTCTAGGCAGCATTTGTTTTGAAAAATAACACTTGAATTTAGATGTGCTACTGCTAATGAGATGCATCTACCTTTGAGATACGCCTAAATTTACATTTAGTGAGGAACTCTACTGGCTGTAGGTTAAGCACCTGACACGGAGGCTGACAGAAGCATCCCAGCCTCTGCAAGCAGAGCACAAGAGACCATCAGGGATGATCTGAACTATTTCTATCAGGGATGGCTTCCAGCAATCAATACCGAGCACTGCAGTGGAATGCTGGGTCGGGAGGGCTCCCTGCAAATGAAACAACTTTTGCCAGAATTCTACAGCAACAAGGCTATACCACTGGGCTGATAGGTAAGTGAAAATGTTTTAGTGTAAGTTTGAAAAATGATTTAATTACATGAATTTAGGCATTTTACTTGTCCCAAATGGCTGATGGACATGAATCCTTTCCAGAGGATTGAAGGGAGAAAACAACACCTGGTAGTTACAAGACTGAAAATACTGTGATTTAAAGAGTTTTAAGACAATACAAATATTTGCACAGGGCATGTGAAGCAGGAAGCTTCACATTAAAAGCATTAAAAACTAACCCATTATTATTATGGGTGAGCATTTATTTTACTTGGCTCAAGGCTTTTGAATGCTTTGCCCACTGAGAGAATTTTGTTAACTTTGTTATTTGTTCCAAATAAAACAGTCTTTGAGCTCTTCAAAGGCAAAAGGCAAGGAAACAAAAGAGGATAGGGAAAGAAAAGAATAAAGTCTGTACCCATAAAACAGATGATGAAGCACAAGTGCCTCACAGGTGATGCTATGGGGCCTCAAAGAGGCATAGTACTGTGGCAGTTCCCTCAAATGAAGCTGAGGAAAATAGAAAGACATTAGAGAAACACTGTCCTAGAGCATGTGCCTTCCTGTCTGTGACACTGATCAGACCTCTACAGTTTCAATTTTCATCATTCTTTTTCTAAATACTCTAAAATGGACTGGCGAAGTATTTCTTCTCCCTTCTGTCCTGCTTTTATTACTTGCTCAAGTGAAAGATATTTCTGCAATGGATCCTTTAGTATAAATTTATAGGTATATCCCTTAAAGCCAAGGAGTTCAGCTGTGCCAAAAACATTGTCATCTCCAAGTTCTGGAAATAAATGTGGCTGTATTGAATTGAAAGATAATGAGGTAAAGTCTTCCTGGCTGAGTCTATAATTACTTGGCAATCATATAGACCAGCAAACCTCAGGGTTCTTTGATCCAGCACATTTTCTTAGCTTTTGTCTGCGTGCTCTGTTTGGGGACTAGGCAGGGATAGAGTGAAAGGTTGTTTTACACCTTTTTCTCCTCTTCATATTGAACAGGGACAATGCCTAGGAAATCATCTTTCTGAGTCTGGTGATCAGAGTGTTTGTCAACACTGGCCAAGAGTTTCTTGGATATTCTAGTATATTTGCAACATATTAAAAGAAGTTGCAAGTAAAGCAATTGAAAATTAGGAAGGAGGTATATTATAGAAAGCAGCTGGCGATTTAGAGACCATGATCCCCTGACCCTCATTGAAAAGCAATTGAAATCCCATCCTTAAGTAACCTTTATCACTCCAGTAGGTGACCTGGCCATTTTGCAGATTTCTCTTTTTATTGCGTGACCATTTGGGGTTCGCACATTAAGACACAACATTTACCCATCAAGCACTGGTTTCATCCTGCCTCCTTGTGCACTTTGATGCTCTGATTCACCAAATTCCCAAGGAAGTACTTGCAGTGCTACTTGAGCATCTGTTCAAGTTGTCCACTTAAATGTTCTGATTTTTTTCATGCTTTAAAACTTTCAGGAAAGTGGCATCAAGGTGTAAACTGTGAATCCTTCAATGATCATTGTCACCATCCCCTAAATCATGGGTTTGACTACTTTTATGGCATGCCTTTTACACTTATAAGCAACTGTCAAGAAAACAAACCTCCAGAGATGGATGTAGCCCTTCAAGACAGGCTTTGGCTTTACAGTCAGATAATTGCCCTTGCTGTGCTTACTCTTGCTGCTGGAAGACTGACTGGTTTGGTTTCCATCCGCTGGAAGATAATTGCCTGTTTCACGTTGGCGAGCTGCCTTTTCTTCATTTCTTGGTACTCCAGTTATGGCTTTGTGCAGCGTTGGAACTGCATCTTGATGAGGAACCATGATATCACTGAGCAGCCAATGAGATTAGAGAGGACTGCTTCCATCATGTTGAAGGAAGCAGTATCATTTATCAAAAGGTAAATGATTGTCTGTAGTTTTCTTTAAAAGTGAGAGGAGGCTCTGGGCTCTTGGAGTAGGATATTTTTTTCCAATCTAGCTATAGCCATATTGCTTTTAAAAATTAACTTTTTAAAGTCATAGCCAAGTTTTTTTATTTAGAAATTTAAATTTTAGTTGCAACTGCCCACGTAGAAAAAGACAACAAATGAGATTTCACCAAATGATACATAAACATCTCACTATACACTGTAATCTGTAAATAATAAATTTGTTCCATTGACCAGCTAATTCTTACATGTCACTCTGCAAGCCTCATTTGTGCTTTTTCTCATAACTCTTATAAAACATGAGATAAAAGGGGAATGATGCACAAAATTATTTCATGTGAAAATCTCAAAACATTTAGCTCCATTTTCATGTCATTCGAACACTTGAGAAGGAAGCTGACTAACAGCATTAATTTACTACTAGCTTCAAGTTCATCTTTGGCCTATACAGCCCTTGATAAATACTTCTGTGCCAGATGTCTTTCTGTAAAACAGGGAGAGTAACTATCCTTTTCTTAAAATTATATTTAAACATACATACTGAAAAACTTTAATGGCCATCTTAGAAAAGCCATGTCAATCTAGGTAAATATAAAACTATTTCCAATTACATTTAATTAAAAAAAGAATCAGAGACGCAGCTGATTCTTAAAAGCACTGCACAAGTACCATGCCTGTTTACACATTGGAATCTGACTAAAAACTGTCTTGTCTGCATTTTATGCAAGAAAGCAACAATTAACTAAGATCAACAGGATTGTATGTGGATACAGTATAGACCTATTGTTTGTGTCAGTGCACTGATGAATATGAAAACTTTAAAAATATTTCAAATGCACAGCAAAAATTATGCTTCCTTTTTTTTAAGAAACAGACATGGACCATTCCTTCTCTTTGTTTCCTTTCTTCATGTTCACACACCTCTCTTCACCACAGTGAAATTTCTTGGGAAAAGCCATCATGGTTTGTATGGAGACAACATAGAAGAAATGGATTGGATGGTGGGTAAGTATCCTTGATGAGGGATTTGTTTCAGATATGTATATCTGTGTGTTTTAAAGCAAGAGAAGTAATAAAGCCAAGGTATCCACAGCAATCTATGCTGTTAAAACCTTCTCAGAGCACATTGCAAAAGATAATCAAAATGTTATACATGTGGATTGATGTTTCTAATTGCTTAATTGGAACCCTGCTGTCTCTCTTCTTAAATTCAAGGCAAAATTTTAGATTTGCTTGACAAGGAAGGTTTGAAAAATCATACATTCACGTACTTTGCCTCTGATCATGGAGGACACTTGGAAGCTCAGGATGGTTCTGCCCAGATGGGTGGCTGGAATGGCATTTATAAAGGTAGGAAATGAAATACAGCTTTACATGTTGATTAGAAACAGAAACACAATGATGTAACCTAGGTGAAGTTGTTAAGGCTAGAGTGGGTACAGGCAACAAACATAGGTGCTTTAATCCTACTTTTTCTTTCAGTAAAATGTAAGCATTATTACACATCTCTTTGATAACGGTATTATATAGTTTGATACCTGTAAACTTTTTGGTGTTCTCAAGTGAAAAGCACTGAATAAAATACAATAGATCCCTTTAAAGCTCCCCTTTTCCCCCTGCTAGTCCCCACATTAGTTTGTTCCTGATTTACTTGTTTCTTTTTCTCATTATTTCCAGAAATCATTGCTGTCCACCTATTTGATATGAAATAGGGTAAAGACACATTGTGCTATGACTTACAGCAAGAGTTTAGCCCCCTGTATGCCTCAATACTCTATGTAAACCAGTGATTGGCATAAGACCCAAATGACTTTGGCAATGCAAAAAGACTTCACTCACTACTGCCTGCTTTTTGTGCTGTGAATTTTGATTCAGCCTCCTGAGCAGTGCAGTAGATTTTTAAAGCCACAAGATACTCATTCATTGCACTTTCTCCCATCTGCTCCATCAGCACTGAATCATCTGCGTTCTGCCATGAACATGTGCTTCTGAGTTCAGAGATGTTGCATTAGGAAAGTCAGATCCAAATCTCAATTTGAAAAATACAAAAGATGCTTAAGGCATTTGGAAATACTTCTGTGTTAAGAACATGTATTTTCTTCCAATACTTGAAGGGAGCATATAAACAGGAGGCGGTATGTCTGTTTATGAGAGTGGATAGTGATAGGAAAAGGGGAAATGGTTTTAAAATAAGGCAGGGGAGATTTATGTTTAGATATTAGGAGGAAGTTTTTCACTCAGAGGGTGACACAGTGGAACAGGTTGCCCAAGGAGGTTGTGGATGCTCCATCTCTGGAGGCTTTCAAGGCCAGGCTGGATGTGGCTCTGGGCAGCCTGGTCTGCTGGTTGGTGAGTCCGCACATAGCAGGTAGGATCTTTGAGGTCCTTTTCAACCCAGGCCATTCTATGATTCTATGATTCTGAAGGGAACCCATGGCTACAAAGAGAAGAAATACTTTTTACAGCTGTTTGTTAAAGTAAGATACTAATTCTTAAGTTTTGTATAGGTTTAAACAGAATATCAAGTATTTCTTCAGTCTTGTGTCTGCTTCCTCTGTGAATGCTTCCTTGTGAGTTTGCCTCTGAACTGCTGTATATTGTTTAATTTTACTGCAGGTGGAAAAGGCATGGGAGGTTGGGAAGGAGGGATCCGTGTGCCAGGAATATTCAGGTGGCCAGGAGTGTTACCTGCAGGCATTGTTATCAATGAACCTACGAGTCTGATGGATATTTTTCCCACTGTTGTTCATCTGGCTGGAGGAATATTGCCACAGGACAGGTATGGAGATATCTTCAGCAAGAGAAATTGAACGGAGAGTTATCAACTAAATAATTTCAGTGTTTTATTTTTTTTTTAATAATCCAAGGAAATCTCCCATCTATACCGTATTTTCAAGCCCAGTCTAAGATTTTAAACTCAAAAGCAACCCTCCCTTTTTTCTCCATACACACGTGGATATGCCCACAGGTATGCATGTGGCCACAGGTCTTGTTCATTTCTAAACAAGTTCAATGTCACTCAGGAAAGAATTGATGGCTGAGGTTGTTTTGGGATTAAATTACCAGAGCTAAGGACACATACAGATTCCTCCTAACAACATTAAGCCCATACTTGTTCAAACGATTTCTATAAACTCCTTTGAATTTGCTATATATAAGCAATTATGAGATCAGTATCAATTTGTCTGAATAAAGAATATTATTCCAGTAGACCAAACATTAAATATTGTGTATGTATTACTAACTGGAATAAGTTTATCCACATATTTTGAAAATAGTGAATTAACTCAATAAATTGAAAAAATCTGAAGGATTTAAAATGTGGGTCTGACAATCTGCTGGCTGTGATAATATACAGTTAACTCTGTCAGGTTTGTCCCCTCCTAAAAATGCATTACGTTAGGGTAATCGACGGACGAAACTTGATGCCTTTACTCCAAGGAAGAACTCAAAAGTCAGAGCATAAGTTTCTCTTTCACTATTGTGGATCCTACTTGCATGCAGTGCGGTGGCACCAAAAGGACAGTAAGTGTAAACGTTCCACGTTAACTACAGTATATAAGATTTCTTCCCTTGATATCTTTCTTGCTGTATGACAGATTTCTTGCATGATGAGATTTATCTGTATTGATCTCTGAGATTTTTGAAATTGTTATGCATTGTATACCAGTAATTCTCGCTAGCTGGAGCTGCCTTATAGCTAAAAAATACTTACAAGTAATAAAGGAAATGTGTTATAGGAAGTGGGATGGAAATAGAAGCTAGGTGCTTACTACACTTGAAGCCTGATACTGTCTTCTTCACTGTTTTCTATCTTCAAAATCAGTACTTGGTGCAGAGAATGTTCTCTGTGGTGATGGGAAAGCCAGGGTTTGTGACAAGAGGTCTCCTTAGTGAGCAACCACTGCTTGAAGACAATTCACCTTTTTCTCTGCTGTCTTGTAGTTGTACTATAAGATTTCTTTCCTGACAGGTGGAGCTGTCTGGAAGGCTCATTATGTGACCCCAGTCTTTCATCCAGCTGGGGCTGGGGCTTGTTATGGAAAAAGAATTTGCCCATGTTTTGGGGAAGGCGTGACCCATCATGACCCTCCACTGCTGTTTGACCTCTCACGAGACCCTTCTGAGTCCCAGCCTCTGTCAGCTGACACTGAGCCCCTCTTTGACACAGTAATAGAGCGAATTGGGAGAGCCATTGAAGAGCACCGCATGACACTGACTGCAGTCCCACAGCAGCTCTCCAGGTACAACATCATCTGGAAGCCGTGGCTGCAGCCCTGTTGTGGGACATTCCCATTCTGTTGGTGTGATAAAGAAGGTGAAAGCACACAGAGTTTGTGAGATGGATGACCGCTAACGTGTCCTTTGGCGCTGAGTCCTTTGCTGACCAAACTTTTAGAAAATAATCATGTCCTTTGTCTTGCAAGCCAAGCGAATGAAAATAAACTAGTTTTGAGTTGAGATTTACCCTTTTATTCTTTACCATTAAACAAAGGTTTAAGGAAATCCTGTCCGGTGTGGTAAAGGACTTAAGTGGAGACAGTTTTTCACAGATTCAGATCTAAGAGACAGCTGTAGAGGGGTATGCCTAAATTCTGTCTAGTTTATGCCTGCCCAAGCAGGACGGACAATTTGGAGAACTCTGAAGAAACACTAGTATGTTATGCTGACTTAGATAAATCTCCTTATGATTGCAGTTGTGCTCCTGTGGTCTATGATTCACGGGCATTCTCTATCCAACATAGTAGTTTGTCATTATTGGTTTCTGCATTTTTCTATCATCTTTGCAAAAGTATTATTGAGATGTTGAATGATTGTGATTTTGCCAGGGGTAGTTCTCATGCAACTTTAGTTGATTGACAATAACACATATCACGAAAAAGTATGAAGTTGGAAATGTTGAAGACCAGTATAACTCTGCAATAGTGCCAAAAAAGAGGGAAGCAATTTGCTCTTCAGTAGGAGGTCCTGATGCAGATTATGTTGGCACACAGTAGTTTTATTGTATAAATGTTGCCATTAAAAATGTTTTGAATAAATAGCATGCACTGTTTCGTAGTCAGTTAGCAAAATGTGGTCCTTTTGAGGCTCATAGGAATTAATGTTTAAAATACTTGGCAGTCATATGCCTATATTTACAAACCATAGCTCCTAAGAAGGGATCATGCCAGTACTAGCTTAAAAGAAAACAAGAACCAACCAAACAAAAACCTAGTGGTGTGACCCTAACTAGGCTTTCTATGGAGGCACATGACTGTACTGAAGCTTGCAGTGAAATTACAGAGACGTTAATGCTTTAAACTGTGCTATTGACTGTTCTTCACAGGATGTAGATGAAGCCAGGTTTTATTATAAGCATACTGCTAAAACTCTGTACAGAAATTGGGTTTTGAAGTGAGTTAACAGAAAGTGATTGTTTATAGGTTTTGAAGATATATTTTTTTTCTTTTTTCTCCCCTTACAGCTGCCCCTGCAAACATTTTACTTGCTCAGCCAGTCTATTTGCTTCAGTTTTCTTATCTCAGTGTTTTTTCATTAGCATTACTTAGAGATGATGCAAATTTCTGTTTGCGTCGTTTCAGTCTGTTGTTTCTTTACTACTACAGAAAACTTGTCAGGGTTATAAGGGGATGTATGAACGCCTGCACTTCCTTTTAGTACCCAGACATGAGAAAAAATAGAGAGTGGCAGTATAAAGCACCCAGTGACTCAAAATTAAGTTTTTGCTGGCAGAGAATTTGCAGTAGTGAGGAAAAAATATCTCCCTGTGCTTTGGTGCAGTGAAAAAATTCCAAAAACTGAAAAGGAGGAAATAGTGCAGGGCTCAAAATGTATGGAAATGCAATGTTCTTTCTGCTTCATTGTTATAAAGCTTTTTTTTTTTGTTTTGTTTTGTTTCTTATAAAAAGTCTTGGTTCAAAGCTTAGTTGTACTCAAGACAATACATAATCACAGCTGTTACTTTTGCAGCGGGGCACTAACATAGTGGTGAGTAACAGGATGTAAGGGCTATACAAGAAGAATGCCCTTCCATTTCCAGACATACATTTGTAATGAGAAGAAAATTCAAAGCTTGGTTTTTTTCTTTTTTTTTTAATTTGAAGACAAGCCAGCAGCAGCATGGGCACATTTTCGGTAGTCATCTCATGGTAAGAACAATGGAAACAGCCTAGAAAAGCTGAGAGAAAAGTTTAATCATCATTTGGACCAAAGAGAGATATAAATTAATACTTAAATTATTGGGAACTTTTAAAGAAACACCTTTTTCAAAGTATGAGGTAATTTTCAAGACAGACAATTTTTCAAGGGAAAGCTTTGCACCAGAAATATCACAACCTGTTTCGTAACTGCACTAAATAAGTATTATCTTCAAATAGGTTTTTGTAAAAGCAGACAAATTTGACAACTTATGTCTTACAAGGAGAACCAAACATAGCCATGTGTTTAAGGAGATGAACAACAATCTGTCTCCAGCCAAAGCTATCCCTTCCAATGTATTATATTAACCTGCTAGTTTAAACTGCTTCACTTGACCCCTGCTGATATATCTCGAGTACAATGTTAAATTTGGCACTCACAGTGCTCAAGAGACCCGAGGAGCTGGAATGTCAACAAGTGAATAGAAATTTGTTTCTCTCATTGCTCAAGACCTTTGAAAGGATAAAGTGCATGACAACAGAGCTGACTTCTGAAAGAAGTGGATGTGAGGAAGGAGAATACTTTACCTTCAGTTCCTGGGAAAGACGTCGCATTTAATATCTTCAGTGCAGGTACGTTTAGTTCACCTGAAAATGCAAAGAGGAAGAAAAGACAACATGAAAGGAGAAGGGAAGGACAAGCCAGTCCTGTTATCCTGCTTGAGAGGTCAGAAAGCAGGGTGGAGGAAATAAAACCATAGGACTCCAAGTTTGATTTTGTAATCCTTTGAAGGATTTTGGAGGCACTGCAATAGAGCAGTGCTAGGCTTTACATGGATCTGCACAGAATTAACTGGATAGGCAGCCCAGAGAAGGCAGAGGCTATGTTGTGTCACTGTTTAAAGAATAAAGACTTTGTACTCTGTCTGGAATTTGTGTGAAAACTCAGTGGCGGTCCCGCTCACTGCTCCTGGCAGACATCCCAGTGGCTTCTGCATCCAGAACTGGGGGGAAGGGAGATGGAGAGCAAACACCATAAATCCACTCCCACTTCCTCCCACACACATCTCCGGGGATCAGGCTGTTTAGCGAACCAAAGAACAAGAAGGAATTCCAGAGCAGGAAGAATAATTTGTTCTCCATGTTGTTAAAAGGAGCTGGTTGTTTTTGTTAGACTTGATGTTTATTGTGGCTTACTGGAAATTGCTATCTGCCGTTTTCTTGGATTTCTGTAAGTTCAGCAGTACAAGAAGTTTCAACAGTAAGTTGCTGTGATTCCTAGAGGATGGTGTTTTTTAGAGTTATGGATTACGGGTTTGTTTTGTTTTTTTTTTTAACAGCTAAGGAAACTTGACAAGCCTTAAGCCCAAGTACAGTGTTTGTTGCACTCACGGTGATGTCAGTGGGAGCACAACTTTCAGAAGGAATCAGTCTCTAACAGGAAAAGCTGAATATACATATTTAAATTGATTTTTTTTTAAAAAAAAAAAAAGGTATTTCTTCTAGCCCTTCAATAGGGACACTGTTTGAAAAATGGCGTGCAATAAATCAAGGAGCAACACTTTTTATTGTGCCACAGCCAGTGGTATTAAGACTGAAATGTCTTGCAGTGCTGCTACTCAGCTCCTCAGCTGACATCACAGTGTTGTTAACAGATTGTACCAAGTCTCTGTCTAAACATGGCTGCAACTGCTGTCAGCAGTCAACTGTAGCACATGAAACTCTGGAGATGCAGTGGAAGGCAGCAGAGGTGCTGCACCAGCTTGGAAAACTTCTCAACACCCATCGGAGTGAAAGAGAAGGAAGGGTAGCAAAACAAGGATTTCTCATAGTCTGGATATTTCATATTTTGATCACCTTTCACAGTGAAGAAACTAATATTTTTAATTTAATTCAGTGTACAGCAGAGAGATGAAGTTTGCCAGTACCAGAGCAACCAATTTATCCTGTGTATCTGGATGGTTCTTTACAAAGTTCTTGTGCAACATTTTCTGGAGATTTCTTGCTTGCATCTATTCACAAGCAAAAAGAGAGCATTTCCCAAGCCATTTTTTGTCCGACTAGAGCAACTAGCTCTACCTTATATTTCAGCAAGCATAAGAAATTGCTTCCACTTATAAAGTGTGCCTTGAAAAGAAAAAAACTGTATATTTAGAAATAGAGAGGTTATTTTTAGGCTTTAAAGTCCAAGGTGAATTCATAGAGTTGGCAGGTAGAAAAATGGGGCTGTTAAACTTATAAATGGCATTAAATTTGGAAGTTCTTTATCATAATGTTATTTATGTTTCTGGACAGTTTTTAGTAACATTCAGATAGAAGCACCTCCCTAAAGGCAGTAGATGGCATCCAAACCTAAGAGTGTCAGTCATTCCCTAAGAATTGCACAGTAATTATTAGTTCCCAGGCTGGCTTTTATTTGAGGCATATTTTGCAATTTCTAAGCTCAGTAAGGATTAGTTTATTTTCCTGAAGTTAAAATACAGTTTGATGTTACATAAAGAGTGAGGCACTAGATTTACATATCACTGCCTCCTGTTTCACTTAATAGAAACCCATCATTTCAGTGAAGACCAGCAGTTTTGTGCCTATATTTAGTAACCAATATCTTTAACACCAGTTTAAAGTATTTAGTCTTCTTGCCAAACATGAGTCTCCCTGAAGTTAATGGCAGCTGAAAGCAGGCTGGATCCTGTAATGCTGCATGCTGAGCAGTGTCCTCAGAAGTGCTTTCTCCTACATTGCAGGATCTGATCATGAGGGCTCTGCGAATAGACGTTCAGAAAGTTGGAGACTGCATTGTCAAGCCCTAGTGCACTGCATTCTTGTTGTAGTCAGCCACAGGCAGTGGCAATATGATTGTGATAATACAGGGTAGTTAATAAGCAGCTTCACAGACAAGATCACCAGAGCTTCTGGGCTCTCATTTTTTTTAATTTTACATATTTTTTAATTTTATGTATTTTTTCCTTTTTTTTTTTAATTTTCTTTTACCAGAATCATATGACAAATGATGTGCCTTTTTCATGTAACGGGAAGCCATGAAGTTTACCAGGGAAGACAGTGGTAAGAAAATGTATGCACTGGAGATCTTTCTTGTATTTTTAAATGTTGTGCATAAGAAAATGCAAACAGATCTCTAAAAAATAAAAATTGTTGAGAATCTAAGGGCAGTTAATATGAATTTAGAACTAGATCTTCTCATAGAACCATAGAATGGCTTGGGTTGGAAGGGGCATCAACAATCATCAAGGCTCATCAAGTTCCAATGCCCCTGCCGAGGCAGCGCTGCCAGCCACTAGATCAAGTACTAGACCAGGCTGCCCAGGGCTTCATCCAGCCTGGCCCTGAACACCTCTAGGGATGGGGCATCCATAAACTCTCCGGGCAGCTGTTCCAGCACCTCACCATCTCTCTATAAAAAAAAATCCCCCTGACATCTAACCCAAATCTCCCTTCCCTTAGTTTAAAACCATTCCCCTTTAGAGGCCTTTAAGCCTGTTTTTGGTGGTTTTTTTTTTTTTGCTTGTTCGTCTGTTTTGTTTTGTTTTTTTTTTTTTTTTTTTTATAGAAGACAGAGGTTTAGGAGCATAAGTATTATATTAAATTTAATATAGATTTATCACATTGTGCTATTTCTTAATGAACTAGTAGTTAGTAGATATATTCTAGTACATGTACTTTACTTAAGGTGAACTACCTCTCACAAACACACTGAGCAGCTAAGGTATGTGCTGAGATAGTCTTCTAGGAAGATACCCCAAGGTTAAGCTCACTGCTGCAACTTTGATTCTGCAGATGGTACATAAAACGTGGTGCTGTTTGTAGCACTGTGCTACAAACATGGATACAGTACTCAAGCTATTGCCATTTTAACCAGTTGCATGGCAAAATTTCTGTGCAAATGAAATAAAAAAATACTGGTTTCAGAAAATATTCAGGAGCTCCATCTGCAGGCAGTATTTGGTAGCTCTTTGCATCTGGACAATATTGATACTTTAATAATTAAAAGTACATTATAAAGCTTGCAAACATTTTTGTTCTCTTTCCATTTTAATTTTAACTTCAGGAGCTGCCTACATATTTGGCTCATTTTATGTTTGTTTCTAAGAACCTGTGTATCAAGTCCTCCAAAACCCAACTTTTTACTGATACTGGCTGATGATCTTGGTATTGGAGATGTGGGTTGTTACGGCAATGATACTATTAGGTAAGAATTCTACAAAATAAATTACCCCATCCTGGTAGATTTCAGTGGGAAAAAAAAAAAAAAAAACACAGTGACGGCAGTATTAGAAAATTTCTTATTAACAGACCAGTTTATCTAGATACACTTCTTTCCAAAGCATGTTTAAAGTACATGTTCTACAGTAATTCCTACTGGAATAAAAATTACACAAGCATGCTTGAGTGACTTTCATGGACTTCTAATTTTCAGTATGTATAGTCAGAAATTTGTAAACATGCATGTGCCTCATATTTTTCAGATATGTGTATAGTTTGTACATATCTTCAACTCAGGCGCTGAAACATTAAGGACTGAGATCGGGATATCATACCAGCTAACTACTCTTGTTGGCTTGTTACAGGGTGACACCTCAATCTATAATGCGCTCTATTTATCCCTACTGCAGTTTTCAGTCTGGATAGATCTTGATTGATAAAATGATTGTGTATATTTATCCCGTGTCTTTCCTCATCTACTACAGTCTTGCAACTTGAGCACCTCATGTCTGTTAGTGGTATTTTTTTCGCTGTGCTTCATGAGCTTGTGATAAGAAGTAGAACTGAATTACCTTTTCTTTTTACATCAATAAGAATACTTATTGAGATTATTTTTCTTTTTAGGACACCTCACATTGATGGTCTGGCAAAGGAAGGAGTGAGACTTACTCAGCACATTGCTGCAGCTGCTGTCTGTACTCCCAGCAGGTCAGCCTTCCTGACTGGCAGATATCCCATCAGATCAGGTTGGTCCTCTTATAGTTCACTGCAGTTTGTCTAGCCATTGTTGCTATTAAAAATCCCTTTAAACAAACCATTGTAAAACTGGTTAATCTAAGGCTTTGGGACCTCAGTGACATGGGCAGAAATAAAGATGACTAGATTTACTGATTGATTTCCATGGGAAAATCCCCACATAAAGTACATTTCATGTGGTTAGATGGCAACACAGGAATGAATGAAAATCAAAACAAGCACCAAAGGTATAAACAAAGAAAACAGTAAAGTGTAAGCACTGAATGTAGTATTAAAATTTATATTAAGCAAAGTATTTTGATTATCCTAATGAACATTTTCATAATGAAATCTGTCAGTGTATGAAATAGTTCTCAATGATAAAACAGGTTTAATTCAGCCATTTAAAGTGAAGACAGAAAACCACTCACATTATCTCCCAGTAATCATGAGGATAGCTTGTCTGATCTGACTCTAACTTGCTAAAGGAGCTATAGCTTTGTGGATAAATGTTTTGGGTTCTTTTTTAGTTTTTGGTTGTTTTTAGTAGTTCGTTTGTTTGTTAGCTTTGCTTTTTTTTCTTTTTTTCTTTTTTCTTTTTTTTCCCTCAGCTCCTTTTTAGTATCTTACTGTGGTAGAACTTTGCCTAATATCCTAACATAGGCATCTTAATGCTACTTTCAACACTCTAACTGAAGCATCTGCATTGGACTAGCAGATATAACAGAAAACTTGGAAGGGATATCCTTCTGAGGGGTCAACCAGAATACCTTAGGGCATGCTGAATGTATAATAACAAGGTACCAGGCTTTGGCAGCTGAATCTCATTCATTAGAAAGAACAATATGAAAAAACTGAAAAATCTGAATTCATAGAATCACAGAATGGCCTGGGCTGAAAAGGACCACAATGATCATCTAGTTTCAACCCCCCTGCTGTGTGCAGAGTTGCCAACCACCAGACCAGGCTGCCCAGAGCCACATCCAGCCTGGCCTTGAATGCCTCCAGGGATGGGGCATCCACAGCTTCCTTGGGCAACCTGTTCCAGTGTGTCACCACCCTCTGAGTGAAAAACTTCCTCCTAATATCTAACCTAAACCTCCACTGTCCCAGTTTAAGACCAATCCGCCCTGTCCAATCACTATCCACCCTTGTAAACAGCTGTTCCCATTCCTGTTTAAATGCTCTCTGAATTCTGGCTTGCTTTATTTTAAAAATTGCATCTCCTCTCCAGGCATGGCATCCAGCACAGAACGGCGCATTCTTTTTTGGAACGGGTGTTCTGGTGGACTCCCACCAAATGAAACTACTTTTGCCAGAGTGCTGCACCAGCAAGGATATTCTACAGCACTTGTGGGTATGAGACACAGAAACTTGCTATCTAATGTTATTCAAGTGAGACTGCTTCTGTAAATGTTTTTCTTTGTCAAAATATATCCAGGATCAGATAAACCAAAGTTTTTTGTATGGAAAACTTTAAAAATCAATAGGGTTTTTCAAATTCCACTCACAACTCAATCCCAGTAGTGTCAACACAATATATGTAATAGTTCAAAAATAGAGTATATGTATGTAATACATAGATGCACATAGCAAAGAGAAATTATTGCAGAGGAGGATATCTTTTTTGCCCAGTACAGTTTGCTTTAGAAGAACCAATATTCAGACAGAGCAAAAATATGTTGTCTGACAGTTGGTACCCAGACTCTACTTAATTCTTAATTCTAACTGATGGCTAGATTTTCTGTTACTTACTCATCCTTTTTATCATACAGAATAAAAATGCCTTAATTTTCTTCTGCTGAGACAAAATAGCTGGAAGAGTTCTGTTGCCTCCAGGGGGTTTTGGATCAGAATCTATGTTCAAGAAAGAAAATTCTATTAACTGTTTGCTAATTTTTCCTGAACAGTGATTATATGATGTGTCCTTCAAGCACCTCTCAATTTTATACTCTTCTAGGTAGTCAGAGGTATTGTGTGCTTAAATGTAATAACTGTGATTTTCATGCCTCTACTCGGATCCAGCACAATGAAGTGTCATTCATTTCCTAAACTGAAATGAGTCTCAGTGATGTACAGGTTTCACACAAGCTTGTGCAAATGGAAGATCTTTCCCTAGCTCGTTGCAGTCTGATATAGTTTGTTCTATAAAATACACTCATATACAGGAGCACTGATCTTATTAGCAGTTCTCTGATGTTATTTGTCTGGTTAATAGGCCCAAAGCCCGTGGTTATAGGCTGTGTCCTTCAATGTCACGATAATTACACTGCTCTGTAAAATGACTTCATTGTTTCATTATCAGGGCATGACATATTCTGATATGTCCAACTGTACTGAATAATTAGAGTGGACTATTTTGCTACTCGTTTTAGGAGAGCTAGTTTGTACAACTTATTCCTGAACTTTGTTTTTGAATTTGAAGGTCAGATTGAAATTATGTGTAAATTAGTTCGTATTTTTTGCACTTAGTTGTTTCTTTTGCCACAAGGGATTCTCCCCACCAGGCCACACATTAATGAAAGTCTACTTTATCATACAATTAGCCATAAATATTGCAACCATATCAGTACTTAGAGAGGTGTCTGAGCTGGACTGTTACCTATGTGGAATTCTGTCAGTTAAGTGAAGAAAAAGAGCTATTCTCTCAGATATGGTGCCAGGAGAGCCTGTCTTATTCCAACTAGCTCCTTCCTTGGTTACACTTTAACTGAGGAATGCAGCCAACCTTTCATAAACAAAGACAGACGAGAGAAATTATGTTGGTTTTAATACTTCTGTTTTGTATTTCCAGGGAAGTGGCATTTGGGTGTGAACTGCAAATCCCACCGTGATCACTGCCACCACCCTTTAAATCATGGCTTTGAATATTTTTATGGCATGCCTTTTACTATTTTGAATGAGTGTCAAGGCACTGATGACCCTGAACTGGCCAAGTCTTTGCAAGATACTTATTGGCTTTATACACAGATAATCTTCCTAGCAGTGTTTACACTTTTGTTTGGAAAACTTACCTGCTTATTCTCAGTAAAATGGAAAATAATAGTATGTGTGACCATCTTTGGTCTCCTGTATTTCCTTTCCTGGTTCTCCAGCTATGGATTCACCAAGTACTGGAACTGTATTGTGATGAGAAACCATGAAATCACAGAACAACCAATGAATCTAGAAAAAACTACTTCTAATATGCTGAAGGAGGCAGTTTCATTTATTGAAAGGTAACCAACAAAAACAGTATCACCTCTTAAGGTTTTTTTAAATAATATAATTCCTTTGTCATACACTACTGGGTTACTCAGCTGACACACTGAACTATCTGCTCCTAGTGTTGGCCAGCAGCAATTTGCTGTTTTCTGGCATCCATGTAATGTCAGCACCCAACTGCTATCCTTCATCTTTTATATAGCTCAGGAAAAGGAAGATGATTTTGTTGCGTTTTTGATTTGTTCACAATTGAGTCCTAGCCAAGGACTGGGCCAGCAAGCAGTAGGAACAGAAAAAAGGATCTTAGCCTGCTGAATGAACTCCCATGTGAAGTCCCATAAGTTAATGTTTTGCAAGCAGGAGACTGATACCGAGATTTGTTTTGTTTTACCAAAGTGTCTTTCATTTAAAATGCTACCAGCTAGAGTTAAACTAACTGCTAAGTTCTTAGCAGTATTCGTGTGGCAAGTTTGGACATATCCCTGAATAAGATGGTATTATTTCCCTGAGGACTTGTTTGAAGATTTTTTTTGGTGTTGTTTTTAAGGGGAAATGAAGTGAGAGAAATCTCTTGTGCATAACTCTGAACACAGACAAGCTTAGGTTCCTTAGATATCCTGCTTTACTTCTAGCTGCCAGTGCTAAAGGGATGCAGTTCCCTTCTGGGTGCAGTATCATATCTGCTGGTTTCACATGTATGTCTGAGATACTCAGTGACACCAATATTTAGGTTTAAGCAAGTGAATCCTATTCTCCTTCCACACTAAATAACACATGAGTGTGTTATTTAGAATCATAGAATGGCCTGGGTTGATTTCATGCTTTACATGTATCTAATTTGGAACCAGAAAAAAGACCCATTACTATTTTAGTCTTTCTACAGAACCAAAATCTTTGAAGGGTGTTTTAATCCCCTGTCTTCCAAAGCCTCAAAAGATATCAAAAGCAGCAAGATATCAAAATCTGATTTATTTATTTTTTCTAGTGAGATAGTCACTACCATGCCGCTATTATATTTTGTTCAGAGTGGTAGTTTGCAGAGAGATGACTACTCTTTTTTTCTCTTATTTCAGAAACAAGCACAGACCATTTCTTCTCTTTTTTTCCTTCTTACATGTTCACACCCCACTCATTACCACAAAGGAGTTTCTGGGAAGAAGCAGGCATGGCCTGTATGGAGATAATGTAGAGGAAATGGACTGGATGGTGGGTAAGTCGTGATCTCGAAGGAAATAATTCATTTAAATATGGAAGATGACAGAACTCGCTATTTATATATGACAAAAAATCTTGCCTTGCATATATAGTTAGCTCCAAATGTAGCCATTTCATTACAAATCCTCTTTTCTTCTTCTTGGTGGGAATGTGGAAACTTTTCCTATTTTTAATCGACACACTTCAGTGTTGCAGTGCAAAATCATAGAATCGTAAAATCATTTGAGTTGGAAGGTCATCTAGTCCAATTGCCCTGCAATGAACAGGGACATCTACAGCTAGACCAGGGCACTCAGAGCCAGGTTTAGCCTGACCTTGAATGTCTCCAGGGACAGGATATCCACCAACTCTTTTGGCAATCATTTCCCCTTTTTCTGTCATAACAGACTTTCCTAAGGAGTTTGTCCCCTTCTTTCTTACTTCCCCTGTTTAGATATGGAAAGATCACTATTAGGTCTCCCCAGAGCCATCTCTTCTCCAGGCAGAACAGCCCCAGCTCTCAACCTGTCCTCACAGCAGAGATGTTCCATCCCTCATCTGGACACTCTCAAAACAGGTCTATGTCTCTCCTGTACTGAGAACTCCACATCTGAATGCAGTATTTCATGTAAAGTCTCACCAGTGCAGAGCAGAGGGGCAGGATCACGTTCCTCAACTTACTGGCTGTGCTTCTTTTGATACAGTCCAGGATACAGTTGTCTTTCTGGGCTGTGAGGATATACTGCTGACTCACGTCCAGCTTGCCATCCACCAGTATCTACAAGTCCTTTTTGGCAGGGTTGTGCCCTATCTTTACAATCCTCAGCTTGCACCTCATGTGGAGGGTTACTGTGATCCAGATGCAAGACCCTGCACTTAGATTTGTTGAACCTCATGAAGTTCTCCTGGGCTCACTGCTCAAGTCCATCTAGGTTTCCCGGATAAAGTCAGATAATCAAATATTACAGAGTCATAGAATCACCAAGGTTGGAAAAGACCTCTAAGATCATCCAGTCCAACCGTCCATCTACCATCAGTATAACCTCACTAAACCAAGTCTCTCAGTACAATATCTAAACTTTTCTTGAACATTTCCAGGGACATTGACTCCACCACCTCTCCAGGCAGCCCATTCCAGTGCCTGACTACTCTTTCAGAGAAGAAATTTTTCTTAATATTCAATGTGAACCTTCCCTGGAGCAACTTGAAGCCGTTCCCTCTCGTCCTATTGCTAGTTATGTGGAAGAAGCCGACCCTCACCTCATCACAACCTCTTTTCAGGTTGTTGTAAAAGAGCTATAAAGTCTCCCTTGAGCCTCCTCTTCCCTAGACCAAGCAATCCCAGCTCCCTCAGCTACTTCTCATAAGAGTTGTGCTCCAGACCTCTCACCAGCTTCGCTGCCCTTCTCTGAACACACTCCTGAGCCTCAATGTCTTTCCTGTAGTGAGGGACCCAAAACTGTGTATAGTATTCAATGTGTGACCTCACCAGAGTTGAGTACTAGGGGACGATCACTTCTCTGCTCCTGCTAGCAACAGTATTTACTAGCCAGAATGCCATTGGCCTTCTTGGCTACCTGGCACAATACTGGCTCATATTCAGCCAAATGTCAACCAGCACCACCAGGTCCATTTCTTTCAGCCACATTGCCCTGAAATGCTACAAGCCTGTAGCATTGCCTGGGGTTGCCTGCCAAAGTGCAGGACCAAGCACTTGGTCTTGTTGAACTTCCTCTCACTGGCCTCAGCTGTGCGATCCACCCTGTCCAGATCCCTCTGAAAGGCTTTCCTATCCTAAAGCAGATCAACGCTTTCCCCCAGCTTAGTGTCACCTGCAGACTCATTGAGGGTGCATTCAATCCCCACATCCAGGTCATCAACAAAGATATTCAACAGCACAGGCCCAATATTGACCCCTGGGGAACACCTCGTGACTGGTCACCAGTTAGATTTAACTCCATTCACTACCATGCTCTGGGCCCAGCCAACCAGCCAGTTCTTTACCCAGCAAAGAGTGTACCGATCCAAGTCACAGGCTGCCAGCTTCTCCAGGAGAATACTGTGGGAGACAATATCAAGACTTGGCTAAAGTTTAGGTAGAGTATGTCAACAGCCTTTCCCTCATCCACTAGGCAGGTCACTTAATCATAGAAGAAGATCAGGTTGGTCAAGCAGGACCTGCCTTTCATCAACTCATGCTGTCTGGGCCTGATCCCATGGTTGTCCCACACATGCCTAGTAATCTCACTGAAGATGATCTGCTTCATTACCTTATCTGGCACTGAGGCCAGGCTGACAGGCCTGTAGTTCCCTGGATCCTCCTTATAACCCCTTTTGTAGAGTCACGCTGGCAAGCTTCCAATCCCCTGGGACCTCTCCGGTTGACCAGGAATCCTGACAGGCAATGGAAAGCAGTTTGGTAATCACCACTGTCAGCTCAATCAGCACTCTTGGGCAGATTCCATCTGTCCCCAGTCCAGGCAGAGTAATAGGTCTCTGTTTACTCCAGAATAATGGGAAGTTTATTCTGCTCCCCCTCCGAGACTTCCATGTCAGGTGGTAGGGTACCCCAAATATAATTGGTCTAACTTTTAAAGACAGATGTAAAGAAGGCATTGAGAACTTCAGCCTTTTTCTTATCTTCAGTGGTCACACTGCCCCCCACATCCAGTAAAGGATGGAGATTCTCCCTAGCTCTTCTCTTACGTTAATATATTAAAAAAAAAAAAAAAAAAAAAAAAGATTTTTGTTCTATTTTTGTTCTCTTTTACCCTAGTGACCAGGTTGAATTCAAGCTTGTCTTATGCCTTTCTAATTTTCTCTCTACACATCCCAACAACTTCTTTGTGCTCTCCCCATGTTACCCATCCCTTCTTCCCCAGGAGGCAGACTCTCTTTTTCTCCTCAGAAAAAGTTCCCTGTTCATCCATGCTAGTCTTCTTCCCTGCCAGCTCATCTTATGGCACAGGAGGACAGTCTGCTCCTGCATCTCTAAGATTTCCTTCTTCAGGAGCATCCAGTCTTCCTGGACACCTTTACTCTTCAAGACTGAATCCCAAGCACCCTCCCTGCCGGTGTTCTGAATAGTTCAAAGTGCGCCACCTGGAATCCAAGGTAGCAGTTTTGCTGACGTTCTTTCTAACTTGACCAAGAATAAAGAACTCGCCCATTTTGTGGTTGCTCTGCCCAAGACAGCTCCCATCCTCCACATCTCTCACTAGTCATTCTGTTTGTGAATGGCAGGTCTAGCAGAGTACCTTCCCTGCTAGGCTCTCTTACCAGCTGTATCAAGAAGTTAACTTCCACAAGCTCTAGAAACCTCCTAGATTGCTTCCTCTGTGCCATATTATATTTCTAGTATATTTGAATTCCCTCTTGAGAAAAAGGACTAGCAATCAGATATACTTCATCTGAGCCATTGGCCTCACCCCCAACCCCCAGGCTCAAGCAAGCCTTGTTTTAACAGCTTCCCCCTTCATACCTACTTTAAAGCCCTCTCAACGATGCCTGCCAATTCCTGAGCTAGGATCTGTTTCTCCCTTTGAGACAGGTGAGACACATCTGCAGCCCTCAGGCCAGGTACTAAGTAAACTCCCGCATGATTAAAAAAAAAAAAAAATTAAAATTAAATAAAATAAAAAATCCCTGTGATTGCACCAGCCTCTTAGCCATGCATTTATGAGATGGATTTTCTTGGTCTTCTCACTATCCCTTGCTGCCACTGAAGGGTTATAGGAAAACACCATCTGGACTCCTAATCCATCTACTAACTGCCTCAATGCCCTGAAGTCCCTTTTGATAGCCCTCAGGCTTCTCTCAGTGACTTCATCACTACCAACCTGAAATATCAGTAGGGGATAGTAACCAGAGGGGTGAACCACACTAGGAAGTTTTCTAGTAATGTCCCTGATCCAGGCCCCAGGAAGGCAGCACACTTCCCTATGGGTAGAGACTGGCTGAAATACAGGGTCTTCAATTCTTCTCAGAAGGGAGTCGCTTAGAACAATTACCCTTCTTTAGTCTTTTGATCACATTATTAATTGGAATATATGTTTATCCAGTTGAATACCCTCAAAAGATGCAACTAGTTCTGCTGCTGAATACTGCATTATATGTGGTGGTACTGTTCTTTTTTAACAAGAATTAATCCTTAGAACAGAAACCAGAACTCTCTCCTAGCCAAAAGGCCAAATTAAAAGGACACGGTGTTTCACTTAACAATTTAATTAAGTTTAAAAACATGATATACTTGGAGCCCAAATTTAGACCTAAACCTTAATTAGTTGTTCATTTTTACTTCAGGAGGAGGAAGATAGCTCCTATTTGCATTTATTCAAAAGCGAAGGCCCTGCTGGCAAAGTATTCATTTCCTGTCCATGATTTTCTGAACCTTTTCTACCTCCAAAAACCATGCTTAAAAAGTTGTAGTTTGAGAAGAGTCTGACTGCCTGTGATTGGCAGGTTGAGCACCTCTGCTAGATCCGGTTGCACCAGAGAACTCTTGTGCAATCTTCTTACTGTCACTTGGCACCAATCAAATTCAGGCACAAGCTACTCAAGCAGAGCAGAACAGCAGAAGTACAAAGGGATAAAGAACATGTGTTGCATTGACTGAACAGGATTCTGCTATTGAGGACAAACATGCTAAAAAATTTGGGTCTAATTCAGACCAGAGAGGCCTAGATTCTTCTTTTGGCGAGGTGTCTATTTTTAGGTAAGATCAATAATAAAATGACCTGACCATTGGCTCTTGTTTTTTTCCTTGCACGCAACAGCTGTTTCTGCTGCTTCTGTAGCTATGGGAGCTGTTTGCAGTGATTATATTTTGATGTAGTGAGTGATGAGAAAGAGCAATCAGAGGTAAATTATATACTCTGTGTAAATGCTTCATGCTACCAGTACTGAAAACATTCCTTATGAAGTTAGATTTGAATTGCACTAACATCCTGAGAACATTTTGGCTGATTGTGTGAAGCCTGATTTCAGAATACTTGTGTAGCTCTTGGTGAGACACAAGCAGTTTTCTGTGATGAGGCAGTGCTATTGTTTAAGCTTTTCAACAGGCTTTAGATTACTCATGGATACAATCCTAGACTCAGAGAATTTGCAACACAAACATGACAGAATATTCTGAGAAGACTGAATAAAAGGATCATTCATTTATGTTATTTTCCATTTAAGTTTTTGTTTGTTTTTTTTGTTTTAGTTTTCCTGTCTTTTATTGACACTACAAACAAATTTTGAACATATTCAGTGGCTTTCTGTTGGGCTCTTCTTACTTCCATAATCCAGGATTACTCTGCATTGCTTGTGGTTGCTCATAACAGAATTCATTGAGGTCAACACAACGACTGGCTTCACTGAATTTTAAGTCAGTGAAAAATCTGACTATATCTCAGGACATTGTTACGTTGTTTTGCTTTGTTTATAGGTAGGCTTCTGGATGTTATTGACAAAGAAGGCTTGAGGAACACCACATTTATTTATTTTGCATCTGATCATGGAGGATCTGTAGAGGCTCACAGAGGAAATGCCAGATTGGGTGGATGGAATGGTATCTATAAAGGTAAAATCTTAGTGGCACATGCATGCATAAGACTGCCTATTGAAAAGAAAGCAATAGCATAAAGTATGTCCAGATATGTTTAAAAAGATATTTCCTTCTCAGACTTGAAGACCAAGAACAAAACCTCACAGATTGTCCAAATGTGTATACTTCCTAATTTTCCTCTGAAATGTGAAAACATAAACTTGTGTCCTTTAATATTGCTTCTTTAAAGACTTAGCGATTCTTGATATTTTTGCTACAGTTTCTCCTAGACATCCTTCTTTATCAGTCTCATAGGTTTATTAAAGCCTGCCTTTCTGGAGATTTTTAGTTTGTTCTTGTTTCCATCCTTGAGGTTTTAAATTTTTTATGGTCATTCTCCCCCAACCCATCTCCCACATGGCCAATCTCCACTGATTCTTTCTTTAGTATTAAATGCATAAATATTCCCTATGCTTGCTTTTTCCACTTCTTTTGCCACATAGTAAGAAATAAGGGTTTTTGTTGTTTTTTTTTCCCCTCAGTGAACACGATGGGAAAAAATTAAAACAAAACAAGTAAATCCATTTCTAAAGTCCACTGCTGATTAGTATTTATCTCTTTCCTCCACTTCTCTTAGGTGAACTCTATTCTTCTTTGTTCTTCAATGCATACTGTGAAGTAATAGAGTGCTACTTCATATGAGAGTGTACATCAATGCAGCAAAGACTGGAAATGAAACCAGTAAATTTTTTATGTCAGCATGACCTGATGAGATACCTTAATCTAGACTGAGATCCTCTGGAATTTCTCTTGTTGTCTAAGTCATGAGTTAATTCTCTAGACTTCTATACCCTGAAAAGCCACTGTGATATCTTGGGCAGCTTGGCACTTACTGAAAACTGTTCCCACCATTTACATCCCAACATAAGATGCCACACATTAAAATGTAAAATAGAGAGTAATAAGTAATTAATTTATTTTTGCAGAATGGATCTTGCACTGTAGCCATTCTACCGTTCTTTGGAATTTAGTGTGTTTGCATTAAAAGTATTTGAATAAGAAAGCTTTAAAATTTCTTGTTAAGCATGCACAAGAAATGTCTAATGTATACATAAATATGTATTTTTTCCCTCCTATTATAGGTGGAAAAGGAATGGGAGGCTGGGAAGGAGGGATCCGTGTTCCAGGAATAGTTAGATGGTCAGGAGTGTTGCCTGCAGGCATAGTTATCAGCGAACCAACAAGCATTATGGACATTTTTCCAACAGTGGTTCACCTGGCTGGAGGGATAGTTCCTCAGGACAGGTACAAAAGAGGCTTCCTAAACCATGTTTGCTACCCTTTCTTTTTTAGATAGAAGCTGACTATGTGTCACACATCTTGACACTCACGGGTTAAATTCTGTTAGTTGCTAAAAAAGAGAGTTCTTTATCAATCTTTCTATTTAGCTTTCCCCATCTTACGTGATTATATGGGAAAAAAAAAAAAAAACAGAGAAAGATAATATATGTTATCAAGGATGCTAGCTAACTCAGTATTCTAATCACTGAAGGGAAACTTAGTTAACTGGGATAATTCAGAGGACTTTAAAAGACAAACAAATATAAAAACCCACAACTACTTTGGACTTAATTTTACTTAAGATGGGCCCTCTCCAAGCCTGGTTCTTTGTGAGCAGGGAAGATGGAACAAATGCCCTGCACCTGGATGCCAGTAACGGAGAAGTATGTTCCTGGTCTGTAAAAAATAGATAGAGCCTATGTTAGTCTTCTCTAAGAACAAGTGAAAGGCTGGGTGAAAGTCATTCTGAGAAAGAGCATAAAAGTTCTTGTGTTGCACAACTAAACCAATTGTTAGTCAATTAATGGTCACAATTTTGACAAAGCCTATCAGTGATCTCAATTTCACAGAACCAGAACCAGTGAGCTTCCCTTCTGTAAAGTTATCACTTTGCCCTAGGAAAATTACACTGATGATAGCTTATCTCCCCAGGATGTGTGAAGTAGCTGCGACTGTACAAACTGCTAATAACTACTAATCACTAGCCACACCCATCCAACTATTAAAACTGTCAGAGGTTTATTGTAGTATTGACATTTGAAATCCTAGTGCTTTATGTATGGAGAGTGAGTACTGGTCACACTGCAGTCAGGGTGCAATTCCTGAACAGTCTGATGATCTCAGCCCTCTTCACCAGGGTAATCGACGGGCTCACCTTGCTGCCATTACTGCAGGGAACATTGCAGCACTCCGAGCATGAGTTCATGTTTCACTACTGTGGTGTGGTTTTGCATGCAGTACGGTGGTACCAGAAAGACAGTGAGTATAAACATTCCCCCTGCAGCCGGGGGAGATGATTCAATGACCTCTTATTTCCAACAGAATAACATGTGACAACACTTACACACATTTTGAGTAAGTTTATTGATTCAAACACAGTTCTTTTGCAATGTGCAGAATGAGCATTGTTGGCTATCCTGCCTTGCCTAAGGTGAAGGGTTTGCTCCCTGAGTAGCATAACTTTAAGAATATTCATGTTTTTGCAGTGTTTCTATTGCTTTTGATGTGTGTAAGGCCTGGACATAGTAAGCACAGTGGGACCTCATGAGGGAAGAGCACAGGGACAATCACCTCCCTTTCCATGCTGGCCACTCCTGTTATTGATGCAGCACAGGACGCAGTTGGCCTTCCAGGCTACAAGCACGTACTACTGGCTCATGTTCAGCTTTTTGTCCACCAGGACTTTCAAGTCCTTTTCCACAGGTACGCTCTCAATAGGTACTTCTCCAAGACTGTACACATATCTGGGATTGCCCTGATCCAAGTGCATCACCTTGCACTTGTTGAATCTCATTATGTTCTCATGGGCCCACTCCTCAAATCTGTACAGATTCCTTAAGATTATATCTCTGCCTTCTATTATATCAGCTGTACCACTCAGCTCAGCGTCATCAGCAAACTTGCTGAGAGTACATGTGATATGTACTGTCTATGTCTTTGATTAAGATGTTGAAGAGCACTGGCCCACGATGGACCCCTGCAGGGCCCCCCTAGTCACTGGCCTTCATACAGCTGTTGACCACGACCCTCTGGCTGTGACCAACCAATTCTTCTTCCACTGACTAGTTCACCCTTCAAATCCATATCTCTCCAATATGGAGATAAGAATATGGTGTGGGAACACATCAATGAAAAAGACCTTGCAAAATTCAAGTAGATGATATCAGTTGCCCTTCCTTTTTCCACTGATACTATCACTCCATCATAGAAGGTCACCAGATTGGGCAGGCATGACCTGCTGTGCTGGTTGTCTGGGATCACCTCCTTGTCTCCCATGTGTCCCAGCAGAACGTGTTCTGTGATCTTCCCAGGCACAAAAGTGAGGCTCACAGGCCTGTAGTTCCCTGGGTCTTCCATTCTTAAAAATAGGAGTGATGTTTCCCTTTTTCCAGTAACCAGCGACTTCACCTGACAGCCATGACTTTTCAGATATGACAGAGAATGGCCTGGCAACCACATCAGCCAGTTACTTAAGGGCCCTGGGGTGCATGACATCCAGCCCCACAGACTTGTACAGATTCAGCCTCATGAAGAAGTCTCTGACTCCATCTGTTCTTACAGTGGAAGGGATTTTGCTCCTCCAACTTCCACCTAGGGGTTCAGGGATGTGTGAGGCAGGGAAGCCTGACTGCCAGAAAAGCCTGAGGCAAAGAACTCATTGAGTATCCCAGTCTTCTCCAGCCTGTTGAAGACTGTCCTGTCTTTATCTGAGTGTGAGAAAATATGGTAGAAAACAGTAAGTACAACAGAATTTCTTAAATCCACTTCTTCCATGAAGTGGAGGGTCTTCCATCATTCTAGGGAAGGGCTACGTTTTCGCTTATTGTCCCTCATCCCTCCTTGGGAATTCTTAATATATCTTTCCAGTTATTAGACAAAAATGTTAGGAACGTTTTCTGTCTGGAGAAAAGAGAGAATAATTATTAACAAGAACAACAAATAAAAGGACGAGGCGGGGAAGGGAGAGGTTCTGCAGCTGCCTGTCTTCTGCTGCATAGCTGAGCGCTGCGACCTGCGCAGCTCTGCAGTCCCAGCGGCCAAATCCTTCTCTGGCCGCTGCAGCTGAGCAGTTGGATGCGGTAACAGCTCGGTGATCCCGGCCTCAGCACCTCAGGGGACAGCGCCAAGGGGCTCCGTTATAGACGTGGTGCCGCGGGCTGCAACTGCTTTGGGCCGCCGCTGAGGGGAGTAGGAGCGGGAAGGCGCCGCCAGGGGGCAGCGCGGCACCGCCAACCGCCATCACCGCCACAGCTGCGCCGCGCGAGTAGGTCGTCAAATAAACAGCTTAAACGAGGAGATTATTAAAATTTAACAATTCAGTGGCTCTGCTGCGACGTTGCCGGCCTCGCTTTTCGTTTTCAAGTTTGGCAGAGCCTGCCGAGAGAGCGTGGCCCCCCACAGGCTTAGGCGTGGAGCTGCCCCAGGAGCCCGAGTAGGGCCCAGGGTGGGAGCAGGGCTGTGAGGGCAGGATGAGACATCGAGAGAAACCACAGCACACAGACGATGGCTGTCCTACCACCTGCGGTAGCTTCACTGCCAAAACGTTGGTTCTTGCACTCACTAACTGAAACCGCAGTTTGAGCTTCAAGCTCAGCCCATAGCTCCAGGCTTCAACCCGTCTAATTTGTTAGCCCATAAACTTGTTAGCAGTACCTAAAACAGCGCCGGAGCTAGGAACTCAAATCTTCTGTGCCTCTAAATCCATCACAATTCATAGAGATCTCTTTTTAGTGCATGTATATTCCATACAGAGGAAGCCTTGTCTGGCTGCAGACTCCTCGAAAACCTCTGCTGGAGGAGTCACACTGCACTTTTCTAGTGAAATCTGAATGTAGACACGACAAACAATTAGTTTGAAGAACTGCTTTTTGTGTTCAAGTACTGCTCTTCTCCCCTCCTTCTCACATCTTGTCCTCCTTGGATGTAATAAGGTTGATCTACACCAGAATTTTAGTTCAGACCAGAAGTATGCTTTTGAAGCAACCCATTCTGAGCATAACCATTCACCATGTTTTTATTTGCATCACAGAATGGTCTTGGAGACTGTAACTTTAGTTGTAGAGGAAGCCAAACTGTGAAACAGGCTCACAGTCCATACACTCTTACCACTAGCAGATATTGAGCAGACAGGACCAGAGAGTAAACCCCCAAACAAGTACAGTGTGAAAGTCAAGTCATTAATACTGCTTTTGCTGTACAGATCAGTTTTTAATAGGTCACACTACTTGTAGCATAGATATGGAAACCACATCCAGATGTAAGGTGTATTTATGTTCCCATGAAACAGTAAAGTGCTGCTACAGCTCTCATTCATGCCCTTATATCATTTATACCACTGAAACACAACTGCTGCTGGCTAGGTCACTGGAAACAATCAGACATTCTTCATATGAAATTAAATACTACTGTTTGGCTCAACTTTCATCTGGGACAGGAATTCTGTTTCTTTGCACTGTGCTGATGAGCTTCTAATTTAAAATAATCTGATTTAATGCATAATATGAAGGCGATATACCTTTAAATGAGCACAACTGTGAGAAAATTTAATGTCTATTCCCTTTTATTTACTGGACAGGCTGAATATGAAGCCATTGTGTCTTGTCACCACAATCATAAATTAAGCACTCCACTGGAACTAGAAGAGTGTTAAGCTAGAAGAAGCTTATTAGTGATAGTCCATTTCTTTCTGCTCATTAAATTGATTGATTGTTACCAGATGGGCTTGAGAGATGTTTGGATTTAAGAAGCAGGTTTTCTTTCCCTTGGATATATTCTATTAACATGCTGCCCTAAAATTCACATTCTTCAAATTCTGTCAGAGCTACTTCAGTAGCAAACTGCATTTCCCCTTTTGCTTCTTGGGAAGGATCGTACCCCCTGCTAGTTTCAGTAGTGCTTATTTCTACCACCTTTTATTTTATTTTATTTTTTTATGACTATCCGTAACTCAGCTGTCTACTCAGCTTACCAACACAGGTTAATTACAATCAGGCTGATTGTATCTTTCCCAATGACCTAACAAGGACCAGGCTCTCCCCCACTTTGCAACTTCAGTAATTCTTTGCAGCTGCGGAAAAAAATGGATGATAAAAATGTGCAGAATGTGAACAGTTCTCCTCAGACACTCTAGAATCCTGTCTCTGAATTACTGTGCAACGTGTTATGAGGAATTCAGCTCAATTATTAAAGAAAAACAGTGACTGTTGGTTTTTTTTTTTCCCTGAACAATAGTCAGAAACTTCTCTATTGTAAGAATTCATACTTGTCCATTTCATATTTATCTATTAAACAGTGATTTTAGCTACATTACAGGAGTACAGCTAATCTGGGAAATGTGCTTGGCCTAAAGGTTACTTACTTAATTCCTTCTGTAAGTATCTGTGCTACCCAGCCAACAGACAGAAGTCCCAAATCTCATACTTAGGAAACCCTGATATGACAGAGAATGCTTTGCACTTTGTCACAAGATGGGGAAAATTAGGTAGCCTTGGAACAGCAAAGCATGCACCCAAAAGCTAAGGTGCTAAGGAATACCTGTCCTCATTAAGCAACAGCAACAGTGAGCCAGTTTCCTTTATAAAATCAACCTTTGCATCCTTGCTCTCAATTTCAGCAAAATACAAGTAAAATCATTTCTAAATGTACTATGTAAAAACACTTCATAGGCACTGAGATATCAACCCTCACAAAAATGCAGTAGAATAGCTTAGAAGGACCTGGAAAACGTACAGTAGAAATACGTAGCCAATGAGCAACAGAAGATGTTCAGTTAAAAGATAATCTGAGATTTAATGTCTGTTATTTTCTCATCATCATCTTTTACTTTTTTTTTTTTTTTTTTTCTTTCCATTTTATTCAATTGAACAAACATGTCCTAGTAGTGACACAGCACAGTCAGAAGAATAAATCTACAGAATCCTGGTCACAAAGCTCAGCACAGGGGACAACAGACAGACAGGCTGAACCAAAACAAAAATGCCATGTAGGCACAATGCAGATGTCAGCTAATTGTGCTCAATGGCTCCCAATATTGAAATCCCCCTTTTATTCTTCTGTCCATTTTCAGAGGCAGTATCTAATTGCTGACTTCTTGCTGGGCACAGCTCTGCCTTATCTTGGAATGAGTTCAGTATAGTGCTTTCCCAAGACATGGAGAGAAATAAAAGGAAAAGAGGGGAGATGAAAGAAAATACCCTCTTGAACTGTATTTCCTTTGTCGTTTTTTCATTAACAGTTAAAGATCTGCACTTAAAATACAAGCCCTAAAGTTGCAAACTGATTGCACTCATTCTGTTCACTTGAAAACTATTTTCGAGATTTTGTTTTCATGGCCAGTCATTAATGCCATATTTGAAAACATGCTTGAAAGTAGGCACAGGCATGTGGTGCATCAGTTTGTGTCCAGATGCTGTTCTTGGCTTGGATATAGAGAGCTAACAGAAGAACCAGCTACTCGTACCTACATCCAGAAACACACAGGGATGCATTTTCCTTTCCATTTCACCCAACCAAGAGGCATACACAGCTTTAAAGGAACACAGGAAAGGGGCAGAGATTCTCTCTACATTCAAAATGTTAGATCTAACCATTCATGAAGTGTAAATAGCCTTGCAAGTACCAGCAGCCCAGGTGTGCCTATGAGTCATTCTGAATCCCTGCCAGCTCCCAACATGTCTTTTTTCTGTCTGTGACAACCACAATACATGCTCACAAATAACAAAGAACTTGAACCAACTTCTCAGGGATGTCCCCTGTGCCTACTGCCATTAAGCTGTTCGATGTGCTTCTGTTGTAACAGGAGGTACCATATGGAAAGCTCATTATGCTACTCCACTGTTCCAACCAGAAGACTCTGGAGCTTGCTTTGAAAGAGGAATTTGCCCATGTTTTGGGGATGGCGTAACCCATCATGACCCTCCACTGCTGTTTGATCTCTCACAGGATCCTTCGGAGGAAAATCCCATAGCCAAGGACACTGAGCCTTTGTTTGATTCTGTAATGAAGAGAATAGGAAAAGCTGTAGAAGAACACCGTAAGACGCTGACCCCAGTCCCACAGCAGCTGTCTCCTTACAATAATGTGTGGAAGCCATGGCTGCAGCCATGCTGTGGCACATTTCCATTCTGTTGGTGTGATAAAGAAAGCGAGAAAGCCGATGGCACACTTTAATACCAAAATAAAAATAGAGTTAGTTTAAAAAAAAAAAAAAAAAAAAAAGTAGCAATTTTCACATCCACATAACTACAGTCATATAGAGATAGGGGACAAATTACACCAGAGTAATTGAAGGGGACATTCGTGATGTTTTTTGTTCAATCTAAGCCTGTAATTTTAAGCAGCAGTTTGGAGCATTTTTTTAAGAAATGCTCCAAACATGCTCTGCTCATGTGACCTGTATATTCTATGCTTCTAATGGATAGTTCTAGATCAAATACACAGATAACTGAACCAAAATGTCTTTCCTTACTGACTGTCAACAAAAGAGATTTCAACTTAACAGAAGAGACAAGAGATTAAACTTGAATTGCTGCAGTTTTGCAGGTAATATGCTTGTTAAGGCAACAGGTCTGTGCCCGAGAGGATCTCTCTTCAAGGTCTTATCCTTTTAATGAAAAAGCTGTTGTGTACTTTACAGCACAGTTGTGCGTTTAATTTGGAATTAAACCACCAAACCACAGTGGCCTCTAAGAAATAAAAACATTCTAGTTTATAGCAATATTTTGCCTTATCTTTTATTTATTTATCTGCCATGTAAGAGTTTCTGGAGGTGGGAAAAAAAAAAAAAAACAACAAACCAACGGTGACAAATGTGTTTTAAAAATTAGGTAGCTAAAGTTACAATTCCAAATGCAGCATTTAAGCATCTAGCTATTCTGAAATGCTAAACCACTGCAATTCCAACTGACACACAGCTTCCACATTAAATCAGCTCCCCTGTAGGAGCATTGAAAATCATCATCCAGCTGCCTGGACAAGATAGGTCCCAAATTTCACAATCCCCGAGACCAATCTATCTGTAAGCTGCATGTCCCACTTTGGCATGAATGCTCCTGATTTTATGAGAGTGTTGAAATGCCCCCATTAAAAATGTGCTTTGTTTCGGAAGACAGTACTTTGGTTTCAGCAGGTGTTAAAAAATCCCCTGCACACACTAATCACTACAGCGTACAGGTCACATTCTACGAGCCAAACAAGTGTCAGCACTCTGTACAGTCATTAGGGAAAGGTAGGGAATTAAAATATCTAATCCTCTCTTACTGCCCTCTGGTTAACTGCATTCATCTCTCAATATATAATCCTAACCAGGTTCTTGCAGGGGTTTTGTGTCTAATCCAATTTTTAGGCAGAGGTTGCTGCATTTTCCGGATCAAAAGAAGTAAATTGTGTGGCAGAGACTCAGATTCAAACCTCTAAACCTTCCTGAACACTGTGTGTTCGCTCCTACTTAGCTGAACGTCAGCAAGATTTTAAAGGCAGCACAGGAAGGTAAGAACAGCCCAGCTTCAGATAACATTGCCTTAAATCTAGCGGCACTGCAGAACCACACCAATGCCACTCTGTTCAATACTAAGGTCACTCGTGTCATTTTTTTTTTTTTTTTTTAGCTTGTAGAAAAGGAGATAAGGCAGCCAAGGCAGCACAGAACTGACAGGCTGATAATCCCAGAGTAGCGTGCCGCTCTCACAGGTCTCAAGCTGTCGCAGCAGGTCCCAGCCCTTTCACCAGCCTCAGGACAAAACAGCATGCAACAGGATGAGAAGCTTCTGCAGTTCTTTCAAGCAAGCTCCTGACTTATATCCCCTGCATGCATGTCACCTGTGTGCTAAGTCACAATGTTCTTTTGTTCTAAACAGCACAGGTTGTGACCGTGATACAGTACCAAACACAGTCTCCAATCTTTCCTCTGAAAGGACACCCAAGGAAGTTACGCAGACATTACTTTGCAAAAATCAAAAGGCTAATCTGACAATGAACTGCTGGGACAGTTCAGTGGCAGGTTTGACAGAAGTATCTAAAAATACATTTGTTCTTACAGCTTGATAGCATTTACTTCTACATCAGCTTTGCTGAGAACCTGTCAAAAGACTTGACATTTTTCTGTGTCTGACAGGGGTTGAAACCAGAGCAGCTGCACTTCACTGGATTCATAAGGAGAGAAAATACATAGCATAAAAGACCAGGCATTTTAAAGCTAGTCTGGCCGATCCTGGGATGGAGGAGAAATCTTGCTGCTCAGTGGGGAACAAAGCCAAAAGCTGTTTTCCAGAATCAAGCCAGCCTGTCAATAACATCTACACTGCCAGTTAAGCATAAGCTTGTTCTCAGCTCACCCCAGCACCCTCCTTACCCTGCCTTTCTGGTTATACACTGGAACATGCCCAGTCACAAGCTGGGCCAGGACTAATGGCGGAAAGCGTTCAAGTAGCAACACGTCATGTAACCATAGGAACACAGTGCTGCAGACAGACTGGGAAGCCCAGTGCATCCATGAAACCGCTGTGCACATCTCCAAGCACAGCGTAAACATTTCTGACCCCAGGATAAAGGCAGGCTAGAACATGAGAAGATGGGATTTGCACTGGTTTATAGGAGGACATCCATCACTCAAGCCTGCTCTTTGCTTGACAGTAGAGGCATGGTAAATTATTACCAGAATTAGAAACAGGTCAATTATTCTGTTCTCTGCAGATCCTAGCCACAGAGTGTTACAAAGCACACTTGCATCTGAGTAACACTGAAAAATACTCAGTTACCTAGGTTTTATTTAAAAACAATCTATAATGATCTTCTGAACATTAATAAACATTATGGTGTCTCCCTTGTTTTGTCATGGCTTCTCCCATTGTAGAAGGAAGAAGTGCTACATAAACTCATCTAATAGGCAACGATGAGACAAGTGACAAATCACCAAGGCTATGTTAACCTCAGGCAAATGCACCTACGTATAGTTAACTACAGACTCTGAGCAGAGGGGAGCAACATTATAAGTGCTCTTACTGAAAGAGCTGTGGCTGAACTGTACAAACGTTTGACATTCCTGCTGTATGAAGCTGACTTCTATCTAAATAGTTCGATCATTATTAAATGACACTTGGAATCTCTGCGCTAGTCTGACTCAACAAAGTAATTGTTGAGTCTCACAACAGTGAAACAATAAGCTTCTAAAATAACTCACTTCACCAAGTTCAAATACCTCAAACATGCCAATTTGCTCTCTGGTGCAACCCAGGGGAATGCCAGTGCAAAAATCACTAGATCCCATCATCTGAGAATGCAAAATAATTGTGTAACAGATAAGCTGAGAAAAGCAATTTCAGCTCAAACTTTATCCAGCTTGAGTTTTGTGGGAGGACTCATTTATAAAAGTGAGGGAAAGGAAGAAGTAAAATAAAAATACTTGTGCTTGTGATTCTTGACCTTGGCTGGAGGAACAGGCTGAAAGACCTGTCCTGCCATGTGCCTAAAAGTCAAAAGCTACTGAAAATACAAACAATTCAAGGAAGTTACAAAATGAAATACAGACACCCACCCATCACAAGCAATCACTTTTGTTCCATATACTTAATAATATGAGTAGACTTCGAAAAATCATACGTCTTTAAGCCTAAAATAAATAATCACCTGTTTCTGATATATGTATCTGAGGAGAACCACCTACATGTATCATGGCTCAGAAGCCTGTACATTCCTGGGTGGGAAAATAAATAAAAATTTTAAAATAACCACAAATCGAAATCTGACTCTCTTGGAATTACATTTTTTCCCTGTTTTCTGAGGGTTTAAAGGGTCCTAATAACACTCAAAGCAAAGGTAAGGATAAGGCTTCCAACTCTGCTTTCCCCCCCCCACCCCTGTATTCATAGTATTATATATCACTGTAATTAAACTTTTTTTCTTTTTAATTACCTTTGCTATAGCTATTACAAGTGGAAAGTTTACACCAGGAGGTAAGACACTGCTTAGGTGTTGCCCCTTCTAACTGTTGGTACCAAATAAACTTACTTATTTATGAGCCAGCCAGCCAGTTGTGGATGAAGAGAATTTCAACTGAAGCACTTTGCTAGCCATA
Organism: Meleagris gallopavo; assembly: GCF_905368555.1. NCBI lineage: Eukaryota > Metazoa > Chordata > Aves > Galliformes > Phasianidae > Meleagris > Meleagris gallopavo. The sequence goes on from NC_139404.1 coordinate 126,333,972, forward strand.
CACTGAAAATGCAAGGTGTTTCAATGACAACTATTAACTGACATTTATTTCTACAGGCTGATTAAAATGCTAAGCAGTTGATTCTTATTTCAGGGATGATTTAAAAATCATCAAGTCACAGAAACAGAACTCCACAATGATTAAAACTATGGGGAAAAAAGCTAACAAGTACATAAAACATTGATTATAGACCGTGCTAAATACTCTCACATAATGATAATATTATTAGAGGTATAACAGGCCCATCTCATGTTATTTTCAAAATCATATGAATCAGAACAGTTTAGCTCAGCAAAACAACAAAATTTATTAAGGAATAAATAGACTGACTTGTTTCTGTTGAACAAGTGGAGATTTTCAGGAGCATGCAGATGTATAAAGCCACCTGCTACTAGGCCAGTCTTATATTCATGGGCAGGAAAATCACTGCAGAGAAGTAAATAATTGTGTGTTCTTTTTTCCCCAAATATCAGCCTTACAAGACGTAACTCATGTGAGCTGACTGAGCCAGAGAGACAAAGAAATCTCTTTCCTAAAAGAACAACCAAGTGGAAATGTCCTCATTAGACACTTTGAAGTAAGCAGGGACATTACAAGAATAACCACCTCCATTTCCAGTAGGCTTGGAAAGTGCATTAACCCACTCGTCTAAGACTTTCAAGAATTTTCCTTGTGGCTCACCCACACTATCTCCTGTTTATTATATAAAGAGCACTCAATAATTCTGCAAATAAAACTACCTTTTAAGTCTTGCTGTAAATAATTAAGCCCAGGGCAGAAGAAGAGAGAATAAGCATATTTTGATTTTAACTCAACCTGTCTACTTTAAGTCTCCCACACTATACCAGATCAGAGTTTGGCCTTTCGAAACTCTTACAGCTACTTCTCGAGTCATCAGGGCCTGAACAAATTCTTCTTTAGGAACCAGTGGCGCCCCCAGAAAGTTTGTTTTTCTTAAATTTCTTTACCCTAGAAGTACCTAGGCTACCCCCAATTTAATGTGTAAGAAATTTTGGGTGAGGCTTAGTTTGAACATGATTTCCAAGTCATGTTTTGACTTTGCCATGATCCACAGAGTTTGTAACGTGCTGCCCGTAACTTCTCCAAACCTGCCTGTGACCCCACACTTGTAAAATGATGTCCACAAAGATCAAAGGAATCTGCTCAAAGTACAGTACATGCAAATTCTGGATAAACTGAAAAGTTTGTCCCTTCTCACTCTCTGGAGACATTACTGTGCAAGAATCCACTAAGATACAACATTATTTGTAAATGACTTCTTGAATGATGACAGTGCACAAAAACTTGGGCAAAATTTTTAAGCGCAGTTATATTTTTCTGGGAAACTGTAACTCAACTACTTTGGTGCTTATTCAAGAAAGATTTTAATGTTTCTATTACATATGTCTGTAGAATTGTAACGTGCATCTCCTATTTCTCCTCAGCTGATGGTGTGAATGTCTGACGAGCAATTTAATAAAATGAAGAAAAAAAACAAACCACGAAAGTAACCAATCAGTCACAAATGGCATGCCCTGGCACAATATAATCTGTAACCATACATCATTTGATGAGCATGACTTCATACGTCCTTTCCATTTCCACTTCTACTTTATTTCCATGACATTATTCTGCTACATTTCTTTGCAAAACATTGCAAAATCCACACACGGTACCATTCTACATCTTAACACTTTCCAATGTGTTCCGTAACAGCTCCTTTTACTACAGTCATATGTCTACTTTAAAACTTTTCAATTATAGATTTCACATTAGTAATTTTTTCCCATAATCTATATTAATGTATGCACTAAGATCAAGTAGTTATTGCAGAATTACAGCTGCATGAAACATGAGTTCACATGGTCACCTACTGTTGTATACAGTTTTCAGAAACTGTTTCAATTGTACTAGCAATAATTCTTAGAAAATGGAAGACTTTCTCAGAAGTGCACAAGTTACTGCACTAAGAAATAATTAGCAGATCAAATGCCACTACACTGCAGCTAGTATAATCTCCATGTAGTGCTGCCCTGGGACACTCAAAACAAAATGTAGAAAGTGCCTGCCTTTATATTTTCATATAAAGGTTACCTGCCAAGGGAAAGCAATTTATCAGTGGGTCCTTTTATGATTAATGGAAAAATTGATATGAATCATCTGGACATCTCTCTCTTCAACTTCAGTGACTTTAAACACCTAAGTTCAACTAGAAGACCAACTTGAATCTACAACCAAAGAGAGAGACCCACAATTCCCACCTTAAGAGTACACAGAATAAATGAGAAATAAAGAATTTGACAAATCAGAAATAGCCCCAGAAGTAAAAATAATCCCACTATTGTAAATAGTAGGAAATAACTCTAAAAAACTCAGATCACTCTTCTTCCTTCGAGGGACCTTCTGACTCTTTTGTTCCTTTCCTAATTTGTGCCAGTTATTTCTCTTCAACCTTTTTTTTTGATGGAGAAAGAAAAAAATTCCTTCTCTCCTACCCCACCTTTTTCTTCATTAACATCTACAGCAATCTACAGCAATAGATATTCGGATTAATTTTTTCACACAGAGGGTGGTGACACACTGGAACAGGTTGCCCAAGGAGGTTGTGGATGCCCCATCCCTGGAGGCATTCAAGGCCAGGCTGGATGTGGCTCTGGGCAGCCTGGTCTGCTGGTTGGTGACCCTGCACATAGCAGGGGGGTTGAAACTAGGTGATCATTGTGGTCCTTTTCAACCCAGGCCATTCTATGATTCTGTGATGCTTAACATTACACAACTGGCTGTTGAACAGAATTCCCAAGTTATTTCATTTGATTTATCTGTTTGAAAATTGGTGACAAATCAAGGCTGGAATACACTTCAGATCCTACATCAGCACTGCAGAATTCTCATTCTAAGACTCAGCAGCATTATGCATAACTGTATCAAATCTGTTACCACATTAGCATGACTATCAAGCTTCTTTCTTTCAAAGTGTTTCTTTCTTCTTGTTTGTTTAAGAAAAAAAAAACCTGCCAAGATCACTCGTATTTAAAGACTCAAAATTCATAAAGCAATCCCTCTAAGTACACTTAATATAAGGGAGTCTCATCAATAGATTTATCTGAAAGTACACTCTGATTTTTTAGTTCCCACACACAGCTATTGTTTAAAAGATCTTCAAAGGGCGTGTTTGCTAAAACAAGGACTAACCGTGTCAGTTGAACGCAAACTGGAGCATATTAAATGAAAAGAATGCCTTTGTCAACTGCAGTCAGAGTACTGTAAACAAATTAATATAAAGCACCAGAAAAGTTTACACCATAGTGTCAGTCAGCATTTCTTCCTCTAACTATGCAACACTGAATACGGAAGTAAAAACTAACATATATTTAAAAAAAAAAAAAAAAAACACGCACAAACAGCATCCTATAGCAACAATATAAAAGGTTAATACACATTTTCAGTCTGTCTTAAGACTATCTTAAGACATCTTTTCATCACACTGCTACTTGAGCAGTTTCCATATAAAACAGTAGGAGTATCCAGTAGTGATCTCAAAGTCCTGATTTACTCTTTACATAATTATACTTAAATGAAAAGGTTTTGTCACAGACTTATATGAGGCCAGAATTTCATCTTCTTACTTTTCTATCACATTGAAGTTTACACCATGGTTGCCCTTGGAATTATTAACTTGGTTTCAAGAAAAAGTTTTAATTTAAGAAGTTTTTGCAGCCTCTTGTAAGAGGTAAGAGTACTGTAAAATAAGCTCAACTTTCAATATACTTCACTTATGACTGCTCCCATGCAGTACTTATGCAGAATAGTGGGGAAAAGTGATAAATATGAGAGTTTCATACTCAGAAAATATAATTCATTAAACCTCAGAAGGCACTATGAGAGAACAATAAAGTTGAGGCACATGTAACCATTAAAAAAAAAAAAAGAAAGAAAGAAACAACAAAACAAGAGTCTATCTCTGTTAGTCTTCCATCAGCTTTGGTGTCAAATAAACTATGAAGATATCCAAATATTCAAGGTTCTATTTATAGAAGAAACACCATGATAGTCATTACAGTTCACTTCATCTTAGAGTAAAAATGTGTCCAACTTCTTTTTGATATGTTCAAAAGCATCTTTTCCCATATAGTCCATACGACCTTCCTCCCATTTTCTCCGTTCATCTTCTGGATTTGGTTCCTCTGGTTTGAGGTGAATAGAGAGCTCTGAAACAGAAGATGCAACCTCATTCTGTGGGAAGAACAGTAGGAAAGCAGTCACTCGATTGTTTTCACTTCAGTGCTGTGAAGTTAAACCTTAAAAATCAAAATTTCTGTTTTATAATGTGCCAGTTAAAAGAAGCAAGCAAAAACAAACAAAGCAAACCCTCAAACCCAATTCTTCTATGCTTCTAACTAATCACTTTAGCATCTTTGAATGTACAAAGTATTTATTTTACCTGTCTTAAGTCAAAGCCTGGCACTCAGCAACAATAAAATGAGAATTGAGAATTGTCTTCAACAGACTTCCACTGAAGCTCGTATCTTTTTTATCATGTATTTTATTTGAACTCCAGTGAGGTCAGTACTTTTTATCACATGAGCCACATTATCTCAAGTAAATTAATTAATTCTAAGATTGACATTATTTGTTAGAACGGTAACTAATAAATGACACTCCAAAATTCTATACCATGGTTCAAGATCAAGTGCACAAAAATAGGTGCACAAATGCATAACATATCATTAGTAATTATTTCAACCAAATAAAAAGGAAAACCACGTCCAGAACTGATCAATTATTAGGCTTAAACTGCCTAAATGCCCAGCAATATCCATTATATGCAAGGCCTGTGCTCACTTAACATGATGCTATGAACTTAGATAATTACATCCTTCCTATGTATCCTTGCTTGGGATCCAGTCTGTACATGACTTAAAAGATGAATAAACACTCTGAAGAGCATGTTTACACTGTATATATGCAAATGTGTGTGCATGTGTGTATATACATGTTATTAGTTCTTAGGGTATGTAAATATGTAAATACATAACTGCAAAAATGCAGTAAGATACCTTTTTTTTTTTTTTTTTCTTTTAAACCTGTAGCAAGGATTATCAACAGCCTTGGAGGCTATTAACAGAACAGGAATCATCATGTTTTCATAAACTGATAATTTTAGCTAGGGCCTAAACACCCCTGACCATAGAGGAGCTACACTTGCATCTATCAAGTTGTTTCTCAGCCTTTAAGACTTTCACCTTAGCACTTCACATTCTCCTCAGTAGCAAAATGTGTTGTGCACCTTATAAGATTCAGCTCCCGGACATCCTGTGACCCCATTAATGCCAAGTTTGGCATTAAGTGGCTGTCATACTGCCCAAAAAAACACAGTGCATGATCACAAAGTACAGCCAAGCAGCTTAGGCTCCATGTCTGACTCGCAGTACATCATCTCCCCCCCCCCAAACAAAAAAAAAAACCACCCATACATCATAAATTAAAACAAACAAAACAATCTGCTTGTTAAACGTTGCTGTTACATTATCGCACAGCTAAAATTAATAGCACGCACTTTTATACATTTAAAACCTAGAAGTAAAATGAGCTGAATGGAATGGTACGCCAGTATTGGAAGAGGTTAATAAATTAATTATATAGCTCAAAGATTTAAGAATTTATTTGTATGTTGCATCAGTTTGTCACTATTTCCCAAAATGATGCTGGCAACAGCAACATGCATGCAATTAGCAACAGAAGTATAATCCAGAAAGCTACATGTACCAGCTCGGAGGTTTCCTGAAATGCAGGATGAGAAGCAAGTTGCTTGGAAGGTCTGTCAGGCTCAGAGAGATGAATGCTAGAACCACGTTGTTCAGTTTCATATACAGGTTGCTAGAATACAACCAATGAGTTTTTATTAGGAGAACTTTTTTCCCCTCTCCAGTTTCCTTATAATGAGAAAGCACACAAGACAAAATGACCTCAGTCCTGGGATTTGGGAAAGCAGAGGGCAGGAGTAAAAGGAACAAAACAATGTGACCAAGGACAAAATTCATCCCATGTAGCTTTAGCTATCAAAATGGCACTGAATCTAAGCTCCTACTATAATCAGTCTAGGATAAGTATCTCCAGAGGGCAGCTCATCTCATCTTTAAAATAGTTTCAAGACTGCCTGGCATTCTTCAGGGATTACAGGAACAGCTTGGAAAACTACCTCACAGTAGATGCTTACCATTCACAAGGCCAAATTTAAATAGAAAAAAAAACAACCACCAATTTCAGGATTCTAGATTGCTCTGTAACTTGAGCTTTGTAAGTATAGAACAAGAACAGTACATTGTACTCTGTAACAAAATTAAAATGGGCTGCCCAAAAAATACTGCCCCAAATATTTGCCTTTGCTAGATGTCAAAAGAAACATTCTGAAGTCTTTTCAGTCAAAGCAAAACAGTCTACACAAGACTACTGAAGCTATGCAACAGTCAAATGATGGTGTTCCTAAGAATCTTTCTATTCATTTCAAATTAATACAAACTTCTGATAAACCAATCCTGCTTTACTTTTTTAATTACAGCGCAGTATGTTTAAATGTGCATGACAGCATTTTAAATGAACATTTTTTTATTTTTTTATTTTTACCCCAAATAGCATCTTAAAAACACTTCCTTATTTGACTTGAGTACTTCCAACAGTCAGATGCATCAGCCACACAGGATTAAAATTATTAGCAAATGATATTTGAACTGTAAGGCTGGAATGTTTGCAGTTTTCCTTCAGCCTCTTTTCACTCAGGCTGGAAAAGAAGGGAGCAGAGCATACAGTTTTATGGAGTAACTACAATCTGAAGTGCAGAAATGCTGAATATAATAAAACATTTCTAGAAAATGGCCCACAAATCAAAGCAGCAGATGACATTATGCCACTGATTTATTTTTTTTTCTCTCAGTTGTATCCTGCTATGTCGTGGCTCATCATACAAACAACAACTTACACCTCAGAAATATTGCTCTGTTATCTCCAATTAAATTCCTGCACCACTGCAATAGAAATACCCAAATACATGAAGTTCTTTGTCACATGAGTGACAAAAGAACAAGTGCAGTGATCATTAGGGATTTCCTTCAAAGATATTCCTTGCTGCCCAAATCAGAGAAATTTGGGGAACAGTTTTCAGAATCAATACTTCTGGAGAAGAAAAAAAAAAGTGGGGGAGATTCTAGCTTTAGATATATTCATTTACAGGACTGTGGATATTCAAAAGATTAACTGGTTATGGAATTTCTTTTTATTATGCTTTATTAAATACCAACCTATTTTCAGTATAGAACTTCTTGGTAAGATTTGATGCGAACTCAACCTCTGGATATGACAAGCACACATGACTAAAGACTAAAGCAAATAAATGTTCTTCAGACTCTTTCTGATGATAGCAAGAAAATTCTAATACAAAAAAAAACAACTTATTTCAGTATATCATTTTACTTTGTTTCTTCATACAGGAATATACAGCATACTTACAGCTTTGAAACTGAGTTCCTCAGAGGAACATGCTGTGGGATCTGCTTCATATGCCTGCTCTGGAAGTACAGGCATTTGCAGAGAATTGGCCACAGAAGGATCAACCTTTTTCAGTGTAATTTCAACTCCACTGAAAGTATGCTAGCAAAAACAAGAACAACCCATCAAAGAAGTAAAATTTTGCAGGAAATCAATATCTGACTTAGAATAGATTCATTTCCTTATGTGGTTTTCAACTTTGAAGTTAATACATTTTTTTAAATTGCGGTCACAGATTCAGAGCATATTTCAATTTAGATTTACGAACTGAAGATTACGCTGTCATCAGCAGGGGGTAAATCCAGCAGATATTTCTATCTTCAAGCTACCATAGCCGAAATATTTATTCACTGCCCAATTAAAAAAAAAAATAATAAAATAATGGAGCACATTAAATATGAGATCAAAACCCGCCCACTCATTCCTCTGCCCTCCAATTTGCCATCAGGTTTACAAACCAAATTCCTTTCCAGAGCTTTGATGGTAATTGTCTAACTAATTTTATGGGACTGTGCATTTTGTTTAATGACAGTAGTAGTTAATATTAAACACATATTAAGAAAATATTTATATATGCATAAAAGTCACCTAAATTGTCTCATCTAATACCAAATTAAACATTGCATCCTGCTTCTACTTACTTGTTTATAATGTAGGTTTCCAAGAAAGCATTTATTAACAGCTTTTTATTCTGTTCAGGAAAACCATATATTGTTGCACTTCCTTTGATGAAAAAAAGTGTAAAGAGTACACTTCCCCCAAATGTTTGATGACAACTCATATAATACCCTAAATGTAATTAAATAAGGACTTTTCAAATCCAATTTGTTATGAGGCTTATAAAGTAAAAGATAACATGTAATGAAAATGTAAGTTTTATTCTAGTTCAAGGCCTAGTTTGAGGCCTAAACCAGGTTAGCTTCAAAAAGTCAGAAGTCTGTTCCATAGTCAGATGATCGCCTTCTCTGCCTACTTGCACTGTATTTTGTGTTTAATTTGCAGAATGTATGTATGTATACTTCCATATAAACTCCTCATCAGTTAAAAAAGGGAGTGGAAAAAATATTAGTAAAGCCACAAGTACCAGACATCTTTCTTAAACTGTTAGTTTAGCAGAGATGGCTTTTAGGGGAACCTATTACCAATTGACACGCACGTTTTCCCATATAATTATTTCCTCTGGCAAACACAATTTTCAGAACTTTTGCTGTGATTAGAGTATACACCCAGGAACTCCTTGATAGTTACCTTCCATTCCTCAGATTCTGATTCTTCCATCTTTTGAAATTTTTCTAACAATGGCAATATACTGGCACTATATATGTTCCACCAGAGGGCAAGAAATGACAGCTGATGGAAAGATCCAGAGGTGGTGCCATCTTGCATAACTCTCTTTGTTTGAAGGTTGTATTTGTAGTTCCAGGGCTTTGTTGCTCCCAGGAAGTGAACAACTTTGGTATCTCTACCAAAACTGCGGGAATTAAACATACAAAACCATATATTAAAGATAAGTTTTTAGCTAAAGAAATACGCTTACTCTCACCAGTGTGGTGAGAGTACTCAGCAACAAAAATACGTTTAATCTAAAATATAGTATCTCATGTAGTACGCAGTAAAATAAAAGGCTAACATTGCCATTACTTCCAGCTACTAATTCTAGTGGAAGAGTTCATGAAGGAGACTGAAAGGCTCATGCTGTCCTGCTTCCAGTCTTCTCACGCTCTGTGCTCACAACTGAATGAAAACCACTTCAAACACCAAATCAACAGAATTGGTTAGTACTGATCCCATTTTGAAAATGACTAAAAAGTACATCCCCCTCAGTTCACCCCCCACTACATGGTTTGTGCAACTGTAAGAGTAATTCATGGCACACGCTAAATCTCAAAAACCACTCGCTTTTTGCCAGAAAAGTTTCTCTAACCAAACTAACTGATGTAATATAATTACTATCACAAATTTTGTTCCAAGGAAGAACATAAAACAGGTTTTCTGAATAAATAAATAGAGTGAAAAACCCCAATAATTTCCCACAGAACTGAGTGGGAAGGAAAAAAAAAAAAGGAACAACTTTCCAAGTAAAGCTGTTAGAACCTGATGTTAAAGTAATCTTCATACTTTCAAATTAGAGAAAAGTTTCTCTGAAGCAGAATACGAGACATAGTAGCTCACTTTGGGACTTTTTATCTGTCCAGATGCAATAAATTTTCACATTGCTTTTAAGTTTTTAAATCCATGATTTTTATACAATATACTATTTCTTACTGCTGAGATTCAGATCAAGGAATATGCCATAATTATTCATTCTCTCTCTTTTATAGTAGATGATTTATTATTAGCAAGCTGCAAAGATTTAAAATCAGTCAAAAGTGTCACTACTTACTGATGGAAAGCAGGAATGTAGGTGTATACTGCACTACTGCTTAAGTTATAGATGAATGGTAAGTGTTTGCCAATATCTGCTGTTGCCCAGTTGCTGAAGAAGCTATTCAACAAGCCTTGATCACCCCCTAAAGAATATATAAAACAGTATTACCATAATGTATTTGAATATATGTCAAAATATCATGTACAAGGATGCAAATTACACTTGGGCTTTCATGGGACTGCAACTTGGACTTGACAGTGCGGCCGGATGAGCAGGTGCAAGTAATACCTGATCCACTTCGATGCAATTTCAATTTAAGTGGAGTCCTACTGTAACTTATGAAGAAAGAAGTAAGAAGGGGTTTTTGTCTCCCTCAGAGCAGATCAGCTGTATTTCTTTTCTCCTAAAACAGACAGCAAAATTAAAACTTACTGAGCAAGACTCAGACTCTCTTCATTGTACTTTTCTGGGAAGCGCAGCCTGCAATAAATCAGTGAGTCTTAAATAATGTGTTAAGAGGAAAAGATCTGCACTATAAATTTTTGTGGGGGCTCAATTACTTAAAGCCCAGAGAACTCCTGCCTTCCTCTGTTCTGTCAGATTGCATGGAAATTATGGAGAAATGGCTCAGAGAAACTGAATCTAGTTTCTTGCATTTCGTCTCTTACCATCAAAGCTGCCATGTTCAGCAGCAAACTGGAGCAGCAAGTTGTAAGTTTTTAAAGAAGGTCGGAACACAAATACACCACTATTAAAGCAGTCAGGCCAGCCAGAATCAGGAGCTGCTGAAAACTCTTCTCGATCAAACAATTCATCAACATTGCAAAGCACCTTGGAGAAGGTAGGAGAAAAGGTAAATTGTTACAAAAGATGTTTTTCTAGAACATGAGTAGCTGCGTCATTACTACCAAATTCAATTCTTAGTTTGACCAAGTGCATTGCTTGCAGAACATGAAGGCAGGCAAACATGCCAAGGTTCATAACTTTTTTTAATATAATTAAGTAACTTTAACTGTGATTCTCCTTGACTTCTCTGACAGCATTGCAAATCCCATGAAATTATTTTATAAGTGTCAGAGATCCTTCAAAAGGTCAAAAGGTCCCTTTAAATATCATGTCGTGAAAAGTTTCCTTATTTCTAAGCTCACTTTCCCAAAGTCCATTATTCTCAGTATCCACAACAAAGCCAAGAATCCAAATAATTTGATTTAGCAGCAGACTGGCTAAAGACTAAAACAGAACAACTGTCTCTTGTAACTGGATTTCTAACATAAGTTAAGCTCAGAGTCTTGCTTTGAGTTGGCTTTAGAGTTTCACAATGAAACAGGAAAAATGAATCAGACTGAGCCAGATCACTTTTAAAATCAGTGGAAAGATGGCTGTGCAGCCACTAGAAGTCTGTTCCCCACTCATAATGACTGTAAAGGGAGATGCTAAAAAATAGGAGGGTAAATCTTATTAAACTGTTATGTTTCTTATGGGAAAAAAGATCATCTCATTGACTTAAAGAAAACAGAACAAAAAACAAAACAAAACAAAAAGCAAAACGGACAAACAAACAAACAAATACCACAACCAAATATTTGCCTTCTTCAATTTTAAATCATAAAATCTTTCCCTCACTCTCTGAGAGGAATAATTTGGTTTCTAATACAAATATAATCCTATTAAATCAAAACGCATCCCACTCTCTCAGAATGAAACTCTTAACTGCTGCAGAGAAAGGCTGACATGAATGTCCTTGTCAAAATTACAGCTTTTTTTTTTTAATCTTCATACATCAGAAAATGTTTTGTTTTCCTCTCCTTTTTATAACTTGCCAGCCTTCCTGACCAGAGTAATTCCAAGCACAATCTGACAGAGAACTATTTTAAACATCTGTCAGAAGCCAATTTGCATAGAATGTGTTTATGATATCTTTTGAGGACAGTCTGGAAGCTACTCTCAAAACAGGATCCACTTCTCTGCAGGCAGCAAAGCTGTCAGTCAAAATATGCAGCTGGAGCTTCTGCAGCCTTATGACTCCCAGCAAATACAGTCACTTGCTAGGCCACTGTGCCAGATGAAGCACACAGTCAGAGCACATCTAAGACAGACACAAACCACACCACAGCTCCTGCTCTACTCACCAAGGTGTCTGCATCCATGAAGACACATTTGCTATAATGAGTAAGAGTCCAGCAGTGAAGTTTAGTGAAGGTTACACCCAGTTCTGGCCTCTGCAACAGAGCCAAACGGACCGAGTCAGCACTGTCAAGTGCATCCACCTCAGTGACTTCATCAAACACGCTGCGCAGGACAGATCTACCAGAGCAAACAGTGGAGAGAAAGAAGGGAACACTGAGGTTCACCACTTTTTTTCCATGAAAACACTGACACAGCACATTTATTGTGACAGTAACAAAGGTTAGATTGATGGTTAGAATAACACCAGGCTGTAAGCCACTGCTTCTTTCAATAAGGGGCCAACCCATCTCAAAACCTGCAGGTACTGTATGGAGGAGAAATCAACCCATACCTTAATTACTTAGTCTCCTATACAAATACTGACAGAAATTAAAGGAGCTTTCATTTCTTCACAATTGTCTCTAAGTAACAGCACCATATCATACCATACCATCTGCACATCGCACAGGACGTGGCAGGTACTGTCAGTGCTGTTGTTTGCATCAGTTGTGCCAGAGCAAAAACAGCCTTTAAAACAGACAGCACATACTTGCACAGAGAAAAGAAGCCTTCTTAGAAAACTAATTTGAGATTATTTGTAGTAGTGAGCATCTCTTTCACACAGATTTAATAAGGGATATCAAAGGAGATAGTATTCTCACAAGGTACAAGAAAAAGCTTTTAAACACAGTTTATTTATATTACACTATCAACTACAAACTCCTAGATGTCAGTCAAACACAGAAGAAGAAAAGCCTATAGCTTATTATCTAGATTTCAAAATCACTATGTTTTGCTTGACTGATATACGAGGGGCAGAAGTTAACTGCAAAAGTATTAAGTATAGATACAGACTTTTAGAAGCTTTGTTCAGAGACAAACGTTTTCAAGTGCTAACTTTGCCTAAAAAAAAACTTTTCCCCCCCACGAAGATGAAAGGAGGAAATAGGGGGGAAAAAAAAAAAAAAAAAGAGAAAAAGAATATAGACACTTCTCTTAGGAAGACTACATCATTCTGACAAAGCTCATACTTTAAGGAAAAAAAAAAGGAAAATATGTTTCTTGAGACAAATGTATTGTTAACAATTTTGCATAGCATATAGAAACTGGGAGCTTGCATACTTCCTAAGCCACAGCAGAACTAAGAGCACAAGCAATTGTGGCATGTCATCTTCTTTTTAATAAAGAACTCAGTTCTCCAAATATCAGGGCTGAAGTTCAACTGATCTAATTAAGATTTCTATACACAATTCTGCCATGCTTGTAGAATTACAATGATTTCTAAAAAGAGGCAGAAGGGTATTTCTCATCATCACGCTGATATTTCAGTATCAGTCATCTGAAGTTGAGCCGCTAATGTCTTGGAGAGTTCTGATGTCGTGGCTGGTGGATATCTTACTCTTTCTAAATGAGAAGCAATTAGAGAAGGAAAAAAAAAAAAAAAAGCAAGACTAAAACCCTAGTTTATTAATTTTCAGTTGATGTTCCCAATTATGGGTTCAAGTATTAACTTCCAACCACAAGCTCTACTTTTGCATGTAAACACTTACCAGGCACACAGTCTTACCCTGGATGTGATTTGGGACTCCCCTCAGAAACCATTAGCCATTAGGGAATTTCTACTCATAATGCTGTGAAATCCTAAGGAAACCCATTAAAATCCTTTATGTTATTGTTTATTTTTCCATATTATGAGCCTTCAAGAGCACACAAATTCTTACCTCATTCCACTGGAGACCTCTGGTGTGATCAGTACTGCTAGTTTTCTAGATGTCGTATGGTTCCTCAACGACTGTCCAAGAACCAGAGCTCCTTGGCAATACACATCATCAGTAGCAAGAGTCACAAAGGCCTGATCCGTTACTGTGAGTAAAAATTTAGAAGAGTCACTTTACAGATTTAATGTAAGCTCTTTTGGCAGGCTCCTACAATCTCCCTCCTCCAGCTAGCCATTAGGCTACAGCTTATAACAACCTGCAGTTGCTGCGATAAGCTCCTCTCTTTTCCAAACTCCCCCAAAGGACAAAACTGAATAGAAAAATGCAGTAAATATGATTGCAGAATCTATGCCTCTGAATGTTGTTATTTGTGTCTCATTCACATAATATCATGAAGTTTTCAGAGTAGCTTTAAACAAGTAAGTCCCCAAGTCATATTTGCCTAAACTTACTGGCAAATTGAAAGAGCTGATCTGTATGTATTTAGATTGTACATTTAGTTCACATAATATGTAACACAACTGATAATTTTTTTTTTCCTGTTTATATAGTGCCAAAAGCTAAGGGATAAAACACAGAATGTAAAGTAGTAAGCAGAAATATTCTTCTTTCCATGACCTCACTGAATAAACATTTAGGAATATTCTTGCTTTATCCAATTTGTAATGGAGTAACTGGCTGAACAACTGGTACGTACCAAGGTGCATGGAGAAAGTGATGCTAGGGTTGGCATCCCTTACCAAAAGCTAAGGATCCTTAGCTTAAGTAACTTTAAAAAAAAAAAAATTAGGAATCAATAAACATTTGGAAGAAAAATAAGGAAGGAAAACTACACTCTAGTACAACATCAGATACAGTGTGTTCTGTAGGGATACCAGGCATCTGGCAGTACCACTACCTTCTGCTCTTCAGTTCTATCTTCCAACAGAGCCACCCTTACTGGATTGCTGGGGTAAGCTACAACTCAAACATTGTGAGGTGAATGGCATCTCTCAGAGATGAAGGAATAGCTCAGCTGCAAAATTAACCAAAACTAAGCAATAGGGTCACAGAGGATGAGGGGAATTCCAGTGAGCTCAGCAGAGCTTCCGTAAGTGTTTGTGTTGAGCTACTTATAGAAAACCACCATCACCACAAGGGACACACAGTGATACTAAATTCATTATTATATAACAACACCAAAACACCATGTCATTCAGTTTCCAGGCTCTATGAGAGACGCTGGGAAAGAATGTCACAGAACCAGTGGCAGAAAGCCCAATGAATGACTTCATGACTGCCTCAGAAACAAGCTGCCAAAATGAGTGAGTTGAAACCTCTAACGTAACATAACATTAAGGTATGCAATGAAGTATGTTTGGTGCCTGTGATAAACCCTTGGATACTAAGCATTTCCATTTTCCACATCATCCAAATCCAGAAGGAAACACAGACCTGCTGGCATGCTGACTCTCCCTCTGCTTCTTTCCTGCCACTCACTCATCTTCAGCCAGACCCCGAACTCTCTGCACTACAGTTTTACACTACCATATGTCCCTGTGACTCGGGACAATCTCAGTAACACAGAACCACAGGGGTCTGAAGAGACCTATGGAGATTATCTAGTCCAACTCCTAGCTAAAGAGGGTTCTGAATAGCAGGTTGCATAGGAAAGCGTCCAGATGGGTCTTGAATACCTCCAGAGAAGGACTCCACGGCCTCTTGGGCAGCCTGTTCCAGTGCTCTGTCACCCTCACAGTAAAGATCTTCCTTATGTTCATATAGAAATTCCTATGTTCCAGTTTGCATTAATTGCCTGCTGTTCTGTTGCTGGGCATTGCTGAAAAGAGCCTTGTGCCATCCATTTGCCTCCTGCACTTTAGATATTCATAGGCATTCATAAGATCATCCCTCAGCCTTCTCTTCTCCAGGCTGAACACCCCCAGGTCTCTCAGCCTTTCCTCATAAGGGAGATGCCCCAGGCCCCTAATTATCTTTATAGCCCTCTGCCAGACTCTCAAGTTCTTGTCATTCTTGAACCAAGGAGCTCAGAACTGGACACAGAACTCCAGCTGTGGCCTCACCAGAGCAGAGTAGGGAGGGAGGATCAGCTCCCTCACCCTGCTGGCCATGCTCTTTTTAATAGTGGGAAACCTAGTCTGAACACTCAATCATTCATCAAAACATAAAAGAGTTTGCAGATCCTTCAGCTAAACAAATTCCAATAACCTTTTTAAATCACAGTTCTCAGAAGATGCAAATAAAGTAAAAAAGAGATTTTGCTGTGGAAACATCTGCATCTCCCGTTAGCACAACAGCTCGAGCAAGTTGTGGGAGTTCCAGAAAGTGAACAGGAGGTGCTCACAGGGAGTGGTTTGTAAGGACAGTTGTTCACATTAGCTGTTCCGACTGCAGTTTTCCAAGAGATTAAGCAAATACAAGCATGCATTAAAAATAAATACTGCTCCCACATAGCCCCCAAAGAAGAGGAAAAAGCCACACACATACACAAATACATAAAACCCAAAGGTCACCTGAGCAATAAAATTCTCAAAAGGCATCAAGACTCAGCAAAGAAAGATGCTTTTGTGCTGGGCAACAAGCATCTCCAGCCAAAAAAAAAAAAAAAAAGTGATAAAACAACTACTGAGAAGAAGGCAGGGGGTAGGCTAGTACAGAAAGCAAACTGTGAAACCAGTAGGTGTTTAAATCTTCAGACACTGTTTTAAATAACAACCATAAAACTGAGCACAAACTCCTTATTGCCTCTGCAAATTCTTTTCACTACAGAAACCAAATATTAGCATAAATAGCCCATCCAGAACTACACAAGATACTCAAGGAACTGTTCAGCAGGTTGGCATGACAAGTTACACATGCTTTCCTGCTCAGTCCTTTTTGGAGCAAAGCTGTGGTCAGAACTACAAGGAGGCAAACAGCTTCTAAGAGCTCTGGCTAATATTTACCAAGGAAAAGAAACCAATCGCCTTTTCTGAGGATCTGCTGTAGGACACATATTATGGTCCTCTTAATATAGGAAACCATTATAAAGCTAGTTAAACAGACAATCAAACTACTGACTGAAACAAAGCAACATTAAAACATTACTGATGCAACAAGAAGCATATGCTCGCTATTTTAAAATCATGCAGAAGTATCAGTTAAAATCAAAAGATTCTATCATTACGTATTCTTTCATCTCATACCATGCTTTCGAGGGAAAGAAGTGTTACTTGAATTTCCTTGCTTAGAACATTTCTTGAAACTCTGCCTCTGTAACTATTTTATTTCTAAAAGTCAAAACTACAGATCAGTTTTTCATACCAAGCTGTGAAGGCAAACTCTTCACCTGAAATCTGCATTTAAATGAAGTCAAGGGCATAAAATGTAATGTACGGAGGGACTCACCACTGATTTCAAGCTGCAAAAGCAGCAATATCTGATCTATCAAGTTTGAAGGCCAAGAGTGTGGGTATTTAAAATTCATCGTGACTATACCTACATATATATATGTTTTTTTCACTGCCAAGTGCAACTCTGCTTTCAGCTCTTTGTGCTGGATTACACCAGGATTTCTCACAGGAAACACCTAGTGTGAACAGCATTATGTTTTCAAGCAAATTGTTTTCAAGCTGTGAAGCCCTACGGTGACTCTGTGAATTACAAGAAAAGTCTGTGTACGATTAGAATCACATTATAACTATGATGTATGAATGTATCAGTCTGCTCACTTCTCCTGCCTAGATTACCACAAAGCAACATGGAGATGCGAATTTAGAAATCGCTGTTGGCACTGGAAATAGTTTCTCAGAACAGGTCAGACTTTCAAGCAAATTACTTTTCCCATCTTCTCTGTGCTGCTATCGAAGCTGCAGAGTGGCCTGTAAAAATCAATCACTAAAGTTATATGAACCGCAATAGGCTGGGTGATTTTGTGTGAAACTTGTTACAGCTTTTTAGTCGACATCACCAACTTCTTATGCTACTTACTCACAGCAGTACTTTAGACAAAGCTGCCAGAGGCAATATTCTTAAACAGACCTGAAAGCCAGTTCTAGGGCTGCATAAAAACCTTGGAATCCACACCAGTATGCAGACCAAGCAGTGCTCTCTTTGATGGTCAGAGTAAAAGGGAGACAGAGAATGATCAAACACCAGTGAGATGCAGGAGTGACTCAGTAATAAGCACTAAATGAAACACGTACACCTACCAGCTTCAAACCAAGTTTCATAATCCAATTGACACAGCTTTGTAAACATATTTCCGTCTCCTGATAGAGAAATGTCAGATGTGCTCTAGCAGTTGTTCCTAGCGTAACAACTTTAGTTTGCCAAGTTGCTCACTCCAAAACTGCAATGGGAGCCAGACACTCATATGCTACAGCTTTCCTACAAAGCTACTCTAAATAACATGATGCCATCTTAAAAAGAAGAATACCTGAAACAACATCCCCAATAGGCTGATTATGTTCCCAGAGTGCTCTGCCTTGCAAACCAACACTGGCTCAATGTTTTCCCACATTCCTCACTGGTACTATCTGCTGTTCTCACCTTACTTTCCCCTTCTGCTGCAGCTGCCATCTCTGTAGGGCAGGCACACTACAGCCTGGGCCAGGCCTGCTGTGCCCAGCACACCTCTCTGCTACTCCCCTTCTTACGTCATGTCACTAAGCATCTCCCCCCAAGGGCACTTTTTTGTGAAGGTGCATTAGACTGCAATGATAAAGTAAGTCACAGAATCACAGAACCATATGGAATGGAAGGGTCTCCGAGAGATCAAATCTAAGCACCTGCTAAAGCAGGTTCCTTGCAGTAGGCTGCATGGGAAAGTGTCTAGGTGGATCTCACATCTCTCTAGAAGAGACTCCACAACCTCTCTGGGCAGCCTGTTCCAGGGCACTGTCACCCTCACAGTAAAAAAGTTTGTGGGAAACTTCCTACGTTCCAGTTTGTGCCCACTGCCCCTTGTTTTATTACTGCATGCCACTGAAGAAAAGCCTGGCCCCATCCATTTGACTCCTGCGCTTATATTTAGACAAGTATTTATATTTATTAGTGTTGACAGGAACACCTCTCAGCCATCTCTTCTCCAGGCTGAACAGCCCCATTGCCCATGCAGAAGCTCCAGGCACCTAGTAATCTTTGCAGCCCTCCTCCGCTGGACTCTCTAGAAGTGCCCTGTCTTTCTTGAACTGAGCAGTCCAGAACAGGGCACAGTATTGCAGATGCAGTCTCACCAAGGCCAGGTAGAGGTGGAGAATCACCTCCCTCGACCTGCTGGCCATGTTCTTGTTGGTCACAGGTCTCCTGACCTATGACTTAGGTCACTAAGGGATCACTAGAGGGATGTGCAACAGGAAGCTCTGCTCCAGCTGCACCCAGAACTGCAGAAGCAGTCAGGATGGATTTTGTTACAAGCAAGCAGAACAAGTAACGATGAAAACAGCTACATAAGCCACCATCAGAAATTGTTATGCAGATTTTCAGCAAATAGGCAGTTCTCCCCATAGTAATCAAATGAGCTGGCAGTATTAATTCCCACGCTTCCCTGGTCTGGGTCCAAGAGAGAAAACATTTACACTGACAATGAGCTTTATGCTGGCACTGCCAACACCTCCACAGAGAATACAAATCAACGTTTGACATCATGCAGTATTTCTCACAGTCTAATGAAGTTCTGCCTGATCCAAACATGGGTTCTCTACCTCTCATTACTAAAGCAGCACTGAATGTCACCAGGCAGGATTAGGACTCATGGGGACAGGCTACAGCGAGGACTTCTCTCTCATTTTGTGCAGCCATTATTAAATATCATCCAGTTAGGAACAGTTACATCCTGCGTCAATACCCTGCAATCCTGTTACTCAGGAGATGCTAAGCAATCTCTGTGAAAAACCAAATGCAACAATATTACGATATGCAAATGAGTAACATAAAAAGAGCAACACCCCGTTTTGAGGAAAAAAGGAATGCTGGACCTAGAAACACAGCAGTCGGCAGGACAAGGCAGAGGACTTCATAGCTCGTGCTGTTAGACACCTCCAGTTTCCTCACTCTCCTTACAAAACAACTTTTAAAACAACCTTGCAGCAGAGTCCCCTTCTGTCTGCCCCTGCCCCTTCCCCTCGGGAAGCCCCCAGGCGAGCCCAGCACGCGGGCCGGCAGCAGGCGCCCACCCCTCGGGTCCTTTCCTCCCACCAGCCAGATGGCTCCAACACTAATCCGGAGCCGCTAATCGCAGCGCGGCCTGCCGCTGGCATCCCGCTCCGCCGTCGGGACGAGCCGTACGAGGAGACCGCCGAGCCCGGTTCGCCGTGCGGTGCCGCGAGGCGCCGGGGGCGAGCGGGCGCAGCGAGGGCCTCACCGGTACTCACCGGACATCGTGCGGCCGCGGAGCCACTGCCGAGCGGGGCGGGGACCGAGTTCTGCCGCCCGCCTCGCCTGCTCCCCCGGGCTGATAAATCACCAAATGGGATTAGCCTCGTTCCCGCTGAAGACAGTAGGAGGTGAATTACGCTCGCGGGGACTCCTGTGCGCAGGGGCGGAAAACGGCATTAGCGGCACGACGCGACCCTGTGTGGCTTTCACGCGGGGGAGTCGCTCCCTTCTCGGCCCCGAGGAGGGCACAGCCCGGCCCCTGCCGCGGGGCCCCTCACCTGCCGCCCACCTGGGCCGCCCGCTGCCCCCCACGCGTGGCTGTTAGCGCTATGGCGCCTCCCGGCGGCGCGACTCGACGCGAAGCGGTGCTCTCTCCTCGTTGCCCGTAGCCTGGCCCTCCACTCACCTCGGCCAGGCCGGTGTCGGTCGCAGTGGACTGCGTCGGCTGTGAGCCAGAAAGCTGAAGGGAGACTGGGGACAGTTAGAGGCCAAGCTCTTCTCAGTGGTTTGTAGCGATAGGACAAGGAGCAGCGGCCTAAAATTTGAACATAAGAAGTTCTGTACTAACATACAGTAGAACTTCTTTACAGTGAAGGCGACAGAGCACTGGAACGGGCTGCCCAGAGATGATGTGGATTCTCCTTCACTGGAGATATTCAGGACCCACCTGGATGCCAACCCGTGCAGCCTGGGAGTTTGCACTCGATGATCCCCAGAGGTCCCTTCCAACCCCTACAATTCTGTGATTCTGCGGTCCAAAGCTCTAACAGCTAGTTTGGTTTCCTTCCTTTCCCTTCAGACTTAAACATATTCCCTGTATAAATACCCAGTTATGCTAGTTAGAAGCAAAATTAGCACTGAAAGTGGTGCCTGCACACTGGTGTGTTGATGTCACTAGATGAAGAACTTGAGAAAGTTATACACTTGGTGGGAATTCTGACTAATTCAAGTTCAAATTCTCCATTAAAAAAAAATCTGTCTTTATAAATCTGTATAATAATAACAGAAACAATTTCAACTGAGTAAGAAATTGTTTAGGAAAAACTGAGAACAAATTTAAATAATTTGTAATAGCATTTTAAAAGAAAAAATCTTTATACTCTTAAAACTGCACATAAATCCTTCTTGAACACTGATCCTGAAAAATAGATGCATAAGAGATACATAAGATGTTTCGTTTTTTTTTTTTTTTTTTTTCTTTCCTCTAATAGTAGCTCCCACATCAGCTTAGACATTAAGGGTACCAGCCAGCCAGCATACATTCCATAAAATAACTCACAAAACAAGCAAACTTCATTTCATTTTAGGTAAAACAGAGTATGTGTTTATTGAAAATTCTCAAGAGAAAGAAGGATCATTCATATTTTTACTGTTAAACAAGCAATGGAGGTGGTAACCACAAAAAGCTTTAACATCTACCTGACAAAACATATAGTAACTTTCATAAATATTAACATGAGAAGTTCATATTTTTAAAGAAAAAGCATGTGTCCTGGAAAACTCTATTAAAATGTATTATCGATGATAAGTTGAAAGTGGTAGCCACAAAACTGCTTGTTATCTTTGCATGTTGTCAAGGTGTTTCCATGTTTGAACTGATGTACATGATAATTTCTTACATTCAGGATCAAAATAAAGATCTCTTCAGCAACTGAAGTATCCATGTCAAATGTCACAGAGATAGAACAATATTTTATTTTATGAAAAGTGTACCTGTCCAGATGATGTCTTTCTCTCAACAATTCAACAAACACAAAATTGTTTTTACATCCACCTGCATGCAAATTTTTAAGAAAATACATTCTTCACGTATTTCCTCTATGCTTGTAAGTTAGCTAAAATAACCATATGATAGAATTATGTCAGTAAACCACTAGTTTTGCCAGCTTCTCACCTGCGTTTCATTCCCTGAAGACAGAGAAACTGGAAAAGTGTTAGGTTTTGATGATAATTTTTGTCTGCCTACAAACATTGTTAACACAGCAAGGTTGATGAGGAGCAAAAGAAGATGAAGCAGCCTTTCTAGCAAAACTCTAAGTATCAACTATACTTCTGCTAAAAGATATGTACAAAATTTAAAAGTTGGTGGCATAGATTCGCAAGACAAAATGTCACAGATTGGTTCTAATTGATTCCAAAACCTCTGCACTTAGTTTTCCTTCAAAGAAATTATGAAGAACACATTTCTTAAAATAAAAAGAAAGAAAGAAAGAAAATATATCAGATTGCCTTTGGAGGCTTCTAATTTTTCAAGAAGGAAAACATAATTTACAACAGATTCCAGTTCCTGAGAAGAGCCAAATACCATTTCAGTAATAAATAAATAAATAAAATTAACTTGTGCTCTCCTCATTTTATTTATTTTAATCAGTGGTTCATCGGTGCACGTGTTCTTTTCATGTTGTATTTTAAAATTAAGAATGTATTTTCCATCTGTAGCTCTTTCTGCTTTGCAAGAGTTCAGACATAAGATACAAAGTAAAGGCATTAAAATGCTTAATCATTTACACAACTTCAGTTTTTTTCTTAAATACCACAGACAGTACAGAAATATGCAAAATGTGTGAATGGAAATGGCATTTTTCTTATTTCTGTCCTATCAGAATGATGAATTATTTTGGACAATTTAGAAAATAGGAAAAAAAAATCTTCACTCATAAACCAAAAAAGCTGGCAAAAAAAAAAACAAAACCTCATAAACCAAAATATTTTAATTTTAAGCTCATATTTAGCTGGAATTCTGCATTTAAAATAGCTCCTGAATTAAAATACTTATCCAACGTTTATGAATACACCAGATAGTGCAATACTTATCTGGAGATGTTAAGTCTTTGATGATGTAAATCTCAAGATTTAAGAGTAACGTCGTGTAGAAGACAATGGAATTGCTGTGTCTCCAAAAATTTATTAATCAGAGGAAGATTTGTTGCTCAGAATTATGAAGCTGAAAAAAATGTCAGATCTGTGGGCAGAACATTGCCAACCAAAGGAGTGTGTCACATATCCACAGAGGACAGTTTTCATTTCAGCAGTTTACACTGTGGCCCCACCTAAAAGAAGGAAGATTGAACATGAATCATTTCTGCTATGGATATCCTTTGCCAGTGCATCTATATCAGCTGCTTTCTGTGCTCATTCTTCTCCAGGTCCTTTTGAGGCATGAGGTAGGAACCTCTTACTACTACAGAACTATGGGCAGCTTTTCTCTTTATGTCCCTCCTCTTTTCAGAGGGCAGGGGGGGGTCACAGACTGCATCACCTGACATGATGCTTTTGTTACACCTTAGCTATAGACATGGGAAAAAAAGTGACTGTCACATCCCCTGGGGCACAAATAACCTCCCTCAGTGCATCCCCAGGCTATGCTGTAGCCTGAAAACATTCCCCTTGGATGCAGGTGGGTATCCTCTGTGTAGTGCTGTCCAGAGAACACCTAGCCCCTCTGTGTTCCCTGTGGCATCACCAGCAGCACTCAGCCTAGCAAACTTCTCCATGTGCACAGAGAAGACTTTTTGATACACATTCTGCATTTCATTCATGTCTTTGCAATCCAGTGAATGTTTTAATATATGATAAATGTATTGGTTGTTAGTCCAATAATAGAACAGATAACAAAAATCAGAAGTTTAAATTCCTGTATGACAGCTAAGCACCAGGGAGCTGCAAGACTGGGGCTGCTCCCAAGGATGTTCACAGGGCAGCCTAGACCAGAGTCTAGCCAGCACGGTGCAACCCCACCACACTAGCAGTGGGCAAGCCAGAACAAGGTGATGATGGCAGAAGGGTCCTGTGGACAACCCACTGACCTTCAGGTAAATGCAAGGCAACCAGCCAGGCCTAAGACCAAGTCAAGAAACACAAAAAGCCATCCAGAACCATGGCTAGGCAGGCACACTAGAGATACAGACAAGGCCAGGACAGGAAGCAACAAGCTGAAATTGGAACCCTGAACAGAGGGCATGTGGAGAAGCCCTATGTGAGGCTGATCCAGGTGATTCAAGCTGTGGGCTCAGGGCCATAACAGTCAGTCACCCCCATGGGTGCAAAGACTTCACATTACGCAATTCCTTTCAGGAAGTGGTGTATATCTGTCCTTTGGGTACATTGTGGCTTCCTATACTTGACTGAGACCAAGATCACATACAGGCTAGAGAATGTTTGGCCATAATTAGCTTATTTCTGTCCCCACAGGTTTTTTTTTTGTTTTTTTTTTTAAATTCACATCTACTTCAACACAGAAATTGACTCATTCTGTCTTACCACGTGGTTTGAAACAAAGCTTGTTGTTCTTGTAAGCTGTGTAGGCCGCAATAGATCCAACAACTAATATCACAAAAGCAGAAATTATGGGAGATGTAACTCCAGCTATTAATCCTGAATCTGTAGAAAACGAGAGATTTTTTTCAGATGCAGTGAAATAGTATGACTAAGGCATATTACCTACAAGTATGTGTTTTTTGCAAAACTTTGAAAATCATATGGTGAAACATTGGAAATCCATTAAGTGGAATTAAACAGAAGACTGGCAATTATGGTGCACTCAGCTGATATGAGAACAGTATCATACATCATCATTTAATATATGTACTACTTTTATAAGGCTTACATTTTCTCACTGTTTATGGTGATCTGAAACAGATTATAGAAATGAAATATTTACTATACCTGTGTTTCCACCATGATTGAAATTATGCCCTTCTTCTCCTGGAATAGAGGATAAAGTTTCATCAAAAATTGTCTTTCATCATATTTTGAAAACAAAGTATTCTGCGTTTCCTACAATGTGAAATGGGGCAGCTAGAGTGGGATTCTGTGACAGAGAAGCTCTGGTTCTAATCCTGACTGGCATCAGTTTCAGTAGGAGGAATAGAGTTCCTTCCTCCTGCCACTTCATTTTTGTAGAAAAATATTGTCTGAAGAATATAGACAAAAAGATAATCCTTAGCTGTCTATGTCAGACTGATTTAAAGGAAATAGGAGGCCAACTCTACTCTTGTTATCCTCTACTTCTGGACAATAAGATGATTTGTCAGGATCATAGACTTGGTGTGTCTACTTTCAGTTCTCAGTAGAAGCTCCTTGCTTTGGAACTGTCCAAACAGAATTTGAAGGAATGAATCCTGCAAGGCTCTGGCTTAACTTTGCAAGGCATTTAGGGATATGTTTCAAGGGAACTAAAGCTTTGTGCTAAAAGCCATGGAGAAAGATGACTAGTCTAAATAAAAATAGCAGAGTCTTGTCCTACACCTTCAGTAATAAACATTTATGCTAAAGCAAAACCAGTGAGCTCTGATTTATAAATATTAGAGAGAAAATGCAATGAGAATCGTCAAATACTACCTGCTATGTGTGGTGGTAAAGGCTTCCCATCAACAAGATCAAAATCATTAAATCCTCCTGCAAGATAAAAATTAGGACTTCTATTGCAAAATTATCTGAACAGTGGTAACATCTTCAGTTCCCTTCTCTGGCTTTTTTGTAACAGTTCTGGGGAAAGGTGAGGGACCTTTGAAATCCCAGTTTCCATACGGCAGCTGTCTTACAGAAGCAGTCACCCACTTACATTCACTGGAAGCTAAAGTACTAAGACTGTTACCCATTCTGAGCACGAAGACACGTATGTTTGAAAATATGTTAAATTTGTTCTGTATTTAGGAGTCCAAATCTTGGAGCCACTTTAGGCTCCTAAACACAATATGCAAAAGCCCCGCTCATTAACTGGCCCAGCTCTATTTGCAGAAGTAGACACTAGTAGGATGAGTGAATCTGGGGCTTCAGTAGGATGTATCCTAATATAGTAAGGACATCTCAAATCCCAGCAGCTCTTGTAGTGGGAAATCAGTAGGTCCCTTCTAGGAAAGACTCAAGAAGGCCATATCCACAGAGCATCACTACAGTCAGACCAGAAGTAAATACGAGATTCGTGGCAGTAGCTAGGATAGATGTATCACCTCCACTGTATTTAAATGGGTGTCTGGGACAACAGTCAAAAGCAATCTTAAATCCATCTCTCCTGTCCCATCTGTTGTATACCCTAGAGCCATCTCAGTATGGATTTGTACATAGCCTTATCCATTTCATGGAGGTACATGTCAAATTTGAACCCGAGCATGGTTCCATGTATACATACCCAAAATGAAAGGAGAAACAAGATAAATATTAGTCTCATGTCACTTAGAAGTCAATGTCCTCTGTTTCGGGGAGGCAGAAAGCTTTATGGTGCCAGAACAAAAGCTCAGAAAATCTTTCCAAACACTGGGTCAGGAATGAGAATGAGTGAGAAAAAAAAAAAAAGAAAGAAAGAAAAAAAAAAAGGCAGGAAGGGATGATAAAAATTTTAAAAATTATAAATAAAGAAATAAGAGAGTAAAGAGTTCAACATATCTTCTCTGAACAGTTCCTAGTTCTAGATTTTCTATTGAGAAAATATTCTTACCAGTATTACTGTGGCTTCCTGGACGTGGTGGAAGAGGTGGGTATAATGGTTGTCTTGGGATGTCACCTATTGACAATAAATAGTTAAATGGTTGGAGAAACAGAACAAGGAGCTGTAAATAAAAAGTATGATAACCTGAAAGTGTATGCATATTGCTCATCTTTTCCCTGATGAATTCACAAAATAATCTTGTCAGTAGGTTAAAAAGTTTCAAGCAATATGTCAATAAATTACAAGGTACTGAAGATAATTAGAAGATGGAAATTTTTCAAAACTGAAATGAAGGAAGAGCTCAAAAAATGTCCAAGGGAAATGTTTCTTGTAATTCTGGCACATGCTTATATTACTTTATTCTGACAGCTGAAAGAATAATATGCTATTGCAGGTGTCAGTGGTGCAGTGACACAGACCTGGGCTGGTCAGGAGGCAAGAGGTTATCTCTGCGCCCTCAGCAGGTATTATTATGAACCAGACAGTAGTTTCAGTGAACACATATTGAATTCATCTCATGCATGATGAATTTTATACTTTTAAACAGTGCAAAATGTACTCAGATTTCAGCAATTTTCCTTTTGACTTTGAGCTGGCATTTTGTCTAATTTCCACTGGCGTACTGCGAAGAGAGGAACTGGATAGAGAAAGATGCGTGATCACAAGTAGCAGTTTCCAAATTGCACACACAGTGCTGGAGTAATGGTCTGACTGAGGAAAAATGGCTATGCCTGTTCTTACTTCATAGTGCAGGCCTCCTCATGCTACCCCCAACCAGGTCAGTAGCATATTTAACTGCTCACATAGTCAGGCAACAAATTTAGCTCTGAATAAATCAAAGTCAGGCTACTGAAATAAATGGCATCTTCCCTCCCACTCTTTTAATCTTTCTTTTACCTCCAATTCATGTTAGATGCTCTTTTATCATGGCCTCTTCTTGCCTACATGCTAAATGTAACACTTCTATTTGTAAGCTGTTTTAAAGTTCTGATTCAGCAAATTATTTAGAGAGATGCTCAGCTTTAAGCATGAATTTATCCTACTGCATTCAGTGGATTTTAGATACACTCTTAAAGCTTTGTTGAATCAGACTTTGCCCAATTCATCCTATTTAATAGAAGAAGAGACTTGCTCTGTTCCAGAACCATGTGTTCCAAACTAAGACTCCATAGTAGAAAACTACCAATGTCATTGTTCATCCCCATTACCATGCTGCAACTGTGTTCCTTAAACACAACAAGATGTACATATGTATCATAGATGCTGAGAAGATAATGTCTTCACAGCTACTGATAATGAGGTATATATCATTAATTCCATTATAATGTATGAATTTCAATTAAAAACATGAACTGAAAATTGACCAAAGA
Source organism: Meleagris gallopavo (assembly GCF_905368555.1). Taxonomy (NCBI): domain Eukaryota; kingdom Metazoa; phylum Chordata; class Aves; order Galliformes; family Phasianidae; genus Meleagris; species Meleagris gallopavo. The sequence continues at coordinate 126,361,920 of NC_139404.1, forward strand.
AATAAAAGTCAAAAGAAACATCATGTGCTAACCAATGAGATATTTTTTACAGAAAATACTTAAGTAATTTTTTAATAATTTAATCAACATGTTACAACCATCCTCTCATCAGCATATTCAGTAAAAACTTTCAAGAATGGAACAATCAGTATGAGCAGGAAGAAATGACAGCAGAAATATGGGACTTATCAACAAAACTATATCCAGCTTTACAAAGTATGGATGAATGTCATTCAGCACAGGTATGAGAAGTTAGAGGAGAACCTGAACAATATAAGCAGATTCTCTGCGTCTGAAACATGAGTAAACCAGACCATTTCAATAGGACTTACATTTCTTTTTCTTCTTTTTTTAATTTATTTTGGTTTTTATTTTCTGTAACCTTGATTCAAGTAGAATTTTATGTCTTAATTCAATGCTACTCAGACTGTAGATTATTACAGCGTGCAAGAACCTTTCTAGAGTACTTCACAGGTATACCTCCAAACACAGTAAGTAAAATGAGGTGCAAAATTTTCCAGCATCTTGGATGTCATGCATTTACATAGCTCAACACATGCTATAAATATGTACTAGATGAGGTTTGCATGTTATAGAAATAAATGGAAGTTACAGCTGGTTACAATATCTTGACTGCCTGAAACCTAAATTATATCATATCCATCAGTGCTCACCTCTGAACCATTCTTTCCTGCATTTCTGATTCGTGGCCAGCAGAGCTAAAACACTCATCTCTGTTCACTGTTACCTCTGATTCCTAATCTTTGGCAGATTAATTTATGATAGCTGAACGAACTGTGCTGGTGATATCTTTTGTTTTCAGCCTTCTGCTAGAGGCTGTGAATCATGATGGCTGACTGGGCAATGTGTGCAGTTCCCAGCCATGGCCATGGTACCCCAATGTGGCAGTGTTAACCACAGCAGACTTCGGTTAGTATAAATAGGCCAGCATGCAAATCCGTGTAGCTGGCAGCCAGACACGGCCCATCCTGGTGCCCCTGCTCTGCATGGTGGCCTCTGGCACATAAGTATGGCTTCCTTTACTACAGATTAGTTCCTTTACTACAGATTATGTTGCAGTCTTGAAATCTTTTTGCCCAAGAAGGACTTCAAAAAAAGAGTACTAAAAAAAACCCAAACTCACTTAACCACAACATATCTGAGAAAAGAAGAAAGTACTCACCTCCACCAAGAGCATCTCCTAAATGCAGATCATTGTCTAACAAACAAAAAGGAAGTAGACTTAGATAAGTAAGCAGGGCAGACCTCTTGAGGGAAGTGAAACATTAGTTATTAGCAGAAAATGTAAAAACAATGGTTGACAAGCAACATTTTTTTCAGATAATACCCACAAATTCAAGTAAGATATTCCACTTTTCTCAAAAAAAAAAACAAAAAAAAACCTTATAAAATTTAATATGTGCCCACAAAAGAATTAACAAATTTATATAATGCTTTCTACTCCAATTACAAAGGTTGCATTCCTTCAGAATAAATTTTATATTAGAAGCAAAGTCTGTACATCCTTCATATATGTGCAGGTTATGTAAGTGAAATTAGTTATGTTAGAATATTAGGGTGCATCTTATTTGTTTGATTTGTTTATACTTATTAACTTCTATGTCTGTAGGTCAAACTGTTGTGTGTAAACTTGTCTCAGGTATAATTTGTTGCACCTATTTCTAGAAAAAAATCTTGGAAAGTAATAAACCTACTTAGGGAGACAGAATTGAATTAACTAATTTATGTAAGGGTCATGGTGATAGAAAAAAATTGTGCTTCAAGTAATCATACGTGTCTCTCCAAGGTTGAGTGATGATCTGTTTATCTTTGGCGGAGCCATAAAAGTATTAAAATGTGCTTCGAACTCTGCACAGGCACATTATGTAGTGAATCAGCAGGCTGTTACCATTCCCAAAGACTGTGCATGTGCCTTGCAGTAGCTGAAATGGAACTTTCCATTAAATAAACAATTTGCCAATGAGCTCTTTCAGGTGTGGAAAGAGTATGTAGGTGATATTTTAGGGTGTGTGGAACAATAGTGAGTTCTCAAAGGTCACTGATTCATATGCAGAAGTATATTAGATGGATGTTATTAAGTCCAGAGATCATTTTCTTGCTTCTAATAAATATGGAAATCTGCATGAATCTGAAGAAAAAGCAAAATCTACCTAGATAATGATTCTAATTGCCAAAGAAAATTAGATAGACATTCAAACATATGCTATTTCTCTTCATAAGGCATCACAGTGCATGTCTGCTTTCATGTGTTCTTTACAACAAAAGAGAATAGGAAGCTGGTTTTTGCACAGTATCTATTCTCATCATATGTCAATATGAATACTCAGAAATGCTTTGATGTCTCCAGAAAATCTGTCAGGAACATAATCGTATACTGCCTGAGTGGGTACGTTTTGTCAAACTAGGTGTTAATCCTGTCTAACTAGAACAGAGATGCATTGCAAAAATACCTTTCCAGTCAAAGGCTAGTACTTTAAGAAGCAATAATCTATTATCAAAACTAAGAATTTGAGTAAAATGCAGTGTTCTGCCCTGGAGGCTTCATGCAGAGATTTGCTACAGAGATGTTGAGGTCAATATGAATTAAATATGAATGGAAATGTGTCTGTAAGCACAAGAATAAACAGCTGAACAAAGGGTTAAAAGAACAGATGGCAAAGGTCACCATTCCCAGCTGTAAAATTGAGGAATGTGCTGTTTCTGTCAAAAACAGCAAGCCTGCACTCTGATAAGGCAACAGCACAGGTCAGCAGAAGAAAAGCAGAAGGGCACTCTAAACACAAAGGTTGCAGCATATTACCTATACCATTATTTTCCTGCTAGTTCATCCAGAAAACAGACTAAAAACATAGTATATGAATCCCAAACAAGTAAAAACAGACAGTGAGCAGCATGCTGGCCTAAGGTCCAGAGAGGCTTCAGTAAGCAAATTTATGAGGACCTTAACATAATAGCTGACGATTTGTGAAAGGTATGAAGGTATGAATCTGTTCAAAAACTAACTTGCCATTTCTTATCAAGAAGAACCACAGAGGCATGACAGGGGCTAGGAGCTGAGATACCTTATCCTAGGTTGCACGTGATGCTCACCAGACAACTTGAACACAAAAATCTCAGAGCACCTGAGTGTGTGGGTTTGAGTGTACGACAATTAAATCATGGAATCACAGAATGACAGAATGGCTTAGGTTAGAAGGGACCTTAAAGATCCTTCAGTTCCAACCCCCTGCCGTGGGCAGGGCTGCCCCCCAAACAGCTCAGCTGCCCAGGGCCCTGTCCAACCTGGCCTTGAGCACCTCCAGGGATGGGGCAGCACAACTTCTCTGGGCGGCTGTGCCAGTGACTCATTACCCTCTCAGTAAAAAACTAATAGTCCAGCTCTCAAATCCATCTCCCTCCAATTTAGAGATAAGAATGTAGTGGATTAGTATGAGTGGCTAAAACCTACTTATTTAAAGATTTCAAAAATAAATTTAATCTTTCCCTTCCATTGAAAGATACCTGCAGGGCAACTTCAACTCAGACAGGGATTCTTGTGTGGGAAGTGATGCCAGGAGGGCAGGGCCCATACAGTAATTGGACCCTACTCTACCAACATCATCATCTCAGCAAGACATGTTTCTCAGTGACACTGGCTAAATAGAATAAACATTGAAACATCAGGTACATGTTAGGACACACTTTTATATCGTGTCTCTGAACATTTCCAAACCCAACAACATATTTCAGAACTTTCTAAAAATTTGTTCTAATCTATTTTAAACTGCCTGCAATCCTTACTAGTGCTGGGAGAGATTCCAAAATACACTCTGGAAGACACCGAGTTCTTAATTCCCAAAAATTAGCAAAGTTGATTCAGGTAGGGCAGCCCTTCCACTGTCACATGTCTAACAGAAGTCCCAAAAACTCAATTCCTCTCACTGGACTGAGGTAGTGTCACTGTAACTATTGATTTCTGACTTGGCCTCCTAGCATGACTAAGGACAGAGTCTCTGAGGGCATGATTCAACTAACCTACTTTAAATGTCTATATTAGGTTGAGAACTGATCCACATTTAGGATTACATGAACTGTTGTTAGACTTGCTGATTACTCCCCACTGACTTTAAAGGAAGTAGAGAGCAGTGGCTTCACTGTACTTTGCAATAGGTGCTTCTAATCTAGGTCAAACACAGATTCTCTTTGCAAAAGCAAGAGGGAAGGAAGAATGCACAGGATTCAGTAGCTATCACGTTCACAAAACACTGCCCTGCTTGTACAGAGTGAACCAGCATTGCGTGGAACATCTAACCCTAAAAATCTTGCTGTAATATTTATTAGGAAAAGGTATAAAGTTGTTCTGTGGGCTAATGTTATCCAGCATTTCCTGATTCATGCAGATTCCTTCAGTGTAATTTAGGTGAAAAATATCTGTGTTGTTATAAAATGTTGTCATAAATGTGCACATGGTTTTGTTGTTGTTTGGAGTTTGGTTTTTTCCAACAGTAACAGCCATTCATTGAAAGTTATCATTGCTAGTACTCAAAAATACAGCTGAAACCTTTCAGTCCTCTCTGCTCTTCCCAGTTTTTTTCCTTTCTGACTTAGGTCATTATAGCAATCAAAACTAGATAATATTCAAGTCTGTTATCAAGCATCGTGAACACTTATGAACTCTTTTAGAAGAGATAATGCAAAAAAAAAAAAAAAAAAGCACAGTTAGCAATTTTTAGCTACATTTACCCATTTTTGTAGACCCCAGGGATGTCAGTACAGGTTACAAAAGTATTAAGAGGACCATCTGGAAATAAAATGCCACCTGTGGCCAGCCATGCTCTAAAGACTTACTGAAAATAGTAAAGACATGCAACTGATAGTTGTCCAAAAAATACTTACTTTACATACAGAGAACACAAATTCACACAAATTGTCTTAAGAATGGCACATTAACAACTACAAGCAAGAATCTCACACAAAACAGTTTATGCATAATGGATATTAGTCATGGCTGTTGTCTGTATTACTCACTCATCAGAGGTCTTGTTGGTCTTCTGATCACTGTGGGCTTCCTGGTAATTATATCATCTGTGTGACCCAATGATTTATACAAAAAAATACAATAATAAACCCTTAACATTGTTCAACTTATCAAAAGAAAGTATCTGCAAATTAAGAGAGCTGTATTTAGTAAATCTTTATGCATCATGGCAGAAACTAAAAAGGATGAGATATGTTTCCAAAACTTTTTTGTTGTTGTTATTTGTTTTAAAGAGAAAAAATGATTTTATGTAAAAAAGTTATGTTTTAAAAGGAAAACAAAACAGAAAAAGCAGCAGTTTTCAGTTGTATGTAAATTAAAAATCTGACATTTCCCTGTCCTTCATACTTTTAATTGAAGTACTACCCTCTTCATGTTCCAGTTCTCAAGAAAAATAGAAAGCGCTTAAAATTTATTACTAGATCTAAATACCATAGGAGAATAAGGACACCTACCTGGGTGATCGAGAGCATCAGCTAAATCGAAGTCACGTTGACCTAGAAGGAAACAGAGACCATCAGAGGCAGATATCTGTGACCTGTGAGGGCTCTGGATAAAGCCAGAACCCTGCTTAGAATAGGCAGAACAGAAACCCACCCAAACAGGAGCTTGCCCAGAGCAAGTTGTCAGCCCTTGTCCCTTACCCACGTAGGCCTGAATGACCACAGCCATCAGCTCTCCTGGCATGTCTGCCCTGAGATCACTTGTCACCTCAATCAGCTTTTTTTTCAAGTCTTTCTGTAACGTATGTGAGCACTAACAGATAGACAGATGTATTTACCTAATTTAGTTTCACTGAACCTTAAAAAAATAGGAAAAGAGAGAAAAGAACCCTTTGTGTTCTGTCTTAGGTGACAATGACATCATTAAATGTCACAGCAGGGAAATGAGCATCCTGATCTTTGAAGTTAGCTGGTGAAAAAAAAAAGGAAAATAAAAAAGGAAAATATAAAATATATGTAAACCAAAGTCTGAATTGAGCAAACACAGATATTCATCTGAGATTTACAAGGGCTGCTCTGATTGTAGTGCCTCCTATTTTACAGTTGGTCCACGATGTCAGAGGTGGATGTTCATGGTATGGCAATAGAGATTGAACGTTCTCACCAATATTCTGTTACATGTTGTCATGTTGTTGCTGTGTGACAGATAGTAACAGAGAGGCAGTGTGTCCATATGGCATCTGACATGGAAGTGTGGATGAAGCCAGGGTGTCAATGAATTCCTCCATGCATAAAAAAATGATACCCTCTGACATTCACTGATGCTGAACATTGATGGAGACCAAACAGTAGGTACGGGCACAGTGAGGAGGTGGGTGGTGCTTTTCAGCTGTGGTGACAGCAACAGTTTGGTCTCTGCTAGTGTAGATGTTTACAAGTGTGGCATGCAGGCTTTTCTTATTCATCACTGGTAAAAAAAAGCGTAGATAATGATGGTGATTATGTTGAAAAATAGGGTTTTGTAGCTGAGAATTTGCTCTATTGAATAATACTATTGTACTCTTTGTATCTGTTGTAGTTTCCAAGGAAATAAATAGGAGACATTACTTTTGCAGTGATCCACATACATTCCTCTCTTTGTGATCTGCCGTGTCTTTTTAATACATAGTCTTTGTGATTCACCTCTTTATAGAGCAGGCATCCAGTAGTCCTCACCCAGACCAAAACCCCATTTTTCCTGTCTGCATGCCAAATAAAAGGTCAGCACATACAGACCCACTGAAAGAAACCCCATGTCTTGGCTTTTCCAAGCAGGAAAACACTGTGTCTACCACACGAGTTTCCTACTCTGCACCTGCTTATCAGTCTGCCTAAAAGGCTTAGTACCTAGCTCTAGGCTAAAGTGTTTTTCTTGGAAGGGATCAAAGTCTTCACAGCAAGAAAAGTGTTATTATTGGAGTGGGGAAGCTGGGAAGTAGATGTGGACTGTTGGAGAAGCCCCTCAACACAGCACTGGTGTCAGTCTTGGCTCCACGGGTGCTGGCAAACTTCATGTCACTCCCTCTATTAATTACTGCTTCTATAACAGCCCTTGTCTGTGTCAAAGAACTCCATGGGAGGATCAGTTAATCAGTGGTAGAACACTGCATGATCGTCGAATAGAAAGCAGCACAAAAGTATAAAGTGAAACCTTTTTGACTCGTGAAAATTTTCACATAAGTCTGTGAACTTAATTATAGCTGGTGTCAGACAGGAAAGATAAATCCAGGCCAGAATGCTGAATAGCGAGTGGTCTCGGAAGCAAAACTGTCCCTATACAATAGTGTGGCAAACTCACGTTTGAAAGGGAAAAGTAGGTAACAGCATAACACTGTCCTGCTAATGCTATCATACAAACATTTTATCTCATCATTTGAGCTGCTCATGGAATGTCCTCTAATCTTACTCTGACTGCTTGACCAGCCTAGCTGGGTCCACTAACCTTTCAGCTAGGCCCTTACATCAATAATATCCTAATGCCTGTTCTTAATTTTGTATAAATTCATTAAATGAAACAAGACATGAAATTGACAGTGGGTTTTCTCAGCCAGTACTCCTTCACTGGCCCCAAGCTCCTCCCCAGGATCTAAGTCACAGCTGTGCCATGCCTGGCTATGAACCTGCAGGCCGAGGGTAGATCCTACCCATTGGCCAGGCCTCAGCCCAGCCTCATCACCCAGCCCTGTCAGCCTGTGTGCATCCTGCTCCTAACACTTAAATCACAGAATAACATAACCATAGAACAGGCTGGGTTGGAAGGGACCTTAAAGATCAGCTATTTCCAGCTCTCTTGTTGTGGGCAGGGTTGCCACTTACTAGATCAGGCACATAGAAACATAGAATTGCTGGGGTTGGAAGGTACCTCAAAGATCATATATGGTCAAATTATGTTTTTCTGAAGTATATTTTAGTGACAGAAATACCAGCAAGTTCAGTTTGGATGTCCTTCGATTTTATCCTTGGTATAAATCATCATTCTCAAATGGCATCCCGAGAGCTGAAGGCTGTCTAATCTGAGCCCTGCTTCAGGATAATCCCAGAAGGGCTCAAACTTTGCTTTGGAGTGAGTAATCGAAATAATTCTGAAAGACTAAAAAGCTGTTGGCCAAATCTGGTCCTGGGTTACAAGTCCTGGCATGCAACTAATGATGGGGAAAGGAGCTATGGAGGTCTTAATGTTTGAGAACTTGATAAAATTGGTTTCTAAGTTAAACCTATGGAAAACTTCCAAGTATAGTAAGTATATCTTTCAAGTCAGGAGAAAGAAAAAAAAAAATAACAGAGTTCTCTAATCCAAAAGTATGATGGCGTTCAGACAAGATCATGCAGATGATTCCAATTGCATGAGAAAGGGAATCAGTAGCTGACATTTGCCCTTCTCCTGAAATACATCATCTGGCTTCCCTCTTCTGTTGAATGTCTGCTCTGTGGCCGAAATGGTAAATAAAGAAAAGAGGCGCTGTTTTGAGACAGCAAGGGAGAAATGCAAGACTACCAAAATGTTAAGGAGAATAAAAAAGAAGCCTGAGTATCCCCTGCAGAAAATATTCAGATTGAATTTTTGTTATTTCTGATGATCAGCCAGATGATAAAAAGAAACAGACACCAATGGCACCAACACAGAATGACTGATAGAGAGTAAGAAAGGAACCTACACTGAAGTTTCTCTGGTTATGTAAATATAAGCCTTGACAGATGGGCAGTATGTGGACATCTGTGTAGCACAGTAAATGATATTCCAATAAACTGAAAAGATTGCTTGGACTTCTATCCCAACTTCCTTCGATAATAACATCAAATGGTTGCCAAGAAGTAAGATTTTGTGGAGCAGAATTTTAAATGATCATTCCCATTTCTGGGACTGTACCTAGACATTTTAAGAAACTAATTTGAGAGGATAACAGATGGTTAACTAGCTGAACAGCCCAAATTTCATCCACAAAATGGTGGGTCTAAAAAGAAAATCAAATCAGAGACTCAGAGAATATTTTCCTCAATAGGAACTACAGTCACTTCAGGGAACTCTGAAGATAAATGGCATCGAGAATAAATTGGACAAGCATCTTCATAGAACAAACAACTGTGTATTTCACCTAAATAAATGACCTTTTTTAAACTGCTTTCATAATAGAAACAGCTGGAAATATACTCATTAGAATGAGAAAGAAAGAGAGATATGGAGAATAAAAGAAAAAGAGAAAGAGAGAGAAAGGAGAGGGAGAGAGGAGGAAGGGAGGAAGGAAGGAAGGGAGGAAGGGAGGGAGGGAGGAATTTCAATAGGAAAAAAATAAAAATTCCTTTGATATATATATATATGTAACATGCATGAAGTTATTAGGAGATTTAGTTATGCAGATTGTGCTAGCTCAGAATTATCTCTGTTATTACTGCTTTGGGTTAGTATGCTATCTTGGCATTATTTCTAGCCTTCTGGGAGTATCCCTGTTTGCATAAAGAAATAAAATGACTGCACTAGTGCTTTTTGTTGTGTGGCCCGCAATTTTTCTTAAACTGTTCTTCGAAGATGCTTATATGCTCCTGTCTGACACCACAGTACAGTCCTTATTGGCAAACAAGAAAATGCTAAGCTAAGAAAGCAAGCCTTCCAGATGGATATGCTGTTTGCACTGGGAAAGAAGCTGTTTCAATGATGTTTGTACAATATGCTCAAACACAATGAATGGTACTAACAGCAGAACTTTTGCTGGCACTTCCAGGATTACTGGGGATCTAATTCCTCTCCACAAAACATATGGAGTTGTGCCAGCAGAACTTTGAAGAATAGGCCTGGCTTCAATTGCTACCACTAGATTTCTCTTTGACAGCCACACGAGAGAATGGACTCTGTGAAGCCAAGCACCAAAACACAGTATTTCAAATTGTAGAGTTATTGCATTTATTTTTACAGGCATCATTCTTTCAGGCAGGACATTTTCTTTCACTAGTGCTTGTACTTGCTATTAGCCAGGTCAACTTATTCCACCAAGGTAGTCATTCCTTTGCAAAGTCAGATACACATTTAATATGCACTAGCTTTTGTCCATATTTGTTATTTGAAAATGTGGCCCAAGTAACTAAAATACAGATGGCAGCATCTTGTGCCTGTAGTTGAACATGAAGCCTAAATGTTAAACAGATCCATCACACTTTAGGGCTCTTTCAGATCTCCCACAGTTTTTGAGGAGAGTTTACAAGGAGCAAGAACAGACTCTGCAGCTGGATGCCACCTATTATTCACTATAGAATCAAAGAACCTTTTGAGTTAGAAGGAACCTTTAAAAGTCCAACTCCCCTGCAGTGAACAGGCACACCTACAGCTACATCAGATTGCTCAGAGCCTAGTCCAGCCTGATCTTAGATGTCTCCAGAGATGGAGCATCCACTGCATCTCTGGGCAACCTGTGCCAGTGTCTCACCCTCACTGTATATGTCTGTTTCCTTATGTCCAAACTAAATCTCTCCTCTTTAAGTATGAAACCATTTCCCCTTTTCCTATCACCACAGACCCTGATAAAGAGTCTGTCCCCTTCTTTCTTATAGCTCTGCTATAGATGCTGACAGTCTGCTATTAGTCTTCTCAGAGCCTTCCGTTCTCCAGGCTGAACAGCCCCAACTTTCTCAGCCTGTCTGAGACATGACCGAGGACAGAATTTTTCTCACGAAAGGCTACCATAGCATCACCATGTGAATTCGAACCTCAGTAAGTCCTGCATCTGTATGAACAAAGTTTGTGGCCATTAGAATGACAGACAATTAAACAAGACAGCATAAATATTGTTAAATGAGAGTCAGGTAAGAGAGCAAAGGAAATTAAATTCTCAGGCGTTCAGTACATGCAGTCAATTGTTAAAGGTGAAACTTAGATACATGAGAAAATGTGTTTGTATGTATATGTACATCTGTATAGCCATACAACTTTAATGTATGTGTGTCTTAGATGAATTCTGTCATTTTGTCATAGAAATGATTAAATTAATGAGCTTTGAGTGCATTGATAGCAGTCATACGACTGAGATAATATTAACTGTGTTACAAGTAAATTAAAAAGCAAAAAAGTAAAAAAAACAACTAAACATATTAGGTACCTCGAAAGGGAAAATAAGTTGATTTCACATTGTTTAAAAACAACAAAAAAGGTTTCTTCGGCATGATTAAATAAGAATTGCTTTTTGAATACAGTGAGCTTAAAAGATTATAAAGTTGGCAGATAGTGAGGAAGAAATGAACGACACACGGATGAGAACAAATCTTCTGAAAGTATAAGGTATCTGAAAAGAACATGATACCTAAGTCACCTGAGGGACTTCTGTACTTTTTAGCAGAAATGGTAAGATATTCTTCATACAGATCATTTCTGAAAATTATATAATCATTGTACATATTTCCTCTGCTTTGAGAAAGTAGTACATATTCTCCCAAGTCTTTGGTTCAGAACATACCCATTTACTGGTCCTGCTTTGTTCACGAAACATCTATGTTTGTTTAAAGGAAATTACTCACATAAGAAAAGTTGTGTGAGAACATAAAGGTTTATTCCCCTGAGTGGACACTATGGACAAAACCTCAGTGAGTGGGTACAGTTTCTTTGATGTAATGATCCACATTTCCTGATGAAGTTACATTAGATCATTTCTTTCTCCACCATGGTCCTTTCATAAACAATGATTTCCATTTCAGCCCCTCGGTGGCGTGGCGGAAACTGAGTGTGCTTTAAAATCTATAATTAAGATCTAAGTTCCAGTCTACAGACCACAGCGTATGGACCTGATTATTGGGTTCATGTGTTTTGCCAGGCCGCTTCTGTTTATGCTTTGAACTCAAAGGAAATGAAAAAGTCTTTCTCACTTATTCATACAAAAACACATTTAAATAATTACCAGCCAATAAGATGTATTAATAAACCATGAGTGGTAGCACTGTTTTATGTCTGGGCAGCATGGCCTCATCAAACATTAAAGAAGGTCTTCTATTTTTATGGCTTTGCTGCGGACAAACAGCAGCTATTCAAAAGTAGCTACTGCTGCTTATGATGTGATGCACCCTGCATACATACGTCAAATATATATAATTTTCTGAATTTTTCTCCAGAGTGAATGCAGAAGAAGCTGATGTGTCTCCTAAAATTACATGCAGAATAAAGGAGCTGGGACCTCTAACAAAGCAGCAGAGAGATGCCAGGCTTAGTCACTTCTGTTTCTCAGAGTATCTTCTTGTGTACCTCACCCCGTCTCCATCACCAGAGCAGAGGCAGAGAACTACCTTTGGCTCTTCAGCGGGCAGGATGGGCAGCACAGACCTCAGTAGTGTTGTTCCATAACCAACAAGATAAATTTGTTCCAGAAATTCCATTTCGTAGCAAAGCCTGTGCACCCAAAATCACAGTACTTCGTGGGCATAACTACCAAGGTTCCAAGTGGATTAATAACACAGCCAAGTCAGAACATGGGTTTTGCCACTGTGTTTCATATGCATTCTCCACTTGTGCTCTCTAGAAAATTAGCAAACATGCGAGGCCTACAATTGCTCTGCTTTGCGCCATTAGCAATGTGTTTTCTTTCAAACAATAAGGCTGGTAGGAAGTGTTAGAGGTCAGCAAGCAGGTCTGTATAGTAACAAAGTCTCCTCTAAGTCTCAAGTACCACCTGTCTTATTTGGATTAAATTAAAAATACAAGTGAAATTGTGATCCAGGGGGTTGTGGCTGCTCAGGCCTGTTCTCTGTGTGCGCCATGTATGTCTGGTTCCTCCACCACAGCTTCTGTGAGGCTTTGGGAAAAAGGAACGACTTTGCTTTATTTTGTCTGCTAATCTTAATGCCTCCCCTGGCCATTGTTTTTATTTAACCTGGAGGATTGCTGACTTCTGAAAACATATTGCTGTGATGTAGCTTTGTTAATAAATTACTCAGAAATTCAAATGTATGGCTGTCAGACAAAGCATACACAGCAGAAGTTGGATCATATTTTCATAGCCCATTCAAGTGGTTTCTTTTAATTGGGATGGCCTACTTGGCTTCATGAGATGCTGTCCTACAATCAGTATTTTAGATATATTTTTCGTTAAGAAACATGGATTTTAATTCCATGTGGAAATGAAGGAAGATTAATGTTAAAACAGCAGATTAAAACAATACGGAATTATCTCCTCATAGTCAGAAGACAAAATGCCATAGAAATGCATACTTCTGTTGATTTCTGCTCTTGAAAGACTTTTGACATTCAGTTGTTGACTTATTGTCCTCAACAGGCTGGAAAGAGATTGACAATTTCTGATGCCAATGAGGGAAAAATGCAGACTGAAAACAGGCAGTTTGGGCGCTGCTTGGAAAGTGGCAGCAGTGTTTGAGAAGTGATCAGAGAAGCTGAGCACACACAATTGTTGTTGGCTCTTCCTGAGCTCTGGCATTGCAACAGCTCAGCTGATAGCAGTGTTTCAAACAGTTCAGCTATGTTACCTATCGCACTGCGGTCACACCCTTGGATGGCAGTACCGACTTGCCTAAAGAGGATAGCAACTCTGCTGTTGGGAGTGGAACAGCTTTGTTACTGAGCAACAAGGGAATTCACTATTTAATACATCCCCTCTGATACCATGAGTACTTCAGCAGGTATGCAGGGACCACACACACTGATGGTCAGGACGGGAGTTTGATGGAGTTGTGCGAGATAAATGCGACTAGGTTTGCACCTCTCCCATTCTGTCTTTTAACTCCAGTGGAAACTACATTATTCATAATAACTAAGACACGGCGTCTGAAATCCAAACAGGTCTGTAATTTTCTCCCTGCAAAGTGCCTAGACAATTACCTGAGAACACAACTGGTTTTGAGTCAAAATCTTAGTAAGCCTTGGTTCAACAGTGATATATAGTTTACTTGCTAGCAATGCTGTTCCCTTTCCCTGGATAGCACTCAGTATGTAATGGAGTAAAATTAACTTGTCTGAATCATCAACTTTTGCATAGTCCTTTTTATTGACTAACTATGTAACCTACCATCTAGTCTTAAAAAACATGGATAGATAGTTTATATCTATACTGGGTACCCAAGGAGCATTTCTGAGCACTCAGGTCTGAGCAAGGGTCTCAGCTGTTTTCCAGCTTCATACAGGAGAGAGACATCAGATTGCACAACCTCCCCTCTGACATGTACACACAGGATGAAATCTGAGGTGTATTGCCCAATTGGAGCCTTGAATATGTTTCAAAGAAGTGAAAATCTTAGTTACTGTGGGATTAGGTCCTAACTGTGTCTTTGCATGCCCTAAGCAGATGTATAGACACAGCTGAAGTTTAATTACCACAGGTCAGCTAAGCCACAGTAACTGACCTGTGACATTAGGATGAACTTTGGCAAAAGAAGTTTCTATGAGGCTTCTTTCATTTGGATTTCACCTAAAAGCCACCCAGGCAATTAGCTGTTGCATCTCAACTTGCATAGGAGAACTCGTGTAACCTGCCCAAGCTTGAAAATTACAGAAGCCAAAAGAGAAAAAGCACAGAAGATCACAGTAAGCTTGCAAGTTTCTAAACAATGTCAGATCTCGCTTTTCTTGAGCTATGTGGTCCTTGGTTGTGCTGTGTCTCTCTTGAGAAGAGTCCAGCCAACTAGCTGAAGATGTCTTCACACAAAGGAAGCTCTAGATCATAAGGGGAGTCATAGCATCTGGCCTGGCCACAGTGACCTGGCAGTTTCTAGGAGCTATCACAGATGGTTTAAAGCCTAGCTTTTTATAAGGCTGCATATAAAAGGGTGAATCATGCCACAGACATTCATATCCTGAAGACTTAGACCAGCTTTTCCATAGCATGCCCAAGCCTTTCCTAACAGTGTGTCTTGATTAGGGCTGAGACATGGTTCCTATAGATGTCTGCTGAAGCAAGTAAGTACTTTGATGATAAAATTCAATGTCTGTTGCAATAGAACTAAAATAATTCATTTTGTTTCTCAAAAGTGGATTAAATAGTTTCCACAGTCATAAGACTGTGTCAGAAGTCCTCAGCATCTTCCAGCAATGACTTCTTCCTTGAAGCAGGGTCTGAACTGCCTCTTAATTACATGTGTGCAGCAAGAACGGTTAGCCTGACTGCCCTAGTAATTACAGTGTCACAGTGTATGGAAATCAGCTTGCCCATGCTCAGATAATTCAAACAGAAACATTCAGCATAAGAGAGATCTCCAGAACAAGAAAGACTACATGCCAGTAATGAGAGAGTGTGAATCATCCCTGTTCACAACATGCTACAGGGCAGGCCGTCGCTGTCCTGCTGCTCTGCTGTTTCAGTGACACATTACTTGTAGAAGACTTCCAAGTAGTTCCTCATTTTTAAAGAAATTATTTTAAGTATATGGTAAACAAACACTGAATTTTATCATCAAAGTTTTTACTGCATTTTAGGGGATATTTACAAGAACCCTTTCTAATTAAAGGTGAGTTTTTTTCGCTGCTCATCCCTGCATGATCTCCCTGGGACTCCATTTAAATCCAGGCTGGTAGGAGGAAGAGCAGCAGCAGCTATTTTAGAACTAGAGGTTAATGATCAGCTTCTTCTTGCGGTAAAACATAGCTCTAAAAGTATTTGCAGTAATACACAACAAAATAAAAAGATTATCGGAATGCTACATGTCAGATGCACACGAGGATGATCCTATTTGGTTTAATGGCAAATGAAATTTTACATAATGCTTTGCTAAAAGAAAATTACTTCAGAGTTTACGATGAAAACTCAATGCAAAAAGATTACATTTTCTCCATCTATATTCATTTTTCAAAATCCATTCACAAAATGTCTTCAGCTCTGCATTAATCCTGCATATAAAGAAATACATATGCCTATGTCTGGATTTTATACATTCAGGAATATGTCGGCTAAAGTTAATCGATACCAATATTAAAACACAATCATTTTAAAACTGCAGCAACTTTATTTTTACAAAATACATAACATGTTTCTAAACATCAATAACCAAGAAAAGTTTTAAAACTATGAAAAAACATTTGACTAAGGATCTTTCTGGAAATTTTAAGTTCTCCTGGAAACTCATTTTACAGCTTCCATTAGTAAAAGTATATACTCAAGTTCAAGCTTGTGAATTATTTTAGGAGACCAACACCAAAGGGAAACTATGAAATGATAATAAGCGAACTTTAATTAGCATGATTGTTATCAGTGAAGATCCAAAAGCTATGTATCTCTTTAGAAACTGCCAAAGTACTTACCTAAACGCTCTTGAATGTTTCTCATGAAATAGTCACAACAAAAATAGCAAGTATTTCTAAACAAGTGTATTTGTTGAGAGGCTGAGGCTTTGCTTTTGTTGTTGTTTTTCATTTTTAGTAACCACACCCAGAAATAAGCCAATTTCACTTACCTCTTACATGGACTAGAAGATAGCCAAGGAAGACAAGAAGGATGCTTCTGAATTTCCCCATGGTCTTCTATGCAGAGATTTGGTTGCACCGATTGTTATTCCCAGGCGACGATGGGTAGGTGTTGGTAGAGCCAAGGTCTGAGGGAGACACTTTTAATCAGTGGCTAAGTCCAAAGAGGTCTCTCACCATCACACTCATGTACTGAGGACCAGGGAGAAGTCCCTAAATGCCTCACCTGGTATGGGGCAAGTGATAAACACAGGCAGCCCTTTGGCAAAGCCACGTGCAGCACCCGTAGGTGACACCTGCCCTCTAACAAATGCATTTATCACCCAGGAGGCGAAGGCGGAGAGCAGGGGAGCCGCCTGCAGCACCCAATGAGATGGGAACCAGCGTGCTTTTACTCCACCTCTTCCCCTGAAGGAAAGCCAACCTGTTTGACGTCCTCTTCTCCAGAGTAGGGTGTGGTGCCACAGGAGCTGAAATAACCTGAGAGAGGAAGTAGGCTTTCTCCAAAGCATGCCTGAACAATCTCTCAAACGTACTCTGCGCACAGAGCGCTCCTTCCCTGTTCAGTTCTCAGCTGACACCTAACTGCTGCTAAAGGAAGTCCTCTTGGAGTCCAGATTGCTAATGAAGGCCATAGTTAGGGAAGTGAGAGGCCAAGAGTCTGCTTTGCAAGGATTGGGGATTGTCTACAGAGGCATAACAAAAAATTAAGATTGTGAACTTAACGTGGAATGTCAGACTGCTGACTTGGAGTATGGCCAGGTCCCAGGTGGATGCTCTTAGTCATGAGGTAAATATGTCTGTCTCGATTTTCTCCACTGATCTAAATGTGCTTTCTAAATAAAAATATCCATGCATATCCTGCAATTAGTGCCATGCCAAAGTCCAAACAAGAGGGAAAAAAAGCTTTGGAAGAATAGAAATCATGTATACATGCATGAGCTTATATTAAAATCACAGTTAATTACATTTATTAAAATGCAGCTTGCCATAATCCCTCTGTGGTAAATGTATGCCATTCATTTGCCTGCTGAACTCAATTGCCAACGTCATACTGGCACACAGCAGCAACTGGTGAGCTTTCCTTTTCATTGGGATGTAAGCTGCAGACATTTTGTCAGCAATATTTTGACTATGGCAGCAAATGCACTCAGGACTTTGCTACTATTAATAGCATATCTGTACACTCTTGGTGTTGCTGGATGTTCCCACCTGGTGAGCAGCAAAGGCTGGCTGGCACTAAGTGTGTTTCTGCAGTTAAGTATGGAATTGTAGAACCAAAAAAATATCCTGAGATGGAAGGGAACCACAAGGACCATTGAGCCCAAATCCCAGCTCCAACAGGATCACCCAAAATCCAAATGCTATGTCTGAGAGTGTTGCCCAGACTTTCCTTGAACTCTGGCAGCCTGGGGCTGTGCCCACTGCCCTGGATAAAACCAAATGATATTTGACATTTAAGAAGCTTGATGTTCAAATTTATCACATTTGTGCTTTTCCCCCCACAAATTCAAAAAAGCAGTATGGCTTCTAGATGACTAGCTTATTTCATCTCATGTCTTAACCATTTTTAAGTTAGGATTAGAAGATCTAATGCTCAATTTATGTACTGCTCTCCTGATGGGCTTATTGCTCAATTTCAGAAGAGTTAAGGACAAAAAAGTTAAAGAGAGAACTCAGTCAGTTGCTTAAAACAAGGATCAGAGCATGACACTAGCATTTCCACAGGATTGTTTTTTTCCAGAACACAAAAAAAGCAGGCACGTGTGTTAATCTTCATATCAGTGATGAATTTGCCTGAAGGAACAGAAAAAAAAGCAAGGCTGTATACTAGTCCCAGGCAAGTTCAAGCACCTCATAAACTTCAGTAGCTTTACTTCAAAGCTGTTCTTGACAGTGTATCTTTCCAAAATACCTTATGTCACCTGTTTGCTGATGCTAGTTCTTCCAGATACTGAGGCTTTCTTTGGATACTGAGATTATTAAATTTAGTTTGAAGATGATGCGTCTCTTGTCTAGTTCTTCCAAAACCAGCTACTACTTCATCAAGCTAAATAAAAGCAATATCAAAAGGGCTGAAGGGCATACTAAGGGAGTGGACCTACCATTGGAGTCAGGAGACCCCAAATATTTATTCAAGTTATGTTCTTCAAGCCTGTAGGACTTACTAACTCAGCTCTCTCTGTCAAATAGATGTGCAAAAGCTTGCCCAAGGTGGTAAGTATTGCATATTAAACACAAATATAGGGCTTTTTATCTGATTGTAGATTGCAGTTTTATCAGTTTGAGAAAGCATTTATCAATCTTTTCCTATTTTAAGAGAAAATAGTTCTACCTAATATTCACCTGACAAAGCTGACAAGTTGCCTAATTTTTTGACTTGTTCTTTCACAAAAAAAGGCCCCATATATTTAAAAAACAGCAAATGGGTGGAGAAACGGAACCAGTGTGTCTGTCTATTCTCTACACTAATTGCTTTTAGCACATCAGGCCTCTTTTAGATGTGACAAATTACAGGAGAACAAGAGGACAATCACAACTCTCCAGTTTTAACCTCATCCTTCATGTGGAAAGAGGTTGGACGTTACTCCGTGTGGCATGGGCAACCTACTGCATGAGTTGTTCAGAGATGAAAGAATCAAATTATAAACTAGAACTACTGGGGAAAGCCTACAGTATTGTTTATAATAAAAATAAAGATATTTTAATTAAAATCTTGAAACATCTGGTTATCATAGACAGTCATCTAAATGTAAGCCAAATACAGAAGAGAATCAGTGATATAATTTGGCAACAGAATAATATAATTTCTACCTTCTAATTAGAATTTCAGTGTTTTATCATTGAAGGTGGAGAAACATTTTGGTATTTCATCCTTCAGGTTTTTAACGTACTCTAAATGCAGGGGTTTGAAAAACTATATTTTTACTCCATTCCTTTTCCTAATCCTAATCAACTCTTTACCTTCTTTCAAGTTTGTCCTTTATATCTGCCTAAGAGAAACAAGCAAAAAGAAGATAAACATTTCAGTTTATAGAAAGGTTAGGGTGTATTTCAGAATCTTAACAAGTGAAATCTGTAGAAGAAAGAAAGAAAAAAACCACTCGCTAATCCAGTTTAGAGAGTGACCTAAAATAAATAGAAAACTATGGAAGTACACATCTGAGAGTGCAAATTAGTCCAGTGTACACTGAAAGCGAAGTGTATTACTGAGTTTTCCTTAGCATTCAAAATTTGGCACAGATTGTGAAATGAGCATGAATAAAAACTACAGTAAAAAGCTTCCAGATTTAACTTTTAAGAATTGCTTATTTTCACTTCTATGATTTGATGGTTCTTTTGAATAAGTTTGGAGAAGCAATTGAAATGGATATCGCATATGAAAAGTATCAGAACATTTCTAAGCAGTCATTTTACTGTTAGGATATACTAGTCTACAACCTCAATTCCCTTGTAGAAGCCAAAGTAACATGATGTCCTAGAACAAAATAGTCCTACTCAACACTTTTTTCTCCTATTACTGCAGATAACTTTAACAGCTCTAGGAGCGATATAGTTTCCCACCTCCAAGGAGGCAGACTGGAGAAAAAACAGAACTCAGAGATGCGCAATAGGAAAAATAGAGCACTCTCTGTTGCCATCCCCTTTTTAATAGTGAGTGTTACCTCACCAGGACTGAAACTGCCAGTTTGGGCCTGAACAGTTTTTTTTTTCATTCCACTGCACAGGCAAATTGAGACCTGTATAGAAACTGGAACATGAATTCCCAAAACAGGATCTGAAGATCACTAGCATCCCATGTGGTCACGATAGGCAGCAACTGATCAGTAGGAGATGACCATAAATACACCTCAAAATGGTGAAAAAAAAAAAAAATGATACTTAATGTTTCTTGACCCAATGAGTGTGAGAACTAATGCATTAGGATATTGGAACTAGGCGATCTTAGTGGTCCCTTCCAACCCACCCATTCTATGATTCTACGATTTAGTTATAATGCAAGAGCAGTTTAGATGCAGCAACACAAAACCAAAACTTCAGTGAGTGGTAAGGCATATAGAAGTGTGTATCAATTAATAGCCTGATAGTTGAAGACTAAGTGAAATGCTACTTTTTATCCACAAATAACTAACAGAAACCCAGAAATTGGCAGTTTCTTGCTCCCAGCTACATAACTGAACTTTCAAGCCTTCCTTTCAGCCTTTTCTCCCTAGATGGCAGCACTCAGTCTTTCCTCCTTCTCTCAAAACTCCAGACAGTGAAGTCATAAGTGGACAAAGCCAAGGATGAGAGCAGCTGAAATCAGCAGTACAATGGCCCAAACATTACCTCAAGGCTTGCCTGCTTTGTGAAGTATAGCTGTGCCCAAATTTCATATGCCTGTTTAGACTGAAAATATGAGTAAGTTTTTTTACTAGTTAGCCACTTGGCCTCACATTGCCATCTCATTTGGTTTTGATCCTCTCACTAACAGACAACTCAAACAATTCTGCAATAGTGTCAGCTCCTAAAGGCTGAGATGATAGCTGCACGAGAAACACTTAACTTACCTACAGGTTTCTCACACTAAACCTTCTCTACATACTTTCTTCAGATTGCATTATCAGATCTAGGTGTTCTTGTTCAAAAGGTGTGCCTTTCTTCCACACAGGCGTCTTTTCTGCTCTCTGCATTGATAAAAACATTGTTTTTAATCAATGCCTGTTGTTGTCTGCTCTGCATTGACAAAAACCCTGTGAAAACAGCTCACAGCCTTGTTGCTAATGGCCAACTTCCTTCTAAACTGATTTTGTAAGAAAAATCTGAATTCCCAATCAAGCAGGAAGACAACCCCCTTTTGAATTCTGTTTCTCTGGTAGAGCACCAAAATGTTGCATTTCTAGAACTACTAAAAATGAAAATACTTAGTTTTTTAATTATTATTTATTTTAAGAAAAATCACAATGATGATAGGAGGGTTTAGCAAGTATTTTTTATGGCTTGCAAAAGCTGGAAAAGATTTCAAGAGTCTAGTTACCAAAAGCAAGTTTGAACTTCCCCTTCATTCTGTTCTTAATAGACATCAATTTATTTCTGTTTCTTCTATACTTGGCACTGATATGTTTCTTCATGCAGATAAGCTGTACATTTAATTTCTTTTATTTACATAGATCAGATGTTTACATATAAATTGCTCTTCCACCCTTGAAAACACTTAGAAGTTTTAGCACTCTTCTGTTAAAAGCACAAGTGGGGCAAAAAGAGGTTTACAAATTAATTCCATCATGACAAAGTACTAAAGTACGCGT
Source organism: Meleagris gallopavo (assembly GCF_905368555.1). Lineage (NCBI taxonomy): Eukaryota > Metazoa > Chordata > Aves > Galliformes > Phasianidae > Meleagris > Meleagris gallopavo. The sequence goes on from NC_139404.1 coordinate 126,383,607, forward strand.
AAAGCTTTGTTGCAGGCTAAGAAACAAGTACAATAAATTCTTAAATGAATTATCATTGGCATACATTCATATCTGAATGCATAGATGTACATGTTTAATATCCAAATTCAAAACGACTTCTACAATGTTCCACAAAATACCATCTTTCTGTAGAACTCTGTCAGGTGGCTGAGGCACATTATTAAGAAAAATATTGTAAAATTGCACGAAAACTGGAGCCACTTAGAATGAAAGCCAAAAGAACTGTCGGGCTATTCCTTCCAGCCTGAACTGGTTATTATTCCAGACTTAGTCCTTCAACTATTATGAAGTGCACAGTTTCCTATGCTTCCATGGATCTCTGAAAACTCCTGGTAGCTTCCAAAAGCCACAGGAAATCTCACAAGTGCTTTCAGCTGAGAATGCAATCATTGCCTTTCATCGCAACTGCAATCCTTCACAGATCCAAAAGCATTCTTCACATGTATGTTTAGTGGATGCTTGTGGAGTGAGGCAGGGTTGCTCTGGTCAGTCTTGTTAGTCTGTACTTGTTAACTGCAATACAGTTTCCATCTTGTAAGGGTGTATTATGATCCTTCTGAATTCAAAGTAATACATTACTTTCTCTCACGTTTTTCGTTTTGTGAGCCTGGTGACATTAATCCCCACTCTCCAGCGCTTCGTTAACAATTCAGATAATCAGTCTTACAAAATACAGTCATAGCTCTGGTTTGTAAATCAGGCTTTCCCACATCTGACCAACTTAGTAGCTGCTATGCAAGAAGAGCCTGAGAGGATCAAGGGTCTGTGTGCACTAGTTTGGTTGTTCAGAATCTGTACCAGACAGATATAATGAAAAATATGCAAAAACATCTCTGAATTTTTTATCTTTTGGTGGCTGATCAAGGCAGCAGCACCCACATCAAGATCCATTATCACAAACACAGTGAGCTATTTCATTTGCTTTACTTCCAGGTGCCTGCATCATATCCCAAGTTATTTGGTTGGTACATTCACTCCATACAGGATATTTGAAAAAAAAAAAAAAAAAAAAGAGTTTGAACTGCCTAAAAGCAATGGCATAACAAAACATAAAATTCTTTTTTTTTTTGAGAGAGAGAGAGAGAGGTAAGAAAAAGTTAAACATACTGAATGCATTTGAGACACACTCCTTTGTTATAGGAGTAAAGGTAAGAACTGTCATTAAGGCCATATATTGGTGTGCAATACTGCTTCACAGGACTAACCATATAGAAGTACTCAGGTCTAAGTCACACTCTCAAAAATGTTTCAAACACCATGGACTGTTTTCTCACACAATTTCAGTCTCTACTGTTTACACTGTACTTTTTTGTTTCTTTCTTTTTTTTTTTTTTTTTCTCCTTTTTTTTCCCCCCAGGCAGAATGCAGGCTCTCTATCCAGTTTCAATGGTCACCATCATTTCTCTTAGTTCTCCAGAAGTGTGCGCTGAACTAAAAAGTGAGAAACAATTTAAAATTAGTACACTAAGTTAACATATGTTCTAATATATATATTGTTAAGTAGCAGCATATTTGGACAACAGGTATTTTCAGTAGACATTTGAAACAGTGGGAAAAATTCAGGTAAGCAGAGGCTTGATGCCATGAAGCCAGTACCCTGCCTAACAAGGGATACTGCATTCCAGATTTTTACTCAAGTAACCACATCCTAGCAGATCCGTATAGCTCTCTACACTAGTGGTTTGTATAACCCAACATGCAGTTACAGATTGCAGTTTTGACGATGCAGAAATGAGATGGAGTGCAGCTTGCATGTCTGATGGAAATAATCTTAGCCTCGGTTGCCTACATTTTCACAAAGTCCAAGTCTAAAAACTAGAGAAGAATGGCCACATAATCAGGATTGAAATCTTGACCTAGCACTAAGTTAGTTGTACTGTTAGTTACAAACAAGCAATTTTCTTCACAATGTTAGATGACAATAAAGTCATCTAACATTTATTTAATGTTTTAAGTGTATTTAAATAGGATCCCCACAAAAAACCTGCTTTTCCATCTACAATCTCCTCTTACCAGGTGGCTCAGATTGTGCTCCTCTGTGGCTGTCCATATTCACATTCTCTTCATCTGCTGGGAAATAAACAGATGCTTAGCACTGAACTTTCCCCATTTGAAATTTGAAAATACCAGTGCCTGGTTATTATTATTACCTGCCTTCACCAATGCTACACCGTACTAGAAAGACCAGATAGACTAGAAAGACAGAAACAAAGCTTCTGTCCCATCTATCACCTAAAGTACTCCTGAAGTTCTCTGATCAGACCACCACAGAAGAAAGATCATGTGGGGAAAAATGCCCCAATAAATGTCAAAAGCCTAATACAGAGGTAAGCATTTCGTGAAGACACAAATACAAAATTTACAAAGTTAGAAATGATCATGTATTTTTCAGCATGAAGATGGTCTGTAATCCCCAGCCTTCATTCAACTTTCTTTAAATAATTTTTTCTTGTAGTCTCTCCTGCTCACTCTTCAAAAGGAGGTATTTTATTTCAAGGAAAACAGAAATGTAAGCCTGTTTGCTTCTGAAATTCTAAGTTTTGGGCACAGCATTCTGGAGAATCCATGTCTTGGATTGGAGAGGTTACTCCTAGTTGATATGAATCCATCGAGTTGTTAAAACTACCTGATGCCTAAAGTAAAAATTCTAGCTCCCATATAAAATAGAAAAAAGCAACTTTATAAAAGGCAAAAACAAAGTAATTTAGAATTCTTACCGCTTTGTTTGAAACAGAGTTTCTTCTTCTGGTAAGCAATGAAACTAGATACTGCTCCGATTGCAGTAGCAGCCACAGCACTTACAATCCCAGCTATTGCTCCCTGAGAAGCTGCAAAAAAAAAAAAAAAAAAAAAAAAAAGGTTTTGTAGACATTATTTTAGTATTGAAAGTGATGTCAAACTTATATTATCTAAGCCTATGAACACTTGTAAAACACAATAAACATGAAATTATAACATGAAACTGTATTAATCAACTTTTTATATCTTTGTGAGTAATTCAAAGTAAATCTTTTAATTTTATAGCCATTAATTTCTCAGTAGTGTCTATCGTTAAAATGCTTGAGTACGTGTGATTTAAGTTCTGCTATTTTAAAAAAGCTCCCCTTTCATGACCAAACCTAAGTTATACGAATACAGTCCCTGCACCAGCATCTCTGAGACCTTAACACTTTGAATCATTTCCAAAAGTGACTTCAAAGATTTATAAAAGAAGAGCTTGAAGGTAAGAGTTCTAGATTCTACATTTTGAAGCTGAAACCCTCTGTCACCAATAAGCATTCTAGTGGAATATTAGCAACAAAAGAAAAGCCAGAAAACAAGTTTCAGACATGCAGACACCATGCACAGAAACTCTTGCACTTACCCTCACCATCTCCACCCTTATTTGAGTCCTTTTCTCCTAAAGGAATGAGCAGAAGGTTTAGTTTTTATACATCTTAAGAATAGTGGTATTACAAATTTTTGTTTGGCATTTAGCCAAGGAAAATGACAAGCTACTTGCTGATGAAGAAATTCTTATACACCTATATAGCATAGATAATTATATCCATGTAATACTAAGCTTTCTGGCATTCAAAATTTCTTTTTTCAAAGCACAAGTCACTGTAATGTTAACTCCAAGCTTTGGCACTCAGTGCTTCTATAAAAATGAGCACAGCACATCTGTGAAGGCCAATTTAATTAACTTGCCCTTCATCACACGAGAATACTCAGTGGAGAGGAACATCACATAATTCTAGGTTAGCCTTAAAATGTATTACCATTCCTCAAATCTCAGCCTCAAAAAAAAAAAAAAAAAAAAAGGTGAAAACTTCCCAAAAATTACCCTCAGTACCCACTAAGATAACTTTGTCAGAAACCTGCTACATGTCAAATCCACATCAATTTATTCAAACTAACACTGATTAGGAAGTAATGAAATGGCAGTAATGCACACAGGGCTGACTACCACACACTAATGATGACCAATATTGGGACATGCTCCCCATGACCATCTCCATACTCAGATGCACCATAACAATTAGGCTCAGAAGATTATTTACAGCGATATTTCTAAGCTATAAAATGGTTACATATCATTCAGTGTAGATATACCCTGCATTACTTGGAAGTCTAAGGATCAATTCATGCTGTGGAACAGGTGAAAACTGAGAATACAATCACAAAGACCATCTTGTAGTCCACTCTTAGGCTATAAGAACTAAAATAAATTGAGAGTATTTCACAGAAGATCTTAAAAAAAAAAAAAAAAAACACACAACAACCATGAATCAAATACCTGTATGCCTTTAAAAACCATATTCATGATGAATTCTGAAACAAATGCCACATTCACATCTCAGCTTTAAAACCTATTGATCTAAGCGTAACAGTAAAATCCCCTGACAGCCATTTTCACCTCTTAATTATCTGGGCATTCTTTGCCAAATGCAGAACACACTGGCTTTGAACTAAAAGATATCCTGTCATGTTTCAGATACCAGAACCAAAGTTGTTAAAAATTAGACCATGTTAACAAGCTTTCAAGTAAGCTTTTATCAAAAGCTCAGGTAGCCATGGAATCTATAGGAAGCAGAAACTACTAACTTACCACTGCCACCACTGCTGCCACCACCTCCACCTCCTTCTCTTGGTAAATCACCATCAAATAGATCTGAATCATCAAAGCTGTCTATAAAAAGTAAAAATATTATTATCTTATGTGTTCCAAGCTCAGTGAAAAGACACTTCAAGGCATACAGTGACATGCAAATATTCTGTAGTTCATTCAGTTAGAATCTATGGGAGTTCAAGGCATGGTTACAACATATTCACATTCCAAAAGCCCTCCCAGTCTTAGGTTCCATCAGCTGAGCACTATACATATATATGTAGATATATACACTGAACAAATGAGAGAGGCCACAGTCCAAGGTCAGGTGTTACTGCAAGTATTACTTGCTAAACAAGCAAGAACCTCTGTAGGCTACTTAACTGAAATGGTCCAAGCCTCACTATTCTGTTAAAGCACAAAAAGGACATGGACAGAAAACAAACATTTCTGTTCAAAGCTGCAGCTATGAATGCTTTTTCAGACTTGAGTTTCTATGTCATAACTGATCCTTTGAAACTGTACAATGAGCTAGAGGGGAAAAAAAAAAAGCAAAAAAAAACCCAGAGTTCACCATGCCAGTCTTGTGACTACATATTAGCTTGATAATGGGAAGAACTAATCCTTTTCCACTTGCTATGGACTCCATCTGATAGAGCCTGAAATTCTACAAGTTCTACTTCTTCCCTCTGCTGTCCAATGAATCTTTACTTTACGAAAAGCAAAGTTGTTTGAAACAGCAAAGCTAAAACCATTAGATCAGAGGAGGTTTTATTCTGGTAGCAAAAGAACTGTACTGAGGCATATGTGACCTGCATTCAAAGATACACTGTCTACAAGGAGAAGGAGCATGAACCAGGGTACACATTCCAAGAACTCTTCATCATCACATGCCTCAATTAAGGCAGCAGGATAGCTGCATCCACATTAACCTGTTTTGTTTGGAGCTGGGCAAAGACAGAGAAGATCTCTAAAGCCCTATAGGAAGAGTGTGTATTTTAAGCCTATCTTTACAACACACACACACAAAAAAATTGTATTGCTTTAGTTAGGGCTTTAAAAAAATCCTAAAAAAATAAAAAATATTTAAAAAAAAGCTTTTTGAGCGTAACTTTAATTTAGATACCTTAACAATATAGATCAAATGTGCTTTTGTAAGTCTAGCGTGGATTCAGTTTGTAAAGACAGAATCAATCCAATATATATGTGCACTAGTGTATGCATCTAACAAAAACATTGTCTCAAACACTCACACTCTGTCCCCTCCTTTAAAGTTGGAAGGAAAGTGACTCAACAAGTTTGTTATGGAATTTCAAGACTGCTACAAAGCTTATTTGCAAGGCAATTTTCCTTCAGTTCTCAGTGTCATCCAAACCAAAATCTGACATGCTGCGCAGCTAATTAGAAAGGAATAATTATTAGAAGTTTAACTGGGATAGTAAAGACACATCATTATTTGAGTGCTTGTGCTAGAAACCTTACCAGATTCTCTAGGCTTTACAGGTGTAGCTGGCCTGGGGTTATCTGCACACAAAAAAGATATACAGAGGAAAAAACAAAGAGAGATTAAAAGATCAAAAGCAGTCTATAATACAATAACTCTGAAATGGACTAGGAAAGAATAAAGTGACCAAACTTACTACTATTTGTCTGTATGTCAGACCTTTTTATACCTGAACATACACAGCAAAGTTTACTAAGTCTTATGCAGCATTTCAATTTTTAAATCTGATTTTCAAACACCAAATTTCAGGTTTTTTTTCTACTAGATACAAATTATTTTGCTGTTTTCTCTTTTAAAAGTACCAGATCAACCTCTTCCTAGCTCTAGGACAAGTCAGATCAGATGTCCTTAGGCTCTCTGCATACTCAATATAAAGAGGCTGGTCCATTCAGAGCACAGTACAAAGACCCCAACTTAGGTTTCCAATCCTACAAAGGATCCTCTCTCTTCATTTACCTTAACCATCTGATTCACTCACCAATTGTTTCTCAACTAGCCACCTCTGTTTTCAAAATGTCCACGTTGGAAACAGACTGCTTTAACAGACAGAAAACTTCAGTGCTAAATCAATCAGAGCAGCAAAAAGTCTCCTAGAGCTGTGCACGTGATGTTAGCTAAGCTGGCTGTACCACAACAGGTCTAATGATGGTGCCCAAAGAGCTACCAGGCATTATCTGTCTAACTAGATGTTTCTTTTACCAGGTATATGAAAGGAAACTGACTCAACAGGTTTGTTATAGAATTTCAAGAATGTTGCAAAGCTTATTTGCAAGGCAATTTTTCCTCACTTCTCAGCGTTTATCCAAACCAACAGCTCACATGAATTGCAGCCAATTAAAAATGAATTATTAGAAATTTAAATGGGACAGTAAAAACACATCATGATTCAAGTATCTGTGCTAGAAGCCTTACCAGAGTCTTTAGGCTTTGCAGGTAGATCTGGCTTGGAACCTATAGACAAAGAGCATTAGAATGGATGACTTCAGATTTAAATGCTACTTCCTGTAAGTAATTATTTATGGACTTAGTGCCATCTAGTGAACACACAGCAATGAAACAAGTAGGACTTGGCTAAGAAATGTGAGGTCTGTTACTTTAATCAACTCAGTGCCCCATTACATTTAGATAATACAGGATGGATAAACATTGCACCAAATACCTCTGAGCAGTATCCAGAAAATCATGATACTTACTAGGCCCAAAAGCATCTTCTAAGTTAAAGTCATCTATGAAGAAAGAAGGGACATTTTAAGTGCGGTGTGAAAACTGAATTAATTTTAGACTATTTTTTACACCATATGCACCTAGCAATGTTTTCACCAAGAATATAATGGCATGCCCATTCAACAGAAGTCCACAGAAGTGCATCACAGAGCTACAAGGATTATCTGCCAAATGACATGCTGCTTTTGGAGATCATGGGACATCAATGTAAGCATGCTTAAGATGAGCAAGCTCAGAACATGCAGACTGAAAACCAACAAAAGGAATTCTCACAGAGCCTCAAGGATTGTGAAATCATGAAGCAACTTTGTAAAAGCAGGCAGCAAAAGACTCCAAAATGCAGAAATTCTTTTGCCATTAGGGAATTACTTTGTTTTTATAGGAATATCACAGCTCCATTGGCCACTAAACTGAAAAATTCAAGGTATCAAACTGGTACATACAACTACACTTGACAGTAAAAGGCATTACAGGGAAATAAGAACTCACCAAAATCTGACGATGGTGGCTTCTGAGGTGAAACAGGCTTCACTGTAGCTCCTGTCAAGGGAGAGAGGAACAAACAAACAAAGAAAGTTGAAATACAATTTCATACACTGTTACAAAGATACATACAAGACGAATTTAAGCCCATATCTATACTATACAGCAGAAAGGACAAGATGAAGTCTATACAGCAAGAAGTTTTCCTCTCAAGATCAGCCCCTGTGTGCCCCCAAGGACTGCTATTTACCCAGTCATCCACAACACACTACTTCACGATACAAAGCGGCTTCCCAGCACATACACAGTAGCGTGACCTGGGCAGGGGGTTCTCATTTCTGCTGTCTAGCAACAGTGATAGAACCTGAAGGAATGGCTAGGAAGCTGTATCAGGGAAGGGTTGAGCTGTTTATCAGGAGAAGGTTCATCACCAGGGCATGGTCAGGCATGGAACTGGCTCCCCAGGGAAGTGATCACTGCACTGAGCTGCTGGAGTTCAAAAAGTATTTGGACAATGCTCTCAGCCATATGGTCTGATATTTCCTCCCACGTGGAGCCAGGAGTTGGATTCAGTGATCTTTAGGGGACAATTAGAACTTGGAATATTCTACGATGTAACGGACTTGTGCAAGACCACTGCCAATGCATCCTTATCTCTAAGTTGAGAAGTTAGATAAGAAGATATGAATATGACTTGGATAAATAATTGGTTGGATGGTCATAACCAGAGGGTTGTTGTTAATGGCTCTATGTCAAGGTGGAGCTGGTTACAAGTTGTGTCAGACCACAGGGGTCTGTCTTTGGACCAGTACTCTTTAACATTTTTGTCAATGAAATAGATGATGGGATCAAGTACACTCCCAGTAAGTTTGCAGGTGACACTAATCTGAGTGGCTCAGTTGACACCATAGAAGGAAAGGACACCATTCAGAGAGACCTGGATAGGCTCAAAAAGTTGGCCTACAAGAACAGAATGAGGTTCAACAAGGCCAAGTGCAGGATGTTATGCACAGATTTGTGCACAGACTAGGAGAACAACTCACTAAGAGCAGCACTATGGAGAAGGACTCGAGAATCCTAAGGGACAAGAAGCTAGACATGAACCAGCAATGTACATTTGTAGCTCGGAAGGCAAGCTGTATCCTGGGCTACATCAAGAGATGGGTGGCCAGCAGAGGGAGAGAGGAGATTGTTCTCCTCTACTCTGCTCTTTTGAGGCTCCATTTGGAGTACTGTGTCCAAGCCTGGGGCCTCCAGCACAATAAGGACATGAAGCAGTTGGAGTAGACGCAGAGAAGCTTACAGGCAGGAAGGGAGTTGAGTTCTTATGTGGTCAAATAGTGATACGGGACATGGGAATGGCTTTAAACTAAAAGAGGACAGATTTAGGTTAAATGTTAGGAATAAATTCTTTACTCAGAGTGGTAAGGCACTGGCACTGGCTGCCCAGAGAAGCTGTGAATGCCCCATTCTTGGAGGCATTCAAGGCCAGGTTGGATGGGACCCTGCGCAGCCTGAGCTGGTCAGTGGCAGCCCTCCCATGGCAAGGGGTTGGAACTGAATGATCTTTAAGGTCCCTTCCAATCTAAGCCATTCTATGATTTTGTACTGTTCATCATTCACTTTCACTGAAGCACAGCAAAAGGAAAAGGCATGGATCTCTACAGCAGCAGTGGAAGAAAAAGGCATCCAAAGATGCTGCACCACAGCTAAAGAAGCTAGAAGAGTATTTCTCCTAATGAACATGAAGCTAGGCAGAGCAAAATTTAATTCTGGTCATAGATAATTTAATTCAGAAGATATATACATAAAGCACTGGTATGCTTGGCTTTTCTTCTAAGGACACAGCTACAGAAAAGGAAACATAAGTGGCTACTGCAAAATCTGCAGAAGGGAACAAAACCAAAAAATATCATACCATAAAAATAAATGTTTCTTCTGCTTATGGGACAGACCAAGTTAAGACAAAGATAAACCATGAGTCTAGTACCAGGACTGAGGGATGCTCATGTATTTGGTGACATCATTCATCCCAAATTACATCAAAACTGAAATTTCTTTTCCTTCTCAAATAATTGCACTTTCAATACCATTTGTTTTCCACAGAAGAAATATGATTAAGATACGTTTGTGGTTGTTGGTTGTTTTGGTTTTTTTTTTTAAAAAAAAAAAGGAAAAAAAAGGAATGACAACTGGAATAAAAATTTCAAAGGCAAACTTGAGTTTTCTTCCTTCGGGCTTCAATTTGGACAACTGAACTACTTCAAGAAGTATAATCAGTGATTCCCTTACTCTAACAATCAAATAGAGTATTACCCTGCTCACAACTAAGCAGGGAGGTAGCCCTGCCTGGGCATTTACCTGCATTTTCATGGAAACTGACACAGGTAACTCATGGCTTTGTTGTGGTACAAAAGCAAAGTGAATTTAGAAACCTCTAGATAAGGTTGTTAGGTAAAGATCATGGACAGGAAACAAGAAGTTATTTTAGCTGGATTTCATCACTCCAGATGGAGACTCTAAGCTCTTTCTGATTCACAGATTGCAATATATTTACAAGTCATTATGTGATATGTACATCATCTTGTAGTACAATCTCAAAAACCTCAGTAAAATGAGCAGACCCAAACTGCTAGACCAAAATCTCAGTCACCTCTGGAGTCACCCCTTCATTTAAACTCCAGCAAGAAATCTCCATATTAACAAACACAAATGGACAAAACACACAGGAGAAAAGAAATTTTAAGAAGCAATTACATTGTTGTTATTCAAACTTGAATTCTGGCTCTCCCGAAGTATCTATAGTTACAGTCCTTCAAGGAGGAATGCCTGAACAAACACACACATTCATCTTTATACTTTCATGCTGCGGAAGCTTCAGCTGGAGCAGAAAAGAAACTATTTGTCTCACTGTGACCACCTTAAAACCTAGTCTGAGGATTGCAAATGGTCTTAGTCACAGCAGTTTCTCTCTAGAGGAGAAAACCAGTACAAAAGAGTGTGACATCACAATGACATCACTACTTTAAGGGATTGTTTTTGCACATGATGTTCATGGAGAAATAATTTAGAGTGATACTGCTAACTGCCAATCTGACATAAGACATGTTTTGAGACAGCAATAAGAAACTTGAGGGTTAATAAAGATGAACTCATCCAACATTGGCTGGAATCATTCAGTATTCTGTAACCACAGTTCTACTTTCCAAGCATCCAGCAAAATGTCAGGCTCTTCAAAAACATAATTTATCTCAATAATGATAGCAAAATCATCAACATCTTACTTACAAAACTCATTTCTCCATTGTTTGTGGTCTCATTTCTCCATTGTTTGTGACAGACCTTCACATCTCTTAAATCACTTGCTCTTATGACTGTACTCACTCAGCTTTTAGTATGGGTAGGAACAACTAAAGTAACAGTTCAAAAACTCAGCTTGAAAAGGCAGAGGTTCCATACCAGAAAGAAACCATGAGATAATGTAGATAAAGATACAGCATTAGATTAAAGGTAGTAGCAGAATCCAATACCAAATGAAATCAGCCAGAATGTGCTGCGCTCCTAAAAGGTTTAAGCAGCACCCAGAGTAACTGAGCTTAAGAGCATCTTCTTAGCTAAAAAAAGATTATTGCAAATAAAGCTGATTAGCACCATACGGCAAGTATTTCTAACTCCTGGGGCCATGAGCAGATTCCAGAACATCTCAAAAGAATCCACACCATTTTCCTTCCATGAACACAGTACAAATCCTCATCAGCCAGCTCCTTCATCATGCCATCCCCAGTAACTGGTAGTGTTTGTGTCAGATGGAGAGACAAACAGCACTTAAAATGAAAAGTGAAATACTTTACCTTTACACGAGACAAAGTATTACAGAGCAACACAAGCTTTTGGAAAGCTGACGAGCCAAAAGGTATTCAAGACAGCCAAGCAGCTACATAAATAGGGGTCATTCACAAAGAGTCAATAGTGCTCCCAGATATTTACTGTTACAGTATTGTTTATATTTATGCAGTACTGCAGAAGCCAGCAGCTCTGAGTCAAAGAAGTTCCTCCATGAGTCACGTGCATGGCAACACACCAAGAAAGGCGAGCTGCGATGAATCATCACAAACTTTCTTACTTGAGCAACAGACAGATGGAATGTTGTTTTTCTAAAAACAGTGGTGTTCTCCTTCCCCAGTCCTGGAAGGCAGAAGCTCCCCTCCTCTCCCAGGTCCCTGTTCACACCCCAGTGCAGAGCCTGCACACTGTGGCTGGCACAGACTCGGTGGCAGCAGGCAGCCTGTCCCTGTCCCACCTGAGTGCTACCTGCTGCTCCTTTGGTGGCCTGGATTCAGTTCTGTCCTTCTGTCTAGCCACTCCTCTTCATGGAATCTGCAGAAACGTTCATATTAGTGAGGCCTCTAATTTCTCATGTGGTTTGACAGTATGTCTGATGAGGGGAAGGCTGGTAGCCACAAGTGCATAAACGTGGGAAACCAATCTAAACACATCCTCCCCAGCTTCCACTGGGTGGCTGGATTTTACTCTTCTGTGTCTCACACTCTCCTCAGGGGACTTAAAAGAAGCAGAAATATTCAACACCTAATCATAAGAGAAGCTGAAGAAAGTACAGGAAGACCAACACAGGGAACCTTGTTTATGAAACAGTTCAAATAAGAGCGAAGTCATTACCACTCTTATAATTGCTTTTTAAGCTTGTTTCCAACTCAAGTTCTGCCCCACTGGCACTAGTTACCTACCATAAACAACATACTGCTCAGTTCACATTCTGACACTTATTTTCCAACACGCCGTAAGTGAGCAAAACCGAGATAAGCAACTGGATCACAAAACTAAAACAAAAACCTGTGAGAAAAATGACATTATTCTCCAAATATAACTACAAGAACTGCCTTCCAGGATTTGAAATGGAGAACCCGGAACATGAAGACCACTTGCTGTGGGCAGAGGAACGAACATATACCCGCACCACTGCTCTCAGCCAGGGCAGAGGTTCTCAGCAACGTCCCACTGTAACAGCAACACAAGTGGGACGTTTACTCTCATTGCCAGGCAGCAGTTTATAATTAGTTCTGCATGAAGCCCCGTGGAATTAAAACCCACATGGTTGGCTTTCAAACCCAGTTCCTTCTATAAGGATCCCCCTTATTAACACTGCTTTTCATGTTTAGTTTCTACCAGATGCACAGAGCGACAGAAAACAAAACAGCTTTGCATAAAGTTATGCTCTGAACAATAAAGCCCCCACCTACCTAAAATAAATACAGCCCAAACACAGATAACAACTGTAAAATAGACAAAAAAGACAATTTTCTGCATTTAGGGAGCGTCTTCTTTCTGCACATCTGGAGTTTTCAACAACATATCTGCCTGGAATGAAGTCAGCTAGAGCTCTGCTGCAAACAGATGTGTAAGACTAATAAATATCATGCTTAATTTTTGAACAGTCGTCCAAAAGCTGCTTCCCTGAGAAAGTTACTTTATTTGCACCAACCTGGAAAATACAATATCTAAAAAGTTGGACGGTAACACAGTGTGATTTTTTTTCCTGATCTGGCTGCTGGGAAACAGACTTTTAGACTAATCTGTGCTACATTAAATTTTTGAGTAATTTCTTCCCCCCTTAAAGGACAGTTTAATATTTTAGATTAAGAAGAAGTGAAAGCCTACAAAACCACATTTAGACTTAACACTATTTGCTTAAACAACTGTAATCTTCTGAGTTATTTTAACAGAACGTGATAAAACAAGCCTTTCACCGGGAAAGAAAACCCTTCATCTCAAAGCAAAGTTTGGGGAATTTTCTCTTTGTAAAAGCTTCTTGATCACTGGACTACTTTTGTTGCCCCTTTGGGCAGTAGTAAGCAATGAAAATACAATGGTGCTCTGAACATCAGCTGTAAGCACAGTTTCCCAGAAAGGATTTGATGTAAGAATAAATGTACAGAATGAACAGCTGTAAATCAGCAGAAATTATGCAGAAGAACTGGGCACACCACAAAGCTAGAGAATTACCACAATGACAACAGTGCTGCCAAATGCTGAGCAGCTTATCCAGAAAAGGAGTGAAAGAGAACTGCACAATAGTTACACGATGTCTGAGAACTCCTGTGAGTCCATTCCATTGAGCAGTAAAGATAAAAGCAAATATTCAGCATCTTAACAACTATCCCCAGAGGCACCCTCCAGGCTCAGCCATCTTGCAGTTCTGTGGCGTGGGTCAGCTTTAGTTACTTGACTGAATTGTTCTACAAACCTCCAACAAGAAAAATAAACCACTCAGTTGCCCTGCAGTTCTTTTTACCAATGAATTGAAATGTATTGTTCCTCTGCACAAAGTTAGTAAGCAGAGACCTAAACAACACTAATAAGGACTGTAAGAACATTTGGGCATGACAAAAACAAAGCACTTTTCACACAGAAATTACAAGGTAAGACTAGGGATACTGGGACAGAGAAAAACCTTTCTGCAGAAAGCCTTATTTTCTTGAATCAAAAAGAGTGGGAAAACATTGAAGAAGTGTGATGCTTTAATAAGGTGAATTCAGAATGCAACTAATAAAAATATATTAGAGATGTTCATTTTACTTTTGTTCATTTCTTCTTACCCGTGGTTTCAGGACAGCCTGATGGCTCTTCAAGATGGCAAACATCATATACTATGCTTATTGCTATTTATAATACTTGACCTCAACAGGCAGACAAAAAGAATGCTAGAAGCAGTGAGTGCTTTTATAAAAATCAAATACTAAGTTTCCTCTCATGCAAATTCAGAGACTAAGGCAAAATGTGGCAGACAGAAGCTGCAGGCATCTGATCAAGTACTGCAGAGCCTTATATTATTTACAACCTACATGTTGGTACTTGTACCTGCAAGTGATAGGCATAGCAAGAATTTCTTCTAATATAACTGCTCTTCGGTTCTTGGTACTCTCTCTCATAACAGCTCTAAACCACAGAAGCATTGCTAATAGCAAGAAGCTTGATCTTGTACCAAGTTTAGAACTTTTGGAGCCATTCAGCAGCTTGCACTTTGTGCATCAGCAGTATGTACCAAAGATAAGCTGTGACAAAATCTAATTTCTTAAAACTTAGTATAAGTTCAGAGCAGGATGAGCCAAACATCGTGGTTCTATGAACTATATTATAATGCCTCAAGCTAAAAAAAATCAGAGTTAATAGGCAATGCCAGTCCCACAAATTTGCCTCCTCCCAAAGCAGCAAGGTGGTCCTTGTCCTTAGGGCCACTGCTGCCTTGCTTCAACACAGCACCTAGAGAATCCAGCCCAGTCCCACCAGCCCTGAGATGGGCAGGGAGCACCTCACTGCCCCTCTTCCTAGGTCGAAGGTGATGCCACAGTCACCATCACAGGAGGCTTGGGGATGTGGCTAGGGTGCTTCTGCTCTCCATCACTGCCTCTTTTGATACCCACACCACAGTGGACTGGCACTCAGAAGCAGTCTTGGAAAGCCCCACACTCAAATCTCACCAAAACCAAGCAAAGCAGGCATGTGGCAGCCACTTCTCCTTTGGCCACTTTTGGAATTCTGTCTTGGCTAAGCAGCATCCATAGTAGTCTTTTTCTAAGCCAAAGAAACCAAAACCCTCATAGTACATTTTGCTCGCATTCTACAGCTTCAAAGTTTACGTTGCTCAACTGACTGGTCTTCAAGCTTTCACCAAGCTGACAAACCTTGCAGCTCCTACTCACATAGCCTACATTTCCATAACCAGCTGCATTCCTACACAAGGCTCACATTTATTCTCCAAAGGTCAAAGTCAGCATGCCAGCACCTCATCCTCTTCCGAAGCCAAGGAATCATTTTACTTCTTGAGGATTTCTGCACCTAAAGCTTCAACAGCTTTTGTCAGGAACCTCACCATAGTAGACTCAAGTCTCTGAAAGCCTTCTCTTCTAAAGAGTGCACTTCAGAACAGAAGGCATATCGCAAGCAGCCAGAACTGTACTTAGAAAGCTGTGGAGCAGTATACATATTGATGGAAATAAGCAGTCACTGGAGCAGATGGTGGGGCTGGGGAGGACACACACACCAGGCTGACACTCATGTTTGTGAATGTGAAAACCTCACAGAGATAACTGAGCTTACAACTATCACCACAACATAAGCTAACTGCAATGGAAAAGCCGCAATGGAGGTAAACCAAACGGTCAGTCTCAAATTTCAGAAAACTATTTTATCCAGGAAAGTTGCTAACTCTTCAGAATTGTGTAATTTATTAAAACTAATGGTTCTCATAGAATCAGCTAGCCCATCAAGTAACTTAGTGCTATTTAATCACTAGAGGTTTATCTATACTTGTATTCAGATCAACATTCAAATTTCTTTTTTCACTGAAATCTTTGTATGCATCTGCATAGTCTGGTACTCTTTCCAGTCATGTGCAAAAGATGGGAGAAGCTCTTTCAGGGCACTGTGCAGTCTCTTGATTATGTTTTAGCATAAAGAAAAGGAGAGAATTGAGGAGCCAAGATTTATGGACTTACTGCCAACTAACTAAGAGCTCCATAAGATCAGTAGTTAGAGTGAAAAATAATCTTCACTGTGATCAAGGAAAAATAATTTAAATAATAACTTATGGTGAACAAGCCTTCAGAACAGAACTTGGCCTTCCATTTAGAAATTCTTCCTTTAACATAAAATTTGAGATATACACTGACAGCGTACACAGAACTAAGACAAGAATACTTTTCTATTTGCAACAGTTCATTAAAATTATGGCTCTGTAAAGCAGGGAAGTAGTTTTCAGTCAACTGGCATTTATAAGCTGACAACTCATTTCACAGCCTGATTCTCTTTTACCTTTCTCACAAGAACTCATACCATTTCAATACAGTTTATATAATAGCAGCAAAAAAAGGCGCTGTAATCTAGTCAGAAACATTAGCTGAACAGAGAACTACTTTGGTTTTATAGACTCTTTTTCATTTGACATGCGTAACTATGACCAAAGAGATTTTTCAAGAATTCCACATCTTAAAAATAGCTCCCACAGCTTTTGCTGAAGGGCAGAAGAGAGAGACACTGCATTTTACAATCTGGTTTTCTGTGGGGAAGGTAGCAGCAGAGGAAACCAGACCCAGTGCAATGATTTGCAATGACTCAATTCACATTTTAATCCGCTTCTCTGAATCCTGAGACTGAATCCTTTCTAGCACCAAATAACTCAATTTAAAACAAAACTCATATAGTTATGCTCAAAGTGTTTCAGTAGCAGCAGGGACACTTTCCTTCCTGCAAATATTTACTTGCAATGAGTTAAGAAAAAGCTGCAATAAATGACAATTAAGTGAGACAGGCCTTCATGATTTGCACTTCTTTGCACAGTACCATCATTGGTATGGAAACATGCAGAACTAGCTTCAGCCACAAGACATGTGACGTGACATCAACCTGCTTCTCTGAATGAAGAGGAACACTGGAGGCTTGCTTTTCTTCTTCAGATAACAGTCTCTTGTACACGAAATTGCTCCTTAAAGAAGTATTGCTGAAAGGCAGCCATGCACACAGGTCAATGTGACTAGGTTTTGTTGCCAAACAGGTAGACAAACTAAACAGACTAGTCTGATCATTTGCCACACTTCTTGCTTGCTGGTTGCCACTGAGCTGAATTCTTTCACAATGAGGTTTTCTTTCAGTTTCCTGTCAAAAAAAAAGATTTTTGCTTCCGATCCTTCATTATTATTACTTGAGAAATGACATAAACCTTTTCTTCTGTACCAAGGCTACATTCTTGAGACAAAGTAGATCTGACACGTTCATGTACACAGTAAAATATGTGAATGCATTCAGAATAGATCTTGAGCATTTCTAGTTCAATTGCACCTGCCGAAAGTGCATCTATTTCACTATATATAGACAAAACCATTTATCAAGAATTTTCCGTACCCCACCCAAGGAAAAACTTTCACCATCTCCACTCATGCTTCTATGTCACCCTCTAACAATAGTGCTATCACTTGCAGGGAGCCATTATGCATGCCAGACTTTAATCTGCCCTATACACTTGCTCTTTTGTAGAACACCATATGAAAACAGTGGAAGCAGATGGAAGAATTGTCCTTAGGGCAACAAGAACCATATGCTGAAGGGAGCAGTGGGCACAGGGCTGCCAGCAAAGGCAGCAACAAAGATGAAATGGCAACACCTGAGGGAAAGGAGAAGGAAAAATGGGCAGGGAGGACAGATTAGAGCCAGAGAGGTTTGGGTGCAATAAAGTCATCAGCTGGCTATAGCCACAAGTTTCACAACCACAGTTCTTGCCTGAAGTTTTTGGGGAAGAAAAAAGGTCCATATCTTTACTTGGTTTGCAAAGTAAAGACCTAGTCTTTTCAAAAGGCCAAGCTGCTGTGAAAAGGGGAGCAGGAAGCAGTGTTGTAAATCAGAGGTAGAAGTCAATGGGTAGAAAGAGTTCTGATCTGAAGAAGTTACTGCTATGTAGCAGACTTCTTTGCAACATTTTGGAGAGGCAGAGGTGGGGAACGATTGCTGAAATAATTGCTGAATTCAGGATTCAAATCCACGATGCTTAGCCTCCAAGATGCTTTAAGAAACACAGAGGCAGGAAGAGACTTCTGGCACAAACGGAGAATGCAAACAGACACGTACAACTGGAGGCGAATGAGGAAACAAGACTGAAAGATAAAGATAACTCTATCACAAAGCTTTCTCCAT
Organism: Meleagris gallopavo; assembly: GCF_905368555.1. NCBI lineage: Eukaryota > Metazoa > Chordata > Aves > Galliformes > Phasianidae > Meleagris > Meleagris gallopavo. Next base: position 126,402,131 of record NC_139404.1, read on the forward strand.
AGGCTTCCCTGAACCCTTACCCTGAAACTTCTTGTTCCTCCAGTGCTGTCTGCTTTGTCCAACAATTGCATCAGGTGTCATAAAAACGATCTTTCCCTGCACATTCACTTCACTTAATTTGCTCTCATGGAAGTATCAGTTTGAACAGATTTCTCACTTATTTTTTCCTTTAAAATACTGGATTTATTCGTAAACAAAAGATGCAAGCAATACTTTCCTTGGTTAAGCAAATATATATATAAGAATAATAAACATTTTTTATAAAACATTTGCAACAAACAAGAGGTCCAATGTGAGTACTACAGGACTTAAGCTAAGAGGAAAGTAGAGCTCAATTACCATCTGCAACTAATTAACAGTTGCCTCAGTCATAGCTTTCCTTTACGAACACAATTAAAAAGACAGTTTTTTAGAAGTTCATAGCTTGCGGACCCTTCACAGATGACTGAAATCAAAAAAACAAAAAAAACCAGCATAAACAGGATTTGTTATGTAGCCAGTGATGTTTTGTGATGAAATCTGACTTAAGTTTTTTTGTTTGTTTGTTTAAATGCACTTAAATTGATGTTTTTCTCTAAAATGTCTTAGTTCTTGGTGGCATAAGTCCTGCCTGTAACTTTTCTAGATATAGAACAACTCCTTTAAAATATGTTATCAAGAAATCAGATGTAGGAACTATACAGCCCTCTACTAAGTGGGCTGTCACAAAAATCTGTGTTATAACTTTTTGGAATTCTCCAAAGAAAACAGTCTCAAGTCTTGCTCTTCCGGGCTCTCCAGCCACGTCAAAGGTGGAGAATAAGCAAGTTTGAAAGAAGTTTGTGTACAGTCTCAGTGCAATAGTTTTGTTTTCAACACATGGAAAATGCGCTTTCCTGCAGCAAGCAAGGAAATCTTTTCCAGACCACAGTTTCACAGTTTGCATTGCAAGTGTATCAACAAAGCAAGATTTTTTTTTTTTTTTTTTTTAAATGGAAAAGCAAACTAAAACTGGCTCTTATCACACCAAGAAGCCTTCTAACTGGTAGCTTTTGGAGTATTGGTCCAAAGTCTGCAAAAAAAGTGACTTTGGGAAGAAGCACAGGGACCTCTTAAGGCATATGATAAGACACATGAGTTAAAACACTTTTTCTCTCTATGGGAGATAACTGGCGAGGCCTGGGTAGCAGGGGGATACGGGATGCCCTATATGGGAGTAAGCCATGACCTGCCCTGTGCTGGTTATGGTACATTGATATGGTGCTGATAAAACTGCAAGCGTCCCAGCAAGTCCCAGAAGAGCACCCACGGCCCAGCTTGAGCATATTTAAGAAAGAGCAGCAGGGCTTTGGAAAGGTGCAGGGGGAAAGACTGCCAGGGGAAAATGGTGCTGGGAACACACTCTTGGATGGTGCGGCTTGATTGCACACCAGTGTGTCCCTGAGGGTCCCCAGCCCAAATGACCAACACTGGTCACACGTCCCTGAGGGAGTTTTCTTTTTCTTAGCATACAAATTTATGATAAGATGCTTGCAGTAACTAGCAGGAAGATAAATTCAGAAGAAGTTCCCAGAGCTGAGACTGGCTTATCACAGGAACTGTTGGAGAACACCGACAGCATCGAGACCTGGCACAGTGCAGGATGAGAATAATGTGGGGACTCCAAAGCTCCAAACAGAGCCTTAGTTCCCAGATTGGGAATTGGTGGTGGTGTTTAAAATAGAAGTGCAATGCCCACTGCGTATGGTGAAGATTTAAATGATGTTTTAACTGGTGGGAAATGCAGAATCATGGGGGACCCATGGCATGAAAACCCCTGCCAGCCAGAAGGAGAATGCTAAAAAGCGGGCCAGCACTATGCAGGAACCAGGAACATCAGGAAGGAGATGCAGTGGCCATGGTACCCCTCTTTTGTGGCTCCAGGGCTGGCGGTGTGCTCCCAGCAGGATTAGGGGATTCAGCAACCAACCTCAGCAGCAGATGAATGGAAAGCAATAACAGCCACACAGAGAAACAGCTACTTCAGCACATGGTGTGAATGTGCGCATCTACATTTCAAACATCAGCAGGTACTGTGTTCCCACCGTAGCAAAGTTAGCAATGAGTTGCTTGAGGTTTTTCCACTCAGAAAGTAAAATGTAGGCAGTATGCTAGAAAAAATAAACACACATACTTGCTGGTACCACGGAATGCAGCCTAGGCTGGAATCAGATACCAGCAGTCATTTGAAAAAACACACTGGTCCAAGAAGGAGAGAAAGATTGTGGAGCAGAGTGGGTTTATCATATTCCCTGTAATCCCCTGGCATCCAGTGAGGCAAATGATACAATGGCTTGTTTAAAACTGTGCTCCAAGGAAAGAAAACTGCAAAGCTAGGAAGCTGCAGAGCTAGATAACATAAAGGCAGGAAATTATCATAGCAGCCCTGCATAAAAATCACATCCACCAAGTTCATCCGCATGACAAAATACTGGCCAGAATTTGTGACAAATGTCTATCAAGGTTGTGATGATGTTAAAAGTAGAATTTAGAACGAGATACACGTCCCAACAGATCTTCAATGCTCTTTCTCAAAAATGTTCTGGGCACAACCTGTGCAGGGCTTCAGTAGCAGAGGGCTGCAGGGTGCCCTGTGTGGGAGAAGGCCCTGAACTGCTCCTAGACATAAGGAGTAGCTCCAAGAGGTGTACAGAGAGACTGTTGAAAGAATGGCAACTGGAGATGTGCTATGGGCAGGAGGGGCACCACAGAGAATGGTTATGTCCCTGAAGATCTGTAGCCACGGGTCCCTCTCACCAGGGCAGGGACAGCTTGAGGGACTGTGGGCAACCCACAATGGGGCAGAGGAGCAGAGGCAAACCAGCAAAAAGCAGCGGAAAGAAATCATTAGACATACAGCCTTTCTGCTATGCCTGTCACCTCACCGAAGGAACAGAGATGGACTGAGTACAGTCATCAAAAAACAGGAAATTAGAGTAGGAAGGCAGGGAGGAGAGGTGTTATGCTTAAAGCTGAACCTTAGAAAGAGAAACTGCTTAAGTCTTTGATGGATTCTTTTTCTCAACCCACAAAGCCACGATTCAGTTCATGTTAACTGACAGCAAGTCAAGACTGCTTGGTTATGACATTCTCTCAAAGCACTTATACTATACTCAATAGTGTAGACTCCTGTGCCAGAACTTGGAAAAGCAGTTTGACCCCTGTCAAGTTGATATTAACTGATGAAGATGACTATTATTACAATATTTCACTAACACAGCTGTTGCTTGATGAAATACAACTTCACAGCAGTGAGAGGTTCAAGACAAGGTTCTGTTTTACCTCTTTGTTTTTCAAGTGCAGTGGACTTCATTACACACACACCAGAGTAACATCAGAAGATATTGAAATCGGTCTTGGCTCAACAGCAGCAGGCTGAGTCACATTTAACTCTGGCCAAGTTAAATCACTGTAACAGCAGAAAGACTAAGGATTGTTGCAGTGATGTCATTTTGCTGTAGCAGTGCAGTGGCCATTTTATATAAATAATAACACATTAAAAGCTCTTAGCCATCTCAGATTAGAGGAAACAAACATTGAGCAGTATTTTCTGCACTTTCCAAGTTCATGCTGCCATGTATGCATGCTAACACCCCTACTAATAATGCTTCACTGGAAGTTTATTTATTCCTTTACTTAGATGTAAAAGGCATGCAGCTGTACAGATCACAAAGCAGATATCAGTCTTCAGCAGTTCCTATGCCATGTCCCTGCTTCAGATGAAAGCTCTATCCACAAGATTACTCACTTAACACTGTCATCAACTAACTATGTTTCCCAATGCTGACTTGCCTCAACAAGAATCCAGAGGACACAGTTACTTCCCTCCACTCATAGCCTTAGGAAGAAGGGATCTCCTTCTGTAATACACCCGAGGCTACTGATTTTGTAACAGAGATATGAAGGCACCCAGCATTTTCCTTACCACCCAGTTTTCACTACCACAACCACTTCTGGCAGCAATGGTATTTCAGTCAACAAGATCTACTCAATTCTTGTGAGGAATCATACTTCAAGCTTATAACCTTGAGTCTTAAGTCCTCACTGAGCAAACATCTTTTGGTCCTTCAGCAATACAGAAGAAAAACTGAATCTTCTGCTTGTTTGCAAGATCTAGCAATTTTCTACTGCTCATCATGCAAGGATTTTATTCTCCTGAGCTCTTTACATAAATTGTACAGAAAACCTGTTACCTAATACTTCTCATCAGTGCAGTTTGAGAAGCAGATACCTAAAATTAGATGCCAGGCTCATCCGGTGGTTTTGCAGAGTTAAAATGGCAGAGTCAGTCTCATAACTCACAATCAACCAAAGCAGGAAGTCTCTTTCCTGATCTGCTCCCCTCCTCCCATCTCGTTTCCACTCTTTAACGCTCAGCCCTGCCACTCCTTTATGCTGGCTTCAACTCCTCTCAAACTCTGTGCAGAGCAGGCTCAAAGCATGGGATTAGCCCTTTGCTGACTCATCAGGCTGAATCATCTCAGTACCATTCAGATGGGCACTAGATCAAATGCAGATGGAGAGAAATGGGAGGATCCCACTTCTCAGCAGAGGCAAACTGTTAGATTGGCCATACAGAATCACAGAATCGTTTCAGTTGGAAAAGAACTCTAAAGCCATCTAGTCCAAACCCCCAGTAATGAACAGGGACACCTACAGGTATATCTGGTTGCTCAGAGCCCTATAGAGTCTGATCTTGAATGTTTCCAGGGATGGGGCATGCTCCACTTCTCTGGGCGACCTGTTCTAATGTCTCACTAGTCTTACTGCAAAAAAAACTCCTTCCTTATATCCAACCTAAATTCCCTCTCCTTTAGTTGAAACCATTTCCATTTGTCTTGTCACAGTAGACCCTGTGAAAATCTTTCCTTCTTTTCTTATAGCTCTCCGTTAGATATTGAAAGGCAGCTATCAGGTCACCTCAGAGCCTTTTCTTCTGCAGGCTGAACAGCCCCCAGCTCTCTCAGCCTGTCCTTGTAAGATGATATAAAGCGATGACATAAAAACTCCTATTCGACCTTCCTCTGCATTCAGCCTCAGTGATAGTTAAATTCCAGCTCTGCTGGGGAAAAAACAAAAAACCAGCTGCGAAGTTAAAACTGCAAGCTCTTCTACACAAACTCAAAGTGTTTAATAATAATAACTGTTTAATAACGCATCACTGTTTAATAAAGCACACAAGTACTCATGATAGATTGAATATTGTTTTAACCTCAATGGCTTTCATGTGCCTAAAAGGCATGGCTCAATATAAGTTCTTACTCCCAAGGCCATAGGCATGTGTGCTTGAGTTATGGAAGTCAACAGCCCAAGGGAAACTCACGTCCAAAGCTGCACAAGAACTGAACTGCTCATAATGTAAGATCCTTAACTTGTTATGGCAGTTCTGTGAATTTAGACTACAGACAGCCTACCAACAGTGAAATTCAGATTTTCAAAATGACACAATCCAGGCTTCACCTTCATTTTAATCTAAGATTGCACCATCAGCAATCTGAAATTCCTCTGAGCGGCTCCACCCTCCCCAAACTAACATTCTCCAGGATTCTTAGGCATTCATAGGCATTTTCTTTAATAAAGAGTTCCCAAACTCATTAATACCTAATTATTTGGTTTATATTATCAGCATAGACCAGTACTCTGATAAACTAACCCGAGTTTTAGAAGCAGTCTGTTAAAAAATGTAACATCAGTTTCCTCAGCACTCCAAACCGAATCCCCAAAGGTGCTTTTTGTACTACACTTCTAAGCAGCGCAATCAGAAATGCTGTTTCTGAGTGACTCCAAATACTTCTGCACCTTAACGGCATCACACAGAAAGATCTTGTAGTCCAAGGCTGTGAGGACTGTTTGCTGAAGAGCAGATTTTCCAAGTAGTAAGACGGCATCTCAGTGTTAGCAGCATAAATAATCTAAGTCTTAGAGTCAGTTAATATACAATTGTACTATTTTTCCACAGTCCACATTTGCTAATCCAGCAGTACAGACCACAATGTGGCTGTAACAGCAGAACTCAATTCAAACAGGCTTAAAGCCAAATCGCTTCTCGCATCCTGCCGTGCCTACAGCTCACAGCTAAGGCTGGGGGCCGGCATCCTTCCTTCCATCCCACAGCAAAGAGATGCAGAGATGTAGGTTTCCAAGCAGTTTACAAAGAACTTGGGGAAAAAAACCAAAACAAAACACTAAAGCATAACATCGAATAAGCTTATTAACGTGGCAGAAGGAAGACTTCTGATGAGTAAACCCCCGTTGCCCGAAATCCCCGTAATCCCGCTCGCTTTCCTAAAATGGAAGTGGCGCCGCAGCGGGCAAACGGGCGCTGCCCGGCCCGGCAGGCAGAGCCCTGCGGTGAGGCAGCGGAGTCCCCACGCAGCGCTCACGGCAGTACTGCGAGCAGAAGAGCCATGTGGAAAGTTCAGGGATACTTTTCCACTTAGTTGAAACTATAAAAAGAAAGAAAAGGAGGTGCCCGCTCTCCCTCCGTCCGGCCGCCTCCCGCTCCGCCGCCCCCCGTGCCACGGCCGCCGGGGGAGTCCCTCGCCCCGGGACGCAGGGCGGGCGGCGGCCCCTCGCTGAGCCCGGCTGGGCTGGGGGGGGACCCTGCGCGGCCGCTCCCGTCGCCCCTCCTCACCTCTGACGGGGGCCAAGAGGGCGAGGAGCGCCGCCAGGAGAAGCCCGCTGCGCTGCATGGCTGTTGCCCGCTAAGCTCCGCGTTCCCCCCCTCTACGGGAACGCCGACAGCTAACCCCCCCCGCGGCCAGCTCGAGGGCGGCTCCCCGGCCACTCCGCCCTATCAGGCCGGGGAGCCGTGCCTCCGGCGGGGGAGGAGGATCGGGAGGAGGGCGGCGCGGCCCGCTGGGGCCGTTCGGATTAGGGCGGTGCCCGCACCGCTCCCTGGCGCCGCGGGACAGAGCTCGGCCTGGCGGGCTGCAGGGGACCGGGAGCTGCTTGTTCCGGACGGTATCCCCACTGAGGCATCCCCCCAAACAGGCCCTGTTGCCTGGGTGGAATGAGCTGCAGGGCTTAAATACTGGCACGTGTGGTGGTGGTCGTGGAGAGGTATGCATTCTTGCAGCTGGCTTTCATAGAATCGTTGAGGTTGGAAAAGACTGCTAAGACCATCCAGTCGAACCATCAGTCCAGCTCCACCATGCCCACTCGGATCCATTTTGCGTCAGCCCATGTATTCCTTTTCCAGCATATATGGGACTCTGCCGGCTGGAAAAGTACAAAAATCACCTCGTTAGTGAATCACCATCATGAACTGATGGGAATATTCTTCCTCCTTGACAGATTTAACCTGAGGCAATAAGGAGTTTAATTATAGTCATAAAATTACTGTCTTAAAATTAAGGGTAAACTCCTATAAAATAGGTGAGTTTTGCAGAAGGAGCACTGGAGTCCCTGGAGGACTGCAGGCTGGAGGATGTGAGTAGCAAGAAGTGGCTTTTCCAGTCATAACACCTATATAGTCAGCACTGTGTTGCTCTTACCTTCTTCTTTTGGGGACTTCTAGCCTAGAGGATAAGACTGAACAAATGCGCATGTAATTCAGCAGTGCTATGTGGATACCCGTAGGAAATAATATTAACGTGCTCTAAAGATGTCTTTTAACAGAGTGTTTGTTTATAACTCTTGCTAATCATCACCTCATCACCTGCTGAGTTGCTCTCCTGATAAAAAGAATAAGAATTTTAGTACTCCCCACAGTGCAGTGCAATTCTCTATTTAACTCTTTTGTACCAAAACTTTATTTTTTTAAAGAATTGCGTAACTTGCAGAGAAAGTCTACTTTACTTCTCTGAAATAACCACATCAAATCAGGCTCATTTTATTTCTCTTTATCTAAACTAGTCCTTACTAATGTTGTCATCTTCAGATGAGACAGAAGCAATCACCCATTTGTGGTAATGAGATAGTTGTGATGAGTGTACTTTCACTTCACACTGGAGCTCCCCCTGGTTCCTCCTGGTTTTCACTTGGCCCTACCCTTAAGGTAGGGATATAGATCTCTGGTGCCAGTCATTACACGGCTAATAAATACCAAGCCATTTTTTTTAGTCTTTTTAATTTTTTTAGTTGTCATCTTGTGAAACAAGTTCAATTATTTGAGATTACTAGCTTTACTGTGCCTGTAACCTTAATTAAAAGATCACAGTTTTTACTATTTCACACTTAAAACCAGCACATTTGTAAAAAAAAATAAAAAATGAGTACTAGGGCTGCTTATCTGATTGCATGAGTAATATGCATAAATTCATCGATTCATTAAGGCTGGAAAAGACTATTAAGATCAGCTAGTCCAATTGTCAACCCACCCCCACCATGCCCACTGACCACACCCTTCAGTGCCACATCCACATGGTTCTTGAACACCTCCAGGGACAGTGACTCCACCACCTCCCTGGGCATGCTGTGCCATTGCACCACTGCTCTTTCTTTGAATGTTTTTTTTTTTTCCAAATATTCAACCTGAAATCTGAATTTGACACCAACTTTTTTCATTAACACTCGTATTTGCCCTGCTCATACTACAATGCTTGTCCTAGCAGCAGCTCCCTCACTGTCTCCTGCCTGTAGACTGCTAGGAAGCCTCTGCAAACAGCTCAGGCACTTGCTTGATTTGGATCAAGGAAGGAGATCTCCAAGGAAGGAGAAAAGGAGCAAGTTGAATATTACCTTAAGACTTAAAGAATGAGATCTTTAAAGGACATGCATGATCTGTGGTTTGACCTGAGGAAGAATATTTTAGAGTAGCATGATCAAGTTTGGAAGTTGTAAACCTAAACTTCTATGACACTGTCCAAGCTTGAATATACTCTGATGAGAGCAGCTACATGAAAGACCTGACTTAGCAGCTGTCTGTGAGCTGTGATGGTAACTGCACTTCTCAGTTTCTTCTAATTCCTCTTCTAAAGTTAAAACCTTGTTCTTTTCCTGCCTCCACATAATTTTGTGCTCATTTTACCTGTAAGTTCTCGGTCTTTCCAGAAACAGCATCATTCTTTGGATATTCAAAGAAGCAAAATAGAAACAGTGATTTATTTGCATTGTGTTAAAGGGATAAATACCAGTTTGGTGCTATAGGTCTGTTTACTTTCAAATGGACTTGTATGACCACCTTCAGGGAGTTTTACTATGCCCAATGAGAAGAACTCTTATGACTAGTGTACAGAACATTGCTCTTTGTTGGAGCAGCAGATTACAGATTCTTTTGAATTGCTGATGAATCTCTATAGACATCGATAAGTTTTGTGAGGGAAGCACTTGGTATGACTGGGTGTTTAAATCTCACCCAACAGGCATCCCTGTGCAGGGGGAAGAGAAGTTCAGCCCATCAGCTTCTTACAGAAGTCAGCAATGTCCTCCCAACTCCCAAGTTGCTGACTTCTCTGAACTTCCTCAGAATTCCTATTCCTCCTTTCTTAAGCCATTTCTCGAGTTCATTTTTCACTCAGAGGGTGGTGACACACTGGAACAGGTTGCCCAAGGACGTTGTGGATGCCCCATCCCTGAAGGCATTCAAGGCCAGGCTGGATGTGGCTCTGGGCGGCCTGGTCTGGTGGTTGGCGACCCTGCACATAGCAGGGTGATTGAAACTAGGTGATCATTGTGGTCCTTTTCAACCCAGGCCATTCTATGATTCATTTTTATACTATTTTCTTATTCTCAGGTGAAACTTGAGTGGCTCTAAACATACATATATTTGTTGAAATTGGTGTGACAGAAAAATGAACTGCTCGCTCAGAGTGACTACTGTTATTCCACATAATCTGCCCCAAGAGTCATTCAAGCTTCTCAGTATTTAGGAGGAATTGGGGAGGTCAGATGCAGTCTTGTTATGGGGATAACATCGCAAGGAACTCTCGGGCTGCTCACTATTTATGAGGTAAGGTTACTGACAGAGTATTTAGCAGGATAGTGTTATCAGTTCTGAGCGAGGCCTTCGTGAGTGTTATCAGTTCTGAGCCAGGCTGAAGGAGGAGGTTGGGGGCAGGCACAACCTCACAAGCTGCTACAGGCAAAGTCTTGAAGAAGAACAAGGCAGAACCAAACAGGCTCCAGAATCTACTGTGTAAACTTCACTAGCTCTCCTGTTGTTTGCTACTTTTTCATGGTCTCTACTATGCAGGAAAGGATTACACTTAAGGCATTGCAGCGTAAGAATTTCTTCCTAAGGATGCAGATTATAAACCTCAACAAGCAGCCTGTTCAGTAACTCCTTTTAGGAGTTTATGCAGAAGATGTGTATTTCCACAACGGTATCTGCAAAGACCAGTTACCTGGTCTCAGTCATTCTGCTTTTCCTTCTATCAATGCCTTTGGCACCACTTGTTCCCTTCCACTAGCAGAAATTATTTCACTTGTCTTTGTGACATAAAACATTAGCTTGAATTATGAGGCATCAGGGCTACTGGGATACCATCTCTTTTAAAGTTTATCCCATTTCTACAACTACAGACATTTCTCTTACTGTAAGTATAAACTGATTATTGTTTCCTATTCAGATTCTCTCCAACAGATTTTTTTTTGTTATTTTTCTCTTCCACTAACATCTGTAAATACTTTGACTACACTTCCTTATGCTGTAGACTATCCAAAGATCTTTTTATGTCCAAATTTTACTGTACTTTTCAGAACAGTACATAAAAATGAATATGATTCTATAGATCATATTTTTTTGCCTATTAATGTACATATGAAGAGACATAAGGTGAAGTCTTTGTTAAAAAAACAAATGCATATTATGGTATAAACATCATACAGAGTTTAGTTTCATAATACACTATGCAGCTTATTCATTAATCATAGAATCATAGAATATCCTGGGTTGGAAGGGGCTCACAAGGACTATCAAGTCCAACTCCTGACTCCATACAGGATCATCAAAATGGAATCCTATGTCCGAGAGCAGTGTTCAAACACTCCTTGAATTCCAGTAGCTCGGTGCCGTGCCCACAGCCCTGGGCAGCCCGTTCCATGCCCACCGCCCTCTGGTGCAGCCCCGTTCCCTAACCCCCAGCTTCCCCTCCCCTGACAGCTCCATGCCGTTCCCTCTGGCCCTGTCGCTGTCACACAGAGCAGAGCTCAGCGCTGCCCCTCCCCTCCCTGTGAGGAGCTGCAGCCGCCATCAGGCCTCCATTTCTCCTCTGGACTGAATGAGCCAAGGGACCTCATCTGCTCCTCACACATCTTGCCCTTCAGATCATCAATCTTCATAGTTCTCCTTTGGTCATTCTCTAATAGTTTTACGTCTATATTCTCATTTTGTAGCATCCAAATCTGCACTCAGTGCTCGAGGTGAGGCTGCAGCACAGCAGAGCAGGACAGCCCCTTCCACCACCCAGCCGGCAGTGGTGGGCCTGATGCAGCCCAGTACCGTATGGTTGGCTCTTCTGGCTGCAAGCCACCCTGCTGGCTCATATTTAGCTGGCCATCAGCTAGAATCCCTTGACCCCTTTCTGCAGGACTTCAGCCTCTTGGCCCCGGTTTGTACACAGATAGGGGACTGGAGAATCCATCACTTTTTCCTGTTAAACTTCAAGTGGTTGGTAATTCCCCAGCCTTCTAATTTGTCATGATCTCTCCTCAAGGGAGTCAACATCTCCCAGTTTAGTGTCATTCACAAACTTAGTATACATTCAAGTCTTCTGCCCAGGTCATTCAAAAACATTATAGAGAACTTACTTGCTTTATAAGAAATATTGGTGGGGCTTTTTTAGCATAATTCCATTTTATTAGAAACAAAGCATTATTTCATTCTCTAGGCAATAACTTTCAAGTCTGTCAGCCAGATTTGCAGTATTGATACATGGACTATTCAAGTGTATCCGTCTAAATACCTGTAATTACAAGTACTCACTGATAATTCTTTTCTGAGTATCTTATCTCAGTAACTGGAACTCGATGAACTAACTTTGCTCTGATTTTCTGAGCAACCTCCTGTTTATATTTTTCTATTGTGTATGAGTTCTCTTATTTAACACATGCAAATACAACCCTTTTGCCTTAAGGTCAACTTATTTTTCTTCTGTAGTATCCTACATCAGTACAAATGAAACTAGTAAACCTTTATTAGGATCAGACATTAAACAGCTAGCTACCCATTATCTGGGATATTGAATTACTTATGCATAAACAACGGCTTTCTGTACATATTTTAATAGTTCCTCTGTAAGATCTGGTGATGTCAGAACAGGCATGTTATAAAGAGGCCTTTTTTGTTGATATTAATACTGTGGAGTGTTTAGGCTAAGTATACCAAACGTTGTTGGTGATATGGTGGTTTTTTTTAGTAACCATTTAGTATTTTTATTTTCTGTTGGAACAGATTTTCATTTTCTTCAGTTATTGCAATATATAACATTTCTATTATTTATTAAAATTTTGTATTCTTCAGTTCATGATTTATTTTATGATTTGTTTTCTTTAGTTCCCACTTCAGTAGACCATAATATCCTTACTAAATTCCAGCAAGCTGGATGGATTTTTTAATTTTTTTTCTGCCTAGAGAGCTGTTTTTGAGTTTGTCCTCAGAATAGTATAGACTGGAAATATCTAGTCTTATAATAAATGCGGACAGTAGTCTGGCTGTAGTGTGTTACGCTGTAGATAGATCTCTAAGTTTCACAGTCTACTACATATTTTTTGAAACCTATTTCTCCTATATCTGCATTTCAAGATGAAACTTAGTTTTGAATATTTTAAGCCTCTTCAATTTTAATGTAAATATTTGGTTTGCTTGAATGAAAATCTGAAATACCTGTTCCTGATAAAGGGGCATGTTTGGTAATGAGGTGTTTTATTTATTTATTTATTTTGCTTAAAAGAGCAAAATAACTCAGTCTTAAGATTATGACTCAGGTTTTGTAAGTTTCTTTCCATGGTGCTAACTCCTATTAGTCTCTGCTCTTAGGAGTGGAAGGAAGGAGAAAAACTGACCAAACCAGTTCTTAAACAAGTGAATGTCATGTTCAGTTTAGACTGCTTGATCAGGCTGCAACCTTCTGAGCCTAAAGGAATGCAATTTAGGCACTCTTATCATATATTGCAGGTGTTTTATATTGCAATTATATGTTCTGTTTGTTCAGGTACTGTTGCCATTTGCTGTATTATCAAAACATACTTTCTTCAGTATTTTTGTTGCTGTTCATATTTCTCCTCTGAGGAAAAATAACTCACTTCTATAAACTGTAATATCCCCAAGTGATAAAACAAAGTTGGAATGGCTTCTTTTTCAACCACTGTGATTTCTGTTATATTCCCAGTACTGACATTGTCTAGACAGTAAAAATGTGTGGAAAATTCTCTTTTTGAAAAATCTTCCTTTCAAGTGTTCATGTCCTGGAGTTTTGGAATCAAGTTTTCAGAAAATATCCTCCCTGAAAGATTGGAGGAAGCAGCCATACAGATCAGTGTGTGTGTTTCCCTTCCATTCTCTGCCATGTGAATCGAGCTTGCTTTCCCTCATACGCACTGAACCATCCTGCTAATGCCTCTTCCAGCATATGCTGCAAGGCCATCTATTCCGGAGATACACATTGGACCAGCTGCCTCAAGAGGCAGTTAGTTTGGCAAAGAAGTACATGAATTCTAAGGGCAACATGATTTAAGAATTTCAGTGATTATCCTGTGAGGTAACCTGGATAATCTCATGTGCTGTACTGAGGGCTCAGCTTAGAAACAATAGCTTTCTAGCAGAGAAGAATGCCAACATTTAATGAGAGCTATTTTTTTTTTTTTTCCTATGGATTCTATGGAGTCTTCTAAATCTCCACCTGTTACATAGCACAGGTTACATAACTGCCTCAATTTCATAAACATGGTGAGGGTGTAGCTATATTCTTTAAAGAGTTTAGTAGATTTGACAGACGTGGCGAGAATTTGTGAAGCCATTTGTGAAGGCATTTTACTCATAATGATTTTTGTGTATGCATGCTAGATGTATCACAAGAGGGCAAAAACTAAGCTGCATTGATATGGCAAAAAGCATATACTCGTTTGTCTCTTCTCCGTATGAAAAGGTCTCCATTAAGATACTATGACAAATGCTGCTGGCAACTTCAGCAGTCTACAGGCTAAGACAGGCATCAGCTATTTGAGTTGTGTGTTGAAGACTGCAAGATGCAGCTTCTCCAAAGTGTGTTATGAAGTATACTGTTGTTGCAGTAATCTTTAAAGCTTTTAAATGAGTTCTTTGGGCCCTGGCATAATTTGACAGACATTGGCCTCAGTCTTTGCATATAGAATTGCAGAATCATTAAGATTGGAAAAGACCACTAGGATCATCCGACCACCAGCCCATCTCCACCATGCCCACTAGCCAACAAATTATTGTTTCCATACAAATAATTTAAAATGCACATATAACAATAGAAGTTAACTTGTATCTTACTGTTAATATATCTTATTTAACCAACAAAGAATCAAGTTTTCTAGATAGCAGCAGATAAAACCTTAAATTTCTCAGTTACAAACAGCAGCCTCTATCATGGCTTTATCAGAGATATTTATTACAGCTTTGTAAACAAAGTACTGTAACAGTTTACTGATCTGTGTCCTATACCCACCTTGTGACTTTTTATCAAGAATTATTAACAGATTCATCTGTCAAGAACATTTGCATAGGAGAAAGCACTTTCTATTTCGATTTCTATATACCTATCATATATTAGGTATATATATATATAGATTTCTATTTCATAGATATATGAAATATAGATATATATATTTCTATTTCTATATACCTATCACATCCCTCAGTATCACATCCACACAGTTCTTGTACAACTTCAGGAATGGTGACTTAACCACCTCTCTGGGCACGCTGTGCCACTGGCCCACCAGCACGCTTTCTGAGAGGAAACTTTTCCTACCATTCAACCTGAACTTCCCTTGGTGTAATTTAAGGCCATTACCTCATGTCCTATCGCTAATCACCTGGGAGAAGAGGCCGACTCCCACCTTGGTATGGACTTATATCTGGCTAAGGAATCAATGACCCAAAGAAGCTGGAGTCTCCAAGTCATTTGTGTATGGAAAGATGCTGTTTGGTGTCTGTGCTGTCAACTTTAGTAAAGGCAAAGCTATATAAACAAAAAATCATGGCAGCAGAAACCTTGCAATGCTTTAAATATGAGAATACCAATAATTGATTTACATCACCACGGAGAAATAATACTCCTCAACCTAAGAATACTTCAACAGTGAATGCTACCTGTAACCCAAGAAGAATCCAGGCTTCTAGTCCTTTTTTAATGTCTGGATTGCTGCTGCTTTGAAAATAAATTGTTAATTTACCTTAAATTCACACATTGTGCTCTTCTTGCCTCCTCTCTTCCCACAAACTCACAGTATGATCCATAGGATTATATTTCCTTGTCCTACTACAGCATTCAGTGTCTGTCTCTCAGGCATGAGTATTTATGCTTTGAATTATTCTTCAGACACAGGTAAAGAATTTCCTTTCACACTTGAGACAACTGAAATCGTGACTAGTCATCCATAGTCTCAGAAACTAATGAATCCAATTAGTCAAGTATCCCACAGCTCTTAAGGTATGTGGTAAAATTGTGTTATTTCCCTTATAAAACTCCTGCTCAGTTCTTTAAAGGATCATTTCCAGCATTAGAGTGCATTTCCTGCTTTAGGATCATTCCTGTGGTTTGTCTCATCATCTGTTTAGGAACATATGATGATCTGTGCCTCTGTGCTTGATGATGCCTATTAGCTAGCTCACGAGGTTCCCTCCTCAGCCCATTTTATTGGATCATAACACAGAAATGCTTGGCTGTCCTCGTGCAATTTGTTGGTGAACCAAGTTGACTTCCTGAGTTTGGTTCCTGAAAGATGAATGTTTATATCCTTCCCTTGCAGCTGTCAGCACAGCACTGGTGGAGAAGTGGGTGTAATGCTGGAGAAGCTGAGATGGAAAAAAGCAAAAATGTGAAGAACTATAAAGATTGATGTCGTAGTCCAGCTGAGAATAAACCAAAAGAACTTTCCATTGGACTTTCTTTTTATAAAACTGTTGATTTAAAGTTGGTTGAAGCAACAGGAGTAACATTTTAGGTGTCTTTTTTATTTTTATTTTTTCCATATTAAGGAGGGAAATAGATTTTGGTTGAGGGAACTGGGTTTGTTTATCTTGGAAAAGAGAAGGCTCTGGGGAGACCGCACTGTAGCCTTCCAGTACTTGAAGGGAGCGTATAAACAGGAGGGGGAATGGTTGTTTACAAGGGTGAATAGTGGTAGGACAAGGGGGAATAGTCTTAAGCTGAGATGGGAGGTTTAAGTTAGATATTAGGAGGAAATTTTTCACACAGAGGGTGGTGACAAACTGGCACAGGTTCACAGAATCACAGAATCACAGAATGGCCTGGGTTGGAAAGAACCTCAAGGATTATGAATCTCCAGCCCCCCTCCCAAATACAGGCCACCAACCTTCCCATTTAATACTAGACCAGGTTGCCCAGGGCCCCATCCAACCTGGCCTTGAACACCTCCAGGGATGGGGCATCCACAGCCTCTCTGGGCAGTCTGTTCCAGCACCTCACCGCTCTCTGTAAAGAACTTCTTGCTGATATCCAACAAATCTTTCCTCCTTCAACTTAAAACCGTTTCCCCTTGTCCTGCTGTTATCTACCCTTTCAAAGAGTTGATTCCCCTCCTGTTTGTAGGCTCCCTTTAGGTACTAAAAGGCTGCAATGAGGTCATCCCGCAGCCTTCTTTTCTCCAGGCTTGAATAAGCCCAGCTCCCTCAGCCTGTCTTCATAAGGGAGGTGCTCCAGTCCCTTGATCATCTTCATGTCTCTCCTCTGGACCCTCTCCAACAGCTTTCTGTCTTTCTTGTACTGGGGGCCCCAGACCTGTACACAATACTCCAGATGGGGCCTCATGAACACAGAGTAGAGAGGGACAGTCACCTTCCTGTCCCTTCTGGCCACCCCTCTTCTGATGGAAGGTTACCCAAGGAGGCTGTGGATGCCCCATCCCTGGAGGCATTCAAGGCCAGGCTGGATGTGGCTCTGGGCAGCCTGGTCTGGTGGTTGGCGACCCTGCACATAGCAGGGGGGTTGAAACTAGATCATTGTGATCCTTTTCAACGCAGGCCATTCTATGATTCTATGATTCTACAATTTTCCTCCAATTCCCTGCTGATTATTTGCTTCCTTTTTGCTTCTACCTTTCCACCTCCTCAGAAAAAAAAAAAAAAAAAAAAAAAGAAAATATAACAGAAAGGCACTTAGTGAGCCTGAGTAATTCAATTTCTGTTCTATTATTTCCTTAAAGGACATCTCATGAGTAAGTGTTTATTTGTTTGTATATGAATTTGTTGCTAATTCTGGGATCTGTGGGGGCAGATCCACACTGTAATTCTGAGCAAGAAAACACACAACATTGCATTCTGTTCTTAAAGTGTTTTTTCTCTTATAGTATAAGGAAAAGATAGAGAGCTTAACTGCAGCTTACTAAAGTAAACTTACAATGTTCTTGATTTTGATTGTATAACTTTTTACTGGGGGAAAAAAAAAAGAAAAAAAAAAGAAATAGGAGGAAAGATTTGCGTGTGAGAAACAAACCCCACAGCTGAAACACCCCCTTTTCCTGTCTGGTTTGTGTAGGAAAAGTTGTTAAGTCAAACAATACATCATTTTCCATTTGAGCACACAAAGTCTGAGTTCATAAAACAAGCCAGCATAACTGTACCTGCCCTGGGAACACTAGCTGTGAATAACTTCTCCATAGAATTGAAGAAATGTGGAAAGCAAGTGTCACTTGGGAAAAATAGCTCATACACTTGTCATTCCCACATCCATTTTTTCCAACTCATTTATTTTTATGCTGTTCTTTTCCTAAATGCCCAGAACAGTATCAGAGAGTTTAAACAAATGAGTGCAAATCATATATTTTGGTGGAGGTGAAGTAAGGAATTGAAGTGATCTCTCGCTGGTCCTGACAGAGAGAGATTTCCACATTAGGTGCTTGTTATTACCAGGTTCTAAAATTTCAGGACTATCACTGCTTGCCTTTCTTATCAGTGCTTCACCTTCTTTTTGTCACACACTATTCCACTGTATTGTCTTATCTCCTTTTGTTGTTGTTGTTGTTGTATCTGGGTAATTGGAAAAGCCATTTACGCTGTCCTTTCTGTCTACTGAGGGCTTTAGACAGGATCCAGCAAAGGAATTTACCGTGTCCTTAGTTTCAGGCACCCTTGACTATGTCTGGCACTATGGAGTCAGAGGAGAGACCATGCTGAGGTATGATTTGCTGGTATTTATGTCTGCAAGAGGCTATGCATGTGTTTAAGCTTCTGTGGGAAGGAGCAAGATTCAGGATTACCTGCAACTAAGTCACGATGTCACTGAGAGGTAAAAAAGCAGCCACACCAATCAGCTTAAGATCAGGTTGAAGCTTCTGTGTATTCTGCTTTATGCTTGTCAAGACGTTATCAGATGTAGAGGAGGGCTCAAAAGCATAAATATATTTATTGATGAGATATTGCTTTGCTGATTTTTATGCTGTATCTCATTTCTTGTGCAAAATCTGGCCAAACCCTAATGATTGAAATGATTATGCATCAGTTTTGGCTTTGTTGAGTGCAGTGAGACTTAGGTGCTTTAAAACCAGCTAAGAAAGTGGTTGAAATCATGTTGAAGTGATTTGATCAAATCTCAGAGAAAAGGCAAAGTTCAGAAAACTGTCTAGGATGTTTCTATCACTATTATGTGCTTTACCACGGACTGTTACCAGTTCTGGTTGACATCAGCTGATATAAATGTCTCTCTACATTTTCAAAATATTAAAAAATCTACAAATGCTTTCTCTTGATAGAATGAACTAATGGCCTTCACACTGTGCATCTGTGCTTTGAGTGATGAATATATATTTGCCATCTCAGACCCCTCCCTCCACGTGAATCCCCCTAGAATGGGTTTGTATAGGAGACTGCTGTACAGTGGGGCATTAGGAACAGCTGTGGCCCGTAGTTCCAATAAATTGTCAGAGAAAAGCAAAGAACTGTACGTAGCTTTTGTGAATATCGTGAGAGTAACTTTGGGGAATGAGTTGTCTTTTATTATAATTAAACAAGCTGAGTACTTGCCACTGCTACTGTATTCAAGTACAGAGTCCATGAAATTATTTTTGTTTTGTGAAAATGTTCAAAAGCGCTTTGAGAAAAAGTAGAAATTCTTAAGTGTTGCATACGGAAAGCTTAGTAGCTGAGATTCCAGTTTCTATTTCTAATTTGTGATTTTGAAAATAACAGACTCTTTTCCTTTTATTTCTTTCCATAGCTCTACAAGTAGACTGATGTCCTTGAATATATAAAAATCTGTTTTTAACAAGCTGAAGTGTTCAGGGTGAGGTGCTTGGATGCAGTCATTGTCGATGCAGTGGATGGCTTGAGAAAACCACAGGTTATATGAAAGTGGAACAATTTCTGTCTTCCTGAATACAGAACCTAGAAAGATACCCAGTCAGTGCTCTTAGGTGAGTTTAGCACAGCTGTGAAATGAACTAAAACACTACTGCAACATCCTCTGTAGCTTGTGCAGTTAGCAGAAGCAGGCAGCAGGAAAAGAGGGAAATAGGGCTACATGAAATAGGCAACATCTGAAAAATCAGATGTTTACAACATGCTATTTCTCTAACATGACAAGAACCAACAACCCATCTATTTCCAGAAGTTTAACCTTATACAATAGAGTCAGCATGTATCATCCCCCCTCTATCAACTGCTGTCAAGAGCTTCCTAGCTCACTCTCCCTTCCTCTTCCGTGCTGCTGCTGATGGTGCAGAGAAGAAGCAGGAAGAAGAAACACTTCCTTGCTTTCTTGAGTACAGCTGAAAAAGTTCTGTAACACCTTCAGATCCACAGTATTTCTCTGTTCTGCCTTAACTCTACTCACCATCCTACAGCAGGCTAATGAGAAGGAAAATAGAGCTTTGCTTATCTATTTGTCTTATGGTAATGAATTTTCTGCTTCAGAAGTAATGCTGAGTGGGAGCAGATGCACAAGGAGTGTGAAGTGGCAGACAAACATGCATCAGAACTGACAGGTTCTGTTCTGGCCCAGTGCTTTTGCAGTTGAACTTTTTAAACTCTGCACAATGGGATTTAAAGAAAACATCAACTCAGCACATCAGTTCTACTGTTTTATTGTGAGGCTTAAACATCTCACTTGGCAATTGCTGAATGTCTCATTTGTGCTGTTCTTGCACATGCTTCTTCATCTTTATTTACAAATAATTAACTACAGAACTTCTTCTAAATTTTCGCACAATTCTTGAGAATAGTCATATGACTTCCAGTATTAATTGTTTTATAATAGTAATGGTATTGTAACTTATTCTTTCTTCATTCAACATATTCCTCATTCCAGTGAGTTTCCAGACATGCTTAATTACCATAGATAATTCACAGTTTAAAATAAATGATCCTTTCCCCAAGTAACAATATTTCTGTGGTGAGGAACTTATGTAATGATATAAAGGATTTTACAAGTATAAAATATGCACAACTAATTCAATATATATAAAATCATGTTCACTGAGACGGCAGAAGGCAGTGGCACAGCCTGCCCAGAGCAGTTGTGGATGTCCCATCCCTGGAGGCCCTCAAGGCCAGGTTGGATGGGGCCCAGGGCAGCCTGAGCTGGTGGGGGGCAGCCCTGCCCATGGCAGGGGTTGGGGCTGGGTGATATTTAAGTTCCCTTCTAATCCAAACCATTCTATGATTCTATGAAAATGACTTATTCAGCTAGTACCATGCAGGACCAAAAAGTAGAAGTTTACATCTACATTTTTGTTCATGCATTCTAGTTCTTTTTTTTTTTTTTTTTCCGTATGTAAATACGTACGAATTACCAATTGTGTCTTCAAGCCTGTTTTCAAGAAAAATAAATCACTTGTTTTGCCATCCTCATACACAATTTGGAATTTTTCTTAATTCCTACTATTGCTGGCGGAGTCAAAATGAGCAGCGGTGAGCTGAAGCCCAATTCTCTCCAAACTGTGGAGAAGAAACTGACATTGCTTTTCTGTAGACTGATGCATTCCCCTAATGAAAACCCAATGTATTTCCAAGCAGTAATCACTGGACTGATGATCCAACAAGTAAGTGACAGATCACAGAATCATAGAATTCTTAGGTTGGAAGGGATCTCAAGGATTATAAAGCTCAAACCCCACTGCCAGAGGCAGGGCCACCAACCTCCACATTAATACTAGACCAGGTTGCCTGGAGCCCCATCCAACCTGGCCTTGAACACCTCCAGGGATAGGGCATCCACAACCTCTCTGGGCAGCCTGTTCCAGCACCTCACCACTCTCTGTAAAGAACTTCTTGCTGATATCCAACAAATCTTTCCTCCTTCAACTTAAAACCGTTTCCCCTTGTCCTGCTGTTATCTACCCTTTCAAAGAGTTGATTCCCCTCCTGTTTGTAGGCTCCCTTTAGGTACTGAAAGGCTGCAATGAGGTCACCGCGCAGCCTTCTTTTCTCCAGGCTGAACAAGCCCAGCTCCCTCAGCCCATCTTCATAAGGGAGGTGCTCCAGTCCCTTGATCATCTTCATGTCTCTCCTCTGGACCCTCTCCAACAGCTTTCTGTCTTTTTTGTACTGGGGCTCCAGACCTGTACACAGTACTCCAGATGGGGCCTCATGAACGCAGAGTAGAGAGTGACAATCACCTCCTTCTTCTTGCTGACCACCCCTCTTCTGATGCTAGATTTAGTTATGCTCATTGCTAAAGTCAACTGCAACAGCCTACCTATATGCTAAAAAATAGACAAGCAAACTCATGATCAGTTACGTTCATTTCTTATCAAGGACTGAGAAAAGAGGAAGATCTGTAGAGGGCACAGTATGTGAGCACCAAAATCTCAGCGAAGCCTAAAGAGTGCCTGCAGAGACTATCCAAGCACAACTCTGTCATTTGCAATATGAGATTTCCTGCTTAAGGTTTTCAGCTAATTTCAGCTGTAACAGTATGTCATACAGGAAAACGCTGCAGCTTGGCTAGGGCACACGAGTGATGCCCTGAATATCTTACACATAGTTTGAAACTTTCTACATTCTCCACCCTCAGATAAAGGAAACTGTCAGCAAAACACAAAGAAATTTCTATGACTCATAAAGCAGATTAATGAGGTTTTACTGGCATGCCTAGTTTGAGCTGAGTATAAAGGACAAAAGATGTTTCAGACCATCCCTGGTGAATTAAGCAAACGTGGGATTGAGCTGTGGTTATGCTTGCCATTCATATTTGGAAGATGATTTCTTCTGGAATTTAACATATCTGGTGTTTTTCTTCATAAAATCCTTTTGCAGTGTCGTCAATAGCTGTGGGCCAAGATGAAGGAATGCACACATACAAAAGCCGTGGGTTGTATTTTAATAGGGATCCCTACTGCTTATCAGTGCTGCTTTATGTAATTGTTTGGAAAAGGTCAGTATAGCTTGTGCTGCAAACAATTGAAGCCGAAAATTTTGACTTTTTTTTTTTTTTTTTAATTTATTTATTTGCATTGGGCTTGTAATCTTTTGACTAAATACAGTATGAAAAAGGGACTGTGAAAAAAATGAAACTATTCCAGCCTCAGGTCATTGCACCTATCTCTTAAACTGTTGTGGGTCTAACACAGCTAGTCCCAAATAACTGTTGGTTGCTGAATGTGTCATTTAAAGAAAACAAATGTTCAGCTCTTAAGCTCTGAGATCAGTCCTGCATTGCCTGGTTACTTCTGTATCTCTATTATCGAATCTGTGCTGTAATATCTATAATCTTCATTTTGCTTCCCATAGCACATACACAAACAGTCATCTTCAACATGACTTTTTATGTTGATTATATTTCTCTAATTACTTCTTAGGCTTAGAATAAAATCTAAAGTATTTGCTTTGCTTTTATCTTTTTGCAGTTGTTCAAGGCAGCTGGCTGTTTGCTTACATACATCTCAGAGGGAGATAGACTGGGGGAGAGTTCCTGTGGTTGTCTGGATGAAGTTGGCCTCTGTTGTCATGAAGATGCTCAGAAAGAAAAATTCTTTGTCAGCTTTTATTTGAATTGAAGTGCACACTGGAAGAAGGCTCTGAGGAAGATTTGGTCTCTGGGAACTGGAGAAGAAGTCAGCCTTCATGTTTGTTTGAGATGGTGGGCTGACAGCTCATCTGCAAAGCCAAAGCTATGTTTTGGCATTCTCTCAGGCTGTGTTTCTGCCAGAGGATCCTGGTAGTGATTTCTACCCCTTGAGTTCAGATGTACAACCTAACACTATCCTGGTACTGAGTCAGATGAAAACCCAAGTATGCATCTCTCCTGCAAAGCTAGACATGAGAGGGAGCCACAGTCTTTTCCATGGGCATAGGTTGAAATCAAGTTGTGCCATGATCCTGCAGTGGAGCACATCTGTCTTTCTGGGTAGATGTAGTCATGGATGCAAAAAAATTGAAGGCGTGACTATTACACAAGAAGTTCATGTATACAGATAAGGGGAAAATAATACCTAAGAGATCTGCTTTGTAATCGCAGTGGCAGCCAGAAAGACCAACATTTGTCGCACCTTGTGTTGCTTTCATAAAATGTTCAGAGAAAGGTGTTAATGGTGAACTGTAAGCAAAGCCAGGAGCTTTATTTCTAAACATAGCATTCTATCAGTCAAGAGAGAAGCATGCCAGGTTTACTGACAACAACAGAAGTTATATTCCCATTTGTAACTTTGTTTCGTCACAACCTGTATTTGCTAAAATAGGTTAATTATTCATCGTTAAAGTGTGTTTCTTAATGAGTATGTCCTTCTTAGAGCAGTAGCTGTGTGTGTGTTAGCTTCACTTACAGAACGATAGCCTTATAAACAGGGCAGTGTTTTACCTCCTCTAAGGTTTGACTTGTATGCAATCATCAAGCATTTGTCTACGGAGGTGCAAAAGCTAAATTAAAGCCTGCCTGATGTACTTGTGGAGAGAAATATCCTTCAGCAGCAGCTAGTCAGGAACAGTGTGGATAACGCGTGTTTGTAGAGATACTCATGCCTGACAGAGGTATTCTTTTCCTACCAAAGCCAGAAAAAGCAGAAAAACATAAAAAGGTAAAAATACTGACAGGAGTGTGCAGACTAGAGTTTGTCCTACAGCTGAGCAGGAAACATTCCTTGATAAAGAGAGAAAATAAAGAGGGACCTTGATTGAGTGTTATGGGAAGAAGATACTGAAGTCATGGGAAGAAGATTGGCAAGGCATCATCATCTAGCTTAATGCAAAGGCCCTGGAAGGTTTGGGAACAACTGCTGTTGATCATGTCTTTGTGTTGCCTCCAAAGTTCGTCTGCTTGTTTTGAATAAGTTTGTGTTCCAGCAGAAAGGTCAGAAGGAAATGCAGGCACAAAATTTAATTCTTTGCGTATAAGGGAACAAAGGTGGATTTTGCATAAGAAATATTTGGTAGGGAGGATATCTTTGCGTATAAGGGAACAAAGGTGGATTTTGCATAAGAAATATTTGGTAGGGAGGATATGAAACTAGTCATGACACAAAGTGGTTTTTGTCAGATGCAATCAGCTCATTTGAGATTGCTAGAACAGCAGTTCAGCTGTCCTAAAAATGCCTGCTGGAGACCAAACGGTTTTGTCAAAAGATCAAATGCTACATGAGAGAAGTCCAGACATTAAAAAAAAAAAAAAATTCCCTCTGGAGGTAAGTGAAGGTATGGCAAGTATTAGAAAAGGGCAGTCCTGTCTAAGTCAAACTGGAAGTAATGCAAGGGTGTGAGCAGTGAGTGTTAGTCATCTTCCTACTGCACATCCTGCAGAACCCAGCCCTGTGCTTACAGCAGATGCAGATGTGGGGAAGGGCACTGTGCAGGCACAGTCTCTCTGCTGGTTGTACGAAGGGCCTGAACTTTTTGGCTGAACAAAAGGTTTTTCTTCCCTTGCTCCAGAGAGCTTTGCTCAGTAATAGAGCAGGTTTGGAGTGTGTGTTCTTCTGAAGGCACATAGGACCTCACTTCTTGCAGGATTTCTGCTTGTTCTGCATTTGGGAAAAGGCTTTTGAGTAAAGCTTCAAAACCTTAATGAGAGTGAATATTACCAGAGTCCTAGCTGGTACTAATGTCTGCTGAATGACACAATGCCACATACTGCAGCATGTGTTACTTTTCCCTCAGAAAGAGATTGGCCCCTCTGTGTGACTATACTTGACCTGGATAGACTGGATTGATGGGCCAAAGTAAAATGTATGAGTTTGACAGGGCCAAGCGATACGTACTGTATTTTGCTCACAACTCCAGGCTACCCTACAGGCTTGGGGAGCAGTGGCTGGAAAGCTGCCTGATGGAAAGGAACCTTGGTGTACTGATGGACAGTTGGCTGAATATGAGCCAGCAGTGTACCCGGGTTGGCCCAGGAAGGCCAATGTGATCCTGGTTTGTATCAGGAATGGTGTGGTGAGCAGGACAAGGGAAGTAATCCTGCCCCTGTACTCAGCATTGGTGAGGCCTCACCTTGAGTACTGTGTTCAGTTTTGGGCACCTCAGTACAGAAAGGACATTGGAGCAGGTCCAATGAAGGGCAACAAGACTGGTGAAGGGCTCGGAGAATATGCCCTATGAGGAGTGACTAAAGGAACCGGGGCTGTTTAGTCTGGGGAAGAGGAGGCTGAAGGGAGACCTTATTGCTCTCTTCAAATACCTGAAAGTTGATTGCAATGAGAGAGGGGCTGATCTCTTCTCACTGGTGACAGGTGACAGGACAAGAGGAAATGGCCTCAAGTTATGCCAGGAGAGGTTTAGGTTGGACATCAGGAAAAAATTCTTTACAGAATGGTTTGTTAAGCACTGGAGGTGGTTGAAGTCACCATCCCTGGATGTGTTTAAAAACCACTTGGATGTGGTTTGGGGATGTGATTTAATGGTGGGTTGTTAGAGTTAGGGTAGTATGGTTAGATTGCAGTTGGACTTGATGATCTTAAAGGCCTTTTCCAACTTGAGAAATTCTATGATTCTATGATTCTGTATTACTTTAATTTCATAGCAGTCGAAATACTCTACAGGCTACTAACTAGAAGAAACATGGAGAGCTACATTGGTTGACTCGATTCTGACTTTGAAGAACTGTGGGAACGTCTGCTAACCTTTTCCAGTGTCTTCAACAACTTCATAGAATCATTGAATGGCTTAGATTGGAAGGAATCTCAAATCCCACCTAGTCTCACCTCCCTGCCATGGGCAGGGCTGCCCCCCACAAGCTCAGGCTGCCCAGGACCCCATCCAACCTGGCTTTGCGTGCCTCCAGGGATGGAGCACTACAGCTTCTCTGGGCAGCTGTGCCAATGCCTCATCATCCTCTGAATAAAAAACTTCTTCCTAACATCTAATCTAAATCTTCCCTCTTTTAGTTTAAAGACATTTCCCCTCGTCCTGTCAGTATCAGATCATCTAAAGGTTGGTTTCCCTCCAGCAATGAATTCTCCTCAGAGTCTTCTCTTGTCCAAGCTAAACAAGCCCAATTCCCTCAACCTGTCTTCATAAGAGAGGTGCCTCAGCCCTCTGATCATCTTAGTGGCCTTCCTTTGGATTCGTTCCAAGAGCTCTGAGTCTTTCTTGTACTGGGGCCCCAGGCCTGGATGCAGTAATTCAGATGGGGCCTCAAAAGGTAGAAAAAAGGGGGACAATCCTCTCCCTCTCCCTGCTAGCCACTCCTCTTTTGATGCAGCCTGGGATACAGTTCACCTTCCAGGCTGCAAGCCCACTCTGTTGGCTCATGTCCAGCTTTTTGTCCATCAAGACCCTCAAGTTCTTCTCCACAAGACTGCTGTCCATGAGTTTTTCCCCCAGTCTGTACACATAACTGAGATTGCCTTGACTCTAGTGCAACACCTTGAATTTGGCTTTGTTAAACTTCAGATTCCCATGTGCCCACTTTTTGAGCACGTTCAGGTCCCATTGGATGGTATCCCTCCCTTCTGTGGTGTCAGTTGCACTACTCAGCTTGGTGTCATCAGCAAACTTGCTGCAGGTACACTCTCTCCCCCTGTCTGTGTCACTGATAAGATATTGAAGAACAGCAGTCCCAAGACAGAGCTCTGGGGGACATGACTGTTACCAGCCTCCACCTGGACACAGAGTTGTAGACAAAAAATAAGCATAATAAATAAATATAGCTTACATAATCTTGCAGGATTAAAATACTCTATTTCTCTGCTGCATTCTTTCTACAAAGCCCTAACACCTACAGCATCTATGGCTGTTAAAGCCCTTGCCCTGTTGGAAGCAGTACTCCTGTGAACTGTGCATGATGACACTTGCAAGACCAACAGAGCTGCGGTGCAGATGCTTTCTGTTTCCATCCTACCCACATCTTGACCAGATGACAAAATCAATTTATCAGTTATAGTTGTGCAGCTCATGGCAAATCTCACAAGTTAAACATCCTAGGACCTCTTGCTTTTTCTACCTCATGTCAGTGTAATGAAGGAGAGAGCTAAGAGAATAGTTACACCAAATAAGATGTTATTCAATCTTGGTGAATTAGCATGCCCACCTGTCTTTTGTTGGTGTGGTATGACTCACACTGATATCTGGAGACTGTCTTACTTCCTTCCTGCACTGTAAAAAATGATTTTCACAATTGGAAATTGGCTACTTTGTTCTAAATCTTTATTTCTGTGCAGGAAATTCATTTGGGAGGAAATAACACAGATGCCAGCTGCTGACTAGGTAAGGAAAAAAGGAGAGTAATAATATATATTTAATCTCTTATTTTTGGTACACTTTCCTGCGTGTATTCCCTCTGCACTGCCTCTAAAATCCTTTAGGAGTACCAAGCAGGAACGGCATATCTGTTGTTTTGCACAGTCTTCAACATCAGGTTGTGGGATGGATGAGAAACATGTTTCAAGACCCCATAATGAACCTTCCCATAAAACACCCATTGGTATAAGAAGCAGAGGGTTACATAAGGGATATGTCAGGCAGTTGAGAGCTTTTAGCCTGAAAGAGATGTCAAGGTAAGTGTCCCTGCTCTTCTTCCTGTGTCTGGATTTTGCATGAAGCAGTCACGGGGTAAAATCCAGAACGACTTTTGGGAACAGTGTTTATGCCTCTTCTTGAAAGTGGCCTATAGTACAATAGAGATCTGTGTATTCAAGTGGTTAATAGACCAGAAAGATAAATCTATTGTAAATGTAGGGGGAACAGCTAGCTTACCATGACGATTTCTTTTTTATTGTTAATTTTTTTTTTTAATGGAAAAATAAATGTTTATAAAAACAAGAGACAGTGAGTGAATTATTCTTTGTTAACAGGGAGCAAATGTCCCTTCCGACATAGATACAAACATCGAAGAACTGCATAGCAGTATGGTAGTGAGCCTTAGAGAAACTTATATGCAAGAGTTACGGTGTGTTCCCAGGATGCAAGAGCAGGTATTCCGTAAGTATTTACCACAGGTGCATTGTTAACATTTGATTAATGTCAATGGGCAGCAGACAAATGTTGATTTTTCTGTTTATTTTTATGGCTCTTGTTCATTTACATTACTTTGTTTTCCCAAAGAAAAGGGCACACAAGAGTTTAAGTTGAGAGCAGTGAAGTTATTCTTGCAGATAGAAGCACTATTCTTCTATGTATTTTCACTACAACGATAACATGTGAACAGTGTTACTAGATGAGTGTAAATTAGGAAGTTTTCATTGTGTAAGATTTCCCATATGGATATGTTGAACAGAAAGTATCAAGTCAAGCAACATCATAACTGACAGATAATGGTTTTCAGAAAGATTTCTGCATTCACATTGCTTGATTGCTGTGCATGATTGAAGAGCAGCTGAAGTTGATGCTGTTCCAGATGCTAAATAGGAAAAGTACACTGGAAAGCTTGACAAATGCAGCATTTACAACTGTAGACGTGCTGCTGAGTTACCAACTAAGTGGTTTTGCACACTTTCAGTGCAGTAGCATGGCAACGTGCAGAGTAACACATTAGGGCAGTGTCAGTATTGATGGCTCAGATACACTTTCAGTCCATAAACTAAGGACTATTTCCTTTAGGCATGGAGATATTTTCTTCTGGGACAACTTCAGTAGGCATGTAAGTTTACACAGCAAGGAAGTAAGTAATCACGCAAGCAGCCGTGTTGAACTGTTTGAGTAACTTTTCAGATAAAGAGAACAGCTATTGAAAATGCTGACAGACGCTGACATTTGATCTCAGGTTGCGACCTTTCCTTCTGTTATTTGGTTTTCCTTGGGAATTGAAAACAGAGTATTTCTTTTCAATGGAAAAAGAAATAAAATATATTCATTGAAGATGATTAACAAGTGCAAAATCTTCCACACAGCTTCTTAGCTGCAGATTCCTCGTCCCTGCAGGCCATGCATTCCTTAGGCTTGTGGTTCTGGCAGAGCAATTCTTCATAAGTGTGGCCTTAACTCTCAGCTGTTTTAGGAATAGAAAGCACCTACCTAACAGATGGGTTTTGTAATAGGCTAAGATTTCTATAAAAAGAAGGTGGAAACAACTTCAGCTCATGTAGTATATTCTTTCAAAATGATATCTTGATACCATTTTGTGTTATTTCTATCAAGTTCTGAACACCAATGTTTTTGTAACTGGTGCTACAGTTCTATCTGCTGCAGAATTTCTTTGCTGCGTTGTCAGTGAACTGAACATACTGTAACAACTTCCAAGGAAAGATAACTTTTTTTTTTCTTTTTTCTTTTTTATATGAATAATAATTCCTTTCTACTGTCCTTCACACGTATATCACAGCCTCAGACTGCATTTGAAACAATCCTCTATGCTATAGAGACTTTCCTGTAAATTGCATGGAATCTGACCAATAAAAGGCAAGTAGATGACTCTTGTTAGTACTACAGTGCTCAGAGCAGAAAGAAAATGCCCTAAAATCTGAGCTGGCCACTATTTCCATTTTCATTAGAGATCCGACGCCAGTGGCTTCAACAACTTCATAGAATGATTGAATGGCTTAGATTGGAAGTTATCTCAAAGTCCATCCAGTCTCACCTCCCTGCTGTGGGCAGGGCTGCCCCCATCAGCTCAGGCTGCCCCATCCAACCTGGCCTTGAGTGCCTCCAGGGATGGGGCACCACAGCTTCTCTGGGCAGCTGTGCCAGCGCCTCACCATAGACAGAGTGGAGGAGCTATTGTGAAAAATGGCAAGACATAAGTAGTAGCACATACAGTTTATCATTTCCATACAATGCATTGTGTAATTGAATCCACTGACTTTGTACTGTTTCAGAATCACAGCACTCAGGCACTGCAGGTGATTTGCTTAAGACTTGTCCACACATAGCTGATTGGAAAGGTGGTGAATTAAAGTGTACTCCTGTGTTTTAAGAGCATTCTGAAATGCTGTTCTTACAGATCCATAGAAGCTTGATTATGGTGGAAATAGGAAGTGGTAGGCTTGCATGTGAAGGCTTATTTCATGAATATCACTACCTTTTTTACAGAATTATGTGACAATTCAGAGGTCTGTAACAAATTGCTTTTGGGAGAATTCTGAGAATGGCACATTCATGTTCGTCTCATTTGTCACTGACTTAATATGATGAATTTAATGTCATCTTCATATTGGATCACATTATTTTTCTGACACAGGTATTTAAAAGTAATTCTGGTTATTCTTTTTAATACATCCAAGTCATTATTCATATAGACTAGATATGAGCAAGGATTGTATGGGCATGAGTTTGTGTGTGAAGAACAATGTGCGTGTGCGCAGTCACTGAGAGGAGGAAGCGCTTGGGAAATGATTGGCATGTAACAACAAAAAACAATAGCTGCCATTTCTATTTGTGAAATTAATCTCTTTAAAATCATAACCAATTGCCTGAGATTGAAAATGCACAAGCACAAAACTGTTGAGGCTGGAAGGGATCTATGGTACTACCTAGTCCAACGGCCCTGCTCAAGCAGGATCAGGTTGCTCAGGACAAGCCTATTTCTGACCATTGCATAATTGTTGTCTTATAAAACAAACAAAGAAAACAGAAAACTATGGTAGTGGCTTAGAATCGTAATATTTAAGTCAGTGTATTTTGTCTTATTGCATTGTATACTTAGCATTCACAGTTCCTGCTTTCAACTGTTCCTCTGAAACCACAACAATGAAGAAAAAAAAAAAAAAGCCACAAAGAATTCTCCTTTAATCACATGATTCTAAGAGCTGGAGTTTATTACAACTATATTTATTACAACTATCCAGGCTGGATGTAGCTCTAGGCAGCCTGGTCTAGTGATTGGAAACCCTGCACATAGAAGGGGGAATGAAACTAGATGATCACAGTGGTCCTTTTCAGCCCAGGCCATTCCATGATTCTGTGATTCTATGATTTTATATGTAGAGGGATTTTTGAGTCACTGCAAACAGTGCATCGTATCCAATCCAGACTCCACACAAGGTTGTGAAGGCTAGAATTCACAGCTAGCCACGGAGAGGAGCAGTAGATATAAGCAAACTATTTGGAATGAGAAGACAATGAATCACAGAACCAAAAATTTCCTCAAGGTTTGCTCAGATCAGAGATGAAAGCTTGCAGCTGTTTTACCAGGAATCCACAACTGATCTCAGCTACCATCATGACTTTTCTAAGGAGAAGGTCACTCTACTTGTTTTCTGTATGGTTCAATTGCTTTAAAACAAAGTTCAGGAGTGATAAATGTTGATCAATTGCTTCAAAATCTTAAAATGCTGATAGTTATTCTTTGCTTCTCTTTTCTAGATCCTTCAAATTCTTGCTTATGCCATCTGCGCTTTCAGCACATGACATTCAGTGATTCATAGGCATCCCTGTTTGTCATCTCATTGTTAAATATTCCCCCTTGTTCACATGCACCACACCCTGCAGTTTCTTCCTTGTTTTCTAAACATCTATTTTTAATCATTTGAGGACTCCATCAAGATCTTTCAGACAGGAGACTTCTCTTTTCATATGAGTAATGTGGCATGCATAATACCTCCAGGTTTCTCAAAGGATCAGTCCTGGAGATGGAACAAAATAAACAGCTAGAACACCAAGAGTGTATAGTTAGCTTTTAATTCAAAGACAGCCTGAAAATCTTGCTTTTGACTGCAAGGTTCAGTGGGGATAATTCATTCTGAGGTTTGTTCTTCTAACTTTTCTTAATCCTACCTTGTCATTTTTGAAAAGACTGACATGGTTTTAAAGTTCCCATGGAAATTATGAATTACTTCATCTCAACTTTACTGTATCTCTTCTGCATTATCACCAATTGCCAGAAGACTTTGTTGAAGGCTCCTAGTAGGTCCTATTCTGCCTATTCTGCTAGAAGCTACTGACATGGAAAAAAGGCTTTTTATGGCTTATTAAAGTCAGCTCAATCTGATTTGACAAGATTTCTTAGAGGAGGATTTTCAGTAAGAACATTGTTATTTATTGTATGTTGTTTCCTATATATTTGCAGATATAGGACCTCTTATCTCAGGCTCTTCTAGCCATTTCCTCTTTTAAGATCTGAATATCTTTATGTTTTCTTCTGACTTCGATGAAACTTTAAGGAAGGAAGATCAGAAGTTATAATCAATAAACATTACTGTTATAATCAATAAACTTTAACAAAAATGAAGTAAGCTTTCAATTTTATTAATACAATTTCACAATAAAATTTCTGATCCGCCAAGTGAAAGATGACTTCACAGTGTTTCTGAAGCTTTCAAGATACTTAAAATAACAGAAGTGCAGTAGCAGAAAAAAAAAATAAAAAATAAACTTCAACTATTCAGGCTTCCTGACTTTAAGAAAATGCACTTATTTGTTGACTGATATATTCCATCAGATACAGTTCCATTATTTACTATCAGGAAAGTGAAGAATGTGACCTAATTCCTGGAGTGTGTCCCTGTCTTTTCCTGTTAACAGTAACTAGTCCAATAGATCTAAATCTTGAGGAAAGTTCTTGAAGTCTCTCAGAAAATAGAAAGTAGATTGGGAAGTTCTTCACATTCCAGTTTATCTCCCATCATGTTTCCTGCGGGCACTTCTCATGCTTGCTTCTCTTTTCAACATCGTTTGAATCCTCCAAAATTTCGCCTTATTTCTATCCGGCTGGAGAAAAATGATGAAACTGAAATCTGGAGTGTGGGGGAAGATGTAACTGTGAGCAGTCAGCAAAGAGCTTATCGGACTCTTTGACAGAGCCTATCACTGTGAAACCTTGGGAGTCTGGAGTGTAAGACAGTGAGCAAATGCTATCTGTTTGCATCTAAGGGTAAACAGGAGGTTCTGTTTGTATGCACTGTTAATCTTATCACACTTAAGAAACCTTTCATCCTTTATCACTGTTGCTTGGGAGAAGCTAGGCCAATTAACTGGGACAGGAATTTCTGGCTTGTAAGTGAATGGTATATAAGATGTATGTTGAACACAATAAAGCAGAACTATTCTGAGAACTATTCAAGAAACTGTGAGAGGTCTCTAACTCGACTGAGTGCTGACACTGGAGCCTGTGAAAATGAAGGCTAGTGACTTGTTCATACCCCTACCAAGTAACTTGCAACTGGTTGTGATGAGTTCAGCAACATGCTATGCATTGAAACTGTAACACATTTTGATTATAAAAGATAAAATCCAGGGCTGCAAACTGCAGCTGTTTACCCACAAGTGGCCCAGACTCTGAGAAAAGAGAAGACAACTGACTATGGCACAATGCCCTGCCTCAAGGCAAGTCACCCCACAAAGAGACACCTTGCCCACAAGTCAGTCACTGATCTCTCTCTTAGGTGAACCCAATGCTCTGGTGGAGAAGACAGGGCCTCCAGTCACACGTGATGGGCTGGCATTTGTAGAGCTACATGGTATGGTCAAGATGGATGTGGAGCTGGTGACTTGCGATGCAGTGTTAGGATGTGGCAAATCTGTGAGATAAGAGGTGGCAGAGAATCAGAGCTTTGATTTCTTCTCCAGGGCTCCTCTCTGTAGAGAGGTGAAGGCTCAGTGATTGTACTGCTAGGGTATCAGTAAGCTGCAGCTTCTAAACAGGAAACATCCTAAAGAATGCTGAAGATAACAGGAACAAAAACCAGCTTTGGTACGGAGGTCACCTGACTTCAGACATAGCAGTGTGTAACAACCTGAATAGGCAGAGATCAAGGATTTCAGGCTGTGATGAAAAACACTGGTTACGCATGTGCTACTATGCAACGAGGATCACTTCTTGACCTGTATTACTATACACATAAATGTAAAATATCATTGATGGGAATAAACAACCCATGCTTGTGTCACACTTACTGTCCTCCCTTGAGACTTTTGCCATGATTTGGATATAACTGCCCATTCTTCATGTAAAATAAAATAATAAAAAAAAAAAACACCTCTCTGTTGACAGCCAGATAATTTTACCTCAAGCAGCGGCAGCAAGAAGGCTTCAAAATTAGATGACGACTCCCTTGTCTTTGCATTTGTTGCCAATGAAGATAGCAGAGCCTACATGATAAATAATTAATGATGTATGAGGACAGAGGATGCATTGAAAAGTAACCATGATTAATTTTATTATCTTTTACAGAAAGTTATTACACTTCATAGCCCTGAAGGGAAACTATGTAGCAAGGGAACAGCTGTTAGGCCTTTATACAATCACTCTAGCAGCCTGCTAGGCAAGCCTTTGGAAGAGTGATGGATGGCGGAATTAGTTACAATTTTGTATGAGAAAATCTTGTTATGAGAGAAATCTAAGACAAGATAATTATATTGTTATTTGTCTCATAAATACAGAAGCTATGACTTTCCTAGTATACATCGCAAAACTAGCTGTTAATAAGTCTTGTCTCAGCTGCGGTACAGAACCTATAATAAGGAACTAGACCAGGAGAAGTCAAGCAAGCTGAGATGTCATGTTAACACCAATCCTAGCTCCTTGGAGAACAAGTAAAGAAAGAACATATGCTGGCAAGGGAAGAGTTTCTCTTTTTTAAGAACATTTTAATGCTATGCATCTGAAGCTCACAGCTGTAGCTAGACTGACCTTAGCTGAGATGAGTGCCGTTGTTGGTTGAGGAATCTAATCTATTAATGCTTGTTAACAGATGGACTCAACTCATGGATCACAGAATCACCGAATCACTGAGTTTGGAAAAGACCTCCAAGATCAGTAGTTTAACCATTCACCTACTACCAATATTTCCCCACTAAACTATGTCCCTTGGTACAACATCTAGATGTTTCTTGAACACCTCCATGGATGGTGACTCCACCACCTCCTTGGGCAGCCCATTCCAGTGCCTCGTCACTCTTTTGGAGAAGAAATTTTTCCTAATATCCAATTGGAACCTCCTCTGGTGCAACTTGAGACCATTCCCTCTAGTCGTATTGCTAGTTATGTGGGAGAAGAGGAGAGAATGAGATCCCTACCTCATCACAACCTTGTTTCAGGTCATTGTAGGCATTTATGATGTACACATTCTTCTGTGTTCAGTCTTCAAATGTTGTGTTATTCTTTCATCAGCTTTACAAGCATAACTTAGTTCCTGGTGGCATTTGGTATTCAGTAACCTCACAAGGTTTTGGGTATGTAGACTGAAAGTGCTGAAATCACTGAAGAAATCAGACTTGTTAATAAAATAATAAGTGATCAAATTATCTCTTTGGAGAATTGAAGTTCCAAGAAATAGGCCCATGAAGAAATGAAGAGCAGCAAATGTCTTTTGTTGATAATATTTTCTTCCCTCTTCTCCCCACCCCAGCTTTTGAAACAGCAGCAGCATTAACTTCCCATTACCATGCTGCTGAATCATTCTTTTTATTAATTCCTGACTCATTTTCTTCTGAACCATGCCAAAATTTAACCCATAGTGAAATTTTGTGGTGAAGCAGCAAATTCATCGGGGTAGATGACTTTAGCACGCAAAGGAGTGTTTACAGTGCTGTTTGCCTCTCCACGGACATTTTTAAGTGATAGCAGCCCCGATCCGGCTCTATGCAGTAGGGATTTAATGAAAAAATTAACAGCATAAGAAACACTTTGTCCATTATTCAGACTCTGCTTTCCAAACTGTAACTGGCTTGATGCCAGTCACAGTTCTTTCTTCCTAAATTAGCTTTCCCGATCTTACAAAACACACCTGCTTCCAAGCAATGGGGAATTTTTAAAACTTGATCTAATTCCAGCAGAATAAAACGTATCTAGGCTCCTGAAGACAATATAACTTCCTATTCTAATTATCCTCATAGGTAAAGGTTTGCTAAATCTATTAGCACTATTTTCTTTCTTCCTCTCTTCTCAGCCTTCAGCTAGAAATATGCAGTGATGTCTCTTCCTAACTAGCCTCAGTTCAGGTTCTGTATTTTAATAACACTTTGAAATGAAATTTCCAGAAACACAGTCCTTCCAACTCTCCCAACTTTCATATCTTTTCTTATTTTACAACTAGTGATATCTCAATGGTGTTACACATAAGGAAGAAGCTGAGTCATGGAAATGCTGGAGATGTAAGATGAGATCAAGGAGACACCCAGGAATTAAAGTAAGAGGCTAGTCCTGGATTTTCAGCATGTGCCAGGAAAGGAAAGGAACTGGAAAAGGACTGGGAAAGAAAAAATGCTTCCTAACATTGATGGAGCATTTCTTATACTGACTTTTTAATGTGTTGGAAATCTAAGAAGAAAAAACATTGATGATCATTCCTTTCTCTTTGCTCAGAAGCAAATCTGAAGTCTAGTCAAAGACCATTGAACCACATCTGTTACCCATACCGCTGCACTATTCTTGCCTTGCAGTGGCTTGATTTTCAAAATCTGTTTTCTGACTTGAACAGCTCAGGGTGGATCTTCATGCATGGGAGGGATTGTAGAGCTACAGTAGCATTATTTGGGTTCTTATTTACTCCATTTGTTTTATTTCAGGGGCCTTACTTGTATAAATGTCTGTACATCTAACCTTATTGTCTTTTGTTTTACTTCTTGTTCCCCATTTTGCCAAAAGCCTTCAAGGATTCCTAGTGATTCCCCATGTCAGGAGCTGCTAATGAAAAAGTATTTAAAAGATACCTGACAATTTCTTTAGAAATTAGACAGACATGTCTTTAACAGATGCAAACAGCTATGACAAAGCATCCCAGAATAGCCCAGTGGTCTGCAGTCCACCTGCAGTCCTCTGGGAAAGAGGACTACTGGTCAACAGGCCAGGAGTGAGGCAATTCGCTGTAAAAGGATCAATTGCAGGCATGTGGATCAGCACTCTGGAGTCCTCAAGATTTTCCCCAGATCCTGAGATAATTTTTTTTCCTGTTCTTGTTGAAACACCCTTGTCATGTTGATTGCAATTAATGTGAAAAACATCAGTACTTATCTGACTTTCACTCTCTTATAATGGGAGTCTCCTGATATCTTTTCTTGTTTTGTTGTTTTGTTTTTTTTGCAAGATTAGGGAAAACTTAATTTTCACAGTTGTTGCTTTCTGTAATGCTTTGTTGTTGTCTGCTTGTTTTTCCTAGTCCTTAAATGCTATCAAGTGAGCTTATTTCAAAATGAATAATAGAACTACAGAATCATAGAATCCTTAGAGTTGGAAGGAACTTTTAAAGGCCACTTAATCCAACTCCCTACAATGAACAGGGATACCTATATCTACCTCAGGTTGCTCAGAGCCCTGTCCAGCCTGGCCTTGAAAGTCACTAGGGACAGAGCTTCCACCACATCTCTGGGCAACCTGTTCCAGTGTTTCACCACCCTCACTGTAAAATAATTTTTCCCTATATCCAACCTCAATTTCCCCTCTTTAAGTTTGAAATCATTTTCCCTTTTCCTATCACCACAGACCCCGTTAAAGAGTTCATCCCCTTCTTTCCTCTAACTCCCCTTAGATACTGATACCACTATCAGGTCTCCCTGGTGTCTTCTCCAGGATAAAAAGCTCCACCTCTTTCAGCCTGTCAAGTAAGTACTTGTTTAAATTTTTATTCAAGAAATGCTCATTTTTTTTCTGCTTCCTTTTCTTCTCAATTGCTGCGTCCTAAGTTACAAAGCAGATAGAGCAGCTGTTGGAGACAACAACTCAGCTCTGTATTTATAGAACATGCTAAGGAAAATAATCCTAAAAAGTTTAAATTTTTGAGGATTTTGCAACTTACACATTGTGTCTGAATATATACCTTTAATAATGAAGGAGCTTTTATGAAGGCATCTCTCAGACTACACTTTTCTGAGAATGGGTTTGGGGAACAGTAGTGAGTACGCTGTGCCTGCACCTCACTCCAAAGCCCTCCTGAGCCCAGATATCTGCCATCCTATGTAGGGATGCCAGGTGTAGGGAAGCTCGGGTGCCAAGAGGTCCAAACAAGTGTGGATGAGGATGCACTTACAGTCGCACATGCAGTCCTTGAGGTCATGCTCAAAGATCAGGTGGAACAGAAAAAAAATACACGTTTTCTTTTAATCTTCTAGACTGGAAGTATGCTGGATCTGACATGCAGCTTGAGAGCTAGGCATCTGGAGAACAAAAAATTGAGGGAAGCCTTATGTCACTGAAATGTAACAATTTTGCTGATGGAGAGAGAAAACTCCTGAGGCTAATGAAGTGTTAGAAACAAGAAATCAAGCACCCTTCTCCATTAATATCATATTTCCAAAGGAAAGAACACATGCAGTAGTGGCAGGAAACTTTTGCTAGTGAGTTTCTTTCCTTTCAGCCTGTTCAGCAGCAAGAGCAAAAACGTAGTTCAGCAGCAGATGCTAAAATTATGCCAGAGGCAAGATATTATTCAGAAGGATCATCTGTAAGTAAAGAAAAACAAAACAAAAAAAGAAAAGGAGAGATCAGGCATCATGTGATGATGAGCAAAGCTTATCCATGATCTTGGAAGCAGAACTTTCCAACCCAGTCTGGTGTGCCAAGAGCTGGGAATATTTATTTTTTCCCCTTTATCTGTCATTGCTGCCAAAAATGGAAATTGTCGTTTCATTCTCATTTTGCAACGTTTTGGAGTAGCTGATAAGCAAAACACATAAAGCCATGCAGGAAAGTTTACTCGTCTGGAGTTTAGTCTTAGTTACATCCACATAGAGTGCCATCTAGGGGAAACTCTGTACCAACTCGTTGAAGGTTGAAAGCTTTGTTCCATTAAAAATAGAAATGGAAAATACTTGACCTGTGCGGTGCTCTGCGATCTTCGTAGAGACATTGAGCATACTCAGGCCATACTGACTGAGGTGGCATTCAAATGTAGAAAAAGAGGTTGGCAAGAGGTTACTGCAGCATACACAGGAACTAGGTTCAGAAAATCTTTATTCCCTCACCACAGCTAATTACCTGCTATTTACAGCCAAGTCCTGTCATGCCATCAGAATGACTGGAATTCATGATTCAACTTAATGTTCAACTAGCTCTCTTTTCATAACATGGCTTTTGAAAGAGCATGGGAAAAGCTATGAGCTTTAAAATCTGAACTCATGAATGTTATGATTAAAGCTAATTAGTCAATTAACTTTCTCTGATTCTCTGAAATCTATTATTCTCACAAACATGTGAGGATATTAGCAACTATATTTCATAAATATTTAATAGTACAAGCACTGGTGAAAATAAAATCAGTGTTGGCAAATGTATCAATATCATTCTGTCATTCAAGACCTCTTTTACAAGCAATTTTCACATAAAATTACATAATTTCAACACAATAGTAACAGACTACTTTATTTATAAGTAGATAGTCATAGGACAAAGGGGAATGGTCTTAAATTGAGACCACTGAGGGGAGCTTTAGGTTAGATATTAGAAGGAAGTTTTTCACTCAGAGGGTGGTAACACACTGGAACAGGTTGCCCAAGGAGGTTGTGGATGCCCCATCCCTGGAGGCATTCAAGGCCAGGCTGGATGTGGCTCTGGGTAGCCTGGTCTGGTGGTTGGTGACCCTGTATGTAGCAGGGGGTTGAAACTAGGTGATCATTGTGGTCCTTTTCAACCCAGGGCATTCTGTGATTGATTCTATGATTGATTCTATTTTTGTAAGCATAACATAAAAGGAGAGATGGGAATCAGTGATAATTATGGGTAAAATACGCACAAAAATTGAGATAGACCTGTGATACTTGGGAAACAATGAGTTGGTAGCAATTGAGCAAACGATTAACAAGAATTTAATGTTTGCATTCATTCTAAACCTTTGTGCCTCTAGGAATTGGAAAACTCAGAGTTAATGGCATCAATGGGTAAAACTCTTCCCTTTTTCACCTCTTTCCATGTAAGTGTCAAAATGCACTGATTTTTATAAGCCTTAATCTCATGCAATGCCAGAAATCATATGCTTCAGCTTCATGCATGCCTAAGCATATGTAACACTGGAGTCTCCAAAGATTGTAATAGATTTTAGTTTTATTTAAAACCAAATAATAGTGGGCGAAGTTGCCCTGTGATTTATTTTTCCTCA
Source organism: Meleagris gallopavo (assembly GCF_905368555.1). Lineage (NCBI taxonomy): Eukaryota > Metazoa > Chordata > Aves > Galliformes > Phasianidae > Meleagris > Meleagris gallopavo. The sequence continues at coordinate 126,442,565 of NC_139404.1, forward strand.
GAAGCCAGTACTCTAATGCAAGGTTTCCTTCCTCCTGTTTCCTGCTTTTAGTAGCAAGAAGAATTGTTATTTGGCAAATAGCATTTTCTGCTCTACCCTGTGCTAAACTGACAAATGTAGAAAGAGTGAAAATAGCAAAAGAGTGCAGTGATAATACAGCCATTCCCTACTTTTTTAAAGAACCACACAAATATGAATGAGTCATGTAATATAACATAGGGTTACCTTTTACAGTATCGACATTATAAGAGAAATAAAAGCATATCGATCTTTGGAAAATGAGTTTTGCTTCCCTTTCTGTAGTTCCAAGAATACTGTATTATACACAACAAAGCTAGCAAATACTGAAAATATATAGAAAGAAGGAAAGCCTTATTTTCTATGCCATACACAGCAGAAATCATCATCTACTATTGCTGTAAAGGGTCTTTAAACACTGTCTGACCAACAAGCTTTTTGCTTTGAGTTTCTTTTCTCATGAAAGCATTCAATTCTGAGCTCTGATGCATCTACATACAACTGCAGGATGCTTCTTGTTCACCTGACATAAAATTGCAGTAAAGTTGTGTTTTAATCTGAGAGATTATCATGGAAGAATACTGCATGCTGCAAAGTCTTCCTCTCCCTCAACTATTTTAAGTCAAAATGCCAAGATGAGAAATTGTGTTTGCTCAATACCTGTCAAGTTGCCAATAGCTGCTTTAAGTGGAAATAAGTGATGCAAAGAACCTGAACTGGGGCAAATCCCATTCTGAGTGAGGGACTGGTACACTGTTGCTGAGTCCCTTTCTAATTAGCTCCAGCAGCCTCTGTGCCCGTGCTTCAATTAGTACATGGAAATTGTAATTTCACTCTAACCTTATTTTTGATCTCACATAATGCCTCAGGTTGGATAAACTTTTTTCCTCCTGTCAGTGGGGAGTTGGTAGCATTGAGTTAGAAGGGCCCCCCAGACCTCCCCTGGCAGCTGCTGTTCCTGCCATGTGAAAATGAATGCTTCACCCTTCAGCTACAGCTAAATTAGAAATCTTTGAGCTCCTAATGATTTCCGATAGTTTGGCCTAATTGAATCTAAGTGCTTTTGCATTCAAACTAGAATGCTCAGCTGGACTGAAGCTGGAGAGCTGTGACCCCATTGTGCAGCCCCAGCAGCACCAGCCCTCCCCAACGCCAACAGGTGCCTTCACATGGGTTTGGGGAGTGTGACTCAGGAAAAACACCATTACTTTCTCTAATAAATCGTCATCTTAGAGGTTTCTGTAGTAGGGCAACACATGCTGTTCAGGATCGATTCATATTCAGTCTTTTTAAATTCTTCTTCTTTTCTGCTGTTCTCTCTAATGTTCAGGCAAGAAGAAGCAACGTTTGCATCACATCTCTATTCAGAAGCCTCTTCTAAGAACACCACACAACTGCTGTTCTGTGCAGCATCTGTTACTGATCTATTAATAATCACAATAGTAGCATTAGTATTACCATCAAGCACAAAAACAGAATAAGAATCCATAATCTTATCCCCAAGCTAAGAATGATATGATTGATGGTATGAATAATATCTAATAATCATCCGGCAGCTAAAATTATATCCCAACAAACTAAACAGAGTTGTTTCTTTTATTTTAAAGACTAAGTCTAATTAGGAGCAGTCCTGATGAATCTAGGAGGTTGAAAGGGTTGTCATGCCCTCCAAGTAAATCAGGCTCTGGGGCTCTACCATCTAAATCTCACAATTTCTGACTTTCTGAACTACAGTCCCAAAGCAAATATCATTGCTATAGGAATAGGAAAGCCATTTACAAAAGAAGAGTTATTTTTCATCAAAATGAAAAACACACTCTTAGAATCATTTGGTTTAATCCTATGCTCCATTAGCAGGAAAATTTTCCATTGAAGTCAGCACATATCTTGCTTTCGTAAGAGAATTGTGTATTCTGTAGCAACATCTCATTTTGCTATCAGTAAAATCACTGGGAAGCGTGCTTCTGAAGGTAATGATAATAAAATGAAATGTTCTGCAGTGTTTTATAATACGCTATAGCAGCAGCAAAAGAACTTTCGGTCTCGAAAATTGTGGAGGTGCACATCAAAGGATGGATTTGCTTCTGGTAAAGAAATGCACGAGGGAGGGTGGGCCTGAAATTTAAAAAAAGCCCTTCAGAGTAACCCACACAGCAACAGGGGAGGAATGTAGACCTCATGCCTTACATGTTTATAATAATTCCCATGAGGACAAATCAACTGATCCACACTATGACTTCAGTGCTGCAGGTAACCTCAATATGCATTCAGTGCAGCATCTCATTTTCGCTATTTTTAACTTTTCTTATCTTTTCCTAAAACTCCCTTTTTCTTCCCCAGAAATTTCTTAGAACCACCCCTTTTTTTTTCCTTCCAAAATGAAAGCAGTGGTTTCGTTTGACCAGGCAGCAATATTCTTTTGATTTTTAATTTGCCAGGAAGCAAGAGAATCTTCCATTTGATCCGAAGAGATTCATTTGCTTTTTCCTACTTTGAACTCTTTCATCCATGCTCAGCAAAGCTCATAGGTGACCTTCTGAGATGCAAGTCTGTTTTGGCAATTAGAGACAGCATGTAGCCCAACAACCTCTCTTGAGTCCTCATGGGACAGTATGTAGAACTGCTGTGCTATCTTGTATAACATCCCACAGCTCTCCAACAGATATTCACAACATGCACGTGAAGAAAGGTGGTGCACAATTCTTATCAGCTCTTCTGTATGAACTTACAATATTGCCTTTGGACTTAAGCTAGGGAAAAAATTTAACTTCTCACAGCATTGTTTTCGGCACAGTGAGTACTCCTTAAATAATTGAGAAGAACAACTTACAAATCTATTGGCTTAGAAGAAGTAAGAAATTAATTAACAGAATTAACATATGCTGCCCCAATATTGCTTTTAATCAGTTTAATCACAAACTACCTCCAGTTCCAATTTTATACAAGAAATGCATAATTTTCATCTGAGTAGATGCTGAAGCATTAGAGTTTTCCATAAATAATTGGCAGAATGATCTATCAGTTGCTCATGGTTTGTTGCAGACGTTCACAAATGCCTATACATGTTAATATATTATTGGGTGGCTTTATAAAAATGATCAGCGATGCAAAAAGGAAAAGGTATTATTACAAATAAATGTTGACAATTTATTCTTCAGCTTGAAGTGTCACTTACCAGTAAAGGTTCAGCCATCCAAAAGGCTGAAGGCATAATAATTCATCAGCTGAATAAAAACTGAATACTGTAACAATAAAAAATTGCTTTCAAATTTCCACATACTATCCAAATAATAAATGCAGTACTTGGTAGCAATGATACTGGACTTGACAATGAGTCCACACCTGGCCTTTCACATTAACAGCAGACTTTCTGGGGGCTTTTTAGCATGGTTTTAGCCCCACATAAGTACCTCAGCAGTTCATGGGCAGGGTTCAAGTCCTGGCACTAGCCAAAGGTGGTTGCATACATATCCACCCTACTCAAGATTAGATAACCCAGAGAAGGCAGTGGAGTGGTACAGTTACACTAACTTTCACATCAATTAATTGTCTGTGGATGAAAAACTTAGACAATGATTAAAAACAAGTCTGGTCTTCACAATTCAGTTGATTTGGTTCTATGATTCTATGACTTCACACTTGTATTAATTTCTTTTCTCACTCAGTTATTGCACCAATCACTGATCTTAGACCCTCGGTAGAAGAAAAGCAGGTAAAAAAATCACTGTGTCACAAACCATCTTTTCTTCAAGATGCATGGAAAACTGTACATTTAAATTCTGCAGTTCTTCTGTTGCAGCCCTGCCCCAAAAGACTCTGGTATCACACTGGAGATGCATAGACCAGGCAGCCAATACATACAGCATAGTTAAAAAAAAAACAACAAAAACACAGAGAGGAGATGATAGATAGAATTTGGGCATGGAAGAGGCTTGAAGGGGAAAGCACTTTAAAAGCATGGCATAAAACACAGCAAAAATTTGCTACAGTGAAGTAAAAGCTTTAGTAGGAAACATGTGAAATTAATCTTGCATTATCTGATACTTCTATTCTAAGTCATATCAGATGGTAGCCAGGCACCAAATCAGCATCTTAATGCAGCCTAGCACAATGACTTTCCCACAAAAACTTCTCCCCATCTCCCACCTGAGGAGGCACCTCTCAGGTTGACCAAGACAAGAGCTCCTCTGGGTCTTGGGGAATGCATGGGCTGAGGGAGAAGGATCAGATTGACCACGATCCCTCACAGGCCCACTGCTGCTGGAGTGATCTGAAGAATCACAGAATTGTAGGGGTTGGAAGGGACCTCAAGAGACCATCAAGTTCAACTCCCAGCGAAAGCAGGTTCCCTACAGAAGGTCACACAAGTAGGCATCCAGACAGGTCTTGAATATTGCCAGAGAAGGAGACTCCACAGCCTCTCTGGGCAGCCTGCTCCTGTGCTCATTCAGGGGGTGACTGAGAAATAAATCTCAGCCAATTTTACTCACCATGTCTTCTCTGAAGACTTCTCATAACTTTTTCCCCAGGAAGCAGAGTCTTCTTTCCCCCTTCCCTCCTCAGTTACACCCAGGTCAAAGTCACCCACCTGTCAGTCGTGCTGTTCTTCCACGTGCACGTAGCCCCATGAAGGCATCAGCAGCATGGTTCATCAGACCAGATGCGGGCATCTGAACTATCTGTCTAGACTCCATTTATCATTTGCTGAAGCAAGAACTTGTACCAGGCAACTTGTCTCATGCTGAAGTTGCTCTCTGAAATGAATTGTATGCCAAAAAGTGCCTACTGCCCTCCACTAATTGCAGAGGCACTTCAGATGTGCTTCGGACAGGGTCACCACACTGTAGGTGCCTGAGGTTAATGAGGTGAATCTCAGCCTTCGCTGCTCAGTGATAATAATGTCCTTGTGCAAGATGTGCTGTAGCTAAATAAATCTAACCAAAGTTATATTTAGAAAAGCATGATATTTCACAGAGAATGAGAATGTTTCAGTTTTCAGATAACCTAGCAAATACCATTGAGTGAATCAATGGCATTTGTATTATCACCTGAAGTATCTACTTGACAAAACAGAACACTAAAAGTTACATACGCTTTATACAATTACTTTGCAATTTAACCATCAGTGTCCTCAGGAAATGCCGTCAGCTCCTTTAAGCCAGTAAACATCCCTTACAGATCCAATGCACCATGCTTATATTGCAAACTGAGATTTCATCTTTGCTCTAAATATTTACTGGTTTAATCTCCTAAAAACAAATCTCAGTTCAGCCCTAACAAACTTTCAATCAGCTTCGTTTTCGTTTCCAGTGCTATCTTTGCACTCAGACATGCTTGCCATGTTGAGACACCGTGGTGATGAAAGTTGCAGGCCTGAAATAAGAACAGCACTTGTGTGATCAGCCGCCAACCCTTTTACCAGGCAAACTGTAGACAAAACCCCTTTTCTTGCTCATTATTTGGTTCTGCTGCATGGGAAGTGCAGGACTGTTAAAAAGTTGCATACTTATACAAGCAGCTGTCAGCTGCTCACAAGCTTACAAGCAGCTGTCAGCCCTATTCTTGGGATTGGCAAGCAAAAAGCTCGTAGTCGTTGCAGTGCTTGTAGCCCTGTGCTTCCTCGCGACTTTTCTGCCTGGGAGGGCTCAGTCAAACAGACAAGCCTAGCCCAAGTGCCAAGGGAGAATCACGACTAGAAGGGTGCTTCCCATCCTCCACTGTTTTCTTCACCACATTAAAGTCCAAGCATGACTGTATCTGTCATTTTTAAGTTTCCCAGAAAAGCAGCACAAATTTATAGAGACACATAAGGAATGCCTTAAGACCAAAGCATTACTTATCCACTTACCAGGTACAAACCAGAATGTTTGATAGTGATGTGAAAAATACCCCACTGGCTCACACCAGTGGTCCATCCAGCCCAGCCTTCTGACTTCAATAGCAGGAATGGGATGTTTGATTCAGAAAATAATGTGATTTTACAGTGTTTTGGAGTCCATAGCCTCACACACATCCCCAGAATTGAATCAGTTCAGCAGGAAGCTGGGAGATATTTCTTTGCCCATTGCCTTTAATATAGGCCTGTTGTCCAGGAATATGACAAACTTCTTTTTGAACTTGATGACAACCTGCAGTGGCAATAAATTCTATGAGCCTACTTTCTGCTGCAGAGAGAATTAGTTTCTTTTATCTACTTTAAATCAACATCATACTACTTTCAAATGAGTACTTTAGTATTAGTATTAAGGGATTTGCTTGGTAACAATTCTGAATTCACCCTAATTAATGCTTTCATAATTTTGTAAACAATGCTTGCGTTGCCCTTATACTCTTCCTCCTAAAAATGAATTCTAGCCTTGTTAATTTGTCTTTGCCAGACAGCTGCACCATCTTGCTTGTTTTAGGTGCACTTTCCTGGTTTTTTTCTAGGTCTACTAGGTCCATCTTGTAATGGAGACCTGTGCTGTCAATAGTATTCAAGTAGGCAAGCCAAAGTTCTCTACAGAAGTAAAATGATGCCCATTTTCTTCCCAAGTTTTGCCTACAGAGACATTTTGCAGTGTTCTCCTCTATCCTGACCAATGAAGGCATTGTGGTGAACTGCTCCCACTACTGACTCCTGGGGGACCCCTCTGCTGACTCCATACTGAAAAGTGACATTCAAGCCATCTTCAGCTCCTTCTGTGTTTGAGGATCTTTGCCCAGTTTACAGTCTGTGTCCCCTCTGGGTCCCCTTCCTACATGGAGCCATGCAGGCCTGGCAGTGCTGGGGCTTTGGAGATGCTGCTGAGGATCATTCAGGCCTGCAGGTACACAACTGAACTCCTTCCAGCACTGTGGTAACACCACACCTGCTGGCTTACCATCACCTCATCTCTCTGCTTGTGCTAATACAGCTTGTGCACTTGCTTTAAAACGAAATGGCTCTTCTGATACACCTGCTAGAATGAATGGCCTAGCTTGAGCAATACCTCTTCAATGGCCTAGCTCTGAGCAATAACTTCTCTTTGAGTTTACCTCCTGCAGTCTCAGCATCCCCGAGTGCCTTTACCACACCTCAGTCAACAAGTTGGCCCATCACCTCCCTCACTGGTTTCCTGTTTTTGCTTATATTTAGGTATCTCAGCAGCAGCTTGAATGCAAGGCACTCTTCACACTGATTCAAGCTTTTCTTATTTCCTGCTTTCACCTCACCTGCCATGTTTATAGGTTGCAGTTTCATTGCAATCTTTCAACTTTTTAAATGCGAATATTTTCCTGTGGTGGCCTTCTTGCTCTTTCCACCGAGCTGTGTGGGGATTTTATTGAAGTGCTGTTTCCTTTCAGAATTGAGGCAGTTTGCCAGAGCTTCTAATACAATGTCTGCAAAAATATTAGTACAATAATTCTTCCAAGTGAGTCCAGGAATAACTTTATCATATTTAAAATAACAGAAGTGTCCAGATACATTTCCTGTTCTCTGACCTCCAGTCCTGCACCACAACCTTGAACACAGAGCATCTGACTCAGCTGCTCTCTCTCCACACGAAGAACTGCCTGCCTGCTGCTCACTGCATCTCTCTATTTCCTTAGATACCTGTCAGCGCCCACAGCTCTCTTTCCAGACTATCTTCCTTTGGCTTATATTTAGACTTTGAAGAGTGGATGGTTCTCAATCTGACAGCTAGCAGAGAAGGTAGATTCCCTGACAAATAGTATCCATGTTGCATTTCCCAGGATTTTTGTTGCTTTGCTTTTCTGCCCCTGTTACATCTTCCATTTGATGTAACTCTCTGTGCTGAGGCAAAATAATTCTCCACCAGCAATGTGAGTATGGAATTTATTTAAAATATTATATGTGATTTCCTGATTTGTTATAGACTGTAACTGTAGCGCTGTTCCACTCTGTGTTTTTCAGTTCTTGTTTACTGAAAGAGCACAGTCACTGTAAGAATTCCAGCTTTCACTGCAAAAAGTGGGAATTTCTATCCCTCCTTGTTACAAAGTAAAGCTTGAAAACATGTTGGCAACCTTAAACTCATGAAAATCAGGGATTGATGTAATATAAGAGATATGCTCATGATTACACATCACTTGGAGAGGAGGGAGGGACGTACTCAATATTTCTGAATGTTTGCAGGTGCAAAGTTTCCTCTTTGAGAATGCTTTGTCAGTGATGTCCTCAGACTGGTAATAACATCATTTTCCCATTAGCTTGTGTGAATATGAGCAGTCCTATGGTCTAATGTATTCCCTCTCCAGATTTGGACTCTGATCTTGCAAGTTGTATTTCATATCTGTGAAAAGTGCTGCAATGTTGACTAGTGTGCACAGGCAAGAAGCTCATTTTATTCATTACAAAATCTGCCTTCATAGAAATCACAGTATGTCCAAATTCCACATTATTACCTGAAGAGGATATCCTAATACAGAATTCTCATTTGCTGACTGTTCTTTACTCCAAAAGTCAAAGTATGCACAACTTTCCTCACCCTCCATCTTTACAACCCACAGAATAAAAATGAAAGGACGTCTGTAGCAGAAAATCTGAAAGGCTGATGCCTTTTCTTTGATCCCGTTAGGTGGAGCTCTCAGACAAGGAGAAATGACATCCCACCAGGCACTCTTAGGAGTCGTTAGCACTGCATTATTCAGGTATTTTTTCCATGCCGAGAGTTCTCTCTTTTTGAAAAAGCTCATTTCTGTCCTTCTAGAAACGTTATTGCATGCTTTTAAAACTAGTGCAATGCAGCAACCTGTCTGTACAACTAGTTTTCATTAGCTTAACACATCACTGAGATGGAGCTGAAAACTTCAGAGATGCTGTGTCACTGGGACGACATAAACAATGAGAAAGTCAGAGGAATAGTTACTGAAATAAAGAAGCAGAGCAGATAAAAACATTGGGCGTGGCACACAAAAATCAGAAATTTCCAGCAAGTACTCAGCTCTGCCAGTGGTAGTAGTCCACTGACAGCAATGGTGCAGGGTTAAGTGGAAAAATTAGCCATGCAAACACAAAGGTGTAGCACAAATCAACATGGCAAATCATTTGCTACATTACTTTCTGCCACTTTCAGATTCTAGTTGCTCTCTTATCTTGATTTTGTACCTGACATAAATTCTTACAAGTATGGGGGTAGCTCTCCCTACTCCCACACAAGGAGAACAAAGGTAAACCTGCACAAGTAAAAGACAGAAGAGTGAGTCCTACCAAAAATTCATGTATTTTAAAGGATATTGGCTCTCATGCAAGATGTTTGTTATGTGCAATAACTAAGCAATGTCAGTATTTTTGCTAAAAAGGTGGCTGTAGATGGAAAGATACGGAAGAGGAAGGCAAAGATCAAAACTGACAGAATTTAGCAGAGATTGTCCAGATACATATGGAAAGAAATATTCAAACCAGTCTCTGCTCAATTTTACACCTTTTGTAAGAGAGACAATTGATTTAATTTAATTACTTCATCTGTGATGAAAGTCTGCTAGTTTTATCTTTTATTAGGACAGACATGACACTTTTGTAATGGATTATTTCAGTAAAGCTTAGCACATCTCCTGCATTTATCCTTGATACAAAAACAGAGTAATTTCATGATCTGTACAGCACTATGCTGGAAAGTGTTTTTGAATAAATTGTTAGTGTGTTTGAATATAGCCTGTCTAGTTCCAGTTTTGCAACAAAAACAAGTACAGATGCTTGAACAGCCTGAAAGCCTGCTCCATTGTCAGACTTCTGAAAACCTGTACTCTTTTTCACACAAAGGAAACACCGTTTAGACTTCATGCTAAAATAAATAATATGCAGTGGCAGTGAGAGCTGAGAACCAGCAGGTTCATTTCTGTGTTGAAATCAGTTGGCCACATTGCTTGACAGACTGTGATTTTATCCAGATGCACTTTCCCGATGTAAGAAGACTTCTCTTCCCAGTAAGGACTGGTGAGCTGTAAGAAGAGTCACTCCCCAGCACTGGAGCTCTCTCCCTCACATCCATGTTCTTTGGCTCTACACATTTCCCCATATAGACAAATTTCTTTTTTGTCTCAAGTAATTCATTGAATACTTGATGCTTACATAAGAAAGGTGTCACAGGTGATCTTTCCTTCTTGACATGATACCATGGGCCAGGATTGTTTTGGTTATTCTGGGAAACACATACCAATTCTAGTGGCTGTAACTTCCACCAACATGTTCAGCTGCAGGCACAAAAAGCCAGAGTTTCAGGAGCATTTCTAATTCGTCGCTTCCCTTCTCCTGCCTTCAGGATGGTCTTAATGTCTGCAGGCTGTAGAGACAGTTTTCCTTTCAAGCTTTCCCCTGTGGTCTGTTCAGCTTTCAGATGATAATGTGTATCTGTGTTACTGATATGATCTGTTCTCTTTCACAGCCTCTACTTACCCTGAGACCCCTGATTGCAAAGGAGGAAGTTCCTATAGTCCCCGTTTCATGGCTTCAGGCTAAGAAATTTCTTTAGCAAAATCCAGGTAACCTCTGGCAGAGCAAGAGACTGAATCTGATTCCAGTCCAGAGCTTCATCCATTGAATGTACTGTGCTGCATTACATAAATAGATGGTGTGGGTCTGATTTAAGAAGTAAAATGGGATGAAGATTATGGTAGCCTTACCCCATTTGCCCAGGTTTCAAAGACAAACAAGAAGAAGGGTCAAGACAGTGGGGAACTGAAGCATTTGATGCCTCTTGGTGAGCCCCTGATAAGTCCTGCAGGCAGACAAGGCAGCTGGTAAGGCACATTAAGCAAGGCATCACAGAAGCGTCATTCTAATTTTCCCAGTGTAAACAAAAAAGCTCTCTCCAAATGTGAAATTTCTGCATCAAGAACTTCAGTTTTTCTTTGGAGTTTTTTTTTTTTTTTTTTTTTTTTTCTGGCAGAAAATTCTCAGTTATCCACTACATGCCTCCCTAATTCCCACTCCAGCTTCCCAGTGTACATGCCTCTGAATGAGCGAGAATGGTCTCTCATCCATGATTCAATATTTCAGGAAAGCTGAGAGTGGTTTAAAGACAGAAAATCAATCTTAACTAGTGAGATTTCCATAAAGTTAAATTAAAAGTGTCAAGCTATTGTGACTAGATTTGTCAAACCGTGGGTGACAACCCTTTCAATGCAGCACTGTTCTTGTCTGGAGAGGAATGCAAGAGGGGATCCCAGTTCCCAGACTGCTGCAGGCACACCACATTTCTGGATACATCTCCACACCTTAATCCTGCATCCAGAATTGAGCAGCCTTCTGGAAAGGGAGAGTCTGAAGAGAAAGCCAATGCAAATGCTTGTGGCTCAGAAGGAAACTGGTATGAACTTGATAAGAGAAATCATAGCGTTCACACAGTAACAATCGAGATCTGTTACTGATTGTGCTGCGCCACTCCTTTTCTTTCATTCATATGATTCAGTGCTGGTGCTTTGAAGAGAATATAAATACATTCCTCTCGACTTCTTTGTCTGTCCTTTTGGAAAAGTGCTAAGTGCTGGTTCTGTGTATCCCAGTATGGTTTCTTTTTTAATATCTATTTCAGAAAACACACCCCTACTGCAGCACAGTGCAGCCTATAGCAATGAAGAGGAATAATAACAAAATCCTCAAAGACAGATCAGGCATTCTGCCTGCTGTAGTTTGGTCAAACTCGAATCTGAAGTGCTTCTATAAATTATCAAAACCACATTTTCTCCCTCTTTTGCAATAGGTCATATGATGTTACAAATTCCTGCTGGAAATTATGTAGGAATATGCAACAATAAATTATTTAAGAAGAATTTATTATACTTCTTAAAGTCACACTTTTATTTGCTCTGGATAACTGCAGTCTCCCATTCGTTTAGTAACAATCTCCTATTAGCCATCTCATTTTAACAGTGGGTGTGGACTGCTCTTGAAGGTGGGTGCTTGGTGATAGCTGCACCATGTGGTGACAGTGGAGGTTCTCAGCTGAGTGACCTGCTCAAAACCTGGCAATGCCACACATTCGCTTAAAGGAGTGCTTCTGCCATGACCAGAAGCAATGGGGGCCCTGAAAAAAGACCACAAACACCCTTCTACAGCACAAGGCAGGACAAATAGTGTATGGTCAGCGTCAACAAAACTGCAGGTAATTCCTGATTCCTGGAGTTAATTTCTCTTGGTTTGTCACTATGACTTCTTACTGCACAGAAAGAAAGGAGAGAGTCAAAGATAAACATGTGCCTCTTACAAAATGAAGAGTTCTAGAGAGTCCAAATACATTTAAAGGGTATCAGCATGTAATTATCACCACATCCAGCCTTCCTTCATCATTAGCAAAAGATAGAAGACAGACCTAGCTCACTCACAGCAGAATACATTTTGCTTCATCTTTTAAATATACACACAACACAGCCTTCTGCTGATCCCATTGATCTCTTTCACCTTATATATCAGCTATAATCTTTTTTTAAAGGATATTTTTCTGTTGCTTAAATAGCAGCTTGATTGTTGGAATCAATTTCCACCACAACAAAATTGTTTACCTCGTTGTATGAGCAAGTGGGGCTGTTAGTTCTGAAGGCTTGTTGTGTGGATGCTGCCTAGAGAAAAAAGATTTCAGGTTGAGAGGAGTCTGTTTTGACCTCCAGTATGCAAATGTTTACTTCCTTATCGATTCTCTAAGAGTGCATAGAAGAGAAAGCTTCCTCCCCCAGCTCTGCTACTGAATTCACCACTGATTTTGATTCCCAATGAAGATTTTTTTCTTTCTGAATGTGTGGCATAAAATAAAAATTTGTACTTCTGTGCACATAAAAAATCCATAACGCAGGGTATTGGTAGAGTGCTTGGGAACCACAAGCAGAATGAGTTAGATTAGGTGGAAAGGGAAGGGAAGGGATGGAAGTGAAAGGAAAAGTCATTGTAATTAATCGACTCAAGTCTCTTCTGTTGTACTTATGGATGTAATACAGATGAGCATATCTGAAAGGACTCAATGACAAAGCTCCTTATTTATAGAATTCACTGTTGTAGCAGGTAGAGGGAGAGGTCATGAAAATATTGGTCTTTCAAAATGGAACAATAACTGAGCCATAATAAGTACCTGTGCAGATGGACATATGCCTAACATAAGCTCTCCTCTGTCCTCTGATCTGAAAGACAAGCACCAAAAGCACTAATGGAAGGTTAGGTTGGAAATGCCTCCTCTCACCCTCCTTTTCTCTAACTTGCTTGCTGAGTTTATTCCATGTTTTCAAATTCCTATAGATAAAATTGAAGAAAAAAATGCAGCTGGGGTTCATGCAAGTGGCAATTTGAAGAGTACCTTTATTCTCAAACAGCTTGACTTCTCATGTCAGGGAAGTGTATCTGTCAAACCACATTTTTCCTCCCTGAGCTCAAATAACAGGTAGCTAAAATCTGAAAAGGGCTGATTTTCAAGAACATGTTGTATTTAGCAAATTATATTTACAACAAAATAGCAATGCAATTATGTCCACTTGTTGCTCCTCTGGGACAGAATTAAGAAATATCACGCAAACGTGAACAGCTGATCAGTGATACAGGCAGAGATGGGACTGGTCTTTCCCAAATCACAAATCCTCTGTTTAACTACAGGGCCATAAAACTTCCTTTCCTAGTCTGCTAGCAATGCCATGATTCATTCAGACAAAGAGTGATATCAAGAATAAGTCCATCTGGCATCAGCCATAGCCCTTATCCCCATATGAGATGAAGATCAACAGCCTGGGAAGAGGATTGAACCCAGTGCATAGGGCCAGTCAGTGCTAGCACAAGCCATCTTCCCTCTTTGCTGGGTAGGGCTGTCAGGTTTGGATCAGCAGCAACACAAGGGCAGTCCCAGAAGTCATTGTCTGTATCATAAACCAGATGCCAGAGGGGATTCTGAATAACTCTACAGGCAAACAGAATGGGCCATCATCCTCTTTTGTCATGAAAAGGTAGGAGGTTCACTTCTGCAGCTTCAAGAGACTGGAAAAGTATGGCTACTTGATTTCAGCCCTGATTTGTGCCTTCGGTTTGATAAAGATCCATTCTTACAGGCTTGAGTCACTTTAGCTACTTTTTCTTGCTTTTATTCCCCTACACACTCAGACCTGAAAACTGGAACTCCAGCATCCCAGGAGAGTACCACTGACGTAATGTAGCATGACAATACATAACTCCCATTGGCTTCCTGCGTTGGTGTTCACAAATATTCTACACAGAAAGTCTTTCCTTCAGAACTGTGTTGTGCTGAGGACTGAATTAATCTGTTATTTCACAGGGCTAATGAGCTTTATGTTCCCCTACTATTTACCATTATTTGATATTTCTCCTTGCTGTGAACTTTTTTGTCAAGTTTGGACTTGATGATCCTTATGGGTCCTTTCCAATGTAGAATATTCTATTTTATGATTTCCAAACTGTAAAGATTTACACTTTCTCATGTTATTGTTTGATTGCTTGCTTTTAATACACCTCTTCATCTCCTGAATAATGCAGGTAGATTTCGGATTTTCTCATGATTTTGTCCTAGCAAAGTAGCTAACTAGGGTGAAGTCCATTAGTTGACATCACTGAAAACTCAGAACTTGGTTTCTGGCTCTGTCTTCTAAAAGGAAAATCTGTGTTGTTTGTTTGATTGCTCTTCAAGCTGCATGTGTCTTCCCAGGCTTTGAAGCTATGCCCATCACCGCAAAACATGAGATGAGTGATAACACCCTTCTCATTCACAGAACAGACACCGTTCAACAACAACACATTCTGGCCTAAAAAGTGGTGGTTGAGACCTGACGTAATCTATGGATTTGTCCAATCTGGTCAGTGCCCTTTGCTTTGATGTTTTTATGATATAGATGTACATACACTCAGAAAATCACTGCTGTCCAGTGGCCATGCCATCGCTCTATCAGCTTTTGGTCACTGGAAATGTTTCAGAAGGCTCTGAAACTACACAATGTCAGTCCCATGAACAATACACTGCCCTAAAGTTTGCTCTGTTCATAGCCAATTACTCTTCTTTTTTTTTTTTTTTTATTTCCCCACAAATTTCTTGTAAGCAGTCAAAATTCAAGTTTTGTTGAAATCAACAATAAAAATTCTGAAGCAAAAAGTACCAATATATCTACTTATTTAGCCAATAAACAGAGGTAGGCTAAACTAGTATGCACTGATCCCTGTGCAGCAGTGCCAGGCAGGTGGCCATAAACAGTTTAGCTCATTGGCAATTGCCTGCAGTGTGACCAACACATGGCAGTCCTTGGTGCAGACATTCAGGAGCACTGGCCGAGGGCATTCACCGAGTATCCTGGGCATGGTCCTGGTACCTGTTCTCCAATGAACTGTTCTGCTAGTTTCAAAATCATTTTAATAAAACAATATATACATTCTTATTTTTTTGCTTTCTAAAATTCCTGTGAAACCATTGAAAGCTGAGCATGCAGTGAAAGACTGTACATAGAAATTATCAGTTTCTGTTGGATGTTCTTGACAGGAATCTCCTTCAGCTAACACTGAGATGTATGAACTATGAGCCTTTCACTGATACCCTGAAGTTGTAGGCAAAGGCCACTGTCCTAAAAAGGAAAGGGATTAGGCTGGCTAGATGTTTGGTTGGTAAAGGAATTGAAAAACATAATTTATTTCACCAGACCTCTGCCTGAGCTGCCCGTTTTCACTGCAGAGAGACACAGGATGGATTCATTTTGTTTCTGTTCTCAGGCAATGGTAAGAGGATTGTCTCTGTTAAATAGCCTTGGCTTTTGTTACACCAAGTGTCCTCCACTAGCAGAGAACCCTGGTTGTTCCCCCAGCCCCAGCGACACGCTGGGTCAAACTCTGCACATTGGAGCTGCATGCATTCGGCAGAGCTTTTCACCATCAGTAGGGTTCAGGGAGGACACAACGTGGCTGACATTGGGATTACAGACCCTGGGCAGCTGGGGAGAGGTGATGGTGGACTCAGCAGGGCACTGCCTCTTCCTGCCATTTTCCTTCTCTGAGCAACCTGTTTGTCAGGGTCCATCCCGTGTGCACAATGTGTGTCCATGGGTTTTCGCACCCACTGTCTGTGAGCATTCTTCACTGCAGAGGCATCACTGCTGTAGCACATTTTTAAAGAGAACTGAAGAAAACAAAAACTACATGTACTTGTATTCCTCTTTAATTTAATATCATCTTACAAGGTGGAAATTAAAATGATTTTTCTGTCACTGTTATCTCTCTTCACTTGGCAATGATCGATTTCCTTCCCCTCTACTGCTTACTAATAAGACATCTGAAAACTGAAATGGTTTTTGTGTTTACTTCCCTGTTTAAATCAGCTTCCCCAGCTAAGGACAGCCTTGGCACTACATCTGCTCTGCAACTTGTGATTTCTGCGTTGGCTCCAGCCCCACGCTGACAGAACGTCAGACACAGAGAGGTATATATTTTTAATTACTCGGGGATGCCCTTGTGATTAAGTACATGCAAATTAACTAACCGCAGTTCAAAACCTGCTCCTAGCAGCACTCACATGTTACACACACACATTTCAGGCACCAATTCTCACCTCTTGAGGCTGACACGTGGAGGGATGGTGGCAAGTGAGAATTACACCTCTCTACAAATGGAATGCTAATGTCCAGGGAAAGGAATAGACAAAATTCAGCATTGCTGATGTCTGAAAAAATCTGGTGCTTGCTTCCAGAAATCTGCAATCCTTCGCAGTGGTGGAGGTATGTCAATGAGCACAGCTGCTGTCTAGGGTCTGGGCACCTGGTATCTCCTTCCTGAATGCGTTTTGTGTCTTCTTAGAAGCGCCCCTGCTGAAATCTCTGTGTTCAGCATTAGTTTTTTTTCTCTGGGATCTTCACACCCGCAAGACCTACACAGTGCTGTCCTTACTCCTTTTCTCTCAAACTTCACTGTCCTTCGCTTACCCTGTTTCTATGAGAGGAAGTTTTGGTTTTTCCTTCTCCATCTTGGCAAAGCTGCTCTTGCTCTTCTCAGAAAGACAACACCTTAAGGTTTCTTTTAGCCCTATCCTAAACAGTTTCACGATCTTCAAAATAATCTTTGTAGCAACACAACCTCACCCACAACTGGGCTGCACTTGGCTCCTTCCCGAATGGAGACCCTGTGGGTGGACACCACACCACGGCCGGGTCCCGGCCCTGGGCAGAGGAACATCCGGCACCGCAGGGACGGGGCTGCGAGGCACCGGGGCCGCTGTGGGGAGAGGCGTTCGGGCGGCGGTGCTCCGTCCCCCCGCCACCTGCCTGCCCCATTTGTGCCACGGGCACTCGAGGCCGCGGAGCCGCGCCGAGCTTCTCGGCAGCGCTGCGGTGACCCGCACCGACCCGCACCTATACAAGAGAACACTTCGGCTTCATCGGGGATTTCGGGGGTGTCCTTCCCCCTCGGGGCTCGGGGGGCGGCGGGGCGGTCCCGTTCTTCGCACCTCCCGCAAGGACAACCGCAGCGCGCGGCGGGCGGGGAGGAGGCGGAGGAGGGGGCGGCTGCGGCGAGGGGAGGGGAAACCTCCGCGCCCGCCGCGTCCCACTCGCCGCCCGCCGCCCGCGCCGCAGCTCGGCCGTGCCCGCAGCTCCCGGCCCCGCTCGGCTCCCCCCGGGCCGGGGCAGGCGGCGGACCCCGCCGCGTCCCGCCCGCAACTTTCGCCCCCGCCGATGGCTCTGGGCGGGGGCCCTGAGGGCTGCCCGTCGCCCCGCTCCCGGCCCCCATGGGCCGCCCCCGCGCCTAACTTCGCCCCCGCCGCCGCCGCCCCGGGGCGGGCCTGAAGCCGCGGCGGGGCCGCGGGCCCATGGCCGGCCGCGCGCCGCCCCGTCCCGCCCGCCGCGGAGCCGCCCGAGCGCCGGCGCGGGGGCGCTGAGGGAGGCGGCCCCCCGCTCGCCCCTGCCCGGGTCGCCGGCGGCGGCGGGGCCGCGGGATCCGTCCGCGCTCGCTGCCCCCGCGCAGCGCCCGAGCGCTCTCTCCTCCTCCCGCTCCCGCTCTTCCTCCTCCTCCTCCTCCTCGTCCTCGGCGGCGGCGGCGGCGGCGGCCCGCGGGTGACATGCAGTCCCTCATCTCTCCGGTGACCAAGGCTATCCTGGTGGCTCTGTTCATCTTCGCCATCCTGCTGATCCTCTACGTGATCCTCTGGTACATCTGCCGCGATGTGGATTGCGACCACGGGATCTGAGCGGCGGCGCGGGGCCAGCGCTTAGGAGCGGCCGGAATCACCCCCGCGGGGCCGGGAAGGAGAGGAGAGGGAGAGGAGGCGACCGCCGAGCGCGGCCGCACCGCCGCACCGCCCCGCGCCTGACCTTCAGAGACCAGGGTGACCCGGTGAGTGCCCGCCGCCCGGCAGCGCGTCGCGAGCGGATCGGGAACCGTCCCGGCGGCGCGGGGTCCGCGGTGCGGTGCCGGAGGAGAGGAGCGGGGCGGGAGCGGCGCCGGCGGTGCGGCCCCGCATTGGTATGCAAAGGTGAGCGCGGGGCGGGGAAGGCGGCGCGGTGCCGGTGCGGGGCAGCGCGGGGACGGAGGGGAAGGGGATGTCGGTGAGCGGCGGCAGCGGCGGGAGGCGGGCGGAGAGGACGAGTTGCTCGTGCCTTCCCCGCGGCACGTGTGCACGGAGGTCTGCCGGCGTGCGTGGAGCCCACCGCTGTGCTGTCCGTGCGGTGCGCGCTGCCCAGAGACTGCGGGAGTGGGGCTGGCGGTGCGCAGCTGGTGAGCGCGTACGTGCCGCTGTGCCGGGACGGCTCGGAGCGGCCGCTGCCCGGCTGTGCGCCCACCTGAAGGCGTTTGCGGCTCGGTGTTACCGCCGTTGCCGTCAGGCTGCGTTTGCCGCGGTGTGCTAAGGCGGAGAGACATCGACGCTTTGCGTTTAAAGCAAACCTGCTGAAGGCAGGATGGTCCTGAGCGCGCGGTGCCGATGCTCCCGCCCTTGGAGAGCGGCTGTCTGGAGCGCGGCGAACTCCGTCCGCACGCACATCCCTGTGGGGACGCGTTCCGGTTCCACTGATGTGTGTGCGCAGCAGGAACGGGAGGAAATCGCGGTTGGTTTTAAAGGGGAGAGCTAGGGAAGTGTGAGGTGCGACAGCGCGGTTTGAGATGGTTTGACATTGAGGGGCTGTGGCTGAGCTCTCGACTCTGCAACCGGGGCTCTGCCGGGCTGGCAGCTGCTGGGAAGAGGGCTAGCCTCCCGCTGGGCTTCTGCTCAGCCCGTATGTGACCCGGCCTGATGGGTCGTGGCATTGCTGCCAACGCGCCTCAGCTGTGTGATTGTGGCAGCAGTGACAGCGTCATTCCCTCACCCTGCACCTCCAGCAGCAGTGCAGTTGTGTGCAGCTCTCTGCGTGCCCCAGAATGCCGGGTCCAGCAGTGCTGAGCAGCAGGCGACGGAAGGACAGGAGCAGACAGCCAAATGGGCATCGCTCCCTTTTCTGTATGCTTTGGACTATGTGAAAGTAAAGCAGCCCCATCATCCCCTTTTTTTTGCTGTTTTTGCAGCCTCACCAGTCAGTAAACTTGTTTGCACCTGAGTTGCAAAAACCTTTTCACACCCCGACACGCCAGGTGGTGTCACATGCTGCCTTCCCCAGCAACAGAGCACTCTGTGTGCACGTCCCTGGGCAGAGGATTGCAGCAGCATCATGACAGGGGCTTCACCCGTCATGTCAATTATTGGAAAGGAGCTTTGGAGATGTTGCCTGCAGAACTGGGTGGGACGTGGCAAACTAAAAAGGTTTTTAAGAAACTTCAAATATTGATGGATACGTGTGTGTGTGTGTGTATGTTGAAGTGTCATCGGTGCCAATACAACCAAACCTATTTTATAGTCCTGGTGTCCTAACTAACATAAAAAAGCTCACTATGTGCGGAGATGTGAAATGGTCCCTCGGTTATTGTCCAACCCTTAGCGTTTCCAGCTGGCTCATTATTATTTTAAGCATAGTCTCTAGGAGATGTGATACAGAAAATAATTCCTTTAACAGCTTTTATTCTAAATAAAGCAAATATATATGTGCTTATATATAAATATGTATATATTGTTTTATATAAACACTAAAGGGTGTTTTTTCAGCTTAGCACAACAGAAAAATAAGCAAAGCAATAGTGAGTGGTATTGCATTTTTTCTGTAGTTGAAGTCACAGATTCACCAGCTTTGGGTGGGTGCTGTGTATGTGCACTGTTATGTATTAACGGATGAAAATCTTACAAATGCAAAACCCCCCTTCCCACTGCTGTGACGCCTGGTATAAAGGAGTGAGATCCTGGCCTCGCTGGGTTCGGTGTGGAAGTCTGGAGTTGGTTTCAGTGGAGCCGAAAAAGCACTGATGGATTTGCACGTGAGGTTGAAGCAGCAGGAAGCAGCTCAAGTTGATAGAACAGTTAAAACAGTAATCAATGGCAAATCGGTTACAATGGAGTACCTAAAAATGATATTTTTGTACTTATTTTCTTGCTCAGAAGTTTAGACAGTTTTATTTCTATGCAGTTTTATTATGTGCCTCTGCCACAACTCGATGATTTTCCCGATTGCTCTCTCCTAGCACGTCCCAGTGTTTCAGAGGTGATATCTAAAATAGCTGGCACAGAGCTACACGCTAGCAGCAGGATCACCCGTGGGTGTTATCCATCAGAATGTGGGCTGCAGTGTTGTGAGTGGTACCTCTGTTCAAGGCAAGGACAACTTGTTATCATGGTCCTACCTGGGCCATGAGAAATCATTACCACACTGCAAACATCAGCAGTGCAGTAGGCTGAGTAAGTGTTACCGTTCTCTAAGCAGTGTAATAGGCTGTGCAGGCACTGTATGAAGGATATTTAAAAGCTTTGCCTCTTTGCATGAAAAATGCTGTGAATGAGTTACTACTGCTTCATCCTCAGAAGCGCAACGGATGATACAAGGTAAATCCTTACTGTGAGGCACTGTGCTGCAGTGTGGTCCCAGCAGGCAGAATACACCTGACTGGAGCATGCCACTTACTTCCTGGTAAGTCACACTTCATTCAGTCCCTGTTCAGGCAAATTCCCAGACACTTCATTGAATATTTTCTGCGTGTGGCATGTAAGCATATGTTCATGGACAATGAACATCTCAGATTTGCTAATTTTCTTGTTCCCTCCATATAAAAAGGGGTAAAAGGGTCAGAGTCGTTGTGTGCCCTCTCTGCACGTTACACTGCTTCCTAAAAATGGCTTGAAACATGCGCTGTTGGTCACCCACCCCATGTAAGAGGCTCTCTTCAGATCCTGGGCAGGGCAGTGCTGTGCTGGTCATCCCCATATCCCGCATGGCTGTCTCCTCTCCAGGTGAGCAGAGCTGCCCCCAGGACACATCATTTCACCTGCACGGTGCCCGCCCTGCTTACTGTAGGCCTCTGAAAGGAGGGTTTCAGAAGGTTCCAAAGGGTTTCTGGAGCTCTGTGCAGGTCTGAAGCAGGATGGTCTTGTGGTGATTCCTCATGGCTGTCAGATCTGGGAGATCTGGGAGATCTGGGCAATAGAGAATTAACTATGTCATGTTTATCACATAGTGAAACTAGAATGGCCGTAAGTGGTAAATTTGGGGGCTGTGTCACTGTAACAAGTGTATTAAACCTGGAGCATGAGAAGGCTGTGTTGCTTCTTCCTTTGTTGTTGTAATGATGGCCTGGCATTGGCAGTGTTAATGCTGGTGTTGCTACAGGATGTTCTAAAGCACCAAACCATGCGGTCTTCACTTAAGATCCATACCCATGTGCTGACATGACGCATTGGTGATGTGCCACCAGGCGCTGGCCTACCATGGCACTGCCAACAGGGCGCAGCTCACTATTACACCATACAGAGAAGTCACCCTGCCATTTCTCAGCAGATGGCTTCCCCTCCCGCCCCTCCCAGTCCCTAATTTTCCTTTGCTCCATAAGGGTTTTCTGCTTTTTCTTCTCATCTGTAATCTTGACTGTGACTATTTAGCACATAACGCGGTTTGTAGACAAACTGCACAGATTGATTTTCCTGAAGTGGGCTGACAAAGTGATGGGTGTATTGGAAAGCAGCACACACTTGGTTATTTGTTGTTCTGCATTAAGCTGGCTTCTCAAGTAAATAGCCTTTAGAATAACCTTTCTTATTTTAATGTACTGCTTTTAATGTGTGTGCTTGATATGGTGCATATGGTTCAGCTGCACTACGGTGTCTGCTCTTGTTAAAGGCACTCCGACGGCTTTCAAAATTTTATCCAAATGAGGAAATTTGAGTTTCTTCTTGGAGAGGTTCACAGCATTGGCTGCTGCTGAGAATTGTGCTCTCCTTTTGGATGTTTTGATGCACCGCTCTTGAATATTAAAGATTCTTACCGGCGATTTCCCGAGTCACGGTTAAATTAAATCATCTCTAAAGGATACCAATAAGGTGACATTCAGAGTTCCTTTGTAGCACATACAATGAATGTGGATTATGACCGAGAAAAATATGTGAAAAAAATTGATTGTGATTGATGAAGAAAGAGAAGAGAATGGGAAAATAAAGATGGAAGAATATTATATGAAGTTGGAAGAAGGAATCCAGAGCATTCAAATTTTAAAATGTGAATCTGACGTGGAGTCAAATGCTAAGCTCACAGGACAGAAATTGCCACTTTTCCTTATAGAAAGTGTATATATGCATATGTATACACGTGTATGAGTATAGTATGTGTACATACATACGTACAATATAAATGATTGAATTAGAAACATGCATCTCTAGAAAAAGCTGAGAATCCTGGTTTATTTTATTCCTTCAGCCTTGAAACCTGGCTCCATTATTGCCCAATGCACATTAACTTGCAAATCAGATCATGTTGAAGATGCTTTCCTGAGGACTTTGGGATAAAGCATGATTGATATTGTACACCAATATTATAAATGAACCACTTTTATATAGAGAATGCATGCACTCTATTCACATTGAAAAAAAAAAAAAAAAGGGTCCAGACTGTATGTGCTGGAAGAAATACATTAATAACAAATGGATTTTATGTCTCTTTTTTTAAACTGACCTCCAAGAGACAAAGCATTTATATACTAGGGACGAAGTCTATTAGGTAATTAACCTATTATGACCAATGTATATATATGAGAAAAGAATGTTTCAGACAGAAAATAGCAGAATTGTGGGGTTTTTTTTTGACTGAAAACGGTAATAGCCAAGACATTCTTCCAAAAGTACAAGCTTCACTTGTACATGTTTTGTACTTTTGTCTTTGAGAGCAAAGCAAGATATAAAGCCCCTGAAGTTACAGGTGCTTGAAGTTACACGTGAAACCTGCTGCATGATTATGAAGCTTCATGAGTATGCTACTGTATAAACCTTGCCTGAGAGAATGTTTGCGTTTGAGTCGAACAAGGAAATACATGTGCTAAGGGCAGAGGAGCAAAGCCTTTTGTATGAACAGCCTCTTCTACATTGATTGCACATTTGGAGTAAGCTTGGGCAGATGAAGAAAATTTTACTTGATATTATGTACACATTTCAGTGGTTGGTTGCATGTGCTGTGAGCCCTGTTTAGTCAATACCCAACAAACTGGTCATTATACCTACAGCAGTAATTAAGCTAGGTCTTTGTTAAGTGGAGTGCTTGTGCAAAATACACATGACACAGTTAGCTAAGTGGTAAGACATGCTTATTTCAGTGACTGTACTTCTGAAGATAACATACTAGCATCACGATCCTTTTGAGATAACGTATGTATAACTGGAATTAAAACTAAGTTTACAGTCAGTTTGCATTCTACAGCTTGCTTTTATTTTGGTACTGTAATACCATTCCAGAAAGCTTGATAAGGACTATTACTAAAAGTGAGTTTAATGAGGTCTTGGTATCAAGGAAGATGAAAGGGAAGACAGTGTGTGCACACAAAAAGACACTCATATGATTCTAGTAACTGACATGACCTAATTGAGCTGTGATAGGAGTTAGGGCCTAAGGAATATGCATTTGTTCACTGACATGATGAAGCAGCATCAACCTCTGCCCTCAGGCCAACATATCCTGAGTTTTCACCATAGTTTGAGGATTATGGTAAGATAGAATTTATAGGATTTGTGTGAGTCTGAGCATTTCCAGGCTTTCAGTGAGTTGAAGCAGAATGTGTGTAGAGCATTACAAGGCCATCTCAGAGCATTCCCTTAAATTCTTATGAGACCTCCTAACCTCTTCCAGGGAACTAATCTGACTCTGGGAAGCAAGCAGCAGTACTGACAGTAAGAATAATAAGCTCTGTTTTACACCAAGGCTTTTTGTGTAACATCCAGAGTATTCCAGATCTGTCATCCACATTTTACATATGGAGAAAGAAAGCTGTGGGAGGATCCAATAACTTAAAAACTACTTAACAATTCAGTGACAATATATAAGGTAGTCTTCAGCATTTTGTTTTTCTCCACTATGCAGCACTCATTAGAGTGCATCTACACTACTGCATCCAGTTTTGGGACCCCCAGCACAGGACAGCCAAAGACAGACTGGTAGGAGCTCAGCGGATGGCCAGAAGGTGTTGGGGTCTGGAGCACCCACCCCTTGAGGAGCAGTGGGGGAACTGGGCTGTCATCCTGCAGCTTTGGGGTCACCTGCTAGTATTGGCCTGTCAGTGTCACCAAGGAGATGGGGCTGGATCCTTCACAGTGGTGCATGGTGAGAGGAGAAAGGACAGTGATCATAAATTGAAGCAAGTATGGTTTGGTCTGGTTCCCTATGAGTGCTGTCAGTGTTGTGATTTAACACGGCTGGTGGCTGAGTACCACTCAGTTGATATCACTCACTTCCTCCCTTCCCAGTGGGATGGGGGGAGAGAATCAGGGAAAAAAAAAAAAAAAAAAAAAGTAGAACTCGTGAATCGAGAGAAAACTATTTACTAAGACTGTGAAAAGGAAAAGGATAATAGTTATGACCATATATATATTTATATACATGAATGTATATAGCAAGTGATGCACATGCTCACCACCCTACAAGTGATGCCCAGCTGGTCCCTTGAGCAGTGGAAGAAAGAGAGATGAACACCCACCCCCTTAAAAACTCCTGCTCAATGTCATATGGTGTGGAACATCCCTTTTGTCAGTTTAACTCAGCTGTCCTAACTCTGCTCCTGTCCCAGTTGAAACTGAGACAGTTGGCCAAATAGCCCACAGAAGTTGTGTGGTCTCTGTTCTTCGATGTTTTCAAAACTCCCTGATCAATATGGCCTGGCCTCAAAGCTGAATCTGCTGGTAAGAGTGGACTGGAGACCTTCTGAGGTTCCTTCCAACTTGAATTATCCCATGATTATGAGACCCTATGAGCTACGTACTCTTGAGAGTCTTCTACTTGAATGAGTAGTGGCCTGCTTGTTGTAATGTACTCTCTCCTTTAACTTTTAGCATTGTCAGCTAGGTGAAACAAGAATATGGAGGCCCAGAACTCTGACTGGGTCAGGCTGGGGAGCCATTCACCATAGTCCAGGCTACCCTTACATTTTATACCATCCTGCAGTTCATAGCTGGTAGCCCAATACACAACACTTCTGGGGCGTGTTGTGGTCAGGAGACGACATGGTGCACAGCAGTGCAGCACCAGGGCAGCGACCACTGTGTTGATGTATGCATGGAGAACGAAGCCCTCTCATGTCATAGCAGCCTGAAGGCTGAAGACTAAAATCACAGTGTACTTAGAGTCTAATTCTTACACCTCTGTGGGGACTCTAGCACATTCTAGGAACTGGAAATTAATTCAGTTACATTGATCTGACTATAATATAATCATGCTGAGCATACTCTTGTGCAATATAATGTTTTCTGTAATCCTGTCCAGTTTCTATCTTTGTGTTCTTCATTTGCCCAAAGCAAGTTCTGGTAACTGTAAGGTCCATACAGGTAGGTGGTACAGTAGGATTTTCATGTACTGCCTAGCTTGAATGTGAACTGCTTTGAAGAGAAAAAAAATCCCATGGAGACTGCCAGCTTCAACATCAAACCTACCATCTCATGCCCAGGCTACTTGCAGTTTATATTTAGATACCGAAGGGAATATGAACTGGGCAGAAAGCTACTTAATGCAAAAGGTCATTGTATTTTTTTTTTTTTTCCCAGGTAGAGAAAACCTTCTTTGTAGTGCTCTGCATTTTTCTCTTACTGTTTCTTGCCATACTGAATCCTGGTTCGACCTGGTGAGAACAGGGAATTTCCACAAGACACTAACGGTGCAGAATGGCTGAGGTTGGCAGGGGTCTCTGGGCCCCTCTGGTTCAACCCCTGCTCAAGCAGAGCCATCTAGCCCAGGGCCATGTTCAGGAGGCTTTTAAAGGTTTTTAAACTTAATTCTGACATTTCTGTGTGTACCAAACTTTATTCCAAAATTATAAGACAAAGCTATCCAGAGTAATTGTTTTCAATGCAAATCCAAAGCAGATGAGAGCTGCAGTGTATATTTTGTCAGAGATTTCAACTTTGATTTTCTCACGTTAGGAGACAGACTGCCATCCTCCCATTAAACTCACGAAAAGTGATATTTGTGTAATTCAGTTGATTTTTTTTTTATTTGAAGATATGTCAATATGAAAAACATTTTGAGCCTCAGAAAATAAAAGACTCTTACATAGTTGAATATGTAAGCTGTTATATTGGATATTTCTGAATTGACTTTAATTTTTCTTTCATGTGGCTAACAAGCCTGGAGAGCTTTTAAATTGAAGGTAGAAGAGAAGAAAAACCTGGCTTTTTAGGTGAGTGCATGAAAGGTGCATGTGTTCTGCTAACTAAATTATGAATGAAGCAGCGAGATCCTGTATTGTATATTAAATTCACATGAAAATTCTCTTTAAAAAGTAGGAAGGTGAGTGAGCTGGGTATACATGGTGTATCTAATGTATTTATTCAAGAATTTTTGTGAACATACTGTCCTTAGGAATTAAATGTTTGACTGTTCTTGTCCCAGAAAGAAGACTGAAACTAAGTCCATTTGATGTGAGTCTGTGTGTTAGAGCTGATAGGAGTTCCAGGGATAACAGTATGAAAGTACTATAAAATGGTATTACTGTTTTGGTACGCCAGGAGTTTCTCTTCTCACTTTACCAGTAAGGTCATTTGATAGGTACAGTGACAGAGAAGGTTGAAACAGTCTTGGAAGAAGCTGCAAATACTGTTGTGAGTCATTCTCTTTTAATCACGTAGGCAAAATCTAATGGGCACGTGGGATGATACATAAACGAAGGCAAAATTTTGCTTGCTGTGGAGGAGCTGTTCATTTGGTGCAAACATTCAGCTGATTTCTGTGGAGCAGTGCCAACTGATGTTAGCAAAGGATCTGGTTCTGAGGAGTCCTTCAGTTTGCAAACAGAAGCACACAAAGAAGTGATACAACTAGGATAACATCCAGCCATCTTTCTGGTTCTTCAGCCTATATAGTCAATTATCCTTTTTTTTTTTTAACCTAACCCTAACCCTAATCCTAACCCTAAAAACTAATGGAATTTTTTAAGAAAATGCAGTGTGTTTTATAGAATAGTTCAGTTGGAAGGGACCTACAAAGATCGAGTTCGACTACGTGATCACTTCAAAGATAACTAAAGTTGAAGTTATTTTATTGAGAGCATAGTCCAAATGCCTCTTGAACACTGATGGTCGTTGGGCATTGAGTACATCTCTAAGAAACTTGCTCTGGTGTTTGACCACCAGTTGCTCAATGTAAAGGGTTGCTAAATCAGTAAGCAGACTGCTATGCCATGAGAAAAAAATATGGCTTAGAATTGAAACATATAGCCATGTAATGCATGGCTTGTGCAGTAGATTTCATTAAAGAAAACAAAGAAAAAAAAATCAGCACTGCCAGAACCTGTTTAATATATTGACAAGGAGTCATTCCTGGATCAGTCTAATAGTATGTTATGACGTTTTTATGAATATCAGCAAGGTGAACTAAATTTATTTTACAGTTTAATCCTCTAGATAATTAAAGAAATGTTTCTTATGGTAACTTTAAAAATAGCTAAAAGTATCTTGAGATTCAGAAAGCAGAGGGCTAGCTCAGAAATACCTCAAACTGGATGGTAGCTGTGCTGTGTCATAGCAGTTTTGGAGGATAGCACTGATAGCTGGAATGAGAAATTGGTTGGTACTGTAGGATGGATGGATTGGTGGATGGATGGATGGATGGATGGATGGATGGATGGATGGATGGATGGATGGATGGATAGATGTCTCTGACAAATCCTTTGTGAACTTGAAAAACTAGGAAAAATCTGAGAATGCCAGACCTTGTGATACATTTCTCACTTGATCAACTTTGAAGCCAGAAGAGTCTGTTGGAAATATCCAAATAATTTATCAAGATGGTGTCTCTGATTAAGCAGATTTTATTCGCAATTGCAATGGTGGGCCTCCTGCAAGCAGAAGAGCACGCAGAAAACAGTGTTACATCTTTTATGCCCTATTACTCAACGCTTATGTCCTTCTCCCCTGGTTCCTCATTGGCTGAGTACATCAGGTTCACAGTCTTCCTGATGCTCAACTAAACATACGGATACTGGATATATTTTTGCTAGCTAAGCATATATCGCTAATTAGTTAACTTCTCACACTTGCTTATTCAACACTTGATCACTGATTCTGGACATCTGCTCGTCCTTGCATAGAGATAAGCTTGGAAGGAGGATAGAGGGGAGTATCTCAATGCCTGCCTGTTGCATGCCAGCCTATCCACAGAGCAAGGCAATCCAGCCTTGTAGAGGCCCTAGCCTCTTTGATGTTTGTTAAGTTTGTTTTTCTTTTGCTGAGGGTCTCTTATCCAAACAGAATAGCCATATAATATGCTTTCTAGTCCATAATACTATGCCTATACTATTTGGAACATTTAAAAACTATTGCAGTTTTGCAAACAAGAATTAATCACATATATTTCAACTATATTTCTAAAGTATGATACTAATATATATGGTATTTTTAGTTTTTCACATCAGCTATTTCTAAGGACAAGTTACAAAATACAAATACATTATGCTTTACTTCTTCAAATCAATTCACCCTTTTTAATATTGCAAATACAATCTGCTTTATCAGAGATACTGTCTTGATAAATTATTTGGATATTTCCAACAATTCTGCCCTGACAGGAGTAATCCAGTGTCTGGTGAGGAGAGGAAGTATAGAACTAGACTGTGATTTCTGGACATGCTGTATTGCACTCATCCTTTAGTAGAGGCTTGAGAACTGCACCCTGATGAATTTGTAGTGGTGTGCCTTAACAACACAGTGTGGTGAAGCAGAATGGGCATGTATCAATGTGATTCATTAATATTTTATTAAATAATACCTTCAGCTGGGTAGTAAATGTGTTTTCTGATTTGCCATCTTAAGTTCCTGTGATGTTTGCACTACTACAATAACTCTGTTTCTCTCAGAGCTAGTTCTGTGTGTGGGACAGATGTTTGAATTGTGAACTCCACTTATTTTCCTCGTAATATTTTAATTGGATAGATGCAACTCTGCATTCATAATCAGCTGGATGGTGCATACTGCTTGTTTTCAGTTCTGTCACAGTGTCTTCATTCTTCTTCATCCTAATGTAGAGCATGGCAGCCACTTAACAGCCTAATCCTGCTCCTGTTCGAGCTGGAAACCTGTGCTTGAGTTCCATTTTGACACTTAGAAAGTGGATTTTGTGCCATGATGGGGTACAAGCTGAAAAACACGAAATTACCATCACCTGTGAGTATAATGAGATAGGAGAATAAACTCTTTCAATACAGAAAATCACTGCATTTTCCATCGCTTGCTGTAATAGTAGAAGATGGCATTAGTGGCCCAGAAAACACTGTCCTTTGAATAACAGCACTTGCTTTTTTTTCTCCGTGTGTAAAAAGATGTTTTTTTTTAAATTCAAAAGCAGAATGAGATCTTACTTTTTCCAGTATTTTACTGCTTATCTTTTTACCAATAAAAATGCTTCCATTTTTTACAGCTCTGTGATATGTATTACGGTGTCATTTATACCAAAGGAATTCATTATGAGTTTAAAGAAAGGTTACACGTACGCACAAACGCATGCACATTCATTGCTGATGAACGTGTAATGGTGCTTGAAATAAAAAAGGTCACTTCCCATTTGCCCATTTCCCCTGAGCAGACCTTAATTTCCTTGTTTTGTTTAGTTTTAGTTTGTTGTGTGGGCTAGGCCAGTGACCCAGAAAGGAAGGGTTGGATCCTTTGGTTCGTAAATGCAGCTCCTGGCTTGTCTGGCAAAGTGAAGTTTGTGGCTCTTCATTACCTTTGTGGCAGCTTTTTAATGAGGATGGGGTAGGAATGGAAATAGCTTCTGTCACACATTAGGGATGCAGCTCAATTGATCTTCCCTGGTCAAAAACATAGCCTGTGCCTGTCGATCTCCTTTCAAGCAGCTTTAGGCAGGAGGTTTTCTATGCCAGGAGAGCCCCCAGCATCCACAAATGGCCACTGAAGACTTTTGTCAGGGCTGACCGACCGACAGAGCACAGTCTGTGAGCACAGCTGGAGAACTGGTGGTAAGACTGGCATTGCTCAGATGGGAACATCTCTTTGTTTGCTCTGGATCTGGACATCCTCAGCTCTTACTTTTTTTGATAGTGATGTGTATATATGCCTTTATATGCATTTTAGCATTTAATATAAACTGTAAACGATAAAACCTTATACACAGTTCTGTATAAAAAAATGAGTCTACATTCATGTTTGTACAAAAACATAAATCAGGAAATGAGGAACTATTTAAAGAAAGGAAAAAGGGAGATTTAATTAATTTTAGATCACGTATCAGATCTATCACTGAAATATTACATTATTTTGGTATGTAGTTAGGGACAAAATAAGTAAATAAAAGCAAAGAATAAACAATATTTCTGCCATTAAGAAAGCTACTATTTCGTGTCTCGTAGTGTTTGGCAAAATAGAAAAGTATTTCTATAAACATCTCACAAAAAACCAGAAGCATCCGTAGGGTTAGCAGTATTGCAGGATTTTTTTGTTTGTGTCTGAGGATGGTTTGTGCCTTTTTTCACAAAGCAAGAAGCACTGGAAAAGGGCTGGTCAATTTGTGGAGAAAATGATTGATTTTCCCATCAGTTTAAGTGCATTGATGTGGAAAGTATGATCTCACACTTCAAAAGCATTTTTAGAATGTAAACAGCAGTGGGCATTGACCAGCCTGTGTGTGTGTTTGCCAGGAGTTGGCACCCTGAAGCCAGAATACTGTAGTAGTGGGTATAGTATCACTGTAAAAATGTAAGAAAATTGTAATAACAGGAGTAATACCCAGCTTATCTGCTGTAAACATTAATAACTATGGAGTACTGTGATAGCCAGGCACCATGAAAAGGATCAGTTTTGGCACCCCTCCTGGTGACCAGGACTGAGCATCCAGTTCCCTGACTCCCAGCCCTCAGAACCACTCTGCAATAAGGTAATGTGTTGGTGATTACTGTGTTTTGATCTGAGAGTACAGTGGTAACGGGTTGTGCATCACTACACTATCATTTTATGTAATTCTCCCAACATTTATAAATAATTCAAACTTCAGGTTGGATGTGGCGCATCAAAGGTATCTTGTCACATCCCCTTGTCTTTTTACATCAAAGGAGTGCTGGAGGCAGTACTGACATGTTATAGCCATTAAATAAAACACAGCATTTTGACGTGGATGACATTAGAGAACCAGACTTTGGCATACAATAGGAAAGTTAGAACACTGCTGATAAATCTGGTTAGAGTGCTGACATCCTGAAGACAGTTGGAGAAGCGTACTGACACTGGAAACCTGTGTCAGTTTTAAAGAAGAGTAAAGGCATCTGATGACAAGATGAAAGGACATGGGTGGCTTGAGAGGCCAGGATTCTTCTTTGCAACTATCCCCCTTAAATAACAAGTCACTATTTTTAACGATGTATTACCCATGTTAGCTTATGCAGAAGGGGGAATGACCATGTTTGGTGAAATGAAGCAGCATCTCAATCTCAGACTTGAAAACCAAACCAAACTCAAAATTCAGATTGATTTTAAGATGTAAAACCAGAGTTTGAAGATCTCTTTGACCTTCAAGCTCTTTTCTTAAAGATGGGAACAGCAGATGGTGTTGCATAATGTTTAAAGTTGCATGAACAAACACATTTAGAGATGGACGTAATGCAGATAAAGTCGTGAAACACTTGGGCAGACTTCAGAAGGCAGAACTGCACAATAAATAAAGCAAGCACTCAGAAACAGTGATTGGCGATGGCATGTTGGCAAAACAAAACAAAACAAAACACAAAAAAAACAAACAAAATATTTTGTTAACAGTGACAGAAAAGGCAACGAACCTCATCTATCCTGTATGAAAGCACCTAAACTGATAATTGGCCTCTTCATGCTTAGAGAGTTGTATGCAGAAATGCCAACTTCTCTGAGCTGCTGAAGGGAGTGATGCAGATGCAGCCAATGTGCAGAAACATGGCAGTAAGTAAAAATGCAGTACTTACTGTGATAGGAGGTTCAATAGGTAACATGCAATTTAGAGAGGCTTCAATCAATCGATTAAAAATCTTGCTAGCAGAGAAATCCCATTTTCAGTGACAGCTTAAGGGATATTCAGCTTAACATATCCGGATATTATTAGTACAGCATGATGACTTTTTTAGGCATTGTAATAATTTTTGAAGCAGAGAAATGTAGATAAAAGATCGGCAGGGGTCATTATTGTAATCTATGGAAATGTACAGTGCTCCACTGCCCTCTTTTGCCCTGTACCTGGAAGAGCAGCAGTCAAAGCACAGGTACCATTTCAGCAATGGGTGTCTTGCTCTTCTCGCACTCCTAAATTTTGAGATAGGTTGGGAGCCTGTTGCAACCCATGAGTTGGACTTTGGGAATTTTCTTATTATAAAGAAAAAAATACTGCAGAATAATACTACTCTTCTTTTACATGACTGAGGGCTTTCATACCTGCAACTTTTTTACGGAATTCTTAAATGACAATGAGAATTTGATCTCAGGAGGATTTGTTCAGAAAGTATTGCGGAACAAAATATCCAGTAGGGATTCTGAAGAAGTGTAATCTAAAAAAAAAAAAAAAAAACACATCAGGGCTTGCCTTTGTGTTCTGCTGGAAAACGACACAACTTTGTTATATTGCTGCTGTCAGCTAGTTTACACAGAAGATTACCTTAGTTGTTAATTTGCTGTCAGCCTCACTTATCAGAAAAAAAATATTTAGAGAGCTTAGTCCTTGAAAATCTTGTTATTTAACAGAGTCTACTTGAGTAATTATGTTTATAGTTCTATTTCTGAACTTCACCGTTGATGATATCCTCTAGCAGTTTAAAAATATTTGTAGCTTTCCTATCATTTTGATATTGAAAATTATGTAGAAAAAGGATAACCTTGGACTTATGAAGGTGGCCTATTGTTTTGCCAATAGGTTTGTTTTTTGTTTTTGTTTTTTGCTTGTTTTTTGCATGAGCATACTGACAGTGACAACACAACTTTTAGGTTAGTTAGGGTTCCTGCAAGGTCAATAGACAAAAATAATCCGTCATGAATGAATTAATCCATCTGAAAGCAGAGTTACCTCCTGGATAAACTTGACTCTATGCATTTGTGCATTTTTACAGCTAGCACTTTTGGATTTGTTTTTCTGTCTTATGGGGAAAGCAACCTTTTATGCATCATTTTTTTGTAAAAGAAAATATATATATATATATATATATAGGAACATGGCAGAAAATATTTATGCTTGAACTTTACATTTATCCTTTAACACCATCTCAGTGGAATTTATTAAACTGTCCATTCAAAAAATACAGGATTACAGTGCCTAACTTTGGGCTCTGAGGATTTATCTGAGGAAGTATAATTTTTTTTTCCTGTTCTTGCCCGAAACTCATTTGTAACCATTGGAAATACCCACTAAAATCTATTGAAAGGATGTTTTCACAAATGAGTGAACAACAGCAGTTGAGAGGTTGATACAGTAGAATACCCACTACTTTGTTAAAGTCTGGAACAGTACAGTTGGATGGAAGAGCTCAGAAGGACTGTTGGGGTGGTAAAAGAGCACACACCACTTTAGAGAGCTGTTCTGAGGTGACAAAGCTGGAGAGGCACAGTGGACTATAAGAGTACACAGGAGTGCTGAGATGTCAGTAAATGGGACTGCTCAGCCCTCCCCTCTCCTCACTCATGTCTACATTTAGCCCAGCTCCACTGAATTTCCAGTCTGTACTTCAACATGTCTGCCTTCCTCCCACTGAGGCTCTGACAGGGAATGGGAGAAAACAAGAAGAGGCTTGAGGAGCTGTGGTGTGGGTGGACAATAAGCAGAATGAAGAAGGAGCTCTAGGGAGGCCCAGCTGGGACCAGGCCACTGGCCATGAACAGGCAACCGTTGCAGCAAGGCCTCCTGATTGATACGTGACATCTTCCTCCCTCCTGACAGCTTTATGATAACAAATATGGTAAGCATGGTGGGGCCTCTTCTGGACACCTTGCAGCATGGGGTGCAGGCCAGAAGCCTTCATAGTGTGCTCCAGACATCATTTACTAGGGATACTGGTCACAAAATTACAGCTGTCTTTCAGCAGTCACAGATTTTTCCAAAAACTTCAGCTGTGTTTCAAGCTCTAAATAGCTTAGAACTACTGAAGAATGTTGCTTAGGACTGAAGCTACGAAAGTGATTTTCCCGTGTTTTGTAGGTTTTTCTTTTTTGCTGTATGAAGCAGTCATTGATGTTCTACAGAAATGTCATCTTTAAACTCTGTCTCATGATGACATTTCTGCAGCTTGTATACCAGCAACTGAAGCCCCTCATCACGGTTATCTTAGGAGATGTTTGATGGCTGCTCTCTATCTAGTAGCATCCTACATTCGATAATATATTTAACTTGAGGAATGCATGTGGAGAAGTAGCTGTAAAAATCTAATTTAATTAAGATTAGTATCAGGGAAGTATTATAATTTTAATATTTTTGTTCTTATAATTTGAGAATTTCTATTTTCACAGATACAGATAACTGTAATTCTTTTCTTTATGAGTCTGTAGCTGTAATTTACAAAGCATTTGGATATTTGCCAACAACTCACATTAGCTGAAGGTTTTCCTCTGATTTTTTTCATTATGCTCTACAGTTTCTCTTTCAGTTATCAAATAACATATTTCAGTGATTTTTTTTTTTTTTTTTTCACCGAGTGTGGCCAAATACTAGAGACAAAGAAGTGCCTTTTGGATTACTGTTATTCCACCAAATGACTTTTTATTTTAGCTTCTTACAGATGTACAATATTCTGTGGGTGCAGCTGTGAAAAGATGAAGTGGGCAGTAGTCACGCACATCTCATTGAACTTCAAAGGAAACTAATGCCAAACAATGTCAAGATGCTTTAGGCATCCCAGTGCATCAGGCAGAAAAAGAACAGTGATGGACAGCAAATTACTGAGGATTTAAAAGTAATTTTTATACGGTCCAGCAGAAAGAGGAAAGAAGTAGGGTGATTTAGTAATAAGAGAATTGAGTAATGATTATATTAAGTTATCTTAGTATAAAAAATAGTAAGTTATCTTAAGGCCCAAATAGTTTGTATGTCAGAATCCAAGTCTGATCCCCTAATTCATTTTAAAAGGTTGTAAGCAGTTGGGAAACAGGTGCAGAGGAATGCCTGTGTAGCTAGCTGAAGAGCTGACGAAAAAAACTGATAAACAAGAAAGATTTAGTGGAGAAAGGATTCAGTTCTTTAAAAAAATAAGGATCTCACCTTAATCATCTACTCAGTTAGTCACATGTTTAGCTGTGGTAGAAAGGGATGTCCTTGAATACCTGAAGTATGAAGGAATGATGATTAGCACACATAGGAATTTACAAAAAAATAAAATCATGACAAATAATGCAATCACATTTTTCTGAGGATATCACAAAATATTACTAGAGATTAAGTCTATCTAGAGTATAAAAAACACTTGATACTGCGCATCACAAAACATGTTGCAGAAAAGATAGGATTCAGAACAGCAGACACTTGTACCAGCACTGACAAGCAGCTTACTGGAGGCCTGTATAAAGATGTGACAGGTGTTAGAAAAGGGACAGGCACATTTTCGGTGAAATATCTGAAGAGAAATTACGGAGCATACTTTGTGTAATGTATCGTAGGTGTCCTGCTTTGATTATAGATTCTTCTGGACATGAACCTACTTGTTCTCGTATCTTCTTGGTCTGTGGTAGACTTTGTTGCCTGCATAGTAGTAATAAAAAATGATTAAAACAATGAGGATATATTTTGCAAATTTGTCTCTCCCTATTTGCAAGTCCGATTTTGTAGCGTTTAATTTTGTTTCATCTCTAATTTTAATGTTCAGAGTATTCTTCCAATGGATCTCTGATGTGAGATTCATAAAGACTGTGTTTAGGAAGGCCACTCTTCCCAAGATCTATTTTGAATGAAAATAGGAGGTTTCTATTCATCATCTAATTTATCTACTTTGGGTCACCATCCAGAAAAGTCTGCCACTCTCCAGCAGCTAAGCAGCTTGGAGATGTAACTTTTAGGCTAATCAAAGTCAGTTAAATGAGTCCAAGACTTGATGAAGTAAGTTAAAACCTTCTCAGATTAAATCTGATTGAGCTTTGGGTAAATGTGACACAGTTCTGCAACACTGAGATAACTCACAGGGGCTGAGTTCTATGAAATGGTCTGAATTTAACATCAAAAGGAGGAGCTTACCTGTTATTCTTCGGAGAAATATGTGAGGACACAACTTTTTATGCCCTACGTCCATTAGCAGAACTGATAGGAAAACTTCAGCTGCTTTTAAATGCAGAGTTGTCAACTGAAGTTCAAGCAGAGTGGAAATAAATATTTCCAGGCAATCAATATCTCAAGCTGGTGTAGTAGATTGGACTCTGGCAGAAGTGAAAACTATCCTCCATAGTATTCTGTGAAGCAGTCAGAAAGCCAGGTTTTTCACAGTGTCTACTGCAGTTATCATCCTTTGGCACTGATGAAAAATGCAAAGTGGAAAGATGCAGTGCCTGAGCTGTGACTGTATTAGATAGCCGTTTTGCATCAGTGGTTGCTTGGTGATTAAATAAAATAAAAAGGCAAGCATAATCAAGTGTCTCCTACCTTCAGCGGAATGTGTCAATAACAGCATCTCTGCAGAGGTTGCAAGTGATAAGAGCACGGAATGACTTGGGAACACAAAATAATAATGACAACATCACCGCATGACTAGACAAACAAAAAAGATCCCTAGGGAGCCCACTTGTCCACAGGACTTTAATATCAACCCCAGAAAAGTCACAATCATCAACATTACTTGCTGATAAGACAGCTGTCTGGCACAGAGAAAACTAAAGATTTTTGAATATCAGCTTGTACAAATGATGTTACATGAGCCCAGAACAGAAAGACAAAAATGCTTAGAATAACTGTGACTGCTATGGGGACCGTCACCAAAGCCTCCAGGACTTGGGCTTTATAAATCAGTGTCCAGAGTTTTAGAAAGGCTGTTTTTTGAAGACATTGATAAGATCATGACATTGTCCTTGTACCCACGTATCTGTCTGCACTGGAGGTTTCTTGGCCAAGTATACTCTATCCTGTCTGTGTAGTAAGAACAAAAACTGCAAAGGACTCGACAACATAAATTTTAATATTAAATGTGTAAACTAACTATAAGGTGAAAGTATGCTTGGCCTTAAAGTAAAAGTATGTTAAACAGGTCATCTGCCTCGAAGGATATGAATAACACAGAGGAGGAAAAGGCTTTTCAGACTCTTCTCAAGGGATAAAACATTTAGCAATTGAAACACCATTGCAAGTGTCTGTAGAGGGCATGGAGCAAGCTTCCTGTTGCACATTGCATAGCCCCAAAAAGGTCAGCAGAAGACTGTCGGGAGCTGGGCATGGGTATGAGAGCACGGCACATACTTTTTGCCTCCTTATTTCTGAAATAAAAATTCACACAAAGAATGATGATGCTTTAACACGGGATGCACTAAGCAAGCCAACAGCTAAGTTCTCCCTACCTGCTGTTAGTTTGTTTCTCTAATGCACAGGGTAGATGGCAGCTAATCCTGTTGCATTGAAATGAAGACTTACTCAGTCTGATGTTCAGATGATGGTGAAGAGTGGGCTCTCATTACAACAGACATCCAGCTTCCATTGGGTTTTGGCCGCCCAGTCAAGCCAGCTGCTGCAGGGAAGCACAGGGAGGGCGAGAGGAGCAGGTGCCCGACAGAGCCTCCAGAGGGAGATGCTGCCCTGCAGAAAGGCTGCCCTCCTCAGGAACACACCTGGGGACACCGAACCTCTGTGCTCCCCTCAATGTGGTCAGCGAGGTCCTATCTTTAGGGATATGGCTTCGGCAGACTGCCGAGGTCTAGGCATGAGCAAATGCCGCTTTGAATGATGGCTCTGGCCACAAAAAGCAAAAACACTTTAAAGTGGCACTTCTTTGAAGTAGCTGAACATCTGGATACGACTGGTAATCAAGACAAGACAGTGTATGGGTTCCCTCTGCAAAGAGGATCTCTGCAGCATGGTGTGGGGTATGCCCAGCTCTGCCTATTGTGGTGGCCTACTGAGGAGCACCTGCTCTCTGAGGAATACCGTGTATTTTTTGGGATTGTGTCATTGAGAACCTTTGCAGTGGAGCATATGTCTGCTATTCTTTATGTTTTCCTCAGGTATGAGCTGTTTACTGAAGTTCTGCTCAGAAGCAGGAATATCATTGCCTACTCGGTCATTTGACAAAATGCTGAAAATCCCACCATCAGCAGTCAGCTTTTCAATGTGAGTGTGTCCTCACTAAAAGCATTTACTTAGATAAGCTTGTTAAGATATGGAGACTGACATTTGCTTCTGTAGAGAGCTGCCTTTATTTGGGAGAGTTATCAGATATTAGAATGATTCATCTGCTACTTCAGGATGGCAGCTCAGTTGTACTTCAAGTCAAATCAAACAGTTGCTGTTGGCATGTAAAACAGGGAAGGCAGGCAGATTAAGAGGAAGGACACCTTATAATTAAAATCAAGCTTTATCTTATGCCTTACTTCATTAGACTGCTGAAGAAAATAGCAGTTTTTACTTCCAAATATTTAGACACTGCAAGTAATATTCAGCTATAGCAACACAGCTTTAGAATAAGCAAGAACTAATATTACAGAAGGAAGATTAGTCAAGTATTTTTAAATTTTCTTAATCTTCAGTGGCAACATAATCTTTGAAGAAATTCAGTGCATGTCTCAAAGCTTTGACATGGACATAGTCATGAAGTGGCAGCTGACCCCCAAGTGTAACGTTGCCTGGCTATCCTTCATCATCAGACAAAATGGAAAAATGGGTTAG